>NC_141667.1:154690431-155315431 GCF_028749965.1 Puma concolor
ATTGTCAACACCCAGTGCTGACAGCCAGTATTGTCAACACCCAGTGCTCATCCCAACAGGTGCCCTCCTCAATGCCCATCACCCACTTTCCCCTTCCTCCCACCCCCCATCAACCATCAGTTTATTCTCAGTTTTTAAGAGTCTCTTTAAATGTAAATACATTAAATACTCCAATCAAAAGACAGAGTAGCTAAATTGATTTTAAACTTGAAGACACAACTTTATCATGCCTACAAGACTTAACCTCAACATTAAAAGTACACAGGCTAGAAAGGAGGAAATGGCAATAGTTATTCTATGCAAGTGGAAATCAAAAGTGAATAGGGTAACCATATTTATATTAAACAAAATAGGCTTTAGGACAAATATTGTAACATAGATAAGGAAAGTCATTATATAAACAGGTCAGTGTATCAAGAAGGTATAACAATAGTAAATACATGTGCACCCATTATAGAAGCACAAAACATATACAAAGGAAATATTAACATATCTGAAGAAAGAAATAGAAATACAAAAATAGTAAGGGACTTCAATATTCACTTTCAATAATGGATAGATCATCCATGTAGGAAATACATTTTAAAAATGGACTGGAGCTATACTTTAGGCCAAATAGACATATAAACATGTACCTGTTATTTTGTCCAACAATAGGAAAATAAAGATTTTTCTCAAGCCCACATGGAATATTCACCCACATAGATAATATGTTAGGCCGCAATAAATTTCTTAAAAATTTAGGAAGACTGAAATTATACCAAATAACTTTCTTTTATTAATATGTTATTTCACATTGGTTGATTTGCAAATATTGATCCATCCCTGCAGCCCAGGAATAAGTCCCACTTGATTGTGGTGAACATATCTTTAATGTACTGTTGGATTCAATTTACTAGTATTTTACTGAGAATTTTTATATCCATTTTCATCAGAGCTATTGGCCTGTAATTTTCTTTTTTTTTTGTGGAGTATTTGTCTTGTTTTGGAATCAAGGTAATGCTGGCCTCAGATAATGGGTTTAGACGTTTTTCTTCTATTTCTATTTATTTGGAAGAGTTAGAGAAGAATAAGTATTAACTCTTATTTAAATGTTTGGTAGAATTCCCCTTGGAAGCCATTTGGCCTAGGACTGTTGTTTTGTGGGAGGTTTTTGATAACTGATTCAATTTCTTTTCTTCCTACGGGTCTGCTCACATTTTCTATTTCTTTCTGTTTCAGTTTTGGTAGTTTGTGAGTTTCTAGAAATTTGTCCATTTCTTCCAGACTGTCTCATTTGTTGGCATATGTTTTTTTTTTTTTTCGTAGAATTCTCTTATAACTATATTTCTGTGGTGTTAGTTGTGTTCCTTCCTCTTTCATTTGTGCTTTTATTTACTTTGATCCTTTCCTTTATCTTTCTGGTAAGTGTGGCTTTGGGTTTATCAATTTTATTAATACTTTCAAAGAACCAGCTTTTAGTTCCTTGATCTGTTCTGTTTGTTTGTTTGTGTAGCATTTATTTCTGCTCTAATCTTTATTTCCCTTCCACTGGCTGTAGGCTTCATTTACTGTTCCTTTTTTTCCTCCTTTAGGTGTAATGTTAGATCGTGTATTTGAGATTTTCTTGCTTCTTTCCGAAAAATATTGGAATATTTTTAGAATAATAGGTACTAACTCTTCTTTAGATGTTTGGTAATAATCACCTCTGAAACCACCTGGTCCTGAACTTTTGTTTCTGGGGAGATTTTTGATTACTGCCTTAATTTCTTTGGTAGTTTTCAGTCTGTTCCATTTTTATATTTCTCCCTGCTTCAGTTTTGGCGGTTTATATGTTTCTAGGAAAGTATTTGTTTCTTCTCAGTTGGCAAATTTGTTGGCATATATGTTTTCATAATATTCTCTTTTCACTGTATATCTGTGTGTTGGTTATTTCTTCTCTCACATTTGTGATTTTATTAATTTTGGTCCTGTCTCTTTTTTCCTGGATAAGTCTGGCTAGATGTTTATAAATTTTATAGACTTTTTCAAAGAATTAGCTCCTGGTTTCATTGATCTCTCTCCCTCTCTCTCTCTCACTCTGTCTCTCTCTCTGTCTCTCTCTGTCTCTCTCTTTTTTCCCTAGGTCCTTTGAGAGTAAGGTTAGGTTGTTTATGTGAGATTTTTCTGTCACTTTATATAGGCCTGTATTGCTATAAACTTTCCCCATGGAACCACTTTTTTTTCCCCTCATACAGAGGTTTGGGGACATTGTGTTTTCATTTTTACATGTTTCCATGTACTTTTTATTTCTTCTTTGATTTATCTGGCTGATCCATTCATTGTTTTGCAGCCTGCTATTTAACTTCTATGGATTTGTGGTCTTTCCAGCTTTTTCCTTGTGGTTGACTTCTAGTTTTATAGTATTATGTTCAGAAAATTTGCATGATATGATTTCAATCCTCTTAAGTTTGCTGAGGTTTGTTTTGTAGGCCAATATGTGATACATTCTGGAGACTATTTCTTATGAACTTGGAAAAATGTATATTTTGCTTTTTTAGGATGCATTTTTCTGAATATGTCTGTTAAATCCATTTTCCAGTGTGTACTTCAAAGTTTTGTTTTCTTCTTGACTTTAAGATTAGATTTTTCTGTTCTAGATGTTCTAGATGTAGTAGGCAGTAAAGTCCCCTTGTGTTATTGTATTTATTTTGATTAGTTCCTCTGTTTGTTATAAACAGTTTCATGAATTGGAGTACTCCCTTGCTGGGTGCATAAACATTTATTATCCTCTTGCTGGATTGTTTCCTTTATTATAAAATGTCTTTCGCTGTCTCTTTTTACAGTCATTGTTTTAAAATTTATTTCATCAAAAAACCCTATTTTTTTCTGAAATATGTATTGTGACTTTGTCTTTCTTTTGACATTCATTTTCACGATAAATAATTCTACATCCTCTCACTTTAATTCTCCATATGACTTTAAGTCTGAAATTGCTCTCTTTCAGGCAACATATAGATGGGTCTTGTTTGGCTTTTTTTTGTTTTTTGTTTTTGTTTTTTTTTAACTCACATTCCAGGGAATTACTGATAGATATGTATACATTGACTTTTATTAGTTGTTTTGTGTTTTTTTCTGATCATTTTTTTTCTCTCTTTCATGGTTTGCTGGATTTCTTTGACCATATATTTGGGTTTTGTTTCTTTATTCTTTGCATATCTATTATTGGTTTTTGATTTGTCATTACCATTAGGTTTGCATATAACATTTTCTGCATATAGAACTCTATAGTAATTTGATGGCTGTTTAAGTTTCAACCTGTTCTTTATTCCTCTCCTGCAAACGTTTTTGGTATGTGGTGTCATATTATTACACCCTTTTATTGTTTTCGTTCCTTGCCTGATTTATTTTACAGAAACACTTATTTTTACTGGTTTTGTGTTTCCTACTTTTATACTGTATTTTTGGTCTTTCCTTTCCTCTCAAAGAGTCTCCTTTATCATTTCTTGCAGGAGTGGGTTAGTGGTCATGAACTCCTTTAGTTTTTATTTGTCTGGGAACTATCTCTCTTTCTATTCTGGATAGAGAATTCTTGGCTTCAAATTTTTACCATTCAGCACCTTAAATATATCATGACACTCCCTTCCAGCTTGCAAATTTTCTGCTGAAAAATCTATTAATAACCTTAATGGGTTTTCCCCTACTATATTCCTGTCTTCTTTTGTTTTGCTGATATATATTTTCTTCTTTATCATTACATTTTGCCATCTTAATTACAATTTGTCTTGGTGTAGATCTGCTTTTGTTGATTTTGTCTGAGACTCTGTATGCCTTGGATCTAGCTATCTAATTCCTTCCCCAAATTAGGAAAGTTTTCAGCTATTATTTTTCAAATACATTTTTTTGCCCCTCTTTTTCTCTTTCTTCTTCTTCTGGGATCCCTATAATACAAATACTATTATGTTTGATGGAGTCACTGAGTTCCCCAAGTCTATTCTCATTGTGCATACTTATTTCTCTCCTTTGTTCAGTTTGATTACCTTCCTTTACTCTAGCCCTTAAGTCATTACTTCATCCTTCTGCTTCTTCCAGCCTGGTGTTCATTCTATCAAGTGTGTTTCTCATTTTGTGTTTGAATATTTTATTTCTTTTATGTTATTCTTTATCTTTGTGTTAAGGGTCTCACTGATGCCTTCTCCTTTTTTTCTCAGGTCCAGCAAGTATCTTTATGGTCACTACTTTAAATTCTGTATCAAATATGCTACTTATATATGCTTCACTTTGATCTCTGGGCTTGGCCTTGTCCTGTTCTTTCATTTAAGAAAATTTCTTTATCTTCTCTTTACGTCTAAGTGTCTGTGTCTGTTTCTGTGTGCTAGGGAAGTTAGACACAACTGCTGTTCTTGAGGGTAATGGCCTTATGAAAAAGATGTCCTTAGTGATCTGCCACATAGTGTCCTCTGTTCCCCAGCATCTCATTCATGTTTTATGTAACATCTCCAATGTGTGCTATGTGTACTCTGCTGTGTGTTCTGGTCACTTTATTGTTTTCAGGTCAGAGGATCTGCAAAGGCTCTCTTTGCCTGTTGTGGGTGATATTTTGTCCCTGGCCTGAATGGGGTGAGTTTTAACTAAGTATGCTCTGGTCTGCTTGTGAAATATGACCTTTCACCACCTTTGCCAGAAGTGAGGCCCTGCAAAACTCTTGGATCATGAAAAAGTTTTGGCAGGGGCTCATTCTTGTCTTCTATGGGAGGGAGCTCACCATGCTGAGACTGAAGCAAGTGTGACTAGCAAGGGCAGTTCTGCCAGAGCAGTAGAGGGTGGAGGCTGGGTGTAAGCAAGTGAGGTAGCAAGGGTTGGCATTGCACTGGTTCCTGCAGATAACCCTTTGCTTACACTGAAGGGTTGGGGAGAGAGAAATTGTACCTGCCAGTTTTGTTTGTTTGTTTGTTTGTTTGTTTGTTTGTTTTCTGGAGGAATATCTTCATAAATCTTACTTGTCTGGGACATGCTCTGAGATGACCAAATATCATCCCCGCCCTGTCCCCCAAGTGCTGTTTAGATTATTATTTCCATACTGTGTATGTACAGGCTGTTTGCCCTGAGTCCTCTCTAAGAGCAGCCCTATGCCTACTGGTTCCCCCCCAGGCAAACTTGCTGACTTCTGCAACACCAGGCTTTAAGCCCTGCTGGTTTTAAGTCTCACAAAATTCGACCCCTGTCACTTTTCCAGCCAATTTCTAGGGGGATTTGTGGCCCTGTGTGAGTTCTCCTGTGTGGTAGACCATCTCTCTTTCTTTTCTGACTACAGATACCTCCCCACCATGGTCTCAGGATCCACTTGTCCCCTAAACCACATCTCTGCACTTCCTATCTTCTTCAATATGGCTTCCTATTTATCTTTAATTGTGGAGTTTCTTCTGTCAGTCTTCAGGTTGATTATTGAAGTATTTAGGTATTTTTACCTAGTTGAATTCATGGGATGAGGCAAGCCTGGTGTCTTCCTATTCCTCCACCATCTTCCTTTCTCTTAACCATTTCAATCTAAATTAGATTCTATTAAATTAATTCAAAAAATGTGTGTGAATTTCTACTACCAAGTGACAAGTGTTTTCCTTTATCCTGTATCTCTAGCCATAGATAATTTGAAATCACCTTTTATTTTTTGTAAATGTCAAGACTAGAAAAAAATTACATTACATTCTTATTATAAATTTCATACCACTGAGTATCAGTTGATTCAGCACATAATTTTTTGCTAAATAAATGTTTTATTTATGTGTATTTATTTTCCTATTTATTATTATAGGATTATATATGCATATATATGCATATATGTATATCATATATATGCAATATACGCATTCATACTGTATGCTTTACATATATATATTCAAATTATACCCTGTATACTATATATTTATTCACTGTTTAGAATGTTGCAATTTTTTTAAACCTAAAATATTTATGATTGAATTCAGTCCATGATCATATAAATATATAAAACTACCAATAAAATAAGGAATTATTAGATAATTATCCTTAAAACTGGAGCAAATAAGGTTGAGAACCATCCATGTGCTCAGTATTTAATATGACAGAGTTTATAATCATTGAAATTGACAGGGAAATGATATTAAAGTTTATTTAATTGGAAAAGAGAAAATAAAGCTTCTATTCTTTACAGATGTCATATTTTCTAAATAACAAAACCCAAAATTATCTATAGTCAAACGTTATTTTATTTATTTATTTTTTAAATATTTATTTGTTTTTGAGAGAGGGAGAGAAAGACACAGAGTGCAAATGGGGGGTGGGCAGAGAGAGAGGGAGACACAGAATCTGAAGCAGGCTCCAGGCTCTGAGCTGTCAGCACAGAGTCTGACACAGTGCTCTAATTTGGAAACCTCAAGATCATGACCTGAGCTGAAGTCAGAAGTTTCACTAAGTCACCAAGGTGCCACAAAATGAGTACTCTTCTTAATACTCATCACCCATTTAACTCTTCCCTCTGTGAACCTCCCCTCCAGCACTCCTCAGTTTGTTCTCTATATTTAAGAGTCTGTTTCTTTGTTTGCCTTGCTCTTTTGTTTCCTCCGTGTTCATCTATTACATTTCTTAAATTCCACATATGAGTGAAGTCCTATGGTATTTGTCTTTCTCTGACTAACTTAACTTAGCATAATACTCTCTAGCTCCATCCATGCCATTGCAAATGGCAAAATTTCATTCTTTTTGATGACTAATATTTCATAGTATATATATATATTTAATATTATAATATATATAATATAATATAATATAATATAATATAATATAATACCACATCTTCTTTCCCCATTCATCGGTTGATGGACATTTGGACTCATTCCATAATTTGGCAATTGTTGATAATGTTGTTAAACATTGGGGTGCATGTTTTCTTTCAAATCAGTATTTTTGTATACTTTGGGTAAATATCTCTCAATTGCTGGATGATAGGGTAATTCTATTTTTCTATTTTTGAGGAACTTCCATACTGATTTCCAGAGTGGTTGAACCAGTTTAGATTCCCACCAACAGTATAAAAAGTCTCCTATTTGTAGACATCCTTATCAATATCTGTTATTTCCTGTGTTGTTAATTGTATCCATTCTGACAGGGGTGAGGTGATATCTCATTGTAGTTTTGATTTGCATTTCCCTGATGATGAGTTATATTGAATATCTCTTCTTGTGGCTGTTAGCCATCCCCTTGTCTTCTTTGGGAGAATGTCTATGCATATCTTTTGCTCATTTCTAACTGGATTATTTGGGTGTTTTTTTTGGGGGGGTGTTGAGTTTGATAAGTTCTTCATAGATTTTGGATACTAACTCTTTATCAGATAAGTTATTTGCAAATATTTTTTTTTTCCATTCTGAAGGTTGGTTTCTAGTTTTGTTGATTGTTTCCTTCACTGTGCTTTTTATCTTGATGAAATCCTAATAGTTTGTTTTTGCTTTTATTTCTCCTGTCTCAGGAGACATATGTAGTAAGAAGTTGCTACAGTTGATGTCAAAAAGGTTACTGCCTATGTTCCCTAGGATTTTGATGATTTCCTGTTTCATATTTAGTTCTTTCATCCATTTTGAATTTACTTTTGTGTATAGTGTAACAAAGTGGTCTAGCTTCATTTTTTTTTTTTTTTTTTTTTTTGCTAAGCAATTTTAAAAAAGAAGAAAAGCCTGAGGCATCTCAATGCTGTACTTCAAGTTATATTACTAAGCTGTAGTCATGAATACAGTATGCTACTGGCACAAAAACAGACACATAGTTCAGTGGGACAGAATAGAAAACCCAGAAACAGACCCACAACTATCTGGTCAACTAATATTCAACCAAGCAGTAAAGAATCTTCAAAGGAAAAAAGACAGTCTTTTTAAAAAAACTGGTGTTGGGAAATATATATTATTATTATTTAAATTATAGAAATTTTAAAACAGTTGCATTTGAATGGTTTGCTTAAGTTAGAGTTTTGCTCATTTGTTTGTTTGTTTGTTTTACTTAATAACTGAATGATAGAGAATGTGTGAATAGGTAAAAACAATAATAATTAGACCAAATTTTACAAGAGTGCTTTAGGAGTTTCAAGCTCAAAAAGAGAAATTGAACTTTAGGCTGTTAAGAAAATCCAGCTACAGCTGATAAAAAAAAGGAAGAAAAGAAAGAAAGAAAGAAAGAAAGAAAGAAAGAAAGAAAGAAAGAAAGAAAAGATAGTGAGTCTAAATATAATGTATACACTGCATGCAATTTGGGTAATTTTGGTGTGTCTTGACTGGTCACAAAAACATAGCTTCTAGAAAGTAAATGAGAGCATCTTTGGCTAACTAAATCTGCAAAATAAATACCTATATGCAAAATAATATTTTAGATCGCAACCTTACACTAACCTCAAAAAATAATGTAAAATGAAAGCAAAAACATAAAATAGCTAAAAATAAAACTTAAGTTATAAAACTCTTAGAAGAAGACATAGGTATAGTTTCATGACAACTGATTTGGAAATGATTTCTTGGTTATGACAAAGCACAGGCAGCAAAATAAAGACTAGACAAGTAGGACTTCATAGAAATAATATATATATATATATATATTTTTTTTTTTTTGCAATGAACAATATTATCAACTATGTACAAATTATATTTCTGATAAGGATTGATATCAGAACACATATATTACTCCTACAGCTGAAAAACAAAAATAAAAACAATCTCATTAAAACATGGGCAAAAGACTTGTATAGAAATTTCCATAAAGAGGATATACTGATGACCTATAAGCACATAGTAAGTTATTTAATTATTAGAGAAATACAACACAAAACCACAAGTTTTTGTCATTATTTCATTATAATGAAATAAAGTACGAACAATGTATGATTTGCTTATATGAGGTACTTAGAATAATCAAATTCTTAGAGACAGAAAGTGCAACAGTAGTTGTCATATGTGGAGAAAGAGTTAAGGGGAGGTATCTATTTTATTATTTTTATTTTAATATACTTGATACACAATATTACTTTAGTTTCAGGTATACAACATAGTGGTTTTACAAGTTTGTAAGTTATGCTGTGCTCACCACAAGTGCAGCTACCATCTGCCACCATACAAATCTATTACAATATCATTGACTTATTTCCCATGTGCCTTTTATTCCTATGACCTATTCATTTCATAACTGGAAGCCTGTATCTCCCATTCCCCTTAACTATTTTTTCCCATTCCCCTCTTCACATCCCCTCTGGCAACCATTAGTTTGTTCTCTGTATTATAGATCTGATTCTTCTTTTTGTTTGTTTGTTTGCGTTCTTATTTATTTATTTATTTATTTAGATCTATATATGAGTTAAATTATATGGTATTTGTTTTTATCAGTCTGACTTACTTCATTTAGAACAACACCTGCTAGGTCCATCCATGTTGTTGCAAATGGCAGAATCATATCCATTAAGGAAAATGATCCAAAATATAAAGAGAACTTAAATAACTCAACACCAAGAATCCAATTAAAAATTGGACAGAATAGGGGCACCTGGGTGTCTCAGTTGGTTGGACATCCAACTTCAGCTCAGGTCATGATCTTGTGGTCTGTGATTTTGAGGCCCATGTTGGCTGTGTGTTGACAGCTCAGAGTCTGGAGACTTCTTTGAATTCTGTGTCTCCCTCTCTGCCCCTCCCTTGCTCATGCTCTGTCTCTGTCTCTGTCCCTGTCTCTCTCTCTCTCTCTCTCTCTCTCTCTCTCCTTCTCTCAAGAATAAATTAACATTATTGTTTTTTCAATGGACAAAATCTGTGAATAGACATTAGGCCAAGAAGTAGTATTGATGGACAACAGATACATAAAGATTTACTCAACATTACTAATCATCAGGAAATGCAAATCAAAAACCCCATGGTAGTTATTATTTTTAATGGGTATGCAGTTTTAGTTGAGGAATATGAAAGTTCTAGAGGTGGGGGGTAGTGATTGTTGCACAACATAGTAAATTTACTTAATGCCACTTACCTGTATATTAAAAATGGTTAAAACAGTAAATTTTTGTTTATGTATATTAACAAATTGAAAATGGTAATTAAAGTGTGCCTGGGTGGCTCAGTGGGTTGAGCATCTGACTTCGGCTCAGGTCATGATCTCACGGTCTGTGAGTTTGAGCCCCACATTGGGCTCTGTGCTGACAGCTCAGAGCATGGAGTCTGCTTAGGATTCTTTGTCTCCCTCTCTCTCTGCCCCTCCCCCACTAATGCTCTGTCTCTCTCTCTCTCTCTCTCTCTCTCTCTCTCTCTCTGTCAAAAATAAATAAACATTTTTTTAAAAATGGTAATTAAAATATTACATAGTCTGTGTGCCCCTGGGTGGCTCAGTCAGTTGAGTGTCTGGATCTTGATTTCTCCTCAAGTCATGATCCCAAAGTCATGGGATTGAGTCTTGCATTGGGCTCTGCAGTGAGCATGGAACCTGCTTGGAATTCTCTCCCTCTGTCCCTCTGCCCCTCTCCCAAACTTGCATGCTCTCTCATTCCTTCTCTAAAAAAATTAATGCATAAATATAAATAAAACGTGAAATAGTCTGATCTACTGTTTAATGCAAAATGCTTGAACATGTGGTAAGAATAGACACTTAAACACATTTTAAGAAACAGTTTAGTAGAATCTATTAAAAATTGATATGACCATATTGTATATATACTAATTACCTTTCAAGAGACTTAGTCAAAGAATCATGTACGTACATCCACAGGCAAAGTATATAAAATGATGTTAATCATAAGGTTACATATGATGGTGAAAATAAACTTGCCAAAATATTGAATATCCATAATATTTAATAGTATGCTATTACATAAAACAGGAAGCCATGTGAAATATTGTTGTGTGTAAAATGTAAGTTTCTAAATCATGCATGGTGAATATCAGATGTTGCACTTTTATGATTATGTATCCAAAGTCACAGGATGTGTATTGGATTCACATTCCAAATCTTGCACCTCCTATGGTCCCTGGGAAGACAAGTGGGAGTGAGATAAGTTTCACTTTAATTATGGTTTCCTACATTGCTTGGTATTTTACATGGATAACATTTGCATGTATACCCGTGTAAAAATGAAAAACAAAAAACAAACAAACAAACAAAAACCAAAACATAGAACTGGAAGGAAATAAAGCAAAATAGCATCCATGACTTAATGTATGGTCCTCAATCAAAATTTCAATTCTTGAATTCAAATGTTCTCTTTCCATTAAAATCTTCATTTCATAACACATCAATATATAGAAAGGCACATCCTGAAACTATTTGTAGACTTGTTGTAATATGCTTAGCATGGAAAATTGCAAGAAGCAAATAAATTGTCTTTCTGAGTTGTCATAGGTCTGGGTTTTAAGGTTGCCTTCTGGTTCCTCACGGGATGCTCACTACAGTCAAAAACTTGGTAATTTCTTCTAATTAATTCCCATTCCATTTATGCAACTACAATCTCATGTGAAAGCCATAAGATTATTAAACTTGAACAATGTTGGAGACTGAAATAAAGCTTGCAACTCAGAAATTACACATGAATTGTAGAGATAATCAAGCATGGCTGATTGTGGAAAAAGCAGCTATTATGAATGAAAGTATCTTCTCAGAGAAGATACTTAAGACAAAATATTTCTTTCACACATATGAGAACACAGAATTAAGGGATGGAACAGAAATATGTGCCACATATCAAAGTACTTACTTGGCTCTTCTCACTTTATACTGAACTGTTACATTTAATGAATGGTAAGAAAGAAAAACGCACATACTTTTAGGGGTAAATTTGCTCAAGGTTTTTTTTTTTTTTTTTTTCCTGTGTCCTCAAGAAGAAGGAATTTTAACGTTGCTATGTATATCACCTGTAATAATTGGTGATGACATTGTTCACCATTCTGTTTCAAGAACTAAGGGGAATGGAAAATGTTCCAATTATCGAACTTGTTGTCTCTGTATACCTAGACCACCTATGTTTTGTTTAAATGAAAGTTAGAATCAAGGAGACAACAGATTACAGAAGTAGCCTTGACTCATTATTAAGTGATTATTGAAAGACTAATTTTATGGTCATAGTCAAGACACCGTTGTGGTGTTATGTTATAGGGACTGAGTAAATAACTTATTATGGGAATTGATTTATCATGAATATTCAGGATGTGACAATTTGGGCATTTTCTATTTTTATCATTCATGTTAATATCTAGTAGAAAAATTAACAACCCAGTTTGCTTCTCTTCTATTCTGCCTTCTGCCTGCCTAATCTCATTTGACAAACACAAACATTTATATTTTTATTTTTTTACTTAAATTTCTTTCAATGTTCATTTATTTTTGAGAGACATAGCGAGACAGAGCATGAGCGAGGGAAGGGTAGAAAGTGAGGGAGACATAGAAGCCACAGCAGGCTCCAGGTTCTGAGCTGTCAGCGCAGAGCCCAATACAGGGCTCCAACACATGAACCATGAGATCATGACCTGAGCTGAAGTTGGACGCCTAACAGACTGAGTCATCCAGACACCCCTATATTTTTATTTTATTTATTTTTTGGTCAAGAGCAGTATTTGGCCAATGATCTCTAGAAGGAGTCATCATAGAAGGTAACTTTATTTTTGTTTTTTTCAGCTGCACCTGTGAAGTATGTTAGCTACTTCTTAGATTTGTCTGAAAGGATTTATGACTCTCTGTTAGACTCCTAGGGCTATATATATATATATATATATATATATATATATATTTGTTCTACTAACCAACAGTCGGAACTTTACTGGATTTTCTGCCTCTTTAAATTGTCCTTAAAGCCAACCATAATTCATTGACCTCTGAGTAAATATCTCAATATGGATGGTAGGGGGCTATGTGCTCATTGACCTCTGTGTAAATATCTCAATATGGATGGTATGGGGCTATTGCTGTATGCTGTGTATCTCTATGCTGGTATTCTGATGAGCTACACCTCATTCAGAACCAAACATTGCCAAAGGTCAAGTAAAGATGATATGACAATATCTGAAAGGACTAGTTATCAGTGTCATCTTTATTTCTGCAGATAAGAATTAGCGTGGCTGAGAAATAAGCCACCATGACAAACATAACAAGATTCTTGCTCATGGGATTCCCTGATGATCAGGTGCTACAGAGACTTTATGCTGCATTCCTCTTCCTGGTTTACCTAGCAGCACTAATGGGGAACCTCCTCATTTTCACCCTCACCACCATTGACCAGCATCTTCAATCCCCCATGTTTTTTTTCCTAAAGAATTTGTCTTTGATTGATATCTGTTACATTTCTGTCACTGTCCCCAAATCTGTCATGAACTCTTTGACCAACAGCCATTCCATCTCTTTCATAGGATGTGCCTCACAAGTTTTCCTTGTTATTTTTCTTGCTGGCACAGAATATGCCCTTCTCCTAGTGATGTCCTATGACCGCTATGCTGCCATCTGCTGTCCTCTGCACTATGAGACCATCATGAATAGAGGTGCCTGTGTGCAGATGGTGACAGCATCATGGTTTAGTGGGTGTGTCTATGGATCCATTCATGCTGCAGGAACATTTTCTGTTCGTTTCTGTGGTTCCAACATAGTGCACCAATTATTTTGTGATGTCCCATCACTGCTCACACTTGCTTGTTCTGGACAGAAAACTCTAGAATATGCATTTATAATTGGTAGTTGTTGTTTTGGGTTTATATGTTTTATTTTATTGATTGTATCCTATGTTCACATTTTTTCTACCGTTCTAAGAATCCCATCTGCAAATGGGAGAGTGAAATGTCTTTCCACCTGCCTGTCCCACCTCACCGTGGTGACACTGTTTATCCTTTCTGGAAGCATCACATATTTAGCTAAAAATTTTAAATCTTCATCTTCAGTGAAAGTGTTGATATCAGTGCTTTACACTGTGTTACCCCCCATCATGAATCCTATCATCTACAGCCTCAGAAACTGGGATGTGCAAATGGCCTTGGGCAAACTGATATCTGGGAAACTGTTCAGGATACCTTTTTAAATTTAAATATGTAAAATTTATTAAAATGAATAATTTTATTGACAATAATTATTTCCAAAGAGATGCCTCCATTTCCCTTTGCAGGTCCAAAAAAAAAAACCTCTGTAATTTGTTGCCTAACAGGGTACCAGGGTAAAATTTAACTCTCTTATGTAGTGGTCTAGGGTGTTGAAATATTTTAATTAAATGGTTCTTTCCTGTTTTGATTGTATATCACAGTATTTTACTAGGGTAACATTCTAAATGATTTGTATTTATCATAGTATTCATAAGTGCATTATGATCACATAATCTTTTCAGGGTAGTCACAAAATATGGCACCTTTTACTTTTATTCTAGGAATATAGTTCATATTTAAAGTAAATATGAGGTTTCATATTTTTTAAATTATTCGTAAGTATCCAGGTTTACTTAATAAATGGCAAGTTTGTACTCGTTGAGCATTGAAAAAATTCTTTTTTGTTTTCTCAAGTTATTTGCATAAATCTTAAAATTTGAACTTAGAGAATCTTTTTGGTTATGTTAGTTAAATATTTTTTGGTGGGTATCAGAGGAAATCCATCAAAGGAGTAGTAAAATTGCTGTGGTTACTGTTCATTCAAGAATTAAGAATATCTAAAGATGATGATGACAGAATTCATCTGAAAGACCTGGTTCAAAACAGAATTTCAATAGGAACGCTTTATTTTGTTATAAATAAATTTAAAATTACCCAACATTGAAATGATATTGAACACATCTCTTAAATCTCTTTTTTTTTCTTTTCTTCTTTTGTTCTTTTCTCATTCCTCAATCATTTTTTTCATTCCTGTTATTTATTGTATTTGTATCATTTTTATTTTTTTCTTTATTTCTACTTTTTTTTCTTTTTTTGGTCTTTTCTTTTTCTGTTCAAAAATAAATTTATTTTTTCTTACATGTACTCAATTATGAATTCCTCTCAAACTACTTTAAAATCTACCTCTCTTCCCACTCAGATAACCCTACTACTTACAAAAAACATAATACTTCTACATTTTTTGTGATAATCTTGGTATAGAAATAAGGACCACTAAATCTGAGCCCAAGTGTTACCCTTGCCTATTCAACCTCCCTCAAGTGGATGAAAGATGGCTTAAGCTTGTTATACATTTATATGTGTATGTGTGTATAACATGTATAACAATGCTTTATTTTAATCTATATCTATCTATCTTTCTATATAGGATATATATATATATATTTATGTTATGTATGTATATAATGTATAATATTAATATATTATGATATATTATAATTATATAATAATATAATATAATATAATATAATATGATATATTATACTTATAAATATAATATATTATATTATATTATAGAACAATATATATATATATTCTTTCACTTCTCTGTCATTTTAATGTAATAACTTAAAAAGAATTATTTCTGGAGCATTTTTAAAATTTTTTTTTTTCAATGTTTATTTATTTTTTTTGGGACAGAGAGAGACAGAGCATGAACGGGGGAGGGTCAGAGAGAGAGGGAGACACAGAATTGGAAACAGGCTCCAGGCTCCGAGCCATCAGCCCAGAGCCTGACGGGGCTCGAACTCACGGACCGCGAGATCGTGACCTGGCTGAAGTCGGACGCTTAACCGACTGCGCCACCCAGGCGCCCCAACTGGAGCATTTTTAAACCAGATTCGGGGAGAGAATATTTAAGCAAAATACTGAGTTTTCATGTTTATTTGGAAATATATAACATCTTTTGATCATTATATATTCAATTTACTATTATTTAATTTAAAATTTTAGGCTTTCCTGATGTTGAACTCAATTTTTTTTGCTTTATGTTCACTGTATTCTTCCAGTAGTTCTGGGAGTTACTTGGTGTAATTTGGATTCGTGTGCTCTCTCTTTCAGCCATATTAAATAACTTAACAATAATTTTCTCACTTTTCGAAAAGTATATCTAGGAACTGAGCACTTCTTACAAATTACAATATTACCAATCAGAGTTGCACCCCTATCACCTGTCATTCTGATTTTGTCATAGTAGACATATTGTGTACTGTCTTTCTCCCTCTCCTTCCTTCAGTTCATTCTAGACTTAGAGACTTAGAGCTAAGTAAGGGTAGAACCGACACTAATGTCTCCTTAGGTCACATAAGGATAAGCCAAACCCTGTGTTCTCCATTGTTTTTTTTTTAATATATGAAATTTATGGTCAAATTGGTTTCCATACAACACCCAGTGCTCATCCCAAAAGATGCCCTCTTCAATACCCATCACCCACCCTCCCCTCCCTCCCACCCCCTATCAGCCCTCAGTTTGTTCTCATTTTTTAAGAGTCTCTTATGCTTTGGTTCTCTCCCACTCTAACCTCTCTTTTTTTTTTTCCCTTCCCCTCCCCCATGGGTTTCTGTTAAGTTTCTCAGGATCCACATAAGAGTGAAAACATATGGTATCTGTCTTTCTCTGTATGGCTTATTTCACTTAGCATAACATTCTCCAGTTCCGTCCACGTTACTACAAAGGGCCATATTTCATTCTTTCAACAATAGCCAAATTATGGAAAGAGCCTAAATGTCCATCAACTGATGAATGGATAAAGAAATTGTGGTTTATATACACAATGTTCTCTATTGTTTTTCACCATTGGTGCTTCTCGTGTTTGAAATATCCTGCTCAAATGTAGTGTTCCCAGGGTTCAGATGGAAAATATACCTTGTCCTTGATGCTTCCCCTGGCTGGAATGCTTTTTTCCCAGGTATGTGTTCAGCTTCATCTTCCTTTTACTAAATATTTTCCTTGCTTTGTAAATGCTGAATGAAATAGAATTCTGTGTGTGTAATTCTTGTCTGTGATCCATAGTAAAATTTGATGACTCTAAGTTCAAGTAAACACAAACCAAAGATTTAACCAACCTAACACACAATGTGATTAGTTCTGTTGAGTAAAGATGAATGACTACATTACAATACAAATCTAGAACTAGTATGATTTTAATTTGCACCAAATTAATAATTAGTATGTTTCCTTTGATAGTGGATTTCTGGGATTTTATTTGGAGATGCTGGCCATTTTTATAACATTGATATTGAGGGGAAAATTGTTAACAATAACACTGAACCTACAACTCTATACTGACAAATTATTTAATAAATTTAATTAAAATATATTTTATGTGATTTGAAAGGAGACTATTAATTCCTCTAAACATAGTAACATAAATTCTGAACATTGGATTCATTACCTGATTAACAAATTACTTTTATGTTTGTTATTACATTTCCCCAACATGTGCTCAGATATTTCAATGTCATATGTAAGTCAATACAATTTCTTAAAAATGTATATTTTACTATATAATATGGAAGTCTATACATATATCAAAGGCTATTGATATATCTATAGTCCTTAACCAACTCTTATAAAGAGATTATTTCTAGTTTATGGCTGCTATGAATAAATGCCCAAATAATTTTGTACATGTAAAATTTTATTTGTATTTCTGATGACATTTAGGACAGCTGTATAAAAGTAGAATCTTTTCCCCTCAATATCAGTTATAAAAATGGCCAGCATCTCCAAAAAAATCCCAGAAATATGCTATGAAAGGAAACATTGAAGTATTCAAAATAATTGCCTTAAAACTATAGATTGTTTTGGGTAGCATTGACATTTTAACAATAATAATACTTACAATCCATGAATACAGAATAACTTTTATTCGTGTTTGATTTAACTTCTTATATCAATGTTGCAGTTTCAGTCTGGAAGTCTTTCAGGTCCTTGGTTAAATTTATTCCTAGATATTTTATTCTTGTTGATGCAATTGTGAAATTGTTTTATTAATTTCCCTCTCTGACAGGTGATTGTTATGGTATAGAAACACACTAAAACTTCACATATTGTGTGCTGCAGTTACACTGAATTTAATTATTAGTTCTACTAATATTTGTATAATCTTTAAAGTTTTCTATAATAATGTCATGTTATTTGCAAATAGTGAAAGTTTGTTTCCTTTCAGATTTAAATACTTTTATTTTTTCTTTACTAATTTGTGTAAGATTGCCAGGTCATGTGAATGAAAGTGATGAGAGTGGTGAATATGATGTTAGCTGAAGCCTTGTAATATGTAGCCTTTATTACTTACAGGAATCTTCCTTCTATACCAAATATATTGACTTCTTATCATGAATGGATGTCGAATTTTGTCAATTATGTTTTTCTGCATCTATTTAAATAATCATATGATTTACATACTTGTGTTACTGTGGTGTATCACACTGATTGGTTTGATGATGTTGAATCATCCTTGCATCCCTGGAATAAATCCCCTTGATCATGGTACATGATTATTTTAATTCACTGTTGAAAGTTTTGTTAATATTTGATTTAGCAATGAGTCTATTAATTCCACTGTCCATTTTGCAAGTGGATTTTTTTTGCTTTTGAGTTGTATGAATTTTGTACATATTTTGGATATTAACATTTTATCAGATAACATGATATGCAAATATTTTCTCCCATTTTGTAGGTCATTCTTTCATTTCATTGATTACTTGCCATACAAAATCTTTTTAGTTTTATATAGTCAATACAATTATACTAGGGGGCATTAACAACCAACTGATATCAATGAACAGATCGTTTAAACAGAAAATCAACATGTACACAATGGCTTCGAATGACACACTGGACCAGATGGACTTAAAACAAACACTCAGAACATTCTATCCTAAAACAGCAGAATGCACATTCTTTTCTTTTCTTTTTTTTTTTTTTTTTTTTTTTGTATCTATACTTATCAGGGAAATTGGCCTATAGTTGTATTTTCTTGAAATGTCCTTGTCTGTTTTTTCTAGTTATTTTTTTTAATTTTCTTAATTTTGTTTATATATTGAGAGAGAAAGAGAAAGCACAAGTGCAGGAGAGGCAGAGAGAGAATCCTAAGCAGGCTCCATGCTGCCAGCACAGACCCTGATGTGGGGCTTGAACTCACAATGCTATAAGATCATGATCTGAGCCATAACCAAGAGTCAATTAACTGACTGACCCACCCAGGTGTTCCTGTACTTGTCTGATTTTGATACAATCAGAGAAACTAGAATTTAAAACAAAGAATGTGAAAAGAGACAACAAAGGGAACTATATAATTATAAAAGGGACATTCCAACAAGAATATCTAACAATTGTATATACTTATGCACTCAAGATGAGAGCACCCATTTGAAACAAAAATAATAGTAAACATAAAGGAATTGATAATAACAAAATAATATTAGGGGGCATAAACAACCCACTTACATCAATGGACAGATAATCTACACAGAAAGTCAACAAGGACACAATGGCTTTGAATGACATACTGGAGCAGATGTATTTAAAATATATGCTTAGAACATTCCATCCTAAAACAGCTGAAGGCACATTCCTTTCTTTTTTTTTTTATTTTAATGTTTATATATTTATTTTTGAGAGAGAGAGAGCAAGCATGTGTGGGGGAGGGACATAAAAAGAGGGAGAGAGAGAATCCCAAACAGGCTCTGCACTGTCAGCACAGAGGCTGACATGAGGCTCTATCTCACGAACCATGGGATCATGACCTGAGCCAAAATCCAGAGTTGGATGCTTACTGACTGAGCCACCCAGGAGTCCCTGAATGCCGCCCCTTCTTGACACTTTTGCTAATAGCAGCTCATTAGTCTGACTAATTGAGTGGCACAATATTTCATCATAGTTTCTGACTAGTGAGAATTTTCTTGCAGTCATCCCCAGGCTCATGAGAGGTCTCGTTCTTCATTTCAATCAAAGGTCACCCTGTTAATTTTTCCTCTTCCATCAAAATCATTTTCTGAAGGATCCCACATAATAAGGTCTTAATTCTCTTAAGATATAATAGTTCTCACTTTAGTAAGTGGTAATCTGTGCCCACATCTTTGTCATCTTACATGCTATATTTTCCGAGCATTTCTCCTACCATTGAATTATTTTGTATGTAATGTCTGTATTAGAGGAACATGCAGCTTTCATATCTCTTTCTAAAGACAACATTTTCCTAGCCTGTCCCAATTTTGTCCTTACTTGTGATACCTTTTTTGTGGCATTCATAACACACAGAGCAATGGTCAACCTACCACTTACAATAACTCGCTCACTTTCTCTTCTCCATTTTCCCTTCCTCACTGTTTTGTATAAGGTATCTAACAAGAGTGTGGGAACTTTTCAGGATGCCCTCATACCCACACACCTATCTGAAACACTCAAAACACTTGGCCAAGTCTCCAAACATGAGGGTGGAGAGCAACCTTGGAATTTCCCACACCAAAGGCTTTCCTCCCAGCATGGCTCATTTACCCAGTTGTGGTTTCCTCCTGGTTGGCTTGACAATTGTTGGAAGGTGAAGTGACTGTAATGTATCTCCCAAACTAAAAGACATTGAGGCTAAATAACAAAGCAGGGCACTCCATACAGTTTACAAAGAGTTTTATTCAGGTCCACTTACTAACAGAAAAGGTTGAGCAGGAAACAATCCAGCTATATAGTTATGCTCTGCAAAGTATGGACCTTAATTTAAAATTTTATATAATTGTATAAAATTTTATAAAAGAGGACATGTACAATGGTATTGTAGTGATATGAAAGTCTTGACATGCTTTTAGGAAGATGGCGGTGTAGGACACTGGGCTCACCGCATGTCCTGCTGATCACTTAGATTCAACCTACACCTGCCTAAATAACCCAGAAAACCACCAGAAGACTAGCAGCAGAATGGAGTCTCCAGAGCCAAGCACAGACAAGAGGCCCACGGATGAGGGTAGGAAGGGCAGAGAGGGGGTGCACACTACACGGACTGGTGGGAGGGAGCCAGGATGGAGGGGCGGCCTGCCGGCCAAGCAGAGGCCCCGAGTCTGGCTTGCAAAAGCCAAGGGGCTGGATGCAGAGTGTTCTGACAGCAAGCAGGACTTGACATCTGGAAGGTTATAAACTAACAGCTCTTCTTGGAAAATGGGAGGGCTGGAGGACAATGGGAGGGAGAGTTGTTGAGCTCTGGACAACAGAGCTCAGCTTGGCGGGGAACAAAGGCGCTCGCCAGTGCCATCTCCCTCGCCCATCCCCCAGCCAAAATCCCAAAGGGAACCAGTTCCTGCAAGGGAACTTGCTTGCACCAAGCAAACACCCAATGCTGTGCTTCTGTGGATCCATCCCTCCGCCGGATCTGACTCACTCCCGGTGCTGCAGGGCCCCTCCCGAAGCAGATTTCCGAGGAAAAGTGAGCTGAGCCTACCCTTCCTGCCCCTGTGCACCTTGCCAATCCACCCCAGCTAATATGCCAGATCCCCAGCATCACAAGTATGGCAATGTGCAGGTAGCCCAGATGGGCCATGCCACCCCACAGTGAATCTCGCCCCTAGGAGAGGGGAAGAGAAGGCACACACCAGTCTCACTGTGGCCCCAGCAGTGGGCTGGGGGCAGACATTGGGTCTGACTGCTGCCCCGCCCACCAACCCAAGTTATTCAAGACAGCACGGGGGAGTGCCCCTCAGTTCTGCCCCACTCCGGGGACTATTCAAAATGACGAAACGGAAGAATTCCCCTCAAAAAAAGTCCAGAAAATAACAACAGCTAACGAACTGATCAAATACGATTTAAACAATATAACAGAAAGTTAATTTAGAATAATAGTCATAAAATTAATCGCTGGGCTTGAAAACAGAATAAAGGACAGCAAATATCTATTGCTACAGAGGTCAAGGGACTAAGGAACAGCCAGGAGGAGCTAAAAAATGCTACCAATGAGCTGCAAAATAAAATGGAGACAACCACAGCTCGGATTGAAGAAGCAGAGGAGAGAATAGGTGAACTAGAAGATAAAATTATGGAAAAAGAAGAAGCTGAGAAAAAGAGAGATAGAAGAATCCAAGAGTATAAGGGGAAAATTAGAGAACTAAGTGATGCACTAAAGAGACATAATATACGCATAATTGGTATTCCAGAGGAGGAAGAGAGGGAAAGGTGCTGAAGGTATACTTGAAGAAATCATAGCTGAGAACTTCCCGGATCTGGGGAATGAAAAAGGCATGAAATCCAAGAGGCACAGAGAACTCCCTTCAGACGTAACTTGAATTAATCTTCTGCATGACATATCACAGTGAAACTGGCAAAATACAAGGATAAAGAAAAAATTCTGAAAACAGCTAGAGATAAACGTGCTCTAACATATAAAGGGAGACCTATAAGACTCGTGACTAATCTCTCTACTGAAACTTGGCAGGCCAGAAAGGAATGGCAGGAGATCTTCAATGTGATAAACAGAAAAAATATGCAGCCGAGAATCCTTTATCCAGCAAGTCTGTCATTTAGAATAGAAGGAGAGATAAAGATCTTCCCAAACAAACAAAAACTGAAGGAATTTGTCACCACTAAACCAGCCCTACAAGAGATCCTAAGGGGGATCCTGTGAGACAAAGTACCAGACACATTGCTACAAGCATGAAACCTATGGACATCACAATGATTTTAAACGCATATCTTTCTATTATAACACTGAATGTAAATGGACTAAATGCGTCAACCAAAAGACATAGGGTATCAGAATGGATAAAAAAAAAAAAAAAAAAAACAAGAACCATCTATTTGCTGTCTACAAGAGATTCATTTTAGACCTGAGGACACCTTCAGATTGAGAGTGAGGGGATGGAGAACTATTTATCATGCTACTGGAAGTCAAAAGAAAGCTGGAGTAGCCATACTTATATCATACAAACTAGACTTTAAATTAAAGGCTGTAACAAGAGATGAAGAAGGGCATTATATAATAATCACAGGGACTATCCATCAGGAAGAGCTAACAATTATAAATGTCTATGTGCCGAACATAGGTCCCCCCAAATATATAAAACAATTACTCACAAACATAAGCAACCTTATTGATAAGAATGTGGTAATTGCAGGGGACTTTAATACTCCACTTACAGAAATGGATAGATCTAGACACACGGTCAATAAAGAAAGAAGGGCCCTGAATGATACATTGGATCAGATGGACTTGACAGATATATTTAGAACTGTACATCCAAAAGCAACAGAATATACTTTCTTCTCAAGTGCACATGGAACATTCTCCAAGATAGATCACATACTGGGTCACAAAACAGCCCTTCATAAGTATACAAGAATTGAAATCATACTGTGCATACTTTCAGACCACAATGCTATGAAGCTTGAAATCAACCACAGAAAAAAGTCTGGAAAACCTCCAAAAGCATGAAAGTCAAAGAACACCCTACTAAAGAATGAGTGGGTCAACCAGGCAATTAGAGAAGAAATTAAGAAATATATGGAAACAAACGAAATGAAAATACAACAATCCAATCACTTTGGGATGCAGCGAAGGCAGTCCTGAGAGGAAAATACATTGCAATCCAGGCCTATCTCCATAAACAGGAAAAGTCCCAAATACAAAATCTAACAGCACAACTAAAGGAAATAGAAACAGAACAGCAAAGACAGCATAAACCCAGGAGAAGAAGAGAAATAAGAAAGATCAGAGCAGAAATAAACAATATAGAATCGAAAAAAACTGTAGAGCAGATCAAAGAAACCAAGAGTTGGTTTTTTGAAAAAATAAACAAAATTGATAACCGTCTAGCCAGGCTTCTCAAAAAGAGAAGGGAGATGACCCAAATAGATAAAATCATGAATGAAAATGGAATTATTGAACCAATCCCTCAGAGACACAAGCAATTATCAGGGAATACTATGCAAAATTATATGTCAACAAACTGGACAACCTGGAAGAAATGGGACAAATTCCTAAACACCCACACGCTTCCAAAACTCAATCAGGAGGAAATAGAAAGCTTGAACAGACCCATAACCAGCGAAGAAATTGAATCGGTTATCAAAAATCTCCCAACAAATAAGAGTCCAGGGCCAGATGGCTTCCCAGGGGAGTTCTACCAGAGGTATAAAGCAGAGATAATACCTATCCTTCTCAAGCTATTCCAAAAAATAGAAAGGGAAGAAAAACTTCCAGACTCATTCTATGAAGCCAGTATTACTTTGATTCCTAAACCAGACAGAGACCCAGTAAAAAAAAGAGAACTACAGGCCAATATCCCTGATGAATATGGATGCAAAAATTCTCCATAAGATACTAGCAAATAGATTCAACCGCATATAAAAAGAATTCTTCACCATGATAAAGTGGGATTCATTCCTGAGCTGTAGGGCTGGTTCAACATTCGCAAATCAATCAATGTGATACATCACATTAACAAAAAAAAAAAAAAAAAGAAGAACCATATGATCCTGTCAATCGATGCAGAAAAGGCCTTTGACAAAATCCAGCACCCTTTCTTAATAAAAACCCTTGAGAAAGTCGGGATAGAAGGAACATACTTAAAGATCATAAAAGCCATTTATGAAAAGCCCACAGCTAACATCATCCTCAACGGGGAAAAACTGAGAGCTTTTTCCCTGAGATCAGGAACACGACAGGGATGCCCACTCTCACCTCTGTTGTTTAACATAGTGCTGGAAGTTCTAGCATCAGCAATCAGACAACAAAAGGAAATCAAAGGCATCAAAATTGGCAAAGATGAAGTCAAGCTTTCGCTTTTTGCAGATGACATGATATTATACATGGAAAATCCGATAGACTCCACCAGAAGTCTGCTAGAACTGATACATGAATTTAGCAAAGTTGCAGGATACAAAATCAATGTACAGAAATCAGTTGCATTCTTATACACTAACAATGAAGCAACAGAAAGACAAATAAAGAAACTGATCCCATTCACAATTGCACCAAGAAGCATAAAATACCTAGGAATAAATCTAACCAAAGATGTAAAGGATCTGTATGCTGAAAACTATAGAAAGCTTATGAAGGTAATTGAAGAAGATTTAAAGAAATGGAAAGACATTCCCTGCTCATGGATTGGAAGAATAAATATTGTCAAAATGTCAATACTACCCAAAGCTATCTACACATTCAATGCAATCCCAATCAAAATTGCACCAGCATTCTTCTGGAAACTAGAACAAGCAATCCTAAAATTCATATGGAACCACAAAAGGCCCCGAATAGCCAAAGTAATTTTGAAGAAGAAGACCAAAGCAGGAGGCATCACAATCCCAGACTTTAGCCTCTAGTACAAAGCTGTCATCATCAAGACAGCATGGTATTGGCACAAAAACAGACACATAGACCAATGGAATAGAATAGAAACCCCAGAACTAGACCCACAAACGTATGGCCAACTCATCTTTGACAAAGCAGGAAAGAACATCCAATGGAAAAAAGACAGTCTCTTTAACAAATGGTGCTGGGAGAACTGGACAGCAACATGCAGAAGGTTGAAACTAGACCACTTTCTCACACCATTCACAAAAATAAACTCAAAATGGATAAAGGACCTGAATGTGAGACAGGAAACCATCCAAACCTTAGAGGAGAAAGCAGGAAAAGACCTCTCTGACCTCAGCCGTAGCAATCTCTTACTCGACACATCCCCAAAGGCAAGGGAATTAAAAGCAAAAGTGAATTACTGGGACCTTATGAAGATAAAAAGCTTCTGCACAGCAAAGGAAACAACCAACAAAACTAAAAGGCAACCAACGGAATGGGAAAAGATATTTGCAAATGACATATCGGACAAAGGGCTAGTATCCAAAATCTATAAAGAGCTCACCAAACTCCACACCCGAAAAGCAAATAACCCAGTGAAGAAATGGGCAGAAAACATGAATAGACACTTCTCTAAAGAAGACATCCGGATGGCCAACAGGCACATGAAAAGATGTTCAGCGTCGCTCCTTATCAGGGAAATACAAATCAAAACCACACTCAGGTATCACCTCACGCCAGTCAGAGTGGCCAAAATGAACAAATCAGGAGACTATAGATGCTGGAGAGGATGTGGAGAAACGGGAACCCTCTTGCACTGTTGGTGGGAATGCAAATTGGTGCAGCCGCTCTGGAAAGCAGTGTGGAGGTTCCTCAGAAAATTAAAAATAGACCTACCCTATGACCCAGCAATAGCACTGCTAGGAATTTATCCAAGGGACACAGGAGTACTGATGCATAGGGGCACTTGTACCCCAATGTTCATAGCAGCACTCTCAACAATAGCCAAATTATGGAAAGAGCCTAAATGTCCATCAACTGATGAATGGATAAAGAAATTGTGGTTTATATACACAATGGAATACTACGTGGCAATGAGAAAAAATGAAATATGGCCTTTTGTAGCAACGTGGATGGAACTGGAGAGTGTGATGCTAAGTGAAATAAGCCATACAGAGAAAGACAGATACCATATGGTTTCACTCTTATGTGGATCCTGAGAAACTTAACAGGAACCCATGGGGGGGGGAGGAAAAAAAAAAAAAGAGGTTAGAGTGGGAGAGAGCCAAAGCATAAGAGACTGTTGAGAACTGAGAGCAAACTGAGGGTTGATGGGGGGTGGGAGGGAGGAAAGGGTGGGTGATGGGTATTGAGGAGGGCACCTTTTGGGATGAGCACTGGGTGTTGTATGGAAACCAATTTGACAATAAATTTCATATATAAATAAAAAAAAAAGAAAAAAAAAGAGAAAAAAAAAGAAAAAAAAAGTATGCTAGTTTTTCAGATGCCCCATGTTCTTTCTGGAGTATTTATTTTAATTTAGTTGAACTAATTTTCTTTACCTTCATTGTTTAACGTTGGTAGTAATTCCTATCAGGGGTAGAGGTTTTTTTTTTAAATACATATTAAAGAATATATCTTTTTAATTTATAGTTCATATGCTTTGCTATTATCTGTTTTCCTAAAGTGAGAGAACATACTATAAGATGTTATTATGGAGTGGAGCTAGTCCATTTGCAAATTTCACTCTTGAACACAAGGTAAAGGGCAGTTGAGTAGGCTGGACACGCTTTTAATTCTAAAAATATGGATAATTTCTTGGGTTCCAGAAATAACCCCAGGGTTGCTAGAATTTCCTGGGCAGATTGTTACCTTTAAGGGGACACTCATCTAATTACAGATTAGGGCAATATGTCACAATGTATGAGGGCAGTAATTAGGATCTAGTACTAGGGAGATTTTAAAAATATATGGCATCCCATGAATATAAAGTAACAAATTAAAAGTGCTCCTTACCACAGCATTAATCATTATTCAATATATTTAATTACAAACTGAAAACAATTAAGCTACAGTATGATGTATATAGTATACTAGGTTTTTGTGTAGTAAGTATTGTAAGTTCCTATTTATTTCATACACCTGTGTCTTTAGCTTTTTACAAAGAAAATCTAGGAGAATGTCAAATAAACACTGGGTCTGAATACAAGAAAGCACTCTAAATGGTTCCCTATGTAGGCAAAAGAAAATAAGGTAGACAAGAAAAGTGAATGGTTGTGATTTCTAAATGTACGTCTTCTTATAATAGCTTTGATTTTTGATAACCATGACATAATTTATTATTTAAAGTGAAATAAAATAACATGAATTAGGTACTATGAATATATAAACATATGAACTATGTGAAACTTTAAGTGAGCAATGTTTGAGTGAAAGATATCTGTTGAGTGGAAAATGGTGCTATAGAAAGGGTTGAGTTTTTCAGTGAGTTCAAAGACTGCCTTTAGGAAGTGATGCCTACAAAAACATCCTGAAGGAAGAGCAGCACACTGTGATTGCTGCTGGGGGGGGTCCAGTGGAGGAAGCAATGTGAGCCGTGGCATGTGGGAGAACGAACATGGTAAGGACATAGTGATAAGACAATCTAGTGAGGCTTTACCTTTGAAAAAAGAAAGAGCAAGGCAATTAGTGATGGGCCATACAGGGCTTCTCAGTCAGGATGACTTATTCAGTTTATATTTTTAAAGCATGACAAAGGTATTGATCTATTTTCAGCAGGGAGAAAACGTGTTCTGTAAAATGTCACCTCTGGTTGTGCATGTAGTTCTCACTGAGCTATGTATGTCCTGAGATAAAGATATTCAAGTATGAGTGCATTGTAGTTCAGACTCTGGTAATGTCTAAGGACTTGGAAATATGTTCATGCATTTTGAAATAATTTGGTAGTAAAAATAAGAATTTGTGATGGATTGGCTATAAATCATGATAGCATAGGAGAATAGTGATGGCGTTGGTGCCATACTTTCCAACCTAAATACTGAGGAGCCTCTAACGATATAGTTTTCTTTTCTTTTTCTTGAGGAGGGTGGAATAAAGCTGACTTCAGTTTTCTACGTGTAAGGTTTCAGAGCACAAGCCTACAAAAGCCTTCGATTTCACTATGAAATCATCAATGAGACAAGTAGATATTTTACATGAAATCCCATAACTAGTATTTCAAAGAAATACATAAGTAAAAAGTTGGCGTTAAAAATATAAAAGGTAACATTTATTCTAACACATTTACACCGCAGAGAAAGCTATAGTCAGACCAATAAGATGTTTACAAATTCCTATTTCAGGAAGTTTCTTAAATACTTATAAAAGTAATGTTTACATACACATTTATTGCCAACTCTGTTCACAAAACTTTATGTATGAATATATTGTCTCAACTTAGAAAACAACAAGTAAATGTTCTCTCAATATATTTCTCATCTCCGGTACCTTTTGTGAAGTTTCATAAAACACTGTTGTAGTCCTATAATCAAAGTAAAATTAAATATTATTTGACTTTTATTTTGATGTTTCCTCATTTTTTTTTAATTTTTAAACTAGTTTTCCTCATTTTTTTAAACTCACATTTGCATTTTGTCTTATGCTATTACACTGCTTTATGAAGATCATCAGCAGGATAGATTTTGAGATTCCATGATAATTTGCTTTAATGCATCCTGCTTAAACATGTATTAGGGTTACAATATACCAGCTTGTAATGGATAGCTTTCCAATGAACCACCTTGATTGCAGTTTTTGAAAGTAAGACCAAAGAAGTTACAAAAATATAACAATGGGATGAAAATGAATGAATGGAACAGGAAAGCTTCTTTTGTATGTGTTTAAATTGAGTCATGAATGTCTCAAGAACACATTTGTTCCTAGGTTGGCCCTAGCATTAAAAGAAATCCAGATACTTGAGTGCCTGGGTAGCTCAGGGGGTTAAGCATCTGGCTTCAGCTCAGGTCATGATCTCACAGTTTGTGAGTTTGAGCCCCACGTGGGGCTCTGTGTTGACAGCTCAGAGCCTGGAGCCTGCTTCGGATTCTATGTCTCCCTGTCTCTCTCTGCTCCCTCCCTCACTCACCCTCTGTCTCTCAAATATGAATAAATCTTTAAAAAAATGAAAAATCCAGTTAGAGCTTTGGGATGACTAGCATAATAAATAAAGGGAAGATATAGATATATTCTGGCCAAAAAATTAGGTTTGGAAATATTACCATATTAACAAGTATAAAGAATTCTATTTTCAGTTGTGGGTGGTTAAGAACATGCCACCCAAAATATGCCACTTTAACATATTGGCTATTTTGAACTGAAGGCATTTGGGAAACAGAATATGCAAGGAGGGCTCCCTGATTTCCCTCTTTTTATCTAAAAGCAGGTCATAACATTCCCTAATGAAAGGTGCATACCCTGTCCCAGGAAGAGAATATTCTCATCACTGTGGACTGAGAGTTGATCCCAAAATGTACCTATAAAACAAACCTATTAAAATAATACTTGAATTGCTTTAGTTTCTCCCATATATTTCCTAGGCACTTTCCCATAATTACTGCTCAAGCCTATTTGTCTGTCACATATTTATCATTCTTTGTTTAAAAATGTATATAAGCTCTTGGGCCAAATGCTTCTTCAAGTTCATTCACCTTTTACAGACCCCCATGTGCACATGGATATTAAAATAAAACGTGTATGCTTTTCTTATGTTAATCTGTCTCATGGCAATTTAATACTTAGTTTTTGCCACAGAACCTAGGAACATAGAAGTTTTCCTCTCCTGCAGTAAGATGGCATTCAAAACAACAGTGTGTTGATACAGAATGTTTCCCTGTTATTGGGAGAGTTTTACATATATTTTGATGGAAATATATTTTACAGATATTTTGATGGAAAAAGGAAGGGTTAGAAAAAATGTTGATGTATGGCACAAGTTTTTTATGTATATGTATAGGGAATTTTGACAACATTTTCCCATGGATGTGTTCTGTTTTAAAAATAAAACCTAATTAGGAATTCAGGAAAAAAATATTACACTGTTCATAATACTAGAAAATGACACACCAAAGTTAACAAAAATTTTAAGCATTGGCATGTGTAAGAAACTCTTGGTTTTTTATATACTCATGCCATTAAAAATACATTATTTAAAGCCTTGGTTTCCTAAAGTAGTGTGTCTAGTGATTTAATCTCCCTTTCAGTCAACTAGGGATCCTATTGAACTGTGTCCTTTCATTCAAGAGGTCTGGGGTTTGATATTCATTTCTAACAAGCTCCCTGACTATTCATATGCTTTTACTGCACTGATATCACTTTGAATGGAAAGAGTTGAGGAAGTGATTGGGTGGAAAACACTTATCTTAAAAAGTTTAGAAAAACATATTTCCTCTACCACCTTTGTCATCCCTTTTGTCACTAAACTGTATTTAAAATATAAAGTTTTTTCATAACATAAGAAGGCAAACATAAGAAAGGAAAACCTGGTTTGTGCCCTATTTTCTACTTTTTCTTCTCTCCTTCTTAATTGGTTTAATTTATTCTTATCTAATTGCTTGGATATTTTATAAAAATGCAAGATAATTGATACGTGTTTTACTATGTTAGATATCCTATTATGGTACTGTCCAGTTCTAAGTTTTTTCTTTCTTTTTCCTTCTACTTCTTATCCTTGTTAACATCTGCTAAAATTTTGAAATTCAATTATCTAGAAAAATCTGAATTATATAATATTTTCCTATTTTTAGTGAAATTTTCTATTTATGTTTATATGCATAATTTAAAAATCAACTTTAAAAATAGTGCTGGCTTATCATATGTGTATATTATATGTTTATTTACTAAGTTATATTCACATACAAAGTGATATGTTTATAACAGCACAACTACCAGACAGAGTAACACTGCTCGATTCAATAGAAACAGTCTTTGTCCCATAGTTATTGATAAAGTATAAATTATAAAAATACTCAACTGAAATATGGGACTAAGACGACTTTCCTATTGTTAATGACGTGTGGGCAGGGAGCTTGTGTGGTTTATCTCTTTATCACAATGGCTCAATGCCAACATTCTTAAACATAGCAATTACAGACCATCTACTGCAGTAGAATTCAAAGCAAAATGTAAAGAACAGAGACATGTTCATATTAGGTGATGTCAATTTTGCAATATACTTTTCAGTACTTACCATTTGTAAATGTGGTTTGGGAACCCATTCTAAATTGATTATTTTAGAGTATCTCTCAAATCGTTCATATATCAGGCCAAGAGCAGTCTCTTTTGTGATAGAAGTTTTCTGAAAGCTTTCTTCACATCTTTGTTTCTCAGGGTGTATATGAGAGGATTTACCAATGGAGTGACCACACAGTAGAACACTGAGATCACTTTACCAATAGTGAAGTTGTACTTGGCTGGAGGGCGAACATAAGCAAAGATAATGGTGCCATAATAGATAGATACTACAGTGAGGTGGGAGGCACAGGTGGAGAAAGTTTTCTTCCGAGCCTCCCGAGAAGACAGCCTGATTATTGTGACCACAATGTGCCCATATGAGGACATAGTGAGAAGGAAAGAACTTAGAATCACAACAGAGCTACATGTATACCCCAAGGCCTCCACCAAAAATGTATCAGAGCAAGACAGTTTAAAAATGGGGTCTGAGTCACAAAAGAAATGGTTGATCTTCTGGGGGCCACAGAAGCTTAGATGGGAGATGAGTATAGTAGGTAACAGAGGGGCAATGAAGCCCCCAATCCATGATCCAGCTGAAAACCGCAGGCACACCTGAAGACTCATGAGAAGTGAATACCTTAAAGGGCTGCAGATGGCCAGGTACCGGTCATAGGCCATCACTGCGAGCAGGATGCACTCTGTAGCTCCCATGGAGAAAAAGAAGTAGTACTGGGTTATACAACCAAAAACAGAGATGGTAACAACCTGTGCGAGGCAGGTGGCCAGCAACTTAGGCACCGTGGCTGTGGTGTACCAGATCTCCAGGAATGACAAATTTCCTAAAAAAATGTACATGGGTGTTTGGAGTGTGACATCCGTGAGAACAATGAAAATAATAAGAGTGTTTCCCATGAGGGAGAGCAGATACACAGTGAGAAATATCACAAACAAGGTTAGCCGCAGATAGAGAACACTAGAAAACCCAAGAAAAATGAACTCTGTCACTGCTGTTTGGTTTGTTCCATCCATATCTCATTGTCTCTGGTCTGTAATAAACAACAAAGCCCAGAATATGGAGGATGAGCAATAATGGTTATTTGTGTATTATTTCCTGATGATCATGGACTCCTAATAATAAAGAAAGTTAAGGGTGAGCAATAACATAGTTGGCATCTTTATAAACATTTTCCATGGATTAGCTCGCTTAATTTACAAAATAAATCTCTAAAGTAAATACTCTAACAATCCACTTCACAAATGAAGAAACTGAGTAAATTGCTTATTCACAGTTGCAACACGTTAAGTGGGAAGGTGGATTTTTGTAGCTAGGTAGGTTGTTTTAAAAAACTACAGTCCAGGACGATATATAAAATGTGGCTATTGGAAGAACATGGTTTTGTTTCAATGCTGAGGAACTAATATCCTTCCTAGCTGATCCACCAGTAAAGGCTGGTGAACATAACAGCCACAATCAGAGGCCAGTAGGTGGGGAAAAGAGTCCTTTAGTATGGAGGTCCTGGTCCATACCAGTTGCCTTCTGAATATAAAGGATTGGCTACAATTTTAACTCTGTGACCCTCATTATATGTCATCAACTAGGTTTGGGCAAAAGATTAGTATATGACTTCTCCAGAAAAACAAACAAACAAACAAACAAACAAACAAACAAACTGAGTAAAATTCAACATCAATATGGAGATATTTTGTTCATTAATATTATGTTAACTTTCCTAATTTGTTTATTTTTTGAATCCTTGCACTCACCAATGTTTCTATAGTTGTTAGGAACAGTCAAGCAAATAATTTCAATGTCAGAAATAAATTTATCCTTCAATTTGCATGATATTTGTTTCCATAGTTTGGCTATTGAGAAGGCAGACTTCGTGTGAGATATAGCCAATTACCAAATTTTTAAATGTACAATACTATAGTTATGTTAGGTGTCTTGTCAAAATTAAGAAAAAACTAGAGAACTCTTGTTTTTAGAGAAACAAAGTATTTCAATGAGTGTATTTCAGTATACATGTGCGCTAAGGCCAAAATATCTGCATGATAAATAGAAAATAGACTAGATAAATTATTAGTACTCATAATAAAAACTTTCTTTTACGTGTGAATCTCTCTCTGTCTCTCTCTTCCTCTCTCTTTCCATCGATGTATAACAGTTTCTTTAAGTCCCATTTGTAAAGATATAAACTTGGTATCCCCTACATCACAATGAAAAATAAGCTGAATGCAATGCGAAGGCAATTGTATTCATATGTATAGACCTAGGTTAAAAGTTATGGAAGTTTTGGATGATAAAATTCTATTGAAATATGTTGATAGATTTAATTTAAACAATTTTTAAGTTTATTCAATTTTGAGAGACAGAGAGAGACAGAGTGTGAGTGGAGGAGGGGCAGAGGGAGAGGGAGACAGAATTCGATGCAGGCTTCAGGCTCTGAGCTGTCAGCACAGAGCCCTAGGTGGGCCTTGAACTCACGGACTGTGAGATCATGACCTGAGCCGAAGTTGGATACTCAACCGACTGAGCCACCCATGTGTCCCTGTTTATAGATTTTATGCCACAGCATTAATGGTCCCTGTAGCGCAATGTTGATACAGTAGAATTTTTTCAAGATATATATTATAAAAACTATTAGTCCTGGTTGAAAAGTCAAATTATGTTAGCATGGTCAGTAAATACTTTATTTGTCCCATTAAGTCAACCTGAATATATTAATATCTTAAAATCTTAACATTTATTCCAACAAAATAAAGTTGCACTTTTTGGAAGCTGTACCACTATTCTAAAAGGTTTTGAAAAATATTATGACTAGCAATCAATGTAGAACTTATTATTTAAAAAAATTTTGGAGAGGGGCGCCTGGGTGGCGCAGTCGGTTAAGCGTCCGACTTCAGCCAGGTCACGATCTCGCGGTCCGTGAGTTCGAGCCCCGCATCAGGCTCTGGGCTGATGGCTCAGAGCCTGGAGCCTGTTTCCGATTCTGTGTCTCCCTCTCTCTCTGCTCCTCCCCCGTTCATGCTCTGTCTCTCTCTGTCCCAAAAATAAATAAACGTTGAAAAAAAAATTTTTTTAATAAAAAAAAATAAAAAAATTTTGGAGGAAAAATGGGCTAATTTAAAAATTATATTTTATTGAATTTGTTTCTGTGGTTCCATAAGAAAAAAAAATAATGTTTATATTATGTGTGTACAACGAAGAGTCAAAGGTATTTCTCATTTCCGTTATGAAAAAGACATTGATTCTTTTTCTTCTAGCATTAATAGTAAGCAAAAGATAACTGTTTGATAATAACATATGCAAAACTTTCACAAGAAAGTTTTAGAATCAGATGAACATTATTCCAAACAGAAAATCCCTTTTCACTTTTTAAAACTATGGCACTTATCTAATTCTGCCTTTAGCAAAAAAAAAAAAAAAAAATGCTTCTGCATTCTCCAGTTGTATATAATCTTAAGAGGAAGTTGGATGATAAAGAAACTAATTTTAATCACTTAACACTTCTATAAAAGGAAAATACTATTTAAATATTAATAGGATCTTATGTATATTTGCTATTTATTTGGTGGTTTTAATTGATAAATTGATAAACTATAGTTTTTCATGCTACAGGCCAAATGATTGCCTGAGGAGGTATATTGCCTTAGACTAAATAAATAATCTACTCCTGAAACTATCACTGCACTATATGCTAACTAACTTGGATGTAAATTTAAAAAAGAAAAAAAGAAAGAAAGAATCCAGAGGTGCCTAGGTGGCTCAGTTGGTTAAGCATCTGATTCTTGATACCAGCTCAGGTCATGATCTCATAGTTCATGGGATCGAGCCCACATTGGGCTCCATGCCGACAGAATGGAACCTGCTTGGGATTGTCTCCCTCTATCTCTGCTCTTCCCTCCCTCCACAAAATAAGTAAACTAAAAAAAAAAAAAAGAGCGAATCCAAAATTATGCAAGTCCTCCTATATAATAGCTCCATACCTCTCTAGAAAAGTAAAAAAATAACCTGGGTTATATCTGCTCAGATATACTCACAGCCAATGCTCTGGTTATTTTTCAGAAATGAAATGCATTAAATTAAATTTTAAATTTTCTTGAAAATTTCCTTTTCCAGCAAAGCTATGTATTATACTATATTACATTTAATTAAATCATAAGGGAAATTAGCTAATGAATCTCCTCACTGCTTTGTCTTTGGCTGTGGCATACCATCTATGCTGCAGATAAATACCAAATTCTTTTTTTTTTCCTCCTCTCTTTTTAACCCCTATGGCCAGGTGGCAGGGAGAACATGGTCTGAGATCCCTCTTGTAAAGAAGACTTAGGATTTCATCAGCCTTGATCCTTGGAAAACTGTCTTCTACCTGGGGACAAATACATAGATTCCCTTAAGAGTTTTCTTTAGTGCAGGTCAGAGTACTCTCCCCTTGGGGCCGAAGGAAGTACAAAGCAACTATAGGAAGCATTAGAAATGCCTTCATAGTAACTGAAGGAAAAGTCTCCTGAAGGGCTTTATTAGTTGTCACTGCCCATGGTATTCACTCTCCCAAATATGATTGTAAATTTGTATTCCTTAGTATTTCAGCTGCTGTAGGCATGGCCAGAAGATAGTATTCCTGGGTGGCTCAGTCATTGAGCGTTTGACTTCGGCTCAGGTCACGATCTCGGTCTGTGAGTTCCAGCTCCACGTCAGGCTCTTTGCTGCTGACAACTCAGGGCCTGGAGCCTGCTTCAGATTCTGTGTCTCCCTCTCTCTCTGCCCCTCCCCCGCTCATGCTCTGTCTCTCTCTGTCAAAAATAAATAAACAAAAAAAATTAAAAAAAAGAAAGTACAGACTCAGGATTGAAAAGTCTCCTTTCCAATAATAGAACTATACAACAAGCAAATCAAAACAAAGAATATTCATCTGACAAATATTTACACCAAATAACTCAACTGAAAGGTATTTACTGAGTATGTGTGGAAAATAATATTGTCCATTTGAGTAGATGCCAAGATTGAGACATTCCACCAATGACACATGAGAATTCCATTACTCTTAGATGACCCTTTAAAATATGGATCATTTCTAGGTTGGTCATATAAGTAAATCTAATTAATTTTAATATATAAATTTATGTTTTATATATTCTTTTAAATTTTTTCTTCAAGCATAATTAACATAGTGTTATTTTAAATTCTTGTGTACAATGTAATGATTCAAAAATTATATACAATTATATACATTTCTCTGTGCTGGTCATGATCAATATACTGTTAATCTTTTTTTTTTTTTTTTTTTTTCCATCAACCCACCCACCTGCCCTCTGACACTACCAGTTTGTTCTCTGTATTTAAGGGTCCTTGGTGTTTTTTTCTTTGTTTGTTTTGTTGCTTAAATCCCACATATGAATGGAATCATATGGGACTTGTCTTTTTCTGATTTATTTCATTCAGCGTTATGTTCCCTAAGTCCCTCAGTGCTGTAAATGGCAAGATTTTATTATTATTTATGGCTCAGTAATATTCCACTGAATATATATACCACATTTCTTTATCCATTTGTCCATCCATGAACACTTCCATATCTTGTCCATTTTAAATAATGTTGTAAAAAACACAGGGCTTCATATATATTTTTAAATTTGCATTTAAAATTTTTTTTTCAACGTTTATTTATTTTTGGGACAGAGAGAGACAGAGCATGAACGGGCGAGGGGCAGAGAGAGAGGGAGACACAGAATCGGAAACAGGCTCCAGGCTCTGAGCCATCAGCCCAGAGCCTGACGCGGGGCTCGAACTCACGGACCGTGAGATCGTGACCTGGTTGAAGTCGGACGCTTAACCGACTGCGCCACCCAGGCGCCCCTAAATTTGCATTTTGTTTTCTTTTGGTAAATATCCACTAATGGAGTTACTGGATCATATGGAAACTCAAATTTTAATATTTTGATGAACTTCCATATTGTTTTCTACAGTGGCTAACCAATTAGCATTTTCACCAAGGAAACATTTTCATTAAAGAAGGTTCCTTTTTCTCCACAGTCAATAAGACTTGTTATTTCTTGTTTTATTGCTTCTGTCCATTCTGACAGGTGTGATATTTTATCTCATTGTGGTTTTGATTTGCATTTCACTGATGATGAGTGATGTTGAGATCTTTTCATGTGTCTATTGCACATATGTATTTTTGTTGAAAAATGTTTATTTAATTCCTGTGCCCATTTTTAAACCTGACTGTTGAGTTGTATAACATCTTTGTATATTTTGGATATTAACCCTTATGTAATATATCATTTGCAAACATTTTCTCCCATTCAGTAAGTTGACTGTTAGTTATTTTGATGGTTTCCTTTGCTGTGCAAAGGCTTTTTTTTAGTTTTTATTTTCTTTATGTTGGTGTAGTCCCAATATTTAATATTGCTTTCATTTCCATTGCCTGAGGAGACATATTAAAAACAAAAGTTTCTAGGGGCGCATGGGTGGCTCATTCGGTCAAGTGTCAGACATCGGTCAGGTCATGATCTTGTGGTTTGTGTGTTCAAGCCCTGCATTGGGCTCTGTGCTGACAGCTCAGGGCCTGTAGTCTGCTTTGGATTCTGTGTCTCCCTCTCTCTCTGCCCACCCCCCGCCCCCGGCCAACTCACATTCTGTCTCTCTCTCTCTCTCAAAAAGAAATAAACATTAAATTTTTTTTTAAAAACAAGTTTCTCTAGTTGACATCAAAGAAATTACTACCTAATGTTTTCTTCTAAGAATTTGACAATTTCAGGTCTCATATTTAGGTGTGTAATACATTTTGAGTTTAATTTTGTGTGGGGGGTAAGACTGTAATCCACTTAATCATTTTGCATGTAGCTGTACCGTTTGCCCAGCACTATTTCTTGAAAAGTCTGTGTTTCCCCCATTGTATACACTTGCCTTTTTCACCATTGGACAACTGACCATATAAGCATGTGTTTGTTTCAGGACTTTCTATTCTTTTCACTGACCTATGTGTCTATTGATGTTTATTGATTTATTTACTTTTTAATACTTATTTATTCTTGAGAAAGAGACAGAGACAGGGTATGAGCAGGGAGGGGCAGACACACACACATGCACACACACACACACACACACACACACACACACACACACAGAAACAGAAGCAGACTCCAGTCTCCATGCTGACAGAAGAGAGCCTGATGCGGGGACTCAAACCCACAAACCATGAGATCATGACCTGAGCTGAAGTCAGACACGTAACCTACTGAGCCACCCAGGCACCCTGGGTGGGGTTGTATTTTATGCTGGTTCTTTAAGGTTGAGGACTCAGTTTCCTATTGCCCTCTGGCTCACCCAGAAGTAAGCTTGCAGATTCTTAAAGAACCTGGAAGTTAAGCCCTGCAGATTTTAAAAACAAAGTTAAGCTCCATTCTTTTTCTTTTTTTTTTAATTTTTAAAAAATCTTTATTTTTGAGAGAGAGACAGAGTGTGAGCAGGGGAGGTGCAGAGAAAGGGAGACACAGAATCCGAAGCAGTCTCCAGGCCCTGAGCTGTCAGCACAGGGCCTGATGTGGAGCTCGAACTCAGGAACCCTGAGATCATGACCTGAGCAGAAGACAGACTCTCAACTGACTGACCAACCCAGGCGCCCTACCCGCACTTTTTTTTCAAAGCCAAATGTTTTGGGGACTCATCTCCCAATTCCAGGTCACCCCAATAGTTCATCTTTGTTTTTGTTTCCCTTGTCTCCAGTGAGATGTCTATAAGAAGTTGCTTTGGCCCTGGTCAAAACTCCCTTAAAAGACGTTGCAAGGCATAGACCTACTCCCCTCATCCAAAGGAGAGACTTCCAGTGTTGTGCCTTGTGCTGTTCAATCCCAGAAATGTGATCACACAGCTGTGCATGTACCTGGAGCTTATGGTGATGCACAACAAAATTTTGTGAACACTTTATCTGCCCTCGGTGTTTTCCTCTGTCCTCTGCTGTTGAATGGTCTCTCAAACACACCAGATGAGTCTTTTATCTTTGGAAATGCACCACACTCTCTTTCAAATGCACTCCAGCAAGGAGAACTTTCTCTCCATTGTGACCCAGGGGATTCCCACATCATGCTGTCCTCTGTCCACTCCTAGGCCTCCTCACCTTTCCCCACAAATCTACTCCAATGAATGGTGCAAACTTCCAAAAACTCAGAATTTCTGCTCCACAGATGTAAAAACTTGCAACAGTCCCTCATGATTCCCCCGTCAGTGGTGTTGGGGCCCTGTTTTTCTTGTGCAAACCCAACATGCTGCTCTATCACATCTGTCTCTTTATTTCTCCATGAAAAGGGCTCCCACCCTTGTGCACCACTGTGGATTTTCTTTCCTTCCCATTTCCCACTCTGCACTGGGTTCCTGTCATGTTTTCTCCTTCAAATTAAGCAGATTGTTCCCTTAATCCTTAGATAAATTTCTTAGATGTTGTGAATAATTTGATATTGATGTACCCATTTTCAAGGCATGAGACAAGCCCTGGTCCCCTGACTACTCCACCATCCTAACCCCCACCCCTACCACATCCCATCTGCTTTAAATATCAAGACACTGGTCTCATAGAATTAATTTGAAAGTTTTCTCTTTTACAGTTTTGGAATAGTTTGAGAAAACTATTAGAGTTCTCTTATGAAGGGAATATTTTATAAAGTTCTCTTATGAAGGCATCTTGTCCTGGATTTTGTTTGTTGGGAGTTTGTTGATAACTGATTTGACTTTAATACTGGTAATGAATCTTTAAAATTTTCTCTTTCTTCCAATTCATTTTTGGGAGATTGTTTCTCAGAATTGATTCATTTATTTAAAGTGGTACAATTTTTTTGCATCTAAATTTTATAATATCCTCATAATTATTTTATTTGTTTGGTGTTGGTTGTTAGTTCTCCTTCATTTCTAAATTTATTCATTGATGTTATTGCTATTCTTTTCTTGATCTATTTGGCTGAAGATTTATTAATTTGCTTAGCTTTTCAAATAATTGGCTTTTGGTTTTGCTTAATGTTTTCTCTTGTTTTGTTAGTCTTTATTTCACATGTTAGTGCTGTAATATCTATTATCTCCTTTTTACAAGCATTGAGTTTTACTTAATTCTCTTTTCTTTTTTTTAAAAAAAATTTTTTTAACATTTCTTTATTTTTGAGACAGAGAGAGAAAGAGCATGAACGGGGGAGGGTCAGAGAGAGGGAGACACAGAATCTGAAACAGGCTCCAGGCTCTGAGCTGTCAGCACAGAGCCCGACGCGGGGCTTGAACCCACTGACCATGAGATCATGACCTGAGCCGAAGTCGGCCGCTTAACCGACTGAGCCACCCAGGCGCCCCCTTAATTCTCTTTTCTACTTACTTTCAGTGTCAAGTTAGTTTGTTTTTTTGAGATTGTTCTTGGTTTTTTGTTGTTTGTTTGTTTGTTTTTTGAGGTAAGCCTGTATCACTGTAAAGATCCTTCTAAGAAATACTTTTCCTGCACTTCAAAGATTTTCGATCATTTTGTTTTCATTGTTATTTTCCCACATATTTTTAAGTTCTCTGTGATTTTTTTGGTGATCCCTTCATTGTTTAGTTTAGTATCATGTTATTTAGTATCCATGTACTTCTGTTTTTTTTTTGTTTTTTTTTCCAGGTTTTGTCTTGTAATTGATTTCTAGTTTTTACCTTTTTGGTCAAAATGATGTGGGTATCATTTCAATCTTCTTAAATTCATTGAGACATATTTTGTTGTCTAATATGTGATCTATTTCCCAGAATTTTGCATGTACACTGGAAAAGAATGTGTATTTTGCTGTTTTGGGATCAAATGTTCTGTACCTATGTTTTAGGTCCATTTGCTCTAATGTGATGTTCAGAAACACTGTTTCATTACTTTTGTTTGGATTATCTATCCACTTATGGAAGTGGGACATTAATATTCCAACACATTTTATACTACTGTTAATTTACCTCTTTATGTCTGTTTTATTTGATTTATGTATTAGGTGTTCTGATGTGTTGCCTAGATTTTTACAGTTGTTATATCCTCTGGTTGGATTGATCCCTTTTTCATTATGTAGTGCCCAGATTTTTCTTTGGCTACACTCTTTGTTTTAAAGTCCATTTTTTCTGATACAACTATGGCTACTACATCTTTCTTTGTTAATCTGTTCAGTCACCTTAAACCTACTGAATGAAGATTTTTTTCCATTTACACAAAAAGTAATTATTTATGGATGTGTGCTTATTCTCATTTTGTTGTTGTCTTGTTGTTTTTGTCATTCTTCTCTATTCCTTGTTTTCTCTCATTCTCTTCCTCTGTGGTTTATATAGTTTTCTGTCTTTAATATAATGCTTGGATTCCTTTCCATTCATTTATTTGGTGTGTGTGTGTGTGTGTGTGTGTGTATCTATTATAGACTTTTGCTGTGTGGTTATCATTTGGTTCAAATATAACATTTTATGGGTATGGAAGTCTTTATTAAATTGATAGTTGCTTAAATTGAAACACATTGTAAATGCAGAAATTTGTAATCCCCTCTTCATGTATTAGGCATGTGATGTCATATTTGACATACTTTTATGTTGTGTATCTCTACTAATTTTTATAAACATAATTTATCTTCTTTGTATTTTAACCTTCACATTAGCTTTATAAATTACTGATTTATTATCTTAATTGTGCATTTTGTCCTGTGATTTTTTTTTTTACCTTTTATAATTTTCTCAATTCTACTTATGGCCTCTTATTCCCAAAGACTTTCCTTTAATATTTCTCACAAGAATGGTTTAGCAGTGATGAACTTCTTTAACATATATTTCCCCAGGTAATGCTTTACTTCTCTTTCCATTCTGATGATAATTTTGCTGGATAGAGTATTTTTATTTCCAGTATTTTTCCCCAGTACCTTGAGTATATCCTGTTACTCTCTCTTGGCCTACAGATTTCTGCTGGTTAATAAGATGATATAGCCTTATTGAATTTCCCCAATATATAACTTTTTTTTCTTGGTGGTTTTATAAATATCTGTTTTAATTACTATTTCCCATTTTAATGATGATGTCTCTTCTGTATACCTCTGTGGGTTCATCTTGTAGTAGCTCTCTGTGTTTCTTTGATCTGGATGTCTGTTACCTTCTCCAGGTTAGAGATGTTTTCAGCTATTGTTTCTTCAACTGAAAGTTTTCTGCCCCCTTCTTTCTCACTTATTCAGGGATTCCTATAATAAAATATGATTACACTTGATAATGTTGCTGAATAATCTTAAATTATTCTCAATTTATATTATTTTTTTTAAGTTTTTAGTTAAATTCCAGTTAGTTAACATAGAGTGTAATATTGGTTTCAAATGTACAATTTAGTGATTCATCACTTAGAAAAACATATGATGCTCATGACAAAAAGTGCTCTCCTTAATCCTCATCACCTATTGAAACCATACCCCAATATCTCCCCTTTGGTCACCCTCACTTTGTTCTCTATTTTTAAGACTCTGTTTCATGGTTTTCTTCTCTTTCTTCCCCCTATAATTTCTTGTATCATTTCTTAAATTTCACCTGTGAGTGAAATCATATGGTATTTGTCTTTCTCTGACTGACCTATTTCACTCAGCACAATACTTTGTAGCCCCATGCACATCCTTGCAAATACCGAGATTACATAATTTTCTATGGCTGAGTAGTATTCCACTGTATATATACCACATCTTCTTTACCCATTCATCAGTCAATGGACGGTTGGGCTGTTTCCATGATTTGGTTATTGTTGATAATGTTGCTATAAACATCAGGGGGTAGGTATTCCTTCAAATCAATATCATTGTATTCTTTGGATAAATACCTAGTTGTGAAATTGCTGGATGATAGGATAGTTCTATTTTTAACTTTTTGAGGAAACTCCTTACTATTTTCCAGAATGCCTGCACCAGTTTGCATTACCAACAAAGTATAAGAGGTTTACTCTTTTTTTCACATCCTCACCGTACTTATTGTTTCCTGTGTTGTTAATTTTAGCCATTCTGACAGGTATGAAGTGATATCTCATTGTAGTTTTGATTTCAGTATTTCACTGATGATCAGTGATGTTGAACATCTTTTAATGAGTCTGTTAGCCATTTTAGGTCTTTTTTGCCAATATGTCTACTCATGACTTCTGCCCTTTTATTAATTGGATTATTTGTTTTTTGGGGTGTTGACTTTTACAAGTTTTTATATATTTTGGATACTAACCATTTACCAGAAACATCATTTGAAAATACCTTCTCTCACTTCTTAGATGGCTTTTTTTAAAAATTTCTTACCCTGTGCAGAAGCTTTTTGCATGGATGAAGTCTCAATTGTTCACTCTTGCTTTTGTTTACCTTGCCTCAGGAGACATATCTAATCAGCAGTTGTTATGGCCAATATCCATGATGCTACTGCCTGTGTTCTCCTCTAGGATTTTGAAGGTTTCCTGACTCACATTAAGAACTTTAATCTGGGGCGCCTGGGTGGTTTGGTTGGTGGAACGTCCGACTTCAGCTCAGGGCATGATCTTGTGGTTCACGGCTTTGAGCCCTGCATGGGGCTCTGTGCAGACAGCTCAGAGCCTGGAGCCTGCTCAGGATTCTATGCCTCCTTCCTTCTCTACACCACCCCCACCCCCTGCCTCACTCCTGTTCTCTCTCTCTCTCTCTCTCAAAAATAAACATTAAAAAATAAAAAAAAAAAAACTTTAATTCATTTTCAATTCATTTTTATATATGGTGTAAGAAAGTGATCCAGGTTCATTCTTTTTTTCATGTTGCTATCTAGTTTTCCCAACACCATTTGTTGAAGAGATCTTTTTCTCCATTGGATTTTCTTTCCTGCTTTGTCAAAGACAAGTTGACCAAATAATTGTGGGTTCACTTCTGGGTTTTCTGTTCTGTTCAGTTGCTCTATGTGTCTAATTTGTGATGATACCATACCGTTTTGATGACAACAGTTTTCTAATATAACTTGAAATCTGGAATTGTGATGTCTCTGGGTTTGCTTTGCTTTGGATACTTGGGGTCTCTTGTGGCTCCCTGAAAATTTCAGGATAGTTTGTTCTAGGTTTGTGAAAAATGCTCCATGTATTTTGATTGTGGTTACATTAAATGTGTAGATTGCTTTGAAAGATCAACATTTTAACAATATTTGTTCTTCTAATACATGAGCATGAAAGTTCTTTTAATTTTTTGTGTGTCTTCTTGAATTGCTTTCATCAGGGTAATGTAGTTTTCACAGCACAGGTCTTTCATGTCTTTGGTTAGCTATATGTCTAAATGTCTTATTGTGTTTGCGACAGTTCTAAATGGGATTGATTCTTCAATTTCTCTTATTACTGCTTCATTATAAGTGTATAGAAATGCAAAAGAATTCTGTACATTTAGTTTGTATCCTATAACTTTACTGAATTTGTGTACCAATTCTAGCAATCTTTTTTTTTTTTTTTTTTTTTTTTTTTGGAGTTGTTCAGATTTTCTATATAGGGTATGATGTCTTCTGCAAATAGTGGAAGTTCTACTTCTTCCTTGCTGATTTGGATGACATTTATCTGTATATATTCTCTGATTTCTGTGGCTGTGACTTCCAATGCTATGTAAAATAACAGTAGTGAGAGTGGCATCCTTGTTTTGTCCTGACCATAAAGGAAAAGCTCTGAAATTTTCCCTATTAAGGATGATATTAACTGTGGATTTTTAAGAAATGACCTTTATTTTGTTGAGGTATGCTCCCTCTAAACCTACCTGTTGAGGATTTTTGTCATGAATGATGTTGTACTTCCTGAAGTGCTTTTCCTGCATCTATTCAGATAATCATATGGTTCTTATCTCTTCTTTTATTAATGTGGTGTAATATGTTAATTGATTTGCAAATATTGAAACACACTTGCAGCTTAGGCATAATTCCCATCTGAACATGGTAAATGAGTTTTTTTTAAATTTTATTGTTTGTTTTGTTCATTTTTCATTGAGAATGCTTGTATCCATGTTCATCAGGCATATTGGCCTATATTTCTCTTTTCTAGTGGAATCTTACTGGGTTTTGGTATCAGGGTAATGCTAGCTTCATAAAATTGGTTCGGAAGTTTTTCTTCCTTTCCTATTTTTTGGAATAGTTTGAAGAGAATAGGTATTAACTCTCCTTCAAATGTTTGGTAGAATTCACCTGTTAAATGATCTGGCCCTGAGCTTTTGTTACTTTGAGGGTTTTTTTTGTGTGTTTTTTGTTTGTTTGTTTGTTTTATTACTACTGACTCAATTTCCTTGCTGGTTATCATTCAATTCAAATTTTCTAGTTTTTCCCTCTCATTTTAGTAATTTGTGTGTTTCTACGAATTTACCTTTTGTTCTTGGATGTGAAATTTTTGGCATATGGTTTTTCATAATATGTACTTATAATTGTTCATATTTTTATAGTGTTCCCTCTTTCATTTGTGATCTTGTTTATGAGTATTCTTTCTCTTTTCCCCTTGTAAGGTCTAACTAGAGGTTTATTAATTTTATTACCGGTTTTTTTCCCCAAAGAATGAGCTTTCAGTTCCATTGATCTGTTTTTATTTATTATTTATTTATTTATTTATTTATTTATTTATTTATTTATTTTTAGTTTCTCTATCATTTTTTTCTGCTCTAATATTTACTATTTTCTTCTTTTGCTGGCTTCAGGCCTTATTATTATTATGATTTTTTGGTAAGTTCTTTTAGGTGCTAATTTAGGTTATTCATTTTACAATTTGCTTACTTCTTAAGGCAGACCTGTACTGCTATATACTTCCATCTAAGGACTGATTTTGCTGCATACCAAAGTTTGTGAATCATTGTGTTTTCATTTTTATACATGCATTTTATTATTATTATTATTTCTTAGATTTTTTTTTGGTTGACCCATTCATTATTTAGTAGCATGGTGTTTAACATTCTCGTGTTTGTGGTCTTTCCTATTTTTTCTTGTGGTTGACTTCTATTTTCATATTTTTCTGGTCAGAAAATCAACCTGGTATGACCTCATTAAGCTTTAATTTGTGGAGGCTTTTTTTGTGACTGAGTACATGATCTAATCTGGAGTATGTGCCATGTGGCATTGAAAATAATGTGTATTCTGCTGTTTTAGGATGCAATGTTTTGAACATATCTCCAAAATCCATCTGGTCCAGTGTGTCATTCAAAGTATTTTCCTGGTTGATTTTCCTTTTAGATGACGTGTCCATGGATGCAAGTGGGTTGTTAAAGTCTCTCTACTTTTATTGCATTGTTACTGATTATTTCCTTTATGTTTTTTATTATCTGTTTTATATGTTTAGATACATCCATGTTAGGGGCATAAATATTTATAATGGTTAAATCTTCTTCTTGTGTTGTCCCCTTTATTGTGATATGTGACCTCTTTTATCTTTTTTTGCAGTCTGTTTCCATGTCTAGTTTTCTGAAATAAGTATTGATACTCTGGTTTTCTTTTGACATCTATTTGCATGATAAATATTTCTCCATCCCCTTCCTTTCAATATGCAGGTGTCTTTAGGTCTAAAACGAATCTCTTGTAGACACCATAGAGATGAGTTTGTTTTTTTTTTTAATCCATTCTGGCACCCTGCCTTTCGATTGGAGCATTTAGTCGATTTAATTTTAGAGTAATTACTGATAGATATGCATATTGCCATTTTTTAACTTGTTTTGTCTTTGTTTTTTGAGATATTACTGTTCTTTATTTTCTTTGTCACTTTTATTCTCTCCCTTTCCCTCCAGGAATCCGTTTTCATATTCTTTGCACACCTGTTTTCGTGGTCATAAACTCCATACATTTTTGTTTGGGGAATTCTTTATTTCTCCTTCTATTCTAAGTGATAGCCTTTCTGGATAGAATACTTTTGGCTGCATATTTTCCACAATTTGCACTTTGTATAACCCATGCTACTCCTTTCTGGCTTGACAAGTTTCCGTTAAGAAATATCTATTTAGCTTTATGGATCTTCCCTTGTATATTAAGGACTTCTTGTGTCTTGCTGCTTTAAAGATTTTTTCTTTATCGGTACGTTTTGCAAATGTTACTATAACATGTCTGGGTTTTGGAATGTTTTTGTTGTTGTATTTATTTATTTATTTATTTATTTATTTATTTATTTATTTTATTACTTATTTTATTTTATTTTTACTGGAGTTCTCTGTGCCTCGTGAATCTGGATATTTGTTTACTTCCCCAGATTAAGGAAGTTTTCTTCTCTTATTTCTTGAAATATATTTTCTTCCCTTTGTTTCCCCTTTTTCTTCTGGAACTTTTATAATAAGAATGTTACTAAATTTGATTTAGTCAGTGAGTTCACTGAGTCTATTCTTGTGCTGCCTAATTCTTCTCTGCCTTTTCAACTTCATTATTTTCCATTATTTTGTCTTCCAGTTCTCTAATTTGTTTCTCTGCTTCTTCAAACCTGGAGTTCATTGCATCAAACTTATTTCTAATGTTGTTTATTGCTTTATTCATCTCTTATTGGTTTATTTTTTAAATATTTAGTCTCAGTGTTAAGGGTCCATTGATGTCTCTTATACTTCTGTCAAGTCCACTTTGCACCCTTATGATTTTTGCTTTAAGTCCTCTGTTAGGCATGTTACTTACATCTGTGTTGCTTAGATCTCTGGCTGTGGTTTTATCTTGTTCAATCATTTGTGATAAATTCCTACATCCTTGAACTTTGTCTATGGCTCTACCTTCTTCTCTTTGTTAGAAAAGATAGTTATGTCTCCTGCTCCTAAATGTAATGGGCTCATGAAAAAGATGTTGTGTATGCCCAGGGCTTGGTGCTTCAAGAGGTGTCTTCTTTGTGTGTTATGTGTGCTATGCTCTTGTGTTTCGTCTACTTTATTCTTCAGGCCAGTTGTATTCAGATGCTCTTTTTGCCTGTTGTGGGCAGTGTTTCATCTTTGGCCTGAATATCATAGTTTTACCTAGGTGTGCTCTGATTTGTTTGTGAAATGAGACCCGACAACAACTCCACCAGAAATGAGGCACTGCAGAACTCTCTGGTCTGGACACATGGTATGGGCAGAGGTTTATGCTAGTCTTTTGGGGTAGGAACCCATGATAATGGAACTACAGCAAGCTTGACTGGGGGGAGTATTCCTGCTAGAGTGCAGAGGTGTGGGGCTTGGGGTAAGCAAGTTAGGTAGCCAATATTGGTGCTTTGTTGCTTCCTACCGTTGGCTCTGTGCTCATGCTGATTGCCAGGGCGGGGTAAAGGCACAAGTCAGCTCCTATGTTCATTACAACTGTCTCTGTGAATGCTGCCTCTCAGATACCCACTCTGAAAAGGGTGAATAATCCCCCTGGTCCATATGTCACAGCATTTCTTTAATTTGCTGTTTCCAGGCTGCCTGCTTCCCAGTTGTTTGCCTGCCTTCTCTCCAAGAGCAGGACTTTGCCTTCCAGGCTCTGTACAAGCCAAGCCCAGTGACTTTTAAAACTCCTTGCTTTTAGCATTGTTGCTTGCAAGAACTCAGGAAATTCCACCCTTCTAATTTTCTAAGCCAATGACTTTGGGAAAATCTTCTCTTAGTGTATTCCCCTGTATACTCATCCCTCTCTCTCTCTCTCTCTTGTCCTTCTCTGTGAACACAGCTCCCCTTTGCATCACCCATGATTTTTTTTTCTCCCCTAAACCATATCTCTGCACTCCCTACCATTTTAGCATGGTGTCTTCTCTTCTTTCAGTTGTGGAGTCATTATTTCAGTGTTCAGGGGGATTTCTGGGGTATTAGGCAGATTTAATAGTTATCTACTTGTATTAATGGGACAAGTCTAGTGTACAGTCTTCCTACACTGCTGCTATTTTCCATTCCCCTTATTTGTTTCTTTGAATGATCTGTTTTCCTGTTTCTTGAAATGCCTTTTGATGGTTTGTTAAATAATTGGCATTTACAAAACCAGCCTCCTCTTCAAAAAATTCCTTACTGTCAAAGAAGCGTATGTTCTGAGCCTTGGTATCAGGCTAGGCAATAGGTTTAAGATATCCTCAGATTTTCTTCTCAGCACATTTCCTCCCCGGCACTGTGATTTCCATCCCCCTCCCCTAATTGTCCCCACATACACAGTTATTTTAAAATAGTGTTTAGAGATTCATACTCCAGTATCTTCTTGGGTGCCAGATATTTTATTGTATTCCTCTCTCCATAATTTCTTGATCCTATTATCTTCAAATGTATAGCACCATGCATATCTCATGCATATCATGGTAGTAGCGTTTGTTTTCTTCAGATTTTGCCAGACCGAAATCATAGCTATGTCATGTTTGCTTGTCTGGTCTCTGACTCAGTAGAGACAGAAAAGAGTACCTAAGACATCCTTCAGACTGTTTATAATGTTTCCAATAAGTTATGCTCTGCTCCATCTAGCCACAGGGTAAGATTAAGGATTTTTGACATTCCTCCCCACTATATTATTCCTAGCAGCACTAGGGAAGTGATGAGACAAATATGAATAAAAACCCTACAAACTTTCTTACCATTTCAATGTGACTTTTTCCTGACTGGGTGGGTATTCAGTTTTTTGGTGGAGATCTTTGACTGCTTATAAAATTGTTTTAGTATGTTACTACTACTTTAAAAATATTTATGGGGTGCCTGGGTGGCGCAGTCGGTTAGGCGTCCGACTTCAGCCAGGTCACGATCTCGCGGTCCGTGAGTTCGAGCCCCGCGTCAGGCTCTGGGCTGATGGCTCAGAGCCTGGAGCCTGTTTCCAATTCTGTGTCTCCCTCGCTCTCTGCCCCTCCCCCATTCATGCTCTGTCTCTCTCTGTCCCAAAAATAAATAAAAAACGTTGAAAAAAAAATTAAAAAAAAATATTTATGGGAGAATTAAAGACTAGAGCCTGAAGAGGTTGATTTAGATACAAAACTTAGGACAGATTTGGTTTGAAGGTTTGTGTGTCATGATTTATTTGTGTGTGTGGATATTAGACGTTTTGCTATTATAATGTGTAACTGGAAGTTATATGCTTACTCTTCTGCAAAAATAGCTAATTTTACGTTTCTAAAGGCTCTAGAAATTTGTTTAGTACCAACCTAATGCATTTTGGAAATACAGTTCCTTGTTATGTTTAGTGACTTTTCCTTTAGTTCACTTTAGTTTGTGTTAAGCTAGTACCTTGAAAAAGATTTATTTCATTTACAGGAACTAAAAGATTCAAACACTGAAAGAAAAAAAAAAAAGAAACATACAAACAGCTCACTCAGTTTTTACACGTTGGCTTTATGCTTCGCGTACTCTTCTGCACTTTGACAACATTGCACTGGGGATCAACCTTTGGAAAAGACTTGAGCATTTTTCAGTGTTTCCTGAATTTACCTTACTGTGAGTATGCATGTGGATTTCTAAATTTTTCTGTATGCATCTCTACTTCTGAAAGTCATAAATTACCATTGAATCTCTTTCATCTTTTTCTTATGGGCCTTTGATAACCTTTGTATACATTGACTAGCAATTTTTTTTCCTCAGGGATCTGTGGTTTATCAGTTCTTATTGTAGCATTTTTTTAGCAACAACCTCCATGCTCTCTGTCAGTGTTCTGAGTTATGTATATAAAACATCCTCCTTGCATCATTGTCTTTCAGGTGGGCCCCAAGACCGGTTAGAAGTGTCACAAATGCAATAATATGTGTTAGGTCTACTCTGTTCCCTCTATAACCAGGAACATAAGTTTCATAATAGGAATATGGCATGTCACTACATTTAGACTGTTGCTGCTTTAAGATTTTATTGCAATAACACTACCAAACCTATTGAGAGGCAGATAAAAAATGTTGAAAACATGGTCTTACTGTTTCCCAGTCACTATTTTTTGTTTGTTTCAACACTCTTTATTCTTTTGTAAAATTCTGTTTTCCAGATTCTGGTAACATTGGATCTGAACGTTTTTGCTTAATTTTATTATGTGGGAAATGAACACTTGACAATGTTTACTCTTTCTATGTATCAGATCACTTCCTATTCTAATAGGGATTTCTTTGTCACCTTAAAAAATGATTCTAAACTTTTTCTTTCTTTCTTTCTTTCTTTCTTTCTTTCTTTCTTCTTTCTTTCTTCATTCTCTTTAGAGAAAGAGAGTGTGACTGGGGAAGGACAAGGGGAGAGGGAGTAGGAGAATCTTGAGCAGACTCCATGCACAGCACAGACCCTGACACAAAGCTCAATATCATGACCATGAGATTGTGATCCGAGCCAAAAATCAAAAGTCAGGTACTTAACCCACTGAACCACCCAGGAACCCCTACATTTTCTTTTTATAACTTACTAATGATTACTCACCCTAAAAATGGATTTTGTAGGTTCTAAATTCTTTACAATGATAATACTTTTAGTTTTTCTTATGTTAATATAGTGAATAAAAAGACTTTCTAAAACTAAACATTGCATTTTGAATTTAACAAATGTATGTTTTTTTTTTTTTTAATTTATACTTCTTTGGTAGATTTGTGTCTGTGTAATGAATATGCTGGCCTGTAAATTTACCTTTCCTATTTCTATTGATCTTGTTAAAATGTGCTAATCCGTGAATTTGTTTCAAAGGCTAAATTTTTGTTCTATAATTCAGAATGACTTGTGTAAGGATACAGGAATTTTCCATTCACATATTTAGTAAAATATACTGAAGAAATTATATGTGCGCACAAATATAAAAACATACACAAAGAGGAAATTTTATTTTATCTCTCATACTTCCATTGAACTTTTATTTTTTTTTGCTTTTTAAGTTTTTATTTTAATTCCATTAGTTAACATACAATGTTATATTAGTTGCAGGTGTAAAATATAGTGATTCAGCAAATCTATACATTACTGAGTCTTCGTTACAATAAGTGTATTCTTACACCCCTTCACATATTTCACCACTCCCATACCCACCTGCCCCGGTAACATTCAATTTGGTGTCTATATTTATGTTTCCTTTTCTTTGTTTTGTCTCTATTTTGTCTTTGTGCATTTGTTTAGTTTCTTATATTCCATATAGAAGAGAAATCTTATGATATTTGCCTTTCTCTGACTCATTTTACTTACATAATGCACTATAGACCCATCCATGTTTTTGAAATGGCAAGATTTTATTATTTTTATGGTTGAATTGTGTGACTACACACATCTACTTTAGCCATCCGTCTATCAATGGACCCAAGTTGCTTCCACAACTTAGCTACTGTAAATAATGATGAAATAAAGAATACATAGGTCTTTTTAAATTGTGTTTGCATATTCTTTAGGTAAATGCCCAGTGGAACTATCGGATCATATGGTAATTCTATTTTTAACTTTTTGAAGGCACTCCATACTTTTGTCCATAGTGCCTGCACCAATTTGCATTCACACCAAAAGTGCATGAGTGTTCTTTTTTCTCCACATCCTTGCCAACACTTGTTCATTCTTGTGCTTTTCAAGTTAGACATTCTGACCTCTGTAAGGTGAACTCTTTGTGCTATTGATTTCATTTCCCTGATAATGAGGGATCTTGAGCATCTTTTCATGTATCAGTTGACCATTTCTAAATCTTCCTTGGAGGAATTGCTATTCATGTGTTCTGCCCATGTGTTCTGTTTCTAATTGGATTATTTGTCTTTCTGGTGTTGATTTGTATTAGTTCTTCATACATTTTGGATACTCACACTTTATCAGATATATCATTTACAAATATCTTCTCCCAATCAGTAGGTTGTTTTTATTTCTGTTGATCGTGTCAAATTCTGTGCTAAAGTTGTTCTTGTCGTTGTTGTTGTTGTTATCACAATACTTTTCTTTTTTCTTTCCCTTGACTCAGGAGACAAATCAGGAAAGATATTGCTATGACTGATGTCAGGGAAATTACTACCTTTGCCATTGTTTAGAATTTTTATGGTTTCAGGTTTCACATTTAGTTATTTAATTCACCTTGAATTTACTTTTTAGTATGATGTAAGGAAGTGGTCAAGTTTTCTTTGTTTTGTTTTGTTTTGTTTTGTTTGTTTTGTTTTGTTTTGTTTTGTTTTGTTTTTCTGGCATATGTCCAGTGTCTTTAAACACTATTTTTTGAAGATACTATATTTTTCTATTGGATATTCACTTCTCTTTATTGAAGATTAATGGACCATACAATCTTGGGTGTACTTGTGGGTTCTATTTTGTTCTATTCATTTTTGTATCTAGTTTAGTACCAGAATCATACTATTTTCATTACTATAGCTTTGTAGTATATCTTGAAATCTGAGGTTGTGATATCTCCAATTCTGTTATTATTTTTTTTTTCAAGATTGTTTTGGCTATTTAAGATACTTTGTGGATCCATACACGTTTTAGGGTTATTTGTTCTAGGACTGTGGAAAATATTGCTTGTATTGTGACAGGAAACACAATAAATCTGTAGTTTGCATTAAGTAGTACAGATAGTTTAATAATGTGTCTTCCTCCAACCCATGAGCATGGAATATCTTACTATTTCCCCTGTGTCATCTTCAATTTATCCATCAATGTTTTATTGTTATCACATACAATCATTTCACCTCCTTGGATATGTTTCACTCCTAGGTATTACAATATTTTTGTTGCAATTGTAAATGGGATTGTTATCTTTCTACTACTACAATATTAGCTTATAGAAATACAACATATTTCTGTATATTGATTTTATATCTGGTGATTTTACTAACTTTATTTATCAATGCTAGCAGTCTTCTAGTGGAGTCTTACCATCATACCTGTTAGTATGATGCTACCTCTCAGTTTTTCATACATTACCTTTACTCTACTGATGTATGTTCCCTCTAAACCTCCTCTGTTGAGAGTTTTCATCATGAATAGATGCTTTACTTTGTTAAATGATTTTTCTGCATCTACTGAACTAATCATATGGTTTCTATCCTTAAATTTTGACATCATGTTGTGTGTTGATTGATGTGTGAATATTGAAATACACTTGCATCTCAGGGGAAAAAATCCCAATTGACTATCGTGAATGATTTTTTGATATATTATTGGATTCAGTTTCATAATATTTTATTTTTTTCCTTCAAATTTTATCTGAATTCCAGTTAGTTAACAGAGTGTAATATTAGTTTCAGGTGTAGAACTTAGTAATTCAATACCTGGTGCTCATCACAAGTGCCCTCCTTAATCCCCATCACCTATGTAACCTATCTTCCACCTGCCTCCCATCTGGTAAGAGTTTGTTCAATATAGTTAAGAGTCTATTTCTTGGTTTTCTATTCTTTCCCTCTCCCACTATGTTCACTTGTTTCTTTAATTCCACATATGAGTGAAATCATAGGGTATTTGTCTTCTTGTGCCTGGCTTATTTCACTTAGAATAATCTTCTCTAGCTCCATCCACATCATTGAAAATGGCAAAATTTCATTCTTTTTCATGGCTGGGTATATACCACATCTTTATCCCTTCATCAGTCAATGGACAGTTGGTCTGTTTCCATAATTTGGGTATTGTTGGTAATGCTTCTATAAGCAATCAGGGTGCATGTGTCCCTCTGAGTTATTGTTTTTGTATCTTTTAGGTAAATACTTAGTCCCACGAATGCTGGAGTATAGGGTAGTTCTAGTATTAACTCTTTGTTTTCCAGAGTGGTTGCACCAATTTGTAATCCCATCAGCAGTGTGAGAGTGTTCATTTTACCCTCACCCTCAGAAACACCTGTTGCTTTTGTGCTGTTAATTTTACCATTCTGACAAGTGTAAGGTGGAATTTAATTGAAGTTTTGATTTGTATCCCCTGATGATGAGTGATGTTGAGCATCTTTCCATTTTTCTGTTGGCCATCTGTAAATCTCCTTTGGAAAAATGTCTATTTAAGTCTTCTGCCCATTTCTTTTTCTTTTTTCTTTTTTTTTTTTTTCTTTTTTCTAAAATGTAGTTAGGTAACATACAGTGCGATATTGGTTTCAGGAGAATACAGTGATTCATCAATTACATATAACACCCAGTTCTCATCACAATTGCCATCCTTAATACCCATCACCAATCTAGCCAATCTCCAACTCACCTCTCTCCAATAACATTCAGTTTGTTTTCTTCCTCTCTTTTTTAAGTAATTTAATTATTATTATTTTTTTAATTTACATCCAAGTTAGTTAGTGTATAGTGCAACAATGATTTCAGGAGTAGATTCCTTAATGTCCCTTACCCATTTAGCCCATCCCCCCTCCCTCAAACCACCAGCAAACCTCTGTTTGTTGTCTATATTTAAAAGTCTCTTATGTTTGTCCCCATCCCTGTTTTTATATTATTTTTGTGTTGCTTCATTTATGTTCATCTGTTTTGTATCATAAAGTCCTCAGATGAGTGAATTCATATGATATTTGTGTTTCTCTGACTAATTTCGCTTAGCTTAATACCCTCTAATTCCATCCATGTAGCTGCAAATGGCAAGATTTCATTCTTTTTGATTACTGAGTAATACTCCATTGGATATATATACCACACCTTTATCCATTTTTACACCGATGTGCATTTGGGCTCTCCCATACTTTGGCTAGTGTTGATATTATTGCTACAAACATTGCGATGCGCATGCCCCTTTGAAACAGCATACCTGTATTCCTTGAATAAATAGCTAGTAATGCAACTGCTGGATCATAGGGTAAGTTCTATTTTTAATTTTTTGAGGAACCTTTATGCTTTTTTTCAGAGTGGCTGTACCTTTTTGCATTCCCACCAGCAGTGCAAAAGAGATCCTCTTTCTCCACATCCTCTGTTGTTGTGTGAGTTGTTAATGTTAGCCATTCTGACAGGTGTGAGGTTGTATCTCATCAAGGTTTTGATCTGTATTTCCCTGATGATGAGTGATGTTGAGAAATTTTTCGTGTGTTGGTTGTCATCTGCTTGTCTTCTTTGAAAAAGTGTCTGTTCATGTCATTTGCCCTTTTCTTCACTGAATTACTTGTTTTTTAGGTGTTGAGTTTGATAAGTTCTTTATAGATTTTTGAATACTAACCCTTTCTCTGATATGTCATTTGCAAATATCTTCTCCCATTCTGTTGGTTGCCTTTTAGTTTTGCTGATTGTTTCCTTTGGTGTGCAAAAGGTTTTTATTTTGATGAGGTCCCAACAGTTCGCTTTAGCTTTTGTTTCCCTTGCCTCCAGAGATGTGTTGAGTAAGAGGTTGCTGTGGCCGACGTCAAAGAGGCTTTTCCTGCTTTTTCATCGGGGATTTTGATGTCTTCCTGTCTTATGTTTAGGTTTTTCACCCATTTTGTGTTTCTTTTTGTGTATGGTGAAGGAAAGTGGCCCAGGTTCCTTTTTCTATATGTCGTTGTCCAGTTTTCCCAGCATCATTTGCTTAAGAGACTGTCTTTATTCCATTGGATATTCCTTCCTGCTTTGTCAAAGATTAGTTGGGCATACTTTTGCGGGTTAATTTCTGGGTTTTCTATTGTATTTCATTATCTGAATGTCTGTTTTTCTGCCAGTACCATGATGTCTTGATGATTACAGGTTTGGAATACAGCTTGAAGTCTTGGATTGTGATGCCTCCAGCTTTGGTTTTCTTTGTCAAGATTGCTTTGGCTATTCAGGGTCTTTTCTGATTCCACACAAATTTTAGGATTGTTTGTTCTAGCTCTGTGAAGAATGTTGGTGTTTTTTGATAGAGGTTGAATTGAATATGTCGATTCCTTTAGGTAGTATTTACATTTTAATAATATTTGTTCTTCCTATTCACGAGCATGGAATATGTTTTCTGTTTTTTGGTTTCTTCTTCAATTTCTTTTATAAGCTTTGTATACTTTTCAGTTTACAGAATTTTCACCTCTTTAGTTATGTTTATTCCTAGGTATTTTAAGGTTTTTGGTGCAATTGTAAATGGGGTCGATTCCTTGATTTCTCCTTCTATTGCTTTTGGTGTATAGGAATGCAACCAATTTCTGTGCATTGATTTTATATCCTACAACTTTGCCAAATTCATGGATCAATTCTAGCAGTATTATTGGTGGAATCTTTTGGGTTTTCCAGATAGAGTATCATGTCATCTGTGAAGAGTGAAAGTTTGACCTCCTTCTTGCCGATTTGGATGCCTTAATTATTTCTTTGTGTTGTCTGACTGCAGAGGCTAAGACTGCAAATACTATGTTGAATAACAGTGGCTAGAGTGGCATTCTTGTCTTCTTCCAGACTGTAGGGGAAAGCTCTCAATTATTCCCCATTGAGGATGATATTAGCGTTGGGTCGTTCATATATGGCTTTCATGATCTCGAGGTATGCTCCTTCTATCCCTACTTTCTTGAAGGTTTTTATCAAGAAAGGATGCTGCATTTTGTCAAATGCTTTCTCTGCATCTATTGAGAGGATCATATGGTTCTTGTCCTTTTTTTTAGTGATGTGAGGAATCACGTGAATTGTTTTTCGGATATTGAACCAGCCCTGCATTCCAGGTGTAAATCCCACTTTGTCGTGGTGAGTAATTTTTTGTGATGTATGGTTGGATCCAGTTGGCTAATATCTTGTTGAGGATTTTTGCATCCATGTTCATCAGGGAAATCGGTCTATTGTTCTCCTTTTTAGTGGCGTCTCTGTTTTTGGAACTAAGGTAATGCTGGCTTCACAGAAACCATTTGGAAGTTTTATTTCCATTTCTATTTTTTGGAACAGCTTCAAGAGAATAGGTGTTAACCCTTCTTTAAATGTTTGGTAGATGTCCCCTGGAAAGCCATCCAGCCCTGGACTCTTGTTATTTTGAAATTTTTTTATTACTAACTTGATTTCTTTACTGGTTATGGATCTGTTCAAATTTTTTATTTCTTCCTGTTTCATTTTTGATAGTCTATATGTTTATAGGAATTCATCCATTTACCCCAGAGTGCCCATTTTATTAGCATATAATTGCTCATAACATTTTCTTATTATTGTTTGTATTGCTGCTGTGTTGGTTGTGATCTCTCCTCTTTAATACTTGATTTTAATTATTTGAGTCCTTTCCTTCTTCTTTTTGATCAAACTGGCTACTGGTTTATCAATTTTGTTAATTCTTTCAAAGAACCAGCTTCTGGGTTCATTGATCTGTTCTACTGTTTTTGTTTGTTTGTTTGTTTGTTTGTTTGTTTTGATAGCATTGATTTCTGCTCTAATCTTTATTATTTCCTGTCTTCTCCTGGTTTGGGGTTTTGTTTGCTGATTATTTCCAGCTCTTTCAGGTGTAGGATTAAGTTGTGTATCTGAGAGCTTTCTTTCTTCTTCAGGAAGGCTTGAATTACTACATATTTCCCTGTTATGACCACATTTGCTGCATCTCAGAGCTTTTGGGCTGTTGTGTTACCATTTTCTGTAGCTTCCATGTACTGTTTAATTTTCTCTTTAACTTCACGGTTAGCCCATTCATTGTTTAGTAAGATATTCTTTAGTCTCCAATTATTCGTTATTTTTCCACATTGTTTCTTGTCCTTGATTTCAAGTTTCAGAATGTTGTGGTCTGAAAATTTGCACAGCATGATCTTGACATTTTTGTACTTCTTGAGGGCTAATATGTGTCCCAGTATGTGATCTATTCTAGAGAACGTTCCATGTGCACTGGAGAAGAAAGTATATTCTGTTGTTTTGGGATGAAATGTTCTGAATATATCTGTTAAGTCCAACAGGTCCAGTGTATCATTTGAAGAATTTTTTTCCTTGTTGGTTTGCTGTTTAGATGATCTATCCATTGTTGTAAGTGTTGAAGTGTGCTGTAAGTTTGCTGTAAGTGTGGGGTTTTGAAGTTCCTTACTATTATAGTATTATTATCAATGAGTTTCTTTATGTTTGTGATTAAGTGAGTTATATAGTTGGATACTTCCACATTTGGAGCATAAATATTTACAATTTTTAGTTCTTCTTGGCGAACAGGTCCCTTAATAATATAATGCCCTTCTTCATCACTTGTTACAGTCTTTATTTTAAAGTCTAGATATTCTGATACAAGTATGGCTACTCTGGCTCTCTTTTGGTGACTATTAGCATGATAGAGGGTTCTGCATACCTTACTTTCAATGTGAAGACATTTTTAAGTCTAAAGTGGGTCTCTTGTAAACAGCATAAAGAGGGATCTTATTTTCTTATCCATTCTGTTACTCTATGTGTTTTGATTGGAACATTTAGTCCATTGATGTTTAAAGTGAGTACTGAAATATATGAATTTATTGCCATTATGTTGCCTGTAGAGTTGGAGTTTCTGGTGTTGTTCTCTTGTCATTTCTATTCTTTGTTGATTTTTTTCCCTCCCCTCAGAGAATGCCCTTTAAAATTTCTTACAGGACTGGTTTAGTGGTCACAAACTCCTTTAATTTTTGTTTGCCTTGGAAACTTTTTATTTCTCCTTCTATTTTGAATGACAGCCTTGCTGGATAAAGAATTCTTGGCTGCATATTTTTCTGATTCATGGCTCTGCTTCATCCATCCTTGTCGCGCATGGCGTTTTTCGAGATTGCCACTCTGTGTTGATATTTTGATAGGGATTTCATTAAATGAAGATTGCTTTGGGTCGTATAAACATTTTAACAATGTTCTTCCAATCAATTAGCATAGAATGTCTTTTTATTTCTTTTTATCCTCTTTAATTTCATTGGTAAATGTTTAATAGTTTGCAGAATACAGATTTTGTACCTCTTTTGTTAGATTTATTCCTAGGTGTCTTATAGATTTTGGTGAATCGTAAACGGGATTGATCCTTGATTTCTCTTTCTATTGCTTCATTATTGGTGTAGAGAAATGCAACAGATTTCTGCACATTTATTTTGTATCCTATGACTTTATTGAATTTTTTTTTATCAGTTCTAGCATTTTTTTTAGTGTAGTCTTTCAGGTTTCCTATATAGAGCATCATGTCATCTGAGAAGAATGAAAGTTTGACTTCATCCTTGTCATTCTCGCTGACTTTTATTTCTCTTTGTTGTCTGACTACTGAGTCTCGGTCTTCTGATATTATGTTAAATAGTGGTGGTGAGAGCAAACATCCCTGTCTTTTATTTGACCATAGAGGAAAACTCTGTTTTTCCCCATGAAGGTGGATATTAGCTGTGGGGTTTTGGTTATGGCCCTTGTTAGGTTAAGGTATGTTCCTTCTATCTTTACTTTTTTAAGGGTTTTTTATTAAGGATGTATGTTTTACTCTGTCAAATGCTTTTCCTGTATCTATTGAAAGGACTATATAGTTCTTGCCCATTCTTTTGTTAATATCACACTGATTGATTTGCATATATTGAACCCCCATTGCAACCCAAGAATAAATCCCACTTGCTCGTGGTGAGTGAATCTTTTAATACATGGTTGGCTTAAATTTGCTACACTGTTGTTAAGAATTTTTGCATCCATGTGGATTAGGGATATTAGCTTGCAGTTTTCTTTTTTAGCATAGTGTTTGTCTCCAGTCAAAGTAATGCTGACCTCATAGAATGAGTTTGGCAGTTTTCCTTCCATTTCTATTTTTGAAATAGTTTGAGAAGAGTAGGTATTCAATCTTCTTTGCACCTTTGGTAGAATTCCCCTGCAAAGCCATCTAGCCCTGAACTTTTTGTTTCTTAGGTAATTTTTCATTACTGATTCAATTTCCTTCCTAGCTATTGTCTTGCCCAAGTTTTATATTACTCTCTGATTCAGCTTTGGTAGTTTATATGTTTGTAGTAATTTATGAATTTCTTCCAAATCGCCCAATTTATTGCAAAATAATTTTTCATAATACTCTCTTACAATTGTTTTATTTCTGTCATGTTCGTTGTTATTTATCCTCCCCCACTTGTGATTTTATTCATTTGGGTCTTTTTCCTTTTCTTTTTGATAATTCTGTATAGGGGTTTATCAATTGTACTAATTTTTTCAAAGAACGACCTCCTTGTTTAATTGATCTGTTTTACTGGGTTTTTTGTTTATTTGTTTCTATATCATTTATTTATGCTCTGGTATTTATTATTTTCCTCCTTCTGCTGGTTTTAGGCTGTATTTGTTGTTCCTTCCCCAGCTCCCTTAGGTGTAGGGGTAAGTTGCTTATTTGAGACTTTTCTTGCTTCTTGAGGTAGGCCTGTATTGTTATTGTTATACACTTCCTTCTTATGACTGCTTTTGTTGCATCCCAAAGATTTGGGACCATCGTGTTTTCCTTTTCTTTCTTTTCTTTTCATTTCATGAAATATATTTTAAAAAGTTATTCCTAACTCATATCCAAAACGTTTTCTTAAATTATAAATTCTTTATATTTGTTGTTATAATATTTTTCAAAATATTTTTGACCAATTGTATATACTGCAAACAGTGTAATGTCACTTTTGTTACTCAGAAAAAAATGGAAAAAAAAACCTGTTAGCACTTTTAGGGGGTTAATACCTACAGGTTGGTGTCATGGGACAAAAAAATAAGTCACACCAGTCACACCAGACACAGGAACATGGAATTAGGAACAATGCACACTAAGCAGCCAATGTCTGGGTTAGCTGTCCTCAGCAGGTGTCTCTGCAAGGATGGTTAGGGGAAGGGAAGGGGAATGTCAACAACAAGATCTTTTGTCCCTGGAGAAGCAAAGATACATCTTTCAGCTGCACTCCAAGACGAGGGAACAGTTTCTCCCAGTGCATCTTCGATGATCCTGAGATGGCACCATTTGCCCCTGGGTTACCTGCCTGCTTATACAGAAACACTACAGAGTACACAGTACACAGGACTCTACACAAGCCATGTTTGTGACCTCAAAAACTCCAATCTCTGAACCCTGCTGGTTGCAAATCTCACAAAAATCAGCCACTCTCCCCTTCCCCATCAATGGTTCTGTGGAAGTATTCTCTTTGTGGGGTCCCCTGAGTGTTCCTCTCTCCTACCTTTCACTATGACCAGTGCTCTCACCCCTCTTCAACATCTATCTGTATTTTTCCCCAAAACCATCTCCACACATCCTACCTTCCAAAATGTGGCCTCTTCTCGCCGTCTAACTGTTCAATATTTTCTCAGTCTTCAGAAATTTCTTGTTTATTCAAAATGATTTGAAATTTATCTAGATGTGTTCAAGGGATGAGGGAAGCCTAGATTCCTCCTCTACTATACTACTAGCTCCTCCTTGATCAAAAATTTAAAATAAATATCATAAAAGGGAGCCAAGATGGCAGAAGAGCATGGAAGTTTTTTGTGTGTCTTGTGTCCATGAAATACAACCAGACCAACACTGAACCATCCTGCACACCCAGAAAACTGATCTGAGGATTAACACAACAATCTGCACAAACTGAACTACAGAATTCAGCAGGTACACAGTGCAGAGAGGTGAACTTGGGGAGAGAGAAGCTGTAGCAGGCAGGGAGCTGCTTTTGCGTGCATAGAACGGAGATGCGGGGGGGTGGGTGTGGCAAAAGCAACCCTCCCAAAAGCAGCTGGAGAGAAAGTGGAAAATTAGAAACAGCTGTAGGGACTAAACTAAAAATGGAGAAAGAAGAGGGTTTAAATTCCATTAAGACTGTAAACAGGGGGAGTGCAGTGTCTCCAACTCTGCAGCTAGATACCTGGTTGTGCTCTGGTGGGAAGAGCAAATCCCCAGGAGCAGAGTGGGATCCAGGAGGTTCTCATGCCACATGGGGAGAAGTGGTTCCATTGCTGGAAGGACATTTGGTAGAGACTGAGACCACCTGGTCCCATTAGACCCCAGAGAACGGCTACATTTTTTGTTGCTGGAAAAGGTCATTAAGGGTGAAGCCTGGTGCCACATGAGTGTTGTGATTTTCCATAATCCCTGAAACACTGCTGCTACAACATCTTGTAAACTTTTTCTGGGGCGGGCTGGAACCAGGCTGCAGTCTCTGGGCATCAGCAGCAGCATGGTCCCATGAACTTTCCTGGATGCAGCCAGGATTCAACCTTTGCTCAGTGAGACCCTCTGCAGAGGGGTGGAATGTGTCAAAGCTGCAGACCCTCAGAAGTGGAGGGCCGGGGAAGGTAGCCACATCTGAGACAAAACTCAGGGGAGAGGTACTACTTGGGGCTTGGTCATGGACAGTGTGAAAGCGGGGAGTGGACAAAAGCTGAAGACAAAAGACGGGTGTGTGAATGCTGATCGGGGAGAACAGAGTTCTGATAGTAGAGATTAGGTAACTGTGTGACACCATTCTCACAGCTCCCTCACATGCTTATATACACCTACTAGTGCCACAACAATCCATCCCAGTAGGTTAGCAGCGCCATCTACTGGAAAACAGAGCCCTTACATTAAGCCCCGCCCAACTGGGCCAACATCACTCTTCATAAACAGAAGTCTCAAAGCCTGATAAATTTATGGACAATAAAGCACTTCATAGTCTGACTTCTAGGGCAATACGAAGTAATTTAAGTCGTATTTCACTCTGTTTGCAGGTCCACCTTTTCAATTTCATTGTTTGGTTTTTTACTTTTTTTCTATTTTCATTTCTTTTCTTTTCCTTGAATACACAAAGAGAAAAAAAATCTTTATTTTTAATTTTATTGAAATATTTTTCTTTAGTTTTTACTATATTCTTTACTTTTGTGTAATTTTTTTCAAATTCTATTTTACTTCCATCATTTCATTTTAGTCTACTTCAGTGTATTCATTTTTACAAATTTTCAAACAATTTCCTTTTTTTCTTCCCCCCTCTTTTTTCTCTAATCTTTCAAGCCACTTTCAAAACGCTGACCATAACACACCCAGGGTCTAGCATCATTTATTCAATTTTGTGTGTGTGTGTGTTTAATTTTTTAATTTTAATATTTTTTTTAATTTTAATTTTTTCTACCTCATTAATTCCTTTTCTCCCTTAAAAATGACGAATCAAAGGAATTCACCCCAAAAGAAAGAGAAAGAAGACATGACACCCAGGAACTTAATCAACACAGATGGAAAAATATGTCTGAACCATAATTTAGAATCACAATAATAAGAATACTGACTGGAATCAAAAATAAATTAGAATCCCTTTCTTTGGAGATAAAAGAAGTAAAAACTAGTCAGGATTAAAAAAAAATGCTCTAACTAGGCTGCAATCACAAATGGATGCTGCAGCGACAAGGATGGATGAGGCAGAACAGAGATACAGCGATATAGAGGACAAACTTATAGAGGATAACGAAGCAGAAAAAAAAGAGGGAGATTAAGGCAAAACAGCATGATTTAAGAATTACAGAAATCAGTGACACATTAAAAAGGAACAACATCAGAATCATAGGGGTCCCAGAAGAGGAAGAGAGAGAAATGGGGGTAGAAAGGTTATGTGAGCAAATCAAAGCAGAGAACTTTCCTAACCTGGGGAAAGACACAGATATCAAAATCCAGGAAGCACAGAGGAATCCCATCAGATTCAACAAAAACCGACCATCAACAAGGTATATCAGAGACAAATACACAAAATACTCAGGCAAGGAGAGAATCATGGAAACAGCAAGGGAAAAAGGTCCTTAAACTACAAGGGATGACAGATCAGGTTTGCAGCACACCTATCCACAGAAACTTGACAGGCCAGAAAGGATTGGCTGGATATATTCAAAGCGCTGAATCATAAAGTTTTGCAGCCAAGAATTCTTTATCCAGTAAGGCTGTCATTCAAAATAGAAGGAGAGATAAAAAGTTTCCCAGAAAAACAAAAATTAAAGGTGTTTGTGACCACTAAACCAGCCTTGCAAGATATTTTAAAGGGGACTCTCTGAGGGGAGAACACATGAAAAAAAAAAAAAAATATATATATATATATATATATATATATATATACCAAAAGCAACAAAGATTAGAAAGGATCAGAGAACACCAGGAACTCCAACTCTATAAGCGACATAATGGCAATAAATTCATTTCTTTTAGTACTCACTCTAAATGTCAGTGGAGTCAATGCTCCAATCAAAAGACATAGGGTAACAGAATGGATAAGAAAACAAGATCCAGCTATATGCTGTTTACAAGAGACACACTTTAGATTTAAAGACACCTTCAGATTGAAAATAAGGGGATGGAGAACCATCTATCATGCTATTGGTCAACAAAACAAAGCTGAAGTAGCCATACGTAGACAATTTAGACTTTAAAATAAAGACTGTATCAAGAGATGCAGAAGGCATTATATCATAATCAAGGGGTCTATCCACCAAGAAGACCTAACAATTGTAAACATTTGTGTGGCAAATGTGGCAGCACCCAAATATATAAATCAATTAATCACAAACATAAAGAAACTCATCAATAGAAATACCACAATAGTAGGAGACTTCAGCACCCCACTCACAGCAATGGACATATAATCTAATCAAAAAAATCAACAAGGAAACAATGGCTTTGAGTGACACACTGGGCCAGAAGGACTTAACAATTATATTCAGAACCTTTCATCCTGAAGCAACAGAATATACATTCTTCTCCAGTGCACATGGAACATTCTCCAGAATAGACCACATACTAGGACACAAATCAGCCCTCAGCAAGTACAGAAAGATCAAGTTCATACCGTGCATATTTTTAGACACAACGCTTTGAAATTCTAAATCAACCACAAGAGAAATTTGGAAAGGTAACAAATACTTGGAGGTTGAAAGACATCCTACTAAAGAATGAAGCACTAACCAAGAAGTTAAAAAGGAAATTAAAAACTATGTGGAAGCCCATGAAAATGATAACACCACAACCCAAAATCTCCTGGACTCAGCAAAGGGGGTCATAAGAGGAAAGTACATATCAATCCAGGCCTTCATAAAGAAGGAAGAAAAATCTCAGATGCATAACCTAGCCTTACACCTTAAAGAGCTGGAAAAAGAACCACAAATAAAACCCAAAATTAGCAGAAGTTAGGAAATAATAAAGATTAGAGCAGACATCAATACTCTTGAAACCAAAAAAAAAAAAAAAAAAAAAAAAAAAATAGAAGAGATCAATGAAACCAGAAGCTGGTTCTTTGAAAGAATTTCCAAATTTATAAACCATTAGCCAGTTTGATCAAAAAGAAAACGGAAAGAACCCATATAAATAACATCAAGAAGGGAAGAGGAGACATCACAACCAACACAGAGAAATAAAAACAATAATAAGAGAATATTATGAGCAATTATATGTCAATAAAATGGGCAGTCTGGAAGAAATGGACAAATTCCTAGAAACATATACACTACCAAAACTGAAACAGGAAGAAATAAAAATTGGAACAGACCCATAACCAGTAAGGAAATCAAATTTGTAATAAAAAATCTCCCAAAAAAGAGGAACACATGGCCAGATGGCTTTCCAGGGGAATTCTCCCAAAGATTTAAAGAAGAGTTAACACCTATTCTCTTGAAGCTGTTCCAAAAAATAGAAATGGATGGAAAACTTCCAAATTCATTCTATGAAGCCAGCATTACCTTGATTCCCAAACCAGAGAGAGACCCCACTAAAAAGGAGAGTTATAGACCAATTTCCTTGATGAACATGGATGCAAAAATCCTCAACAAGATATTAGCCAACTGGATCCAACCATACATCACAAAAAATTACTCACCATGACAAAGTGGGATTTACACCTGGAATGCAGGGCTGGTTCAATATCTGAAAAACAATTCACGTGATTCCTCACATCACTAAAAAAAAGGACAAGAACCATATGATCCTCTCAATAGATGCAGAGAAAGCATTTGACAAAATGCAGCATCCTTTCTTGATAAAAACCTTCAAGAAAGTAGGGATAGAAGGAGCATACCTTGAGATCATGAAAGCCATATATGAACGACCCAACGCTAATATCATCCTCAATGGGGAATAATTGAGAGCTTTCCCCTACAGTCAGGAAGAAGACAAGAATGCCACTCTAGCCACTGTTATTCAACATAGTATTTGCAGTCTTAGCCTCTGCAGTCAGACAACACAAAGAAATAATTAAGGCATCCAAATCGGCAAGAAGGAGGTCAAACTTTCACTCTTAGCAGAAGACATGATACTCTATCTGGAAAACACAAAAGATTCCATGAGAAAACTTCTGGAACTGATTCATGAATTTGGCAAAGTTGCAGGATATAAAATCAATACACCAAAATCAGTTGCATTTGTATACACCAACAAAGAAGTGACAGAAAGAGAAACCAAGGAATTGATCCCATTTGCAATTGCACCAAAAACCATAAGATACTTAGGAATAAATCTAACCAAAGAGGTGAAAAATCTATACAGTGAAAAGTATAGAAAGCTTTTGAAAGAAATTGGAGAAGACACAAGAAAATGGAAAAACATTCCTTGCTCCTGGATAGGAAGAAAAAACATTGTTAAAATGTCTATATTACCCAAAGCAATCTACATATTCAATCTAATCCCTATCAAAATAACACCAACATTCTTCACAGAACTAGAAAAAATAATCCTAAAATTTGTATGGAACCAGAAAAGATGCCAAATAGCCAAAGCAATTTTGAAAAAGAAAACCAAAGCAGAAGGCATCACAATCCCAGATTTCAAGCTATACTACAAAGTTGTAATCATCAAGACAGTATGGTACTGGCACAAGAACAGACACTCAGATCAAAGAAACAAAAGAGAGAACCCATAAACGTCCCACAAACGTATGGGCAACTACTCTTTGACAAAGCCAGAAAGAATATCCAATGGAATAAAGACAGTGTCTTCAGCAAGGGGTGCTGGGAAAACTGGACAGCGACATGCAGAAGAAGGAACCTGGACCACTGTTTTACACCATACACAAAAATAAACTCAAAATGGATGAAAGACCTCATTGTAAGACTGGAAGCCATCAAAATCCTCGAGGAGAAAGCAGGCAAAAACCTCTTTGATCTTGGCCGCAGCAACTTCTTACTCAATATGTCTCCGGAAGCAAGGGAAACAAAAGCAAAAATGAACTACTGGGACCTCATCAAAATAAAAAGCTTCTGCACAGTGAAGGAAACAATCAGCAAAACAAAAGGCAACCGACAGAATAGGAGAAGCTATTTGCAAACGACATATCAGATAAAGGGTTAATGTCCAAAATCTATAAAGAACATACTAAACTCAACAGCTAAAAAACAAATCATCCAGTGAAGAAATGGGCAAAAGACATGAATAGACACTTCTCCAAAGAAGACATCCATATGGCCAACCAACACATGAAAAATGTGCCAGATCACTCATCATCAGGGAAATACAAATCAAAACCACAATGAGGTACCACCTTATACCTGTTAGAATGGCTAACATTAACAACTCAAGCAACACAGATATTGGCGAGGATGCAGAGAAAGAGGATCTCCTTTGCATTTTTGATGGAAATGCAAGCTGGTGCAGCCACTCTGGGAAACAGTATGGAGGTTTCTCAAAAGACTACACATAGAACTGCCTTATGACCCAGCATTGCACTACTAGGTATTTACCCAAGGGATACAATTGTGCTGTTTTGAAGGGACACATGCACCCCAATGTTTATAGCAGCACTATCAACAATAGCCAAAGTATGGAAAGAGCTGAAATGTCCATCAATGGATGAATGGATAAAGAAGTATATAATGTGTGTGTATATAATGGAGTATATATATATATATTATATATATATATATATATATATATATATATATTGCTCGGCAATCAAAAGTAATGAAATCTTGCCATTTGCAATGACATGGATGGAACTAAAGGGCATTATGCGAAGTGAAATTAGTCAGTCAGAGAAAGACAAATGTCGTTTGACCTCACTCATATGAGGGCTTTAAGAGACAAAACAGATGAACATAAGGGAAGGGAAACAAAAATAGTATAAAAACAGGGAGGGGGATAAAACATGAGAACCACAAATATGGAGAACAAACAGAAGGTTACTGGAGGGGATGTGGGAGGGGGAATGAGCTAAATGGTAAGGGCCACTAAGGAATCTACTCCTGACATCATTGTTGCACTATATGCTAACTAATTTGGATGTAAATTTTAAAAAAAGTAAAGAAAATAAATAAAATAAAGATCATAAAAATACTCAATGACTTGAGGAAACAGTGGAGGACATCATTGAATTCCTTAACACATAAATAAAATCAGAGATGAAGAACACAGTAAATGAAATTAAGAATATATTTGATGGAATAAGTCAGAGGCTGAAAGTAGCAAAGGACTGTATCAGAGAAATAAATGTCAGTGTAATGCAGAATAATGAAGCCAAATAAATGAGAGAAGAAATATGCAAAGGAAAATAGATTTTGGGAATTCAGTGACTCCCTCAAGCATAATAATATTTTCATTATATGGATCCCAGAATAGGTAGAGAGAAAATGGGGCAGAAACATTATCTGCAGAAACGATAACTTAAAACTTCCCTATGCTTTGGAAGGAAACATATATCCAGATCAAGGGCACACAGAGATCCCCAGAAAAAAAAAAAAAAAAAAAACCAAGGAGGCAATATGCTGATTTTTTAGCAGAAACTTTGCAGGCCCAAGTGCAGTAGCATGTCAGTAATGAAAGGAAAACAAGCAAACAAAAACTACAAGCAATACTTATACTTGAAGATTATAATTCAGAATTCAAGAAGAGATAAAGGTTTTCCCAAACAAAAGTTAAAAGACCTTATCATCACTACACCAGACTTATAAGAAATGATAAACAGATTTCTTCAAGTGGAAAGGAGGAAGTTATAATTAGATGTAAACTATGACACCATATATACATAAGATGTGGAGGAAAGAGTTATAAAAGGAAGATTTTAAGTAATATGTTTGAACGTATATGTCTGCCAATTTAATGTAGACCTCTTAAGGTGGACATAAGCATGTTATATATAAACGTGATAACCTAAAATATAAAATCTAAAATAGATATATATAAAATAAAGATTATAAAACCCAAACATAACACTATAGAAATGCATCAATTACCAAAAAAACAGAACGAGTCAAGAAAAAAGGAACAGGGAGAGAGGGAAGATGGCGGCATAGGAGGACGCTGGGCTCACCGCGCGTCCTGCTGATCACTTAGATTCCACCTACACCTGCCTAAATAACCCAGAAAACCGCCAGAGGATTAGCAGAACGGAGTCGCCGGAGCCAAGCGCAGACGAGAGGCCCACGGAAGAGGGTAGGAAGGGCGGCGAGGCGGTGCGCGCTCCACGGACTGGCGGGAGGGAGCCGGGGCGGAGGACAGAGCTCAGTTTGGTGGGGAACAAAGGCACTCGCCAGCGCCATCTCCCCTGCCCATCCCCCAGCCCAAATCCCAAAGAGCACCAGTTCCTGCCAGGGAACTTGCTCGCTCCGCGCAAACACCCAACTCTGCGCTTCTGCGGAGCCAAACCTCCGGCAGCGGATCTGACTCCCTCCTGCTGCCACAGGGCCCCTCCTGAAGTGGATCACCTAAGGAGAAGCAAGCTAAGCCTGCCCCTCCTGCCCCTGTGCACCTTGCCTACCCACCCCAGCTAAGACGCCAGATCCCCAGCATCACAAGCCTGGCAGTGTGCAAGTAGCCCAGACAGGCCACCCCACCCCACAGTGAATCCCGCCCATAGGAGAGGGGAAGAGAAGGCACACACCAGTCTGACTGTGGACACAGCGGTGGGCTGGGGGCAGACATCAGGTCTGACTGCGGCTCCGCCCACCAACTCCAGTTATACACCACAGCACAGGGGAAGTGCCCTGCAGGTCCTCACCACGCCAGGGACTATCCAAAATGACCAAGCGGAAGAATTCCCCTCAGAAGAATCTCCAGGAAATAACAACAGCTAATGAGCTGATCAAAAAGGATTTAAATAATATAACAGAAAGTGAATTTAGAATAATAGTCATAAAATTAATCGCTGGGCTTGAAAACAGTATAGCTGACAGCAGAGAATCTCTTGCTACAGAGATCAAGGGACTAAGGAACAGTCACGAGGAGCTGAAAAACGCTTTAAACGAAATGCATAACAAAATGGAAACCACCACGGCTCGGATTGAAGAGGCAGAGGAGAGAATAGGTGAACTAGAAGATAAAGTTATGGAAAAAGAGGAAGCTGAGAAAAAGAGAGATAAAAAAATCCAGGAGTATGAGGGGAAAATTAGAGAACTAAGTGATACACTAAAAAGAAATAATATACGCATAATAGGTATCCCAGAGGAGGAAGAGAGAGGGAAAGGTGCTGAAGGGGTACTTGAAGAAATAATAGCTGAGAACTTCCCTGAACTGGGGAAGGAAAAAGGCATTGAAATCCAAGAGGCACAGAGAACTCCCTTCAGACGGAACTTGAATCGATCTTCTGCACGACATATCATAGTGAAACTGGCAAAATACAAGGATAAAGAGAAAATTCTGAAAGCAGCAAGGGGTAAACGTGCCCTCACATATAAAGGGAGACCTATAAGACTCGTGACTGATCTCTCTTTTGAAACTTGGCAGGCCAGAAAGAATTGGCAAGAGATTTTCAGAGTGCTAGACAGAAAAAATATGCAGCCGAGAATCCTTTATCCAGCAAGTCTGTCATTTAGAATAGAAGGAGAGATAAAGGTCTTCCCAAACAAACAAAAACTGAAGGAATTTGTCACCACTAAACCAGCCCTCCAAGAGATCCTAAGGGGGACCCTGTGAGACAAAGTACCAGAGACATCACTACAAGCATAAAACATACAGACATCACAATGACTCTAAACCCATATCTTTCTATAATAACACTGAATGTAAATGGATTAAATGCGCCAACCAAAAGACATAGGGTATCAGAATGGATAAAAAAACAAGACCCATCTATTTGCTGTCTACAAGAGACTCATTTTAGACCTGAGGACACCTTTAGATTGAGAGTGAGGGGATGGAGAACTATTTATCATGCTACTGGAAGCCAAAAGAAAGCTGGAGTAGCCATACTTCTATCAGACAAACTAGACTTTAAATTAAAGGCTGTCACAAGAGATGAAGAAGGACATTATATAATAGTGACAGGGTCTATCCATCAGGAAGAGCTAACAATTATAAATGTCTATGCGCCGAATACCGGAGCGCCCAAATATATAAAACAATTACTCATAAACATAAGCAACCTTATTGATAAGAATGTGGTAATTGCAGGGGACTTTAACACCCCACTTACAGAAATGGATAGATCATCTAGACACACGGTCAATAAAGAAACAAGGGCCCTGAATGAGACATTGGATCAGATGGACTTGACAGATATATTTAGAACTCTGCATCCCAAAGCAACAGAATATACTTTCTTCTCGAGTGCACATGGAACATTCTCCAAGATAGATCATATACTGGGTCACAAAACAGCCCTTCATAAGTTTACAAGAATTGAAATCATACCATGCATACTTTCAGACCACAATGCTAGGAAGCTTGAAATCAACCACAGAAAAAAGTCTGGAAAACCTCCAAAAGCATGGAGGTTAAAGAACACCCTACTAACGAATGAGTGGGTCAACCAGGCAATTCGAGAAGAAATTAAAAAATATATGGAAACAAACGAAAATGAAAATACAACAATCCAAACGCTTTGGGACGCAGCGAAGGCAGTCCTGAGAGGAAAATACATTGCAATCCAGGCCTATCTCAAGAAACAAGAAAAATCCCAAATACAAAATCTAACAGCACACCTAAAGGAAATAGAAGCAGAACAGCAAAGGCAGCCTAAACCCAGCAGAAGAAGAGAAATAATAAAGATCAGAGCAGAAATAAACAATATAGAATCTAAAAAAACTGTAGAGCAGATCAACGAAACCAAGAGTTGGTTTTTTGAAAAAATAAACAAAATTGACAAACCTCTAGCCAGGCTTCTCAGAAAGAAAAGGGAGATGACCCAAATAGATAAAATCATGAATGAAAATGGAATGATTACAACTAATCCCTCAGAGATACAAACAATTATCAGGGAATACTATGAAAAATTATATGCCAACAAATTGGACAACCTGGAAGAAATGGACAAATTCCTGAACACCCACACTCTTCCAAAACTCAATCAGGAGGAAATAGAAAGCTTGAACAGACCCATAACCAGCGAAGAAATTGAATCGGTTATCAAAAATCTCCCAACAAATAAGAGTCCAGGACCAGATGGCTTCCCAGGGGAGTTCTACCAGACGTTTAAAGCAGAGATAATACCTATCCTTCTCAAGCTATTCCAAGAAATAGAAAGGGAAGGAAAACTTCCAGACTCATTCTATGAAGCCAGTATTACTTTGATTCCTAAACCAGACAGAGACCCAGTAAAAAAAGAGAACTACAGGCCAATATCCCTGATGAATATGGATGCAAAAATTCTCAATAAGATACTAGCAAATCGAATTCAACGGCATATAAAAAGAATTATTCACCATGATCAAGTGGGATTCATTCCTGGGATGCAGGGCTGGTTCAACATTCGCAAATCAATCAACGTGATACATCACATTAACAAAAAAAAAGAGCAAAACCATATGATCCTGTCAATCGATGCAGAAAAGGCCTTTGACAAAATTCAGCACCCTTTCTTAATAAAAACCCTTGAGAAAGTCGGGATAGAAGGAACATACTTAAAGATCATAAAAGCCATTTATGAAAAGCCCACAGCTAACATCATCCTCAACGGGGAAAAACTGAGAGCTTTTTCCCTGAGATCAGGAACACGACAGGGATGCCCACTCTCACCTCTGTTGTTTAACATAGTGCTGGAAGTTCTAGCATCAGCAATCAGACAGCAAAAGGAAATCAAAGGCGTCAAAATTGGCAAAGATGAAGTCAAGCTTTCGCTTTTTGCAGATGACATGATATTATACGTGGAAAATCCGATAGACTCCACCAAAAGTCTGCTAGAACTGATACATGAATTCAGCAAAGTTGCAGGATACAAAATCAATGTACAGAAATCAGTTGCATTCTTATACACTAACAATGAAGCAACAGAAAGACAAATAAAGAAACTGATCCCATTCACAATTGCACCAAGAAGCATAAAATACCTAGGAATAAATCTAACCAAAGATGTAAAGGATCTGTATGCTGAAAACTATAGAAAGCTTATGAAGGTAATTGAAGAAGATTTAAAGAAATGGAAAGACATTCCCTGCTCATGGATTGGAAGAATAAATATTGTCAAAATGTCAATACTACCCAAAGCTATCTACACATTCAATGCAATCCCAATCAAAATTGCACCAGCATTCTTCTCGAAACTAGAACAAGCAATCCTAAAATTCATATGGAACCACAAAAGGCCCCGAATAGCCAAAGTAATTTTGAAGAAGAAGACCAAAGCAGGAGGCATCACAATCCCAGACTTTAGCCTCTACTACAAAGCTGTCATCATCAAGACAGCATGGTATTGGCACAAAAACAGACACAGAGACCAATGGAATAGAATAGAAACCCCAGAACTAGACCCACAAACGTATGGCCAACTCATCTTTGACAAAGCAGGAAAGAACATCCAATGGAAAAAAGACAGTCTCTTTAACAAATGGTGCTGGGAGAACTGGACAGCAACATGCAGAAGGTTGAAACTAGACCACTTTCTCACACCATTCACAAAAATAAACTCAAAATGGATAAAGGACCTGAATGTGAGACAGGAAACCATCCAAACCTTAGAGGAGAAAGCAGGAAAAGACCTCTCTGACCTCAGCCGTAGCAATCTCTTACTCGACACATCCCCAAAGGCAAGGGAATTAAAAGCAAAAGTGAATTACTGGGACCTTATGAAGATAAAAAGCTTCTGCACAGCAAAGGAAACAACCAACAAAACTAAAAGGCAACCAACGGAATGGGAAAAGATATTTGCAAATGACATATCGGACAAAGGGCTAGTATCCAAAATCTATAAAGAGCTCACCAAACTCCACACCCGAAAAGCAAATAACCCAGTGAAGAAATGGGCAGAAAACATGAATAGACACTTCTCTAAAGAAGACATCCGGATGGCCAACAGGCACATGAAAAGATGTTCAGCGTCGCTCCTTATCAGGGAAATACAAATCAAAACCACACTCAGGTATCACCTCACGCCAGTCAGAGTGGCCAAAATGAACAAATCAGGAGACTATAGATGCTGGAGAGGATGTGGAGAAACGGGAACCCTCTTGCACTGTTGGTGGGAATGCAAATTGGTGCAGCCGCTCTGGAAAGCAGTGTGGAGGTTCCTCAGAAAATTAAAAATAGACCTACCCTATGACCCAGCAATAGCACTGCTAGGAATTTATCCAAGGGACACAGGAGTACTGATGCATAGGGGCACTTGTACCCCAATGTTCATAGCAGCACTCTCAACAATAGCCAAATTATGGAAAGAGCCTAAATGTCCATCAACTGATGAATGGATAAAGAAATTGTGGTTTATATACACAATGGAGTACTACGTGGCAATGAGAAAAAATGAAATATGGCCTTTTGTAGCAACGTGGATGGAACTGGAGAGTGTGATGCTAAGTGAAATAAGCCATACAGAGAAAGACAGATACCATATGGTTTCACTCTTATGTGGATCCTGAGAAACTTAACAGGAACCCAGGGGGGAGGGGAAGGAAAAAAAAAAAAAAAAAAAAAAGAGGTTAGAGTGGGAGAGAGCCAAAGCATAAGAGACTGTTGAGAACTGAGAACAAACTAAGGGTTGATGGGGGGTGGGAGGGAGGAGAGGGTGGGTGATGGGTATTGAGGAGGGCACCTTTTGGGATGAGCACTGGGTGTTGTATGGAAACCAATTTGACAATAAATTTCATATATAAATAAAAAAATAAATAAATAAATAAATAAAAAGAAAAAAGGAACAGAAAACTACAAAACAACCAGAAAACAATGAAAAAAACAAATATGTACTTAATAATTATTTTGAATGTTAATAGCCTAAATTCTGCAATAAAAAAAAAAAAACATATACAGTGAAATGGATAAAAAGCACAACCAATCTAAATGCTTCCTACAAGACTAGCTTCACATACAGACTGAAAGAGAAGATGCGGAAGAACATTTACCACATAGACAGGAAAAAAATTGGAGAAGTAATAATTATATCAGAAAAAATAATTGTTGAAAGACATACTGTAAGAGTGTCTGGGTGGCTTAGTCTATTGAGCGTCCGACTTCAGCTCAGGTCATGATCTCAAGGTTTGGGAGTTTGAGCCCTGTGTCAGCTTCTGTGCTGACAGCTCAGAGCCTGGAGCCTGCTTTGGATTCTGTGTCTCCCTCTCTCTCTGCCACTCTCAACCCCAACGCTCTGTCTCTCTCTGTCTCCGAAAAATGAATAAACCTTCCTTAAAAAAAAAAATTAAAAGAAATACTGTAACAAGAGACTAAAAGTGCCATTACGTAATGATAAATCAACAAATCCAACAAGAATATTTAACAATTATAAATATTTATGCTCCCAATATTGGAGCACCTAATTACATAAAGAAAATACTAACATACATAAAGTGAGAAATTGATGGTAACACAATAAAAGTAAGGAACTTAAAACCACCCTTGCAACAATGCATAAATCATCCAAGCAGAAAATCAATAAGGAAACAGTGTCTTTGAATGAGACATTAGCCCCAATGGACACTACAGATATATACACAAAGTTCCATCCAAAAACTATAGAATGCATGTTCTTTTCATGTGTACACAGAACATTCTCCAGAATACATCACACTAGACAACAAAACAAATTTTAATAAATTTAACATAATTGAAATAATACCATGCATATTTTCTGACCAAAACAATATAAAACAAATCAGAATAAAAAAAAAAAAAAAAAAAACAGAAACAAACATGTGGAAGTTAAATAATAATATGCTACCAAATAATCATTGGATCAATGAAGAAATTAAACAAAATATCAAAACATACATGAAGATAAATAAAATATAAATATAATTGTCAAAAATCTTTGGGACAAAGCAAAAGCAGTATAAGAGGGAAATACAAAGTGTTACAAACCTTCTCACAGATATAATCAACACATCTTTGACAAAGCAGGAAAGAATATCCAATGGAAAAAAGTCCCTTCAACAAAATGTGTTTGGAAAACTGGACTGTGGCATGCAGAAGAATGAATCTGGACCACTTTTTTACACCATACACAAAAATAATTTCAAAATGAATGAAAGATCTAAATGGGAAACAAGAAAACATCAAAACTCTGGGGGAGAATGCAGGCAGCAATCACTTTGACATTGGTCACAGCAGCTTCTTACTGGACACATCTCTGGAAGGAAGGGAAACAAAAACAAAAATGAACTATTGGGGCCCTCATCAAGATAAAAATCTCCTGCATATTGAAGGAAACAATCAAGAAAACTAAAAGGGAATGTATCGAGTGGGAGAAGATACTAGCAAATGACATATGGATAAAGGGTTAGTATCCAAAATCTATAAAAAACTTATTAAGCTCAATATCCAAAAATCAAACAACCCAGTTAAGAAATGGGGAGAACACCCGAATAGACATTTTCCAAAGAAGACATCCAGATGGCTGACACATGAAATATGCTCAACATCACTCATCATTAAGGAAATACAAATCAAAACTACAATGAGATACCACCTCACAACTGTCAGAATGGCTAAAATTAACAACAGAGAAAACAGCAGAGGTTGTTGAGGATGCAGAAAACAGGAACCCTTTTTGCACTGCTGGTGGGAATGCAAACTGGTGCAGCCACTCTGGTAAACAGTATGGAGGTTCTTCAAAATTCAAAAATAGAAATGACCTATGACCCAGCAGTTGCACTAATAGGTGTTTATAAAGAGTGTACAAAAATATAGATTCAAAGGGGTACATGCACCCCAATGTTTATGAAAGCATTATCAACAATAGGCAAACAATAGAAAGACCCCAAAGGTCCATTGAGTAATTAATGGATAAAGAAGTTATGGAATATATTATATAAATAAGGAATATTACTGGGTAATCAAAAAGAATGAAACCTTGCCATTTGTAATGATGTAGATAGAGCTAGAGTACATTATGTTCGGTGAAATAAGTTTGTCAGTGAAAGACAGATAATGATTTCCCTTATATGTGGAATTTAAGAAGCAAACAGATGAGGATATGGGAAGGGGGGAAAAAAAAGAAAGGAAGGAAACTGTACTAGACTCAACCATAGAGAACAGCTGAGAGTTGATGGACGTAAGTGTGTGGGAGGTGGGTTCATATGTGAGTGTTAATACTAAATTCTACTCCTTTAACCAATATTACACTATGTTAAATAATTAGAAATTAAATAAAAGTTGGAAAAAAATCCCAAAACAACCTACAAATAAACTAAGAAGTGAGTTCAGCAAGTCACCAGGATAAAGGTCAATATAAAATAAATATATATGACATAAAATTGCAATGCTTTTTAAAATTGCAAAAAAAAAAAAAACAGTTATGTAAATTTAACAAAACAGAATTGGTGTAGTGAAAAGCCAAAGACACTTATCAAGACAGTAAGGTAGTGGCACAAAAACAGGCACATCAATCAACGGATGATAAAAGAAAACCCAGAAATGAACCCACAACTATATGATTAACTAATCCTCAACAAAATAACAAAGAGTAGTCAATGGAAAAAAGACAGGTTCTTCAAAATATGGTGTTGGGAAAACTGGATGGCCACATGCAAAAGAATTAAACTGGACCACTTTCTTATACCATACACAAAAATAAATGCAAAATGGATTAAAAACTTAAATGTGAGACATTAAAATATCAAAGCCCTAATGGACAACACAGACAGAAACCCCTTGACCTCAGCTGCATCATCTTACTGCACACATCATTGAAGCAGCCTATGAAATGGGAGAAGATATTTGCAAATGACATATTGAATAAAGGGTTAGTATCCAAAACCCATAAAGAACTTATCAAACTCAACATCCAAAAACAAACAAATGAAAAACAAACAACCCAGTTAAGAAGTGGGCAAAAGACATGAAAAAACCCTTTTCCAAAGAAGACATCCAGATGGCTAACAGACAGATGAGAAAATGCTCAACATAATTCATTCTCAAAGAAATACAAATCAAAACCATGACGAGATATGACCTCGTACCTGTCAGAATGGAATCATGAAAATTTAAATACAGGAATTAAACATACCTAAAGAGGTATGAATTAGAATACTCAATACAGCTAAATGTCAATCCTTCTGAAATTGGTATAAAGATTTAAAGCAATTCCAGTTTAAATTTTTTTTTGATGTTTATTTAATTTTGAGACAGAGAGAGACAGAGCATGAATGGGGGAGGGGCAGAGAGAGAGGGAGACACAGAATCGGAAGCAGGCTCCAGGCTCTGAGCCATCAGCCCAGAGCCCGACGCGGGGCTCAAACTCACGGAGCGTGAGATCGTGACCTGAGCTGAAGTCGGACGCTTAACTGACTGAGCCACCCAGGCGCCCCAAAGCAATTCCAGTTTAAATTTTACTGTTTTCTTGCATACATGGATAAGATTATAATAAAATTTCTAAGGAGAGATAAAGAACTGGAAAAGCTAAACAATTTTAAAAAATGAGAGTGATGAGAATTATTTTATACAAATGCTAACTTGTCACACAGCTATGGGTATTAAGACTTCAGCATTAGTGGAAGTTTAGAGATATAAGTCATTGAAACATAACTGAGAATCTGGATAAAAACTCACACAAATATTTCCAAACAATATTTCACAAGATTGCAAAAGCAATTCAAGAGGATAAAGATTGCAACAAATGGTGATGAAGCAATTAGACATCCATTAGCCAAACAAATAACAAGAACAAGAACACAGTAAAACAAAATAATCCCAATTTAAATCTCAAATTTTGTACACAAAATTGCTCAAAATGGACAATGGGCTTAATTATAAAAGGTAAAACTGAATTTTATTAGAAATAAAATGTAGAAAAAATATACGATTTAAGAACAAACAAGTAGTTTTTAGACTTGGCACCCAAAGCATAAAAAGAATAGTTGATAAACTGGACTTCATCAGTATTATTATTTTTTATATCTTGAAAAATTTTGCCATCACATTTTGCCATCACATTACTAGCTACATAATACATAAAACAACTACAAAAATTGTATCAGACAAAAGTCCAGTCAAAAATACATAATGAATTACTAAATTCAACAATGAAACACAGCAATAACAACGACAACAACAACAACAACAACAACAACAACAACAACATAAAAAAATCTGGAATATTGGCAAAAGAATTGAAGTATATTTCATAGAGGAGGATGTATGGAAAATAAGTAAATATAAAATGTTAACAAGTAGAGGGAAGAGTTAAGGTGGTAAAGAAGGAGGGGGGCAGGGAATTCCGTCCTCCTTCAAACACAGCTATATTGAGATCAGATCACTTGGAACACCAGGAAATCAATCTGCCTAGTGGCAGAAGAATTGTCACAGGTGAAGGGAGACAGCTTGGCCTGACAGAGGCGGATTTATGTGAATTGGGGGAGATAAACGGAATGGACACGGAGGGGAGGGATCCCTACTGTGGAGAGACAAAGGGTGAGAAAGAGAAGCTGTGGACTGTGGTATAGTGTTAGAAAAAGAGAAAAACAGAGGCTAAAGTCTGGGATTGTGATGCCTCCCACTTTGGTTTTCTTCTTCAATATTACTTTGGATATTTGGGGTCTTTTGTGGTTCCATACAAATTTTAGGATTGTTTGTTCTAGCTTCAAGAAGAATGCTCGTGCAATTTTGATTGGGATTGAATTGAATGTGTAGATAGTTTTGGGTAGTATTGACATTTTCACAATATTTATTCTTCCAATCCATAAGGACGGAATATTTTTCCATTTCTTTAATATGTTCTTCAATTTTCTTCATAAGCTTTCTATAGTTTTCAGCATACAGATCTTTTACATCTTTGGTTAGGTGTGTTCCTAGGTATTTTATGATTCTTGGTGCAATTGTGAATGGGATCAGTTTCTTCATTTGTCTTTCTGTTGCTTCATTATTAGTGTATAAAAATGCAACTGATTTCTGTGCATTAATTTTGTATCCTGCAACTTTGCTGAATTCGTGTATCAGCTCTGGAAAACAGTGTGGAGGTTTCTCAAAAAATTAAAAATAGATCTACCCTACGACCCAGCAATAGCACTGCTAGGAATTTACCCAGGGAATACAGGAGTGCTGATGCATCAGGACACTTGTACCCCAATGTTCATAGCAGCACTTTCAGCAATAGCCAAATTATGGAAAGAGCCTAAATGTCCATCAACTGATGAATGGATAAAGATGATATGGTTTATATATACAATGGAATACTACTTGGCAATGAGAAAGAATGAAATCTGGCCTTTTTTAGCAATGTGGGTGGAACTGGAGAGTGTTATGCTAAGTGAAATAAGTCAGAGAAAGACAGATACCATATGTTTTCACTCTTATGTGGATCCTGAGAAACTCAACAGAAGACCAGAGGGGGGGAGGGGGGGGAAAGGTAGAAACAGGGTTGTTGGGGGTGGGGGGAGGGGAAATTGGGTGATGGGCATTGAGGAGGGCACCTGTTGGGATGAGCACTGGGTGTTGTATGGAAACCAATTTGACAATAAATTTCATATAAAAAATATTAAAGTCGGTTTTTAAAAAGGCAAAAAAAGAAAAAGAAAAAGAAAAGGAGAAAAACATCTCCAGAGCAAAGACTGGGGATCAAGAAATACAGAGTGGCAGTCTCTACTTTGCAAATGGCATCAGGAGCTAAAGATCAGAATTTTGAAAAGTACAGGAGTTTCCGCAGACCAAAGACAACAGTATGTGCATGCCTCCGGGTGAAGGGAGCTAACCCTGGTGCTTGGTAGCGATATGGGGCGTGTTCCCTCCTTTGAGTTCTGTTGGAAGAGGATATAATGCCCCCCTCCAAGGACCAAAGACCTTGCAGGGGCCAGTTATATTGGCACGGAAGAGTGGTGCTACCCCAGAACCAGGTCTTCATGGTGGGAGATCCCTTAAGATGTCAGGTTTTAGAGACACCTGGGTGGCTCAGTTGGTTAAGTCTCCAACTTCTGCTCAGGTCATGATATCACAGTTTGTGAGTTTGAACCCACATCAAGTTCTGTGCTGGCAGCTCAGAGCCTGGAGTCTGCTTTGGATTCTCTCTCTCTCTCTCTGCCTCTCCCCTGCTTTCACTCTATCTCAGAAATAAATAAATAAGACCTCGGGTTTAGAATTCCAGCTGGGCACCTAGATGTTGCAGGAGACTGTGGATCAGGACAAGCCAAGCCCCCTCCATGCTACTCTGTGAGGGCTGCCTGAACAGAACGGTTGGAGTTGCCCAGGCCAAGGAGGAGAGACTGGTGGTGTCACCATTTTCTCCACATAACCAACAGGGTGGGACTTCAGGAAACGGGACAGCAGCGGCCACAAGTGGACGTGGCACCTGCTTAAACCAAACCTCGCCTCTCCCTGACTGGCAACTTATCTATAGGAAAAGGACTGACAATGAGCTAAGCAGACCACTCTCCTCCAGACCAGCACAGCCACAGGTCCCAGGCACCAACAGACAGCTGTCCTGCAGTTTGTATATCAGTCTGTTGCTCTTTTTTCCCCCCTCTTTTCTCTTCTTTCCTTCATTTCTGTTTTATTTTCTTTTTCTTTCTACCCTCTACTTTTTTTTTTTCCTTTGGAATCAGGCTTATAGTTTCTAATTTTATGTCTGGCCAATTCATATATGTATATATATATATATATATATATATATATATATATATGAATCTTCTCTGTTTGTTTAATCAGGCATTAGTATACTATTTTTTCTTAAATTTTTTTCTATATCTCCTTCTTTATTTTCTTTTCTTTCTCTCTGGATTTAGCTTTAAGTTTCTTTTATTCTCTGCTTGGTCTTTGTTGTTTCTTTTTCACTCCTTTCATTTTTTTTTCCTTGTATGGTATCAAGTCCCTTTCCACTTCCTTTTTCACAATGTTATTTCAACAAACAAATCAAAGCACACCTGGTGGAAGGTCTAAACAATCCACCACTATGAATAAGGAGGAGCTTTGTAGAAGAATGACCAGTGGGATAGAACAGCCAACTACAAAACAAGAGAGTGGATAAAACACATTCCAAAAACACTTAGTGAAGTGTCAGTTCTTGGACAATCTATAACCTCCTTTTAATATAATAGTTCTCACAGGTACAGGACACATAACAAGCTATTAAAACACATAAAAGACAGAAACAACCAAAATGACAAAACAGAAGAATTTCCCCAAAGGAAATTCCAGAAAGAAATGACAGTCAGAGAATTACTCAAAAAAAGACATAAAAACATATCGAAACAAGAATTAAGAATATAAGTCATAAGACTAATACCTGAGCTTTAAAAAGCATATAAGACAGCACAGAATCTATTGCTACAGAGGTCAGACTTAAGAAATAGTCACAATGAACTAAAAATGCTGTAAATGAGATGCAAAATAAATTATGTTCAGTGACAACAAAGATGGAAGAAGCAGAGGGGAGAAAAGCTAAAATATAAGTTAAATTATGGAAAATTATGAACTTCAGAAAAAGAGGGAAAGGAAATTACTAGACCATGAAAGGATAATAAGAGACCTAGGTGATTCAATCAAGTGAAATAAAATCTGTAAGGTAGGCATTTCAGAAGAAGAAGGGGGTAGGTGGGTGCAGGCTTATTTGAACAAATTAAAGCTGAGAACTTCCCTTATATGGGAAAAGAAACAGGCATCCATGTCCAAGAGGCATAGAGAATTCTCTTCAAAATCAACAAAAACAGGTAAACACCATGACATATCATAGAGAAACTGGCAAAATAAAAGGATAAAGAGAGGATAAAGATTCTGAAAGGATAAAATTCTGAAAGCAGGTAGAGACAAACAGGCCTTACCCTACAAGGGTAAATACATAAAGGTAGTAGCACACCTGGGGGCACTTGGGAGGCTTCAGCACAGATCATGATCTTACAGTTCGTGAGTTCGAACCCCACTTCAGGCCCTGTGCTGACAGCTCAGAGCCTGGAGCCACTTCAGATTCTCTGTCTGTCTCGCTCTTTCTCTTTCTGTCTCCCTCTCTCAAAAAATAAATAATAAACATTATTTAAAAAAAAAAGATAATAGCACACCTATCCAATGAAACTTTGCAGGCCATAAGGGAGTGGCAGGAAATACTCAATGTGCTGAATAGGAAAAATATGCAGGCAAGATATCCAGCAAGGCTCTCATTCAGAATACAAAGAAACATAAAGGCATTCCCAGACAGACAAAAACTAAAGGAGTTCAAGGCCAACCATAAAGGATATCTTATGGGAGACTCTGTGAGTAGAAGGCAGCAAAGAGTACAAAGAAAGAAATACATAATCACAATCATGACACCTACAGATAACACAATGACACTGAATCCATCTTTTGATAATCACTCTCAGTGTAAATGGGCTAAATTCCCCAAGACATAGGGTATTACATGTAAAAGAAAAAAAAAATCCATTTATATGCTGCCTACAAGAGACCAAATTAAGACCTGAGGAAACCTGCAGATTGGAAGTGAGTGGATGGAGAACCATCTATCATCCTACTGGATGCCAAAAGGAAAGGTGGAGTAGCCATACTTATATCAGACAAACTAGATTTTAAGGCAAAGACTGTAACAAGAGATGAAGAATGGCATCGTATCATAATTATGGGGTCTATCTATCAAGAAGAATTAACAATTATAAAAGACTATGCACCCTAATATATAAAACAATTAATCACGAACATAAGCAATCTTATCGGTAAGAATGTGGTAATTGCAAGGTACTTTAATACTCCACTTACAACAATGGACAGATCATCGAGGCAGAAAATCAATGAAGAAACAATGGCCCTGAATGATACACTTGCTCAGATGGACTTGACAGATATATTCAGAACTTTTCAGCCAAAAACAGCAGAATACACATTCTTCTAGAGTGCACATGGAACATTCTCCAATATAGATCACATACTGGGTCACAAAACAGCCCTCAATAAATACAGAAGAATTGAGATAATACCATGCACATTTTCAGATCACAATGCTATGAAACTTGAAATCAACCACAGGAAAAGTTTGGAAAACCTCCAAATGCATGGAGGTTCAAGAAGATCCTAATAAAGAATGAATGGGTCAACCAGGAAATTAAAGAAGAAACTAAAAAATATATCGAAATAAATGAAAATGAAAATACTACAGTCCAAACCCTTAGGCAGTCCTAAGAGGAAAATACATTGCAATACAGGCCTATGTCAAGAAACAAGAAAAATCCCAAATATAACCTCTAACAGCAACTAGACCTCTAACCTCTAACCTCTAACTCTAGAGGTTAGGTTACCTCTAACCTCTAACTAGAAGCAGAGCAGCAAAGAAACCCCAAGGTCAGCAGAAGAAGGTAAATGATAAAGATGAGGGAAGAAATAAAGAATATAGAATTGAAATAAAACAGTAGAACAGATTAATAAAACTAAGAACGGGTTTTTGAAAAAAAAAAAACAAAACAAAACAAAAAAAAAAACAACTAGATAACCCCCTACACAGATTGCTCAAAAAGAAGAGAGAGGACCCAAATAGGTACAATCATGAATTAAATTGGACTTATGGCAACCAACCCTTCAGAAACACAATCAATTATCAGAGAATACTATGAAAAATTATATGCCAACAAACTGGACAACCTGGAAGAAATGGACAAATGCCTAGACACGTACACACTACCAAAACTCAAAATAGAAGAAATAGAAAATTTGAACAGACCCATAACTAGGGTAGAAATTGAATTAGTTACCAAAAATATTCAAAAAATTAAGAGTCCTCGGCAAGATGGCTTCCCAGAGAATTCTACCAGACATTTAAAGCATAGTGAATACCTATCCTTCTCAAGCTGTTCTAAAAAATAGAAATGAAAGGAAATTTTCTGGTCTCATTTTATGAACACAGTATTACCTTGATTCCCAAATCATACAAAGACCCGCACATAAAGGGAGAATTAAAGGCCAATATCCCTGATGAACATGGATGAAAATCCTCAACAAGATACTATCAAATTGAATTCAACAGTTTATAAAAATAATTATTCACCATAATCAAGTGGGATTCATTCTTGGGCTGTAGGGCTGGTTCAATATTTGCAAATCAATCAATGTGATACATCACATTAATAAAACAAAGGATAAGAATCATATGATCCCATGAATAGATGCATAAAAAAGCTTTTGACACCATCCTTTCTTAATAAAAACGTTTCAAGAAATTTGGAACAGAAGGAACATACCTGAACATAAGAGCCATGTATGCAAAGCCCATAGATAATATCATTCTCAAAGGAGAAAAATTGAGAGCTTTCCCCCTGAGACCAGGAACATGAAAGGGATGTCCACTGTCACCACTGTTGTTTAACATAGGGTTGGAAGTCCTAGCATCAGCAATCAGACAAAAGATGAAATAAGTCATCAAAATTGCCAAAGAAGGAGTCACATTTTCACTTTTTGCAGACGACATGAGTCTCTACATGGAAAACCTGAAAGACTCCACCAAAAAGCTGCTGGAACTGATACATGAATTCGGCAAAGTCGCAGTATACAAAATCGATGTACAGAAATGGGTTACATTTCTATACACCAATAATAAAACAACAGAAAGAGAAATCAAGAAATCGGTCCCATTGACAATTACACCAAAAATCATAAAATACTGAGGAATAAACCTAACCCAAGATGTAAAAGATCTCTATGCTGAAAACTATAGAAAACGTATGAAAGAAATTGAAGAAGACAAAAGGAAATAGAAAAACATTCCATGCTCATGGATTGGAAGAATAAATATTGTTAAAATGTAAATACTACCTAAACCAATCTACACATTCAAGGCAATTCCAATCAAAATTGCACCAACATTCTTCTCAAAGCTAGAACAAGCAATCCTAAAAATTGTATGGAACTGCAAAAGACACCGAATAGCCAAAATAATATTGAAAAAGAAAACCAAAGTGGGAGTCATCACAATCCCAGACTTTAGCCTCTACCAGAAAGCTGTAATCATCAAGAAAGTATGGTATTGGCACAAAAATAGACATATGGATCAGCGAAATAGAATAAAGAACCCATAATTGGACCCACAAATGTATGGCCAACTAATCTTTGACAAAGTAGGAAAGAGTATCCAATGGAAAGATGACAGTCTCTTTAGCAAATGGTGCAGGAGAACTGGACAGCCACTGTAGCAGAGTGAAACTGGACCACTTTCTTACACCATACACAAAAATAAACTCAAAATGGATGAAAGTCCTAAATGTAAGACAGAAAGGCATCAAAACCCTAGAGGAGAAAACAAGCAACAACCACTTTGATCCCAGCCACAGTAATTTCTTGCTCAACACGACTCCAAAGACAAGGGAATTAAAAGTAAGAATTAACTATTGGGAAGATAAAAATCCTCTGCAATGCAAAGGAAACACTCAACCAAACTAAAAATCATCCCACAGAATAGGAGAAGATATATGCAAATGACATATTGGTTAAAGGGTTTGTATCCAAAAACTATAAAGAACTGGCTAAATACAGCACCTGAAAAACAAATAATAGTGAAAAAAATGGGCAGAAGAAGTGAATAGACACTTTTTCACAGAAGACATCCAGATGGTCAACAGACACACGAAAATATGCTCAGCATGACCCATCATCAGAGAATAGAAATCAAAACCATAATCAGATACCACCTCACACTAGGCAGAGTGGCTAAAATTAACAACTCAGGCAACAACATATGCTAGTGAGGATGTGGAAAAACAGTAAACCTCTTGCACAGTTGTTGGGGATGCAAACTGGTGCAGGCATTCGGGAAAATAGTGTGGAGGTTCCTCAAAAAAATTAAAGATATAACTACCCTAAGACCCAACAATTGCACTTTCCAAAGCATAAAAGAGTGCTGATTCACAGGGTCACATATACCACAATGTTTATAGCAGCACTTTCAACAATAGCCAAATTATGGAAAGAGCATAAATGCCCATCAACTGATGAATGGATAAAGAAGATATGGTTTATATATACAAAATAATACTACTTGGCAATGAGAAAGAATGAAATTTTGCCATTTACAGCAACGTGGATGCTACTGGACAGTATTATGCTAAGTGAAATAAGTCAGTCAGAAAAAGAGAGATATAATGTTTTCACTGATATGTGGGACTTGAGAAACTTAACAGAAGACCATGGGGGAAGGGAAGGAGAAAATACAAACAGAGAGGGAGTAAGTCAAACCATAAGAGACTCTTTAATACAGAGAACAGACTGAGGCTTGATGGGTGGTTAGGAGAGAGGGGAAGATGGGTGATGAGCATTGAGGAGTGCACTTGTTGGGATAAGCACTGGGTGTTGTATGTGAGCTATGAATCATGGCTATATGCTCCCAAAAAGAAGAGCACACTGTATTCACTGTAATTTAGCCAACTTGTCAATAAATTACATTTGACAAAAAAGAGAGAGGACTCAAAAAAATAAAGCACAAAATCACAAATGAAAGAAGAGAAAGAACAAGTATCACCAAGGAAATTCATTATAAGGGAATATTAATTAAAAATATATGCCTACAAATTGGACAACCTACAAGACATGGATTCCAGAAAAATAAAATTTATCAAAAACTGAAGCAGAAAGAGATAGAAAAATTTGAACAGATTTATTAGCAGCAATGAAATTGAGTCACTAATCAAAAAACTCCCAAACAAACACACCTCCCGGATCAGATGGCATCACAGTGGAATCAACCTAACGTTTAAGGAAGAGGTAATACCTCATCCTCCTCAAACTATTCCAAAAAAAAAAAAAAAAAAAAAAAAAAGAAGAGAAAGTAATACTTTCAAATCATTCTCTAAGACCAGCTTTATTGTGATACCAATAGCTCTGATGAACATGAATGCAAACATTTTCAAAAAAATACCAGCAAACCAAATCCAACAATACATTTAAAAAAATCATACACTATGACCAAGTGGGATTTATTCCCAGGATGCAGTAATGTTTCAACATTTTCAAAACAACCAACGTGACACATCTTATCAAAAAGAGAAAGGATTAAAACATGATCATTTCAGTAGATGCAGAAGAAGTATTGAACATCCCTTCATGATAAATACCTTAACAAAAAAGGGCTAGCAAGAACATATCTCAACATAATAAAGGTCATATATGGAAAATCCACAGTGACAATCATACTCCGTAGGGAAGACTAAGCTTTTCTGCTAAGGTCAGGAACAAGACAAGGATGTCCACTTCCAACACGTTTATTCAAGATAGTACTGAGAGTCCTAGCCACAATAAATATACAATAAAAGAACAACAACAAAAAATCCAAAATGGTAAGAAAAAATAAAATATTCACTATTTTCAGATGACATAACACTATATAGAGAAGACCCAAAGACTTCACAAAAAATTACTGGAACTAATACCTATTCAGTCAAGTTGTAGGAAACAAAATCAATGGTCAGAAATATGTTGCATTTCTACACACTAATAATGAAGCAGCAGAAAGTGAAATTTAAAAAATCACTTTCAATTGGACTAAAAGAAATAAAATATCTAAGAACAAACTTAACCAAGGAGATGGGAGAACAATATTTTGAAAATTATAAAACAAAGATCAAAGAAACTCAAGGGAAATAAAAGAAATGGAAAAACATCCCATGTCCATAGATTGGAAAAACAAATGCTGTTAAAATGTCTATACTACCTAAAGGAATCTACAGTTTTATTGATGTCCCTGTGAAAATACCAATAACATTTTTCACAGAAGAAGAGCAGAAAATCTAAAATCTGTAAGTAACCAAAAAAGAGGCCTTGGATAGCAAAATCAATCTTCAAAATGAAAAACACAATTGGGACTATCACAATTCTAGACCTCAAATTATATTACAAAGTTGTAGTCATCAAAGCAGCATGGTACCGACATAAGATGTAGACACATAGATCAGTGGAATAGGGTAAGACGCCAGAACTAAATGAATGCTTATATGTCAATTAATCTTTGACAAAGGAGGAATGAATATTCAATGGGAAAAATATAGTGTCTTCAATGAATGATGTTTGGAAAACTGGACAGCTTTAATAAAAAGAAAAATAAGTGGACCATTTTCTTACCGTACACAAAAACAAATCCAAAATGGACTAAAGATATAAATGTGAGACTTGAAATCATAAAAAAAAAATCATAGAAGAAAGCAAAGGCATTAATTTCTCTGACATCAGCCATGTAAACAATTTTCTACATATGTCTCATGAGGAAAGGGGGGGGAAAGTAAAACTAAATTATTGGGACTACATCAAAATAAAAAGGCTTCTATGTAGCAAAGGAAACAATCAACAGAAACAAAAGGCAACCTACTGAATGAAAGAATATATTTGCAAGAGATATATCTGATAAAAAGAGTATCCAAACTCTATTAAGTGCTTATACAACTCAACACCAAAAAACTTCAATTAAATAATGTTCAAAGACACGAACAGATATTTCTCCAAAGAAGACATCCAGATGGCTAACAAACACATAAAAAGATGTTCAACAACACTCAGCATCAGGGAAATAAAAATCAAAGCTATATTGAGATACCACCTCACACTTGTCAGAGGAGCTAAAAAAAACAAAGACAAAAACAAAAAACAAAACAAAAACAAACAAAAAACAAGAAACAGCAAGGGTTGGTGAGGATGTGGAGAAAAGAAACCTTCTTGAACTATTGGTTGTAATGCAACCTGGTGCAGTCACTGTGAAAACCATTAGTTTCCTCAAAAATGTTAAAAATTACCCTATGATCCAGCAATCACAGTACTGGGTATTTACTCAAAAAATAAAAATCACTAGTTCAAAGGGATATATGCGCCCCTATCTTTACAGCAGCATTATTTACAATAGCCAAATAATGGAAGCCATCCAACTCTCCACCAGTAGATGAATACACACACACACATACAGAGAAATAAATCAGAGAGGAATGTACCATATGATTTAACTTTTATGTGGAATTTATTAAGGAAAACAAATGAGCAAAGGAAAAAAAAGAAGAGAGAGAAAGTGAAATCAAGAAAAAGACTCAACTCTGGAGAACAAACTGACCGTTCCCAGAGGGGAGGTGGGTGGGGGGATAAATGATATAGATGATGGGTATTAAGGAATGCACTTGTCATGATGATCTCTGGGTGATGCGTGAAATTCCTGAATCACTATATTGCACACCTGAAACTTGTAGACCATTGTATGTTTAATATGCTGGGATTAAAATAAAAACAGACTATATAAAAATAAATTACAATAAAAATAACTAAATGTACCATGAAAATAAATTAATAGACTCCATATTGTAATCCTGGATTGATTGACTTTTATCACGCTTCTTTGCTCACTTACCACAGGGGAATGCCTGCTCTTACCCTGAAATTCACAAAGTTCAACCCTAATAAGTCAAACTTAAAGAGTTATAGAGTCTGAAAAAAAAATAAAAAGAAAGAAAATAATAAAAAATAAATAAAACTGGGGCACCTGGATGGCTCAGTCGGTTAAGCGTCGGACTTCACCTCAGGTTATGATCTTGCGTTTTGTGAGTTCCAGTCCCATGTCGGGCTCTGTGCTGACAGCTCAGAGTCTGGAGCCGGCTTTGGATTCTGTGTCTCCTTCTCTCTCTGCCCCTCCCCCACTTGTGCTCTGTCTCTATCTATCAAAAATAAATAAATGTATAAAAAAATTTAAAAATAAATAAATAAATAAAATTGTACCAGAATGTGATATCATTAAACATCTATCAGGATGTTTAAAATAAAGAGTTGCTGTAAAAAATACTGAGAATGGTGCAGAGTAACTAGATTACTCTCATACTGCTGATGTGAAAGTAAAATGAGACAATCACGTTGGGCAATGATAAGGTAGTTTCCTTAAAATAGTGAACAAATGTCTATCACAACATTTTGGTAATTACCTTCTGGGCATTTTAACCAGGGAATTGATTAATTTTGTTCAGAGAAAAGTCTGTGCAAGAATACTTATAGAAGTTAACTCAAAACGGCCCCAAACTGGAAACAACCTATATGCCCTTCCATAGACAAATTGTTAATAAAACAGTATTACATTTATATTATGAAATACTCAGCAATGTAAAGCAACAATCTCTTGATACATACAAAAACTTTGATTTATCAAGGGCTTCATGCTAAGTGATGCAAAGGTCAATATCAAAAGATTATGTACTCTATGATCCTATTTATATAATGTTCTTAACCTTAAAAAATATTATAGAGATGATGAATATATTAGTACATGCCAGAGTTTAGGATGGGTAGGTGAATACAAGTGAATGTTGCTATTGAGAAGGGCATAATGACAAGTTTTTGTGGTGGTGGAAATGACTATATCAATATCACTATTCTGGTTGTGTAATTTTACTAGAGTTTTGTTAAATGCTATCAATGTGGAAAGTATTTCTTTTTTTAACTTTTTAATGTTTATTTTTAAGAAAGAGACAGACAGAACATGAGTGAGGGAAGGTCAGAGGGAGAGATCCAAGCAGGTTCTGGGCTGTCAGCACAGAGCCCAAAGTGCAGCCTGATCTCATGAACCCTGAGATCATGACCTGAGCCAAAATCAGAGTTGGACACTTAACTGACTGAGCCACCCAGGTACCCCAAAAGGGTAAGCATTTCTTTATGTGAATCTACAACTATATGTGAATCTACAAACACCAAAAAAGTTAAATATAAAAAAAAAAACTAGGTGCCTTGATTTATCCAGCATTTCTATTAAAAAAAATGTTATTTAAAAAAAAAGAAATGATTGTATTATAATAGAGGGATATAACTTACATATTAAACAATAAAAATAAACAAATATGTTCAAAAAATAAATAAAAAATGAAAAATAAAATGAAATTCTTCAAAAAATTACTATCACTTTAGAAACCCATCAATTTTAGGTATGAGGTTATCTTTATTTAACAAGCATTTATTGAAATGGTTATTAACCATGTTTTAAAATTGTTAGAGTATAAACTATTCAGTTTTATTTGAAATTTTTTGATTAGCTATAAACTATTTAAAAAAACTTACCACGGAGGTAAGTTATGTTTATTATACATGGTCTCTTTTTCTTTAAAAATTAAAATTTTCTATGACTATGAAAAATCCTCCCTAAGCTTCCCTATGCTCTTAGTTTAGTCTTCTGTGTTCTTTGCCTTACATTCTACACTCTTGGTTCTGCCTTCTGACTCTGAGTTCCACCATCTGATACCTTACTTTTTTTTTCTCAAAAGTTAGCACACAATTGAAAGTATTTGTTATCACCCAGCTTTCAGCCAGGATAATTTTCATAACTGCCATACTTTCATCATTTTATGTCCTCTCTGTTTCTCAGTCTCAAGCTGACAGTGTTTCCCCCTTATTAAAATTCTCAAAAATGCTGTTGATATGGCATAGATTTCATAGGTGCTCCATTGCACAATAGCCAAATTCAAAACTTTTTAATATATTTCCTTCTTCCTTTTTGATCTAGGTTGACATGGCTGAGGTACAAACATTTAGATGTATCAGTGGACATATAGTTTGATTAAAAAGATCTCTAAGAAATATCCCTTCATTCTTATAACTAAATACTTGCACCTTTTGATATTGTCAAGGTTTCAACAAAATATATTACAGACATGCACTCATTTTAATTTCTATGCCATGCTTTGTGCAAGCATATCTGAATTGTAACACCTTTTGATCTCTGTATAATCCGATAATTTTCTAACTCATCAATTTATGGTTCCTTTTTTAAAATTAATTTATTTTATTTTTTTATTTTTATCTTTTTTTCCTTTTTAAATTTAAATTTTACTTAATTAACATACAGTGCAATATCAGTTTCAGGAGTAGAATTCAGTGATTCATCACTTACATATAATACCTAGTGCTCATCACAACATGTGTCCCTCTTAATGCCCATCACTCATCTAGCCCATCCCCCCCACTTCCCTCCATCAACCCTCAATTTGTTCTCTATTTCTAAGAATCTCTTAGTTTGTTTCTCTATCTTCTCTTCCTCCTCTTTCCAATATGTTCATCTGTTTTGTTTCTTAAATCTCACATAGGAGTGAAATCATATGTTATTTGTCTTTCTTCTATTGACTTATGTCATTTATCATACTACATTCTAGCTCCATTTTGGGTAGTTCTATTTTTAGTTTTTGAAGAAAACTAAACTAGTTGTTCTTCAGAGTGCTGCACCCATTTGCATTACCATCAACAGGGCAAAAGATTTCCCCTTTCTTCATATCCTTGCCAACACCTGTTGTTTCTTGTTTTATGTGTTGTGAATGTTAGCCATTCTGGAAGATGTGAGGTGGCATCTCATTGTGGTTCATGGGTTTGATTTGTATTTGCCTGATGTCGAGCATCTTTTCATGTGTCTGTAAGTCATCTACAGGTCTTCTTTGGAAAAGTGTCTATTTGTGTCTTCTGCCCATTTCTGAATGTTGTTGTTGTTTTGTTTGTTTGTTTGTTTGTTTAGAAAAAGTGGCTTTCTTATTTTTTTATTTTTTTATTTTTATTTTTTAAATATAATTAATTGTCAAGTTAGCTAATATACAATGTATGCAGTATTCTCTTGGCTTTGGGAGTAGATTCCCATGATTCACTGCTTACATACAACACTCAAGTCTCATCTGAACAAGTGCCCTCCTCAATGCCCATCACCCATTTCCCCCTCTCCCCTGCCCACCCCCATCAACCCTCAGTTTTTTCTCTATATTTAAGAGTCTCTGATGGTTTGCCTCCCTCTCTTTTTGAAACTATTTTTCTCCTTCCCTTCGCATGGTCTTCTGTTTAATTTCTGAAATCCCGCATAAGAGTGGGAACGTATGATATCTGACTTTCTCTGACTGACTTATTTCACTTAGCATAATGTCCTCCAGTTCCATCCATGTTGTTGCAAATGGCCAGATTTCATTCTTTCTCACCGTCAAGTAGTATTCCATTGTGTATATAAACCATATCTTCTTTATTCATTCATCAGTTGATGGGCATTTGGGCTCTTTCCATCATTTGACTTGTCGATAGTGCTGCTATAAACATTGTGGTACATGTCCCCCTATGAACCAGAACTACTGTATCCTTTGGATAATTTCTTAGTAGTGCTATTGCTGTGTCATAGGATAATTCTATTTTTAACTTTTTGAGGAATATCTACACTGTTTTCCAGAGTGGCTTCACTTTGCATTCCCACCAACAGTGCAAGAGAGTTCTCATTTCTCCACATCCTCACCAGCATCTATTAATTCCTGAGTTGTTAATTTTAGCCACTCTGACTGGTGTGAGGTAGTATCTCAGTGTGGTTTTGATTTGTATCTCCCAGTTGATGAGCCATGTTGAGCATCTTTTCATGTGTCTGTTAGCCATCTGGATGTCTTCTGTGGAAAAGTGTCCATTTCTGTCCTATGCCCATTTCTTAACTACGTTGTTTGTGTTTTGAGTGTCGAGTTTGATAAGTTCTTTATAGAGCAATCCTCAGTTTGTTCTGTACAGTTAAGAGTCTCTTATGGTTTGCTTCCCTCTCTTCTTTTCATTAACATAATACCCTCTAGCTCCATCTTCATTGTTACAAATGCTAAGATTCCATTCTTTTGGAAATCAGAGTAATATTACACTATATATATGTGTATATACACATATATATATATACACACACACATATATATACATACATATATATATGTATGTATATACATATATATATGTATATACATACATATATATATATATATATATATACACACATACATATATATACAAATACACATATAACTTTTTACTGACTGATCAGTGGATGGACATTTGGGATCTTTCCATAATTTGGTTATTGTTTATAATGCTGCTATAAAACATTGGGGTGCATGTGCCTTTCAAATCAGTATTTTTGTATCCTTTGGGTAAATACCTAATAGCGCAATTGATGGTTTGTAGGGTAGTTCTATTTTTAACTTTTTGAGCAAGCTCCATATTGTTTTCCAGAGTGGCTGCACCAGTTTGCATTCCCAAGAGCCATGCAGAAGGATTCCTCTTTCTCTGTATCTTCACCAACATCTGTTGTTGCCTGAGTTGTTAGTTTTAGCCATTCTGAAAGGTGCGAGGTGGTGTCTCATTGTGGTTTTGATTTGTATATATATCCCTGCTGATGAGTGATGTTGAGAACCTTTTGATGTGTCTCTGGGACATCTGGATGTTTTCTTTGGAAAAATATCTATTTCTGTTTTATTTTCTTCCCTGGATTATTTGTTTTTGGGGTGTTGCTTTTGGGAAATTTTTTTTATAGATTTTGGATACTAACCCATTATCAGATATGTCATTTGCAATTTCCTTCTACCATTCCATTCTTTGTTTTGTTGACTGTTTCCTTTGCTGTTGAGAAGCTTTTTATCTTGATGAAGTCCCAACAGTTTCCATGCAGAAAATTCACTAGAAAAGAGTTATTGACCTAAATTTAAAATATAAAACTGTAATTTTTCTAGAAGAAAATAATAGAAGAAATCATCATAATTTAGAGTAGACTAATCCTGATATAAATCACATACCAAAAAGCATAAACCCTGAAAGATAAAAATGATAACATTGACTTCATGACAATTAAAAACCTTTTGCTCCTTAGGAGACTTTGTTAAAGAAATAAGTAAGGAAGTCAAAATTTGAAGAAAATATACTCACATGCACATATCCGAAACATACATATACACATTTTAAATGGAACTACAACAATGTAATAATATGTGAGAAAATAACCCAATTACAAATGTATACCACATATGAACACTTAAGTTTCATTGTAATGATCAGTGAACACATGAAAAAATTCTATCATTAATTATCAGAAAATTTCAAAGTGAGACATAAGATACCTACACACTCATCAGAACATCTAAAATTACATAGGGAAAATAGTAAGCGTTGGTGAGAATGTGCAGAACAGAGCTATCACTACTGGGGAATGTTAAATGGCACTTACCATATAATCTTGCAATTATACTCATTGCTATTTATTCAAATAAAAGGAAACACATTTTTGCTAAGGATTTGTACATGAGAGTTCAAAGCAGCTTTATTCTTCTTAAACCAAAATAGGAATGAACATCAAAATCTATAAAAGTTAATGGATGATTAAATTTTGCTATATTTATTCAAGGGAATACAACTCAGCACTAAAAACAAATAGGCTTATGAAATACATAATCAGCATAAATTCAATCTATAATTTATTATACTGTATGAAGTAAGTCCAGCACCAGAAATATATGCTTTACGATTGTGCATATATGAAAGCCCAGAAAAAAATAGCTAAGCTATGATAGCAAAAAGGAAAGCAGTGATTGCTTGGTTCTAAATGAAAAAAAATAATAATAATTGAGTGCATGAGGCATGAGACTACCTTGAATGTGGTTGTAGTTACATACATTTATATATTTGCCAGAATATTGAAATCTACACTTACAATAGGTGTATTCCATCATATACCAAATATAGTTCCAAAATCTATTTTAAGTTTACCTCTCATCACCTTTTGGAAAATTATTCTCAGTAAGAACATAACTAATACCTTGGTACAGTATTTGGCATCCTTAGATAATTAGCATTTTTCAAGTATCTCCTTGGTGATTTCCACTTACACGTTGATAACCACTATTAACAGTTTTATTCTTTATTAAATAAGTGTTTGATTTTCTTGGGATTTTTGCATACAATGTGAGTTTTTATTTATTTATTTATTTTTTAAATTTTTTTTTTCAACGTTTATTTATTTTTGGGACAGAGAGAGACAGAGCATGAACGGGGGAGGGGCAGAGAGAGAGGGAGACACAGAATCGGAAACAGGCTCCAGGCTCTGAGCCATCAGCCCAGAGCCCGACGCGGGGCTCGAACTCACGGACCGCGAGATCGTGACCTGGCTGAAGTCGGACGCTTAACTGACTGCGCCACCCAGGCGCCCCAAGTTTTTAATATATATATATATATTTATTTATATATATGCATATATGCATATATGTGGGATTACTAATGTTCACAAAGCAACATGATGAACAAAACATACTTTTTCTTGAATAATTTGAACAAGCTCAAACTTATACAGTAAATTCCCTTATTATAACATATATGAGGATACCACCCAGACTTATTTTATTTAGTTATTTAGATTATCATTTTCTTACCTTCTGATGCAAAGTTTGTCAGATTTTCATACTCTTTGCATATATTCTCTATTGTCCTGTACTTAAAACTTCTGTGAAACGGCCTAACCTTGGAATCTACATAATAGGCAGCATTGTTTTTTACATAATTAGGTAATGTTTTCTTAGTTATTTGTTATAAAATGATTCCAAGTCAGTGTTTACTTTTGTCTTTTTTTTGTACTCTGTTATTAAAAAAACAAAGAAAACAAAAACAAAACTTTTCAATGCTGATCTAGTATGTACTTTGCAGCCAGGGAATACTATATTCTGGGCATGCCTATGGTGGCTGAAATGTTGAAAGATACAATTCTATACTCATAAATGAATGGTGAATACCACAGGCAGTAGCAACTAATGAAGCCACTCAGAAGGCTATTCCTTCAGTTTCTATAAAGACCTTTTTAATGTTTCTCATAGTTGGTTTGTTTATTCTTTGGTCTTAACTGGAGAGTCTCTGATACTATCCAAAGGGAAGTCCTCAGGGAATCTACATGGAAGCCACAAGGCAAATTTCCAGACCTCAGTGTTAATTAAATTCTAACACTTCTCACAAGGGCGATTTCAGACCATGCTTTTTTCTGCACTCTGGCTATTGCGTATACAAAATTTGAGAAAAAAAATACACACAGGGAATATGTTGTTTATTGCATAGATGGTATAAAAGGGCCAATAAAATAGCAGGGCGATTACTTAGCTTATTTCCCTTATGGACAAACTGAATGTAGAGTGCTCTAATATACAGCTTGCTGAAAAGAAACATTTAAAGAACATTTAACTAATAAAATTCAATTCCTGAAAAATAACTGAACAGAATAAAGGCTGTGAGTACACCTCGGATATGCTCTGTACTATGTTTCACTTGCCTAGATAGTAGTGGAGTTACTTAATAGTACTTTTATAATTTTGGATATTTCTGCAGTATGGGACAATATTCTTTCTCAGACATTGATTTGGCATGTAGAATAGGCAAGCATAGCTTATAAATCAAAACCACTATAGGGGTGCCTAGGTGGCTCAGTCTGTTAAGCCTCCTAACTCTTGATCTTGGCTTAGGTCATGAGTTTATGGGATCAATCCCCATGTCAGTTTCTGCACTGACAGCACAAATCCTGATTGGGATTCTCACTGTCTCCTTCTGCCCCTCCGGCATTCATTCTCATTCTCTTTCTCAAAAAATAAACTTAAAAAAAAACACTATAACTAAATTTCAACAATTTATATATTAAATTTTAAATTTTGAAAAATTTTAAACTATTAAATATATAAATCTATATAATATAAATTATATAAACATATATAAACTTGTAGACATATGAAATAATATAAACTAAATATATAAACTAATCTTAAAAACATGTAAGTTTATCTTTGTATTTAAATATTTTATTTGTATAAAAGCATTAAATGATTTAAAATTAATTTTTTCTACCACCAAGTTTCCTCCAACAGTTATATATAACATGTGTAACCCTATTTTTAAAAGGCAGAATTAAATAACCATGATAAGTTTTAAAAAGAGAAAAGGAATTTTTTCTCTTTGGGATGATGTAGACCTGATTCTTTTGTCACAACTCTATTGATATTCTTTTTCAAACAGTTATTTATTAATTTTATATTAATACTAGGAGAAAAATGTCTGTTAAATAATTATTTTATAAAAGCAATAAAAAATACTTTGGACTTTTGATCTTACACTTATCATCTAAATGTTAATATTTTTCTTATGGAAATAAAGAATCAAACTCAGGAAAAAAGTTTTTAAAATAGTCCCACTTCTTTCCTCCAACTGTTTTCTAAAATTATAAGTTCTAAGCCTATTTTTTTTTATATTTTGGTAGAAAGAGTTAAAAAACTACAATTCTGAATACTATATTGTACACTTAGTAATATCTTATATTAAATGTTATTTCACATTAATGATTCAATGGAAACAAACTCTATGTTCCTTGAAGAATGAAAGAATTTCTGACTTCAAAGTTATTTTCTCCACTGTTCCTAACTTATGCAGGAAAATTAGTGAATGGAATGACTCTAAAAATAAACAAAGCCAAAATTAGGAAGTTTAAAGGAATACTTACAAAAAATTATTTCCACACAATTGTAGAATCTTACTCTTATTTTCTGGAGATAGAACTTACTTGTCTATCAATCTCCAACCAAACCCTAAATGACGGTGTATAACAGGGGTCACAAAGTTAATACATTATTGTCATAAGATAACAGCTATGCCTACGAGTTCCATTATAAGAGTTCCACCCCATCCACTAGCTCCTGATCTATATGTTGCAGATCTAACCTTCACCATTTTCTAATGCAAGTATGTGAAATACTCAGTGGTGGAATAAAGCCATGTTCTTCCAGCAGCCACATTTGATGTATTAGCTGGTACTATGGTCTTTTAAAACAACCTACCTTGCTGTTTTAAGTTACATCACTTAAAGGGAGGTAACTGTGAGAAATATATTTTTTAGCTCAGTTTCTTTCCTTTAAAAGTGAATTATTATACTATTTACTATGGAAAATTATTTTGTAAATCAAGTGAACTAATTCAGGGAAAATTTTTATAAAAATTCAAAATGTTTCTTTTAGCAATTAATTTTTATTATTATTGAGTCTAGGTTTATAATGAAATAATGAATAAATAAATAAATAAATATTCCATTCTTGCTCATATGCCATATTCTGGACTTGTTGGCTTATTTCAGATCAGAGACAATGAGATATGGATGGAACAAACCAAACAGCAGTGACAGAGTTCATTTTTCTTGGGTTCTCTAGTGTTCTCTATCTGCGGCTAACCTTGTTTGTGATATTTCTCACTGTGTATCTGCTCTCCCTCATGGGAAACACTCTTATTATTTTCATTGTTCTCACGGATGTCACACTCCAAACACCCATGTACATTTTTTTAGGAAATCTGTCATTCCTGGAGATCTGGTACACCACAGCCACGGTGCCTAAGTTGCTGGCCACCTGCCTCGCGCAGGTTGTTACCATCTCTGTTTTTGGTTGTATAACCCAGTACTACTTCTTTTTCTCCATGGGAGCTACAGAGTGCATCCTGCTCGCAGTGATGGCCTATGACCGGTACCTGGCCATCTGCAGCCCTTTAAGGTATTCACTTCTCATGAGTCTTCGGGTGTGCCTGCGGTTTTCAGCTGGATCATGGATTGGGGGCTTCATTGCCCCTCTGCTACCTACTATACTCATCTCCCATCTAAGCTTCTGTGGCCCCCAGAAGATCAACCATTTCTTTTGTGACTCAGACCCCATTTTTAAACTGTCTTGCTCTGATACATTTTTGGTGGAGGCCTTGGGCTACACATGTACATCTGTTGTGATTCTAAGTTCTTTCCTTCTCACTATGTTTTCCTATGGATACATTGTGGTCACAATAATCAAGCTGTCTTCCCAAAAAGCTCAGAGGAAAGCTTTTTCCACATGTGCCTCCCACCTCACTGTGGTCACCATTTATTATGGCACTATTATCTTTGCTTATGTTCGCCCTCCAGCCACACACAACTTCACTATTGGTAAAGTGATCTCAGTGTTCTACTGTGTGGTCACTCCATTGGTAAACCCTCTCATATACACCCTGAGAAACAAAGATGTGAAGAAAGCTTTCAGAAAAGTTCTAACAAGAAAGAGATTGCTTTTGACCAGAAAGATGCAATAAATTTGAGAGATATTTTTAAATAATCAGTTTAGAATGGGTTCCCAAGTCACACTTGCAAACAGGAAGAATTAAAAATTACATATAAAATTAATATCATTTAATATGGACATTTTGGGTTGAATTCTACTAAAATAGAATTGTATAACTGCTCTGCTTTAATGTCTTAGTGCAATGCCACAGTGATATGGGTAACTCAAACTTTCTATTCACAAGAGATTCACAACCAGAAAATAGCCTGACTTAATTCCATGTGATATTTAATTGAATGTTTTCATACTTTACACCTTAATAGTAGGTAAATAATTGTTTTAATTAAATGATCCAGTGTTATACCATCTGATAGATGGGCTATTATAAATGTGTCAGTTTTTACCTCAAAATAACTCAATCAATAAATGTTGTTAAAAACATATGATGAGCTAGGGACTGCATTTAATTGGTGTTTATATAATTGTGGATATAAACTGAAATAGATACTTATTTAGAAGACTTTGGGTAATTAACTTTTTCTGGATGATAGAAATAGTAGAAATACATTATATTAAATTTTTTCTCAATAATACAACTGGATCTTAAGATATTAGCAGAGGTTGTGGGCACTTGGGTGGCTCAGTCAGTTAAGTGGCCAAATTTCAATTCAGGTAATGATCTCAGCTCCTGAGGTTGAGCTCTGCATCAGGCTCTGCACTGACAATTTAGAGCTTGGAGCCTACTTCAGATTCTGTCCCCCCTCTCTCTCTGACCCTTCCCTGCTCATGCTCTGTCTCTCTCTCAAAAATAAAATAAAATATTAAAAAATATATTAAAAAATAAATAAAAGGAGAAAAATATATGGACTTTATTAAATATTTTTTATGTGCATATATAGGAGTGTTTAAAAGGAAAATGAAGACCCAAAGAAGCTGTTGGGCCCAAAAGCTTATATATCATTTTAAACAAACAACTATAACTTGTTGGGATATGCCAAGAACAAGGGCTTTGACTAGTATTAGTAAATTGTGGGTGAGTGCCCACCAAACCTATGGGAGGGACTAAAGAATGATTAGTGCCGTTTTAGTAGGTTATTCCGACCTCAACAGCTAAACTGCAATATGTGTTCTTGGGACAGGGAGGGCATTTTTCTTATTGGAAATACTATGATTTGCTTTTAGAAAGAAATGGAAGGTCAGGGAATCCTTCCAGCATCTTCTATTTCTCAAGTACTTTCAGCTCAAAATAATCAAAATGACCAAATGGCATTTTGCGGGTAGCATATTTGAACCCCTCAAACCTGGAGATATTTCCTTATCCCATTAATGGTAGTAATCATCCCAAAATAAGATTTCTTGGAAAAATGTATATCTAAGTATTCCATTTATGACTTTATTCATCCAATGGCTCTAACTAGGTTATTTTATTTTCTTTTATTTTTTTTCTTTTCCTTTCTTTTATTTTCTTTTATTTTCTTTTATTTTCTTTTATTTTCTTTTCTTTTATTTTATTATTTTATTTATTTTTGTTAAGGAAGCCAGAATCTGGGGGTGGTTTTGTGTATTTCATAAAGAAAAATGTGAGTCATTTAATCCAACTGCAATTTAAAGACACACAAAAGAAGCTTGCTTGGTCCATTCATTTATTTTAATTATGTGCATTATTTTTATAAACTTTTAGAGCTTACTTTAAAAAACAACAGCAAATATGTTTTCACAGGAAAAGGGAACATTTGATTATAAAAATAAGCATCACATTCCAGTAGGTAATTCTCATTAAAGAAGATTATCATGAAGTCTCAAAATCTGTGCTGCCGGAGATTAAAGAGTGAGATCATAAAAAAAGGCAAATGTGAGTCAGTGTACCATTATTTCTAACAAGACAATGTCAATACAGAAGTTAAAAATATTTTATTTTGTATATAAAACCAGAACAGAATTTTAAGAAATTTCATAGAATATAAAGGAGACAAGAAATATTTTATATAGAGAAAAGTTACTTAGAATCTCTTTGCTGAATCTTGACAGTTTACTTATGAATACAGACTTCACAAAATAAAATAATAATGTATATAAAGGTATCTTTTATAAGTAAGCGATTTCTTGATTAGGAAACTGTAAACATTTTTCTTGTTTGGCTCTAATTTTTCTTGTATAAATTAACTAAAATAAATATTTCCTGTAAATTTTGAAAGTTTCTGCGTAACTGATTATTTTCTTGTAAAACAAGCTTAAATTATGGAAGTTTTTATGTAAAAAAACTTAACTCAGTTGTATTCTATTATTATTAACAAAACAACACACACACACACATCATATGTAGTGGTGATGTGGGAAACAAGAGACAAAAAAAAAAGTAGATAAAACTAAATTCATTTTGGGAAACAAAGGCAGAAAGAAATGTTTATAAAATGAAACCTCCTTGTACCCTGCAGCCCATTGATAAATACTACAGGCAGAGTCAAAGATTTCTCCAACTGAAGACCTGCAGTTAATGTTCCCTCTCAATGTTAATGCTTTGATAGAGGGAAAAACAACCTTATCTTGACAAAAGCCAGGCCGCCAATCCTGTAAGTCTTCTTTAGCATGTGAAAATCCTCTTGGAAACTAACCCTCCTGTTTGCCTATCCAAACTTCCAAGTATAACATCAGTCAATCCAAACATTGCTAGGGCAGCACTTTCTGCCCATGGATACTGTGCCCATGCATTAATAAAACCACCTTTTTAAAAATATTATTTATTTATTTATTTTTAAATGTACATCCAAATTAGTTAGCATATAGTGCAACAATGATTTCAGGAGTAGATTCCTTAGTGCCCCTTACCCATTTAGCCCTTTCCCCTTCCCATACCCCCTCCAGTAGCCCTGTTTGTTCTCCATATTTATGGGTCTATTATGTTTTGTCCCCCTCCCTGTTTTTATACTATTTTTGTTTCCCTTCCTTTATCTTCATCTGTTTTGTCTCTTAAAGTCCTCATTTGAGTGAAGTCAAATGATATTTGCCTTTTTTCTGACTGAAGAATTTCACTTTGCCTAATACACTCCACTTCCATCCATGAAGTTGCAAATGGCAAGATTTTATTCTTTTTGATTGCTGAGTAATATTCCACTATATGTGCATACGCACACACAGACACACACACACACACACACACACATATATATCTTGAAAGATTAGAGAAAAAAGGGGGGGGAGAAAAAAAGGAAATCGTTTGAAAATTTGTAAAAATGAATACACTGAAGTAGACTAAAGTGAAATGATGGAAATAAAATAGAATTTGAAAAAACAATTACACAAAAGTAAAGAATATAGTAAAATATAAAGAAAAATATTTTAATAAAAATTAAAAATAATGGTTTTTTTCCTCTTTCTGTATTCAGGAAAAAGAAAATAAATGAAAATAGAAAAAAAGTAAAAAAAATGAAAATTGAATAGATGGACCCGCTAACAGACTAAATACGACTGAAATTATTTTGTTTTACCCTAGAAGTCAGACTATGAAGAGCTTTATTGTCCATAAATTATTCAGGCCATGAGACTTCTGTTTGTGAAGAGCAAGACTGGCCCAGTTGGGCGGGGCTTAGTGTAAGGGCTCCGTTTCCACTAGATGGCGCTGCTAGCCTACTGGGGTGGATTGTTGTGCTGCTCTTAGGTGCATATGTGTATGCTGGGGAGCTTTGAGAATGGCGTCACATAGTTACTCAGTCTCTATTGTCAGAACTCTGTTCTCCCCAATCAGCAAACACACATCCATCCTTTGTCTTCAGCTTTTGTCCACTTCCTGCTTTTACACAAGCCCCAGGTAGTACCTCTCCCCCGAGTTTTGTCTCAGATGTGGCTACCTTCCCCGGTCCCCCACTTATGAGGGTCTGCAGCTTTGACACGTTCCACCCCTCTGCAAGGATCTGAAATCATTTCAGATACCCCATAAATCCACCTGAAGACTGAGAGAACAAACACTACAGCTAAAGGGAGGGAAGAAGCCACATTGAAGCAGGTAGGAAATATGGAGATGTGGTTTTGGAGAGAAACAGACCTTGGGTGCTACAGAGAAACTGAGATATCTTGTTTGCAGAAAAAGGCCAGAGAGAGAGAAGCACACAGGGGAATGCAATGGGAGAATGCTTTCCCAAGGGAATTGGTTGGGAAAATGAGAGGAGTTGATTTTTTTGTCAGTTCTTGCAACCAGGAAGACTGAAAGACTGGAGTTTTAAAGGTCTGAAGGCTTGGTTGGGATAGAGCCCTGAGAGCATTGCCCTACTCCTGGAGAGAGGGTGGGCAAACTACAATACACACTACATGGGAGCAGAACATGTAGAAACACCAATCCGAAGAGCCTCTGAGGTATAAAGGGGATAAATTATTCAATCTTCTTGGCGTGTGTCTCTGAGGTGTAGCAATCACAGAGATGCCTCTCCAAGGAAAAAGGAACAGGTTGTTGGACTTTTAGTTTTTTAATGTTTATTTATTTTTGAGAAAGAGTAACAGAGTGTGAGGGAGGGAGAGGCAGAGAAAGAGAGTGGGAGACACAGAATCTGAAACAGGCTCCAGGCTCCAGGTACTGAGATGTCAGCACATACCCTGATGTGGGACTTGAACTTGAAAACAATGATCATGACCTAGGCCAAAGTTGGATACTTAACCTACTAAGCCACCCAGGCATCCTAAGCCTAGAGTTTTAAAAGTCAGCAAGATTGGCTGTTCTAAAGACTGGAAGACACTCTGCTCCCTGGAGCAAAGGCAGGCAAACAATTGGAAGATAAAAATTATGGAAGTAGCAATCTTCAAAACGCCTGGACCACAATGGGGAGATTATTTGCACTTCTCAGTGTGCCTCCTGGAGAAGCAATGTGCACAGAGGCACCTGTCCAGGGACAAAGGGTTAAGCTGGTGAGTTTTCCCTCTCCAAAGAATCAGCATAAATGCAGAGCTGATTCCAGTAAACAGCACAATGCCAACACTTGATGCCTAGCTTGCTTATACCAATCCCACATCCCTGCACTGGCAGTACTGGAATACACCTATTGTAAGTGTAGATTTCAATATTCTGGCAAATATATAAATGTATGTAACTACAACCACATTCAAGGTAGTCTCATGCCTCATGCACTCAATTATTATTATTTTTTTTTTCATTTAGAACCAAGCAATCACTGCTTTCCTTTTTGCTATCATAGCTTAGCTATTTTTTTCTGGGCTTTCATATATGCACAATCGTAAAGCATATATTTCTGGTGCTGGACTTACTTCATACAGTATAATAAATTATAGATTGAATTTATGCTGATTATGTATTTCATAAGCCTATTTGTTTTTAGTGCTGAGTTGTATTCCCTTGAATAAATATAGCAAAATTTAATCATCCATTAACTTTTATAGATTTTGATGTTCATTCCTATTTTGGTTTAAGAAGAATAAAGCTGCTTTGAACTCTCATGTACAAATCCTTAGCAAAAATGTGTTTCCTTTTATTTGAATAAATAGCAATGAGTATAATTGCAAGATTATATGGTAAGTGCCATTTAACATTCCCCAGTAGTGATAGCTCTGTTCTGCACATTCTCACCAACGCTTACTATTTTCCCTATGTAATTTTAGATGTTCTGATGAGTGTGTAGGTATCTTATGTCTCACTTTGAAATTTTCTGATAATTAATGATAGAATTTTTTCATGTGTTCACTGATCATTACAATGAAACTTAAGTGTTCATATGTGGTATACATTTGTAATTGGGTTATTTTCTCACATATTATTACATTGTTGTAGTTCCATTTAAAATGTGTATATGTATGTTTCGGATATGTGCATGTGAGTATATTTTCTTCAAATTTTGACTTCCTTACTTATTTCTTTAACAAAGTCTCCTAAGGAGCAAAAGGTTTTTAATTGTCATGAAGTCAATGTTATCATTTTTATCTTTCAGGGTTTATGCTTTTTGGTATGTGATTTATATCAGGATTAGTCTACTCTAAATTATGATGATTTCTTCTATTATTTTCTTCTAGAAAAATTACAGTTTTATATTTTAAATTTAGGTCAATAACTCTTTTCTAGTGAATTTTCTGCATGGAAACTGTTGGGACTTCATCAAGATAAAAAGCTTCTCAACAGCAAAGGAAACAGTCAACAAAACAAAGAATGGAATGGTAGAAGGAAATTGCAAATGACATATCTGATAATGGGTTAGTATCCAAAATCTATAAAAAAAATTTCCCAAAAGCAACACCCCAAAAACAAATAATCCAGGGAAGAAAATAAAACAGAAATAGATATTTTTCCAAAGAAAACATCCAGATGTCCCAGAGACACATCAAAAGGTTCTCAACATCACTCATCAGCAGGGATATATATACAAATCAAAACCACAATGAGACACCACCTCGCACCTTTCAGAATGGCTAAAACTAACAACTCAGGCAACAACAGATGTTGGTGAAGATACAGAGAAAGAGGAATCCTTCTGCATGGCTCTTGGGAATGCAAACTGGTGCAGCCACTCTGGAAAACAATATGGAGCTTGCTCAAAAAGTTAAAAATAGAACTACCCTACAAACCATCAATTGCGCTATTAGGTATTTACCCAAAGGATACAAAAATACTGATTTGAAAGGCACATGCACCCCAATGTTTTATAGCAGCATTATAAACAATAACCAAATTATGGAAAGATCCCAAATGTCCATCCACTGATCAGTCAGTAAAAAGTTATATGTGTATTTGTATATATATGTATGTGTGTATATATATATATATATATATATGTATGTATATACATATATATATGTATATACATACATATATATATGTATGTATATATATGTGTGTGTGTATATATATATATGTGTATATACACATATATATAGTGTAATATTACTCTGATTTCCAAAAGAATGGAATCTTAGCATTTGTAACAATGAAGATGGAGCTAGAGGGTATTATGTTAATGAAAAGAAGAGAGGGAAGCAAACCATAAGAGACTCTTAACTGTACAGAACAAACTGAGGATTGCTCTATAAAGAACTTATCAAACTCGACACTCAAAACACAAACAACGTAGTTAAGAAATGGGCATAGGACAGAAATGGACACTTTTCCACAGAAGACATCCAGATGGCTAACAGACACATGAAAAGATGCTCAACATGGCTCATCAACTGGGAGATACAAATCAAAACCACACTGAGATACTACCTCACACCAGTCAGAGTGGCTAAAATTAACAACTCAGGAATTAATAGATGCTGGTGAGGATGTGGAGAAATGAGAACTCTCTTGCACTGTTGGTGGGAATGCAAAGTGAAGCCACTCTGGAAAACAGTGTAGATATTCCTCAAAAAGTTAAAAATAGAATTATCCTATGACACAGCAATAGCACTACTAAGAAATTATCCAAAGGATACAGTAGTTCTGGTTCATAGGGGGACATGTACCACAATGTTTATAGCAGCACTATCGACAAGTCAAATGATGGAAAGAGCCCAAATGCCCATCAACTGATGAATGAATAAAGAAGATATGGTTTATATACACAATGGAATACTACTTGACGGTGAGAAAGAATGAAATCTGGCCATTTGCAACAACATGGATGGAACTGGAGGACATTATGCTAAGTGAAATAAGTCAGTCAGAGAAAGTCAGATATCATACGTTCCCACTCTTATGCGGGATTTCAGAAATTAAACAGAAGACCATGCGAAGGGAAGGAGAAAAATAGTTTCAAAAAGAGAGGGAGGCAAACCATCAGAGACTCTTAAATATAGAGAAAAAACTGAGGGTTGATGGGGGTGGGCAGGGGAGAGGGGGAAATGGGTGATGGGCATTGAGGAGGGCACTTGTTCAGATGAGACTTGAGTGTTGTATGTAAGCAGTGAATCATGGGAATCTACTCCCAAAGCCAAGAGAATACTGCATACATTGTATATTAGCTAACTTGACAATTAATTATATTTAAAAAATAAAAATAAAAAAATAAAAAAATAAGAAAGCCACTTTTTCTAAACAAACAAACAAACAAACAAAACAACAACAACATTCAGAAATGGGCAGAAGACACAAATAGACACTTTTCCAAAGAAGACCTGTAGATGACTTACAGACACATGAAAAGATGCTCGACATCAGGCAAATACAAATCAAACCCATGAACCACAATGAGATGCCACCTCACATCTTCCAGAATGGCTAACATTCACAACACATAAAACAAGAAACAACAGGTGTTGGCAAGGATATGAAGAAAGGGGAAATCTTTTGCCCTGTTGATGGTAATGCAAATGGGTGCAGCACTCTGAAGAACAACTAGTTTAGTTTTCTTCAAAAACTAAAAATAGAACTACCCAAAATGGAGCTAGAATGTAGTATGATAAATGACATAAGTCAATAGAAGAAAGACAAATAACATATGATTTCACTCCTATGTGAGATTTAAGAAACAAAACAGATGAACATATTGGAAAGAGGAGGAAGAGAAGATAGAGAAACAAACTAAGAGATTCTTAGAAATAGAGAACAAATTGAGGGTTGATGGAGGGAAGTGGGGGGGATGGGCTAGATGAGTGATGGGCATTAAGAGGGACACATGTTGTGATGAGCACTAGGTATTATATGTAAGTGATGAATCACTGAATTCTACTCCTGAAACTGATATTGCACTGTATGTTAATTAAGTAAAATTTAAATTTAAAAAGGAAAAAAAGATAAAAATAAAAAAATAAAATAAATTAATTTTAAAAAAGGAACCATAAATTGATGAGTTAGAAAATTATCGGATTATACAGAGATCAAAAGGTGTTACAATTCAGATATGCTTGCACAAAGCATGGCATAGAAATTAAAATGAGTGCATGTCTGTAATATATTTTGTTGAAACCTTGACAATATCAAAAGGTGCAAGTATTTAGTTATAAGAATGAAGGGATATTTCTTAGAGATCTTTTTAATCAAACTATATGTCCACTGATACATCTAAATGTTTGTACCTCAGCCATGTCAACCTAGATCAAAAAGGAAGAAGGAAATATATTAAAAAGTTTTGAATTTGGCTATTGTGCAATGGAGCACCTATGAAATCTATGCCATATCAACAGCATTTTTGAGAATTTTAATAAGGGGGAAACACTGTCAGCTTGAGACTGAGAAACAGAGAGGACATAAAATGATGAAAGTATGGCAGTTATGAAAATTATCCTGGCTGAAAGCTGGGTGATAACAAATACTTTCAATTGTGTGCTAACTTTTGAGAAAAAAAAAGTAAGGTATCAGATGGTGGAACTCAGAGTCAGAAGGCAGAACCAAGAGTGTAGAATGTAAGGCAAAGAACACAGAAGACTAAACTAAGAGCATAGGGAAGCTTAGGGAGGATTTTTCATAGTCATAGAAAATTTTAATTTTTAAAGAAAAAGAGACCATGTATAATAAACATAACTTACCTCCGTGGTAAGTTTTTTTAAATAGTTTATAGCTAATCAAAAAATTTCAAATAAAACTGAATAGTTTATACTCTAACAATTTTAAAACATGGTTAATAACCATTTCAATAAATGCTTGTTAAATAAAGATAACCTCATACCTAAAATTGATGGGTTTCTAAAGTGATAGTAATTTTTTGAAGAATTTCATTTTATTTTTCATTTTTTATTTATTTTTTGAACATATTTGTTTATTTTTATTGTTTAATATGTAAGTTATATCCCTCTATTATAATACAATCATTTCTTTTTTTTTAAATAACATTTTTTTTAATAGAAATGCTGGATAAATCAAGGCACCTAGTTTTTTTTTTTATATTTAACTTTTTTGGTGTTTGTAGATTCACATATAGTTGTAGATTCACATAAAGAAATGCTTACCCTTTTGGGGTACCTGGGTGGCTCAGTCAGTTAAGTGTCCAACTCTGATTTTGGCTCAGGTCATGATCTCAGGGTTCATGAGATCAGGCTGCACTTTGGGCTCTGTGCTGACAGCCCAGAACCTGCTTGGATCTCTCCCTCTGACCTTCCCTCACTCATGTTCTGTCTGTCTCTTTCTTAAAAATAAACATTAAAAAGTTAAAAAAAGAAATACTTTCCACATTGATAGCATTTAACAAAACTCTAGTAAAATTACACAACCAGAATAGTGATATTGATATAGTCATTTCCACCACCACAAAAACTTGTCATTATGCCCTTCTCAATAGCAACATTCACTTGTATTCACCTACCCATCCTAAACTCTGGCATGTACTAATATATTCATCATCTCTATAATATTTTTTAAGGTTAAGAACATTATATAAATAGGATCATAGAGTACATAATCTTTTGATATTGACCTTTGCATCACTTAGCATGAAGCCCTTGATAAATCAAAGTTTTTGTATGTATCAAGAGATTGTTGCTTTACATTGCTGAGTATTTCATAATATAAATGTAATACTGTTTTATTAACAATTTGTCTATGGAAGGGCATATAGGTTGTTTCCAGTTTGGGGCCGTTTTGAGTTAACTTCTATAAGTATTCTTGCACAGACTTTTCTCTGAACAAAATTAATCAATTCCCTGGTTAAAATGCCCAGAAGGTAATTACCAAAATGTTGTGATAGACATTTGTTCACTATTTTAAGGAAACTACCTTATCATTGCCCAACGTGATTGTCTCATTTTACTTTCACATCAGCAGTATGAGAGTAATCTAGTTACTCTGCACCATTCTCAGTATTTTTTACAGCAACTCTTTATTTTAAACATCCTGATAGATGTTTAATGATATCACATTCTGGTACAATTTTATTTATTTATTTATTTTTAAATTTTTTTATACATTTATTTATTTTTGATAGATAGAGACAGAGCACAAGTGGGGGAGGGGCAGAGAGAGAAGGAGACACAGAATCCAAAGCCGGCTCCAGACTCTGAGCTGTCAGCACAGAGCCCGACATGGGACTGGAACTCACAAAACGCAAGATCATAACCTGAGGTGAAGTCCGACGCTTAACCGACTGAGCCATCCAGGTGCCCCAGTTTTATTTATTTTTTATTATTTTCTTTCTTTTTATTTTTTTTTCAGACTCTATAACTCTTTAAGTTTGACTTATTAGGGTTGAACTTTGTGAATTTCAGGGTAAGAGCAGGCATTCCCCTGTGGTAAGTGAGCAAAGAAGCGTGATAAAAGTCAATCAATCCAGGATTACAATATGGAGTCTATTAATTTATTTTCATGGTACATTTAGTTATTTTTATTGTAATTTATTTTTATATAGTCTGTTTTTATTTTAATCCCAGCATATTAAACATACAATGGTCTACAAGTTTCAGGTGTGCAATATAGTGATTCAGGAATTTCACGCATCACCCAGAGATCATCATGACAAGTGCATTCCTTAATACCCATCATCTATATCATTTATCCCCCCACCCACCTCCCCTCTGGGAACGGTCAGTTTGTTCTCCAGAGTTGAGTCTTTTTCTTGATTTCACTTTCTCTCTCTTCTTTTTTTTCCTTTGCTCATTTGTTTTCCTTAATAAATTCCACATAAAAGTTAAATCATATGGTACATTCCTCTCTGATTTATTTCTCTGTATGTGTGTGTGTGTATTCATCTACTGGTGGAGAGTTGGATGGCTTCCATTATTTGGCTATTGTAAATAATGCTGCTGTAAAGATAGGGGCGCATATATCCCTTTGAACTAGTGATTTTTATTTTTTGAGTAAATACCCAGTACTGTGATTGCTGGATCATAGGGTAATTTTTAACATTTTTGAGGAAACTAATGGTTTTCACAGTGACTGCACCAGGTTGCATTACAACCAATAGTTCAAGAAGGTTTCTTTTCTCCACATCCTCACCAACCCTTGCTGTTTCTTGTTTTTTGTTTGTTTTTGTTTTGTTTTTTGTTTTTGTCTTTGTTTTTTTTAGCTCCTCTGACAAGTGTGAGGTGGTATCTCAATATAGCTTTGATTTTTATTTCCCTGATGCTGAGTGTTGTTGAACATCTTTTTATGTGTTTGTTAGCCATCTGGATGTCTTCTTTGGAGAAATATCTGTTCGTGTCTTTGAACATTATTTAATTGAAGTTTTTTGGTGTTGAGTTGTATAAGCACTTAATAGAGTTTGGATACTCTTTTTATCAGATATATCTCTTGCAAATATATTCTTTCATTCAGTAGGTTGCCTTTTGTTTCTGTTGATTGTTTCCTTTGCTACATAGAAGCCTTTTTATTTTGATGTAGTCCCAATAATTTAGTTTTACTTTCCCCCCCCTTTCCTCATGAGACATATGTAGAAAATTGTTTACATGGCTGATGTCAGAGAAATTAATGCCTTTGCTTTCTTCTATGATTTTTTTTTTATGATTTCAAGTCTCACATTTATATCTTTAGTCCATTTTGGATTTGTTTTTGTGTACGGTAAGAAAATGGTCCACTTATTTTTCTTTTTATTAAAGCTGTCCAGTTTTCCAAACATCATTCATTGAAGACACTATATTTTTCCCATTGAATATTCATTCCTCCTTTGTCAAAGATTAATTGACATATAAGCATTCATTTAGTTCTGGCGTCTTACCCTATTCCACTGATCTATGTGTCTACATCTTATGTCGGTACCATGCTGCTTTGATGACTACAACTTTGTAATATAATTTGAGGTCTAGAATTGTGATAGTCCCAATTGTGTTTTTCATTTTGAAGATTGATTTTGCTATCCAAGGCCTCTTTTTTGGTTACTTACAGATTTTAGATTTTCTGCTCTTCTTCTGTGAAAAATGTTATTGGTATTTTCACAGGGACATCAATAAAACTGTAGATTCCTTTAGGTAGTATAGACATTTTAACAGCATTTGTTTTTCCAATCTATGGACATGGGATGTTTTTCCATTTCTTTTATTTCCCTTGAGTTTCTTTGATCTTTGTTTTATAATTTTCAAAATATTGTTCTCCCATCTCCTTGGTTAAGTTTGTTCTTAGATATTTTATTTCTTTTAGTCCAATTGAAAGTGATTTTTTAAATTTCACTTTCTGCTGCTTCATTATTAGTGTGTAGAAATGCAACATATTTCTGACCATTGATTTTGTTTCCTACAACTTGACTGAATAGGTATTAGTTCCAGTAATTTTTTGTGAAGTCTTTGGGTCTTCTCTATATAGTGTTATGTCATCTGAAAATAGTGAATATTTTATTTTTTCTTACCATTTTGGATTTTTTGTTGTTGTTCTTTTATTGTATATTTATTGTGGCTAGGACTCTCAGTACTATCTTGAATAAACGTGTTGGAAGTGGACATCCTTGTCTTGTTCCTGACCTTAGCAGAAAAGCTTAGTCTTCCCTACGGAGTATGATTGTCACTGTGGATTTTCCATATATGACCTTTATTATGTTGAGATATGTTCTTGCTAGCCCTTTTTTGTTAAGGTATTTATCATGAAGGGATGTTCAATACTTCTTCTGCATCTACTGAAATGATCATGTTTTAATCCTTTCTCTTTTTGATAAGATGTGTCACGTTGGTTGTTTTGAAAATGTTGAAACATTACTGCATCCTGGGAATAAATCCCACTTGGTCATAGTGTATGATTTTTTTAAATGTATTGTTGGATTTGGTTTGCTGGTATTTTTTTGAAAATGTTTGCATTCATGTTCATCAGAGCTATTGGTATCACAATAAAGCTGGTCTTAGAGAATGATTTGAAAGTATTACTTTCTCTTCTTTTTTTTTTTTTTTTTTTTTTTTTTGGAATAGTTTGAGGAGGATGAGGTATTACCTCTTCCTTAAACGTTAGGTTGATTCCACTGTGATGCCATCTGATCCGGGAGGTGTGTTTGTTTGGGAGTTTTTTGATTAGTGACTCAATTTCATTGCTGCTAATAAATCTGTTCAAATTTTTCTATCTCTTTCTGCTTCAGTTTTTGATAAATTTTATTTTTCTGGAATCCATGTCTTGTAGGTTGTCCAATTTGTAGGCATATATTTTTAATTAATATTCCCTTATAATGAATTTCCTTGGTGATACTTGTTCTTTCTCTTCTTTCATTTGTGATTTTGTGCTTTATTTTTTTGAGTCCTCTCTCTTTTTTGTCAAATGTAATTTATTGACAAGTTGGCTAAATTACAGTGAATACAGTGTGCTCTTCTTTTTGGGAGCATATAGCCATGATTCATAGCTCACATACAACACCCAGTGCTTATCCCAACAAGTGCACTCCTCAATGCTCATCACCCATCTTCCCCTCTCTCCTAACCACCCATCAAGCCTCAGTCTGTTCTCTGTATTAAAGAGTCTCTTATGGTTTGACTTACTCCCTCTCTGTTTGTATTTTCTCCTTCCCTTCCCCCATGGTCTTCTGTTAAGTTTCTCAAGTCCCACATATCAGTGAAAACATTATATCTCTCTTTTTCTGACTGACTTATTTCACTTAGCATAATACTGTCCAGTAGCATCCACGTTGCTGTAAATGGCAAAATTTCATTCTTTCTCATTGCCAAGTAGTATTATTTTGTATATATAAACCATATCTTCTTTATCCATTCATCAGTTGATGGGCATTTATGCTCTTTCCATAATTTGGCTATTGTTGAAAGTGCTGCTATAAACATTGTGGTATATGTGACCCTGTGAATCAGCACTCTTTTATGCTTTGGAAAGTGCAATTGTTGGGTCTTAGGGTAGTTATATCTTTAATTTTTTTGAGGAACCTCCACACTATTTTCCCGAATGCCTGCACCAGTTTGCATCCCCAACAACTGTGCAAGAGGTTTACTGTTTTTCCACATCCTCACTAGCATATGTTGTTGCCTGAGTTGTTAATTTTAGCCACTCTGCCTAGTGTGAGGTGGTATCTGATTATGGTTTTGATTTCTATTCTCTGATGATGGGTCATGCTGAGCATATTTTCGTGTGTCTGTTGACCATCTGGATGTCTTCTGTGAAAAAGTGTCTATTCACTTCTTCTGCCCATTTTTTTCACTATTATTTGTTTTTCAGGTGCTGTATTTAGCCAGTTCTTTATAGTTTTTGGATACAAACCCTTTAACCAATATGTCATTTGCATATATCTTCTCCTATTCTGTGGGATGATTTTTAGTTTGGTTGAGTGTTTCCTTTGCATTGCAGAGGATTTTTATCTTCCCAATAGTTAATTCTTACTTTTAATTCCCTTGTCTTTGGAGTCGTGTTGAGCAAGAAATTACTGTGGCTGGGATCAAAGTGGTTGTTGCTTGTTTTCTCCTCTAGGGTTTTGATGCCTTTCTGTCTTACATTTAGGACTTTCATCCATTTTGAGTTTATTTTTGTGTATGGTGTAAGAAAGTGGTCCAGTTTCACTCTGCTACAGTGGCTGTCCAGTTCTCCTGCACCATTTGCTAAAGAGACTGTCATCTTTCCATTGGATACTCTTTCCTACTTTGTCAAAGATTAGTTGGCCATACATTTGTGGGTCCAATTATGGGTTCTTTATTCTATTTCGCTGATCCATATGTCTATTTTTGTGCCAATACCATACTTTCTTGATGATTACAGCTTTCTGGTAGAGGCTAAAGTCTGGGATTGTGATGACTCCCACTTTGGTTTTCTTTTTCAATATTATTTTGGCTATTCGGTGTCTTTTGCAGTTCCATACAATTTTTAGGATTGCTTGTTCTAGCTTTGAGAAGAATGTTGGTGCAATTTTGATTGGAATTGCCTTGAATGTGTAGATTGGTTTAGGTAGTATTTACATTTTAACAATATTTATTCTTCCAATCCATGAGCATGGAATGTTTTTCTATTTCCTTTTGTCTTCTTCAATTTCTTTCATACGTTTTCTATAGTTTTCAGCATAGAGATCTTTTACATCTTGGGTTAGGTTTATTCCTCAGTATTTTATGATTTTTGGTGTAATTGTCAATGGGACCGATTTCTTGATTTCTCTTTCTGTTGTTTTATTATTGGTGTATAGAAATGTAACCCATTTCTGTACATCGATTTTGTATACTGCGACTTTGCCGAATTCATGTATCAGTTCCAGCAGCTTTTTGGTGGAGTCTTTCAGGTTTTCCATGTAGAGACTCATGTCGTCTGCAAAAAGTGAAAATGTGACTCCTTCTTTGGCAATTTTGATGACTTATTTCATCTTTTGTCTGATTGCTGATGCTAGGACTTCCAACCCTATGTTAAACAACAGTGGTGACAGTGGACATCCCTTTCATGTTCCTGGTCTCAGGGGGAAAGCTCTCAATTTTTCTCCTTTGAGAATGATATTATCTATGGGCTTTGCATACATGGCTCTTATGTTCAGGTATGTTCCTTCTGTTCCAAATTTCTTGAAACGTTTTTATTAAGAAAGGATGGTGTCAAAAGCTTTTTTATGCATCTATTCATGGGATCATATGATTCTTATCCTTTGTTTTATTAATGTGATGTATCACATTGATTGATTTGCAAATATTGAACCAGCCCTACAGCCCAAGAATGAATCCCACTTGATTATGGTGAATAATTATTTTTATAAACTGTTGAATTCAATTTGATAGTATCTTGTTGAGGATTTTCATCCATGTTCATCAGGGATATTGGCCTTTAATTCTCCCTTTATGTGCGGGTCTTTGTATGATTTGGGAATCAAGGTAATACTGTGTTCATAAAATGAGACCAGAAAATTTCCTTTCATTTCTATTTTTTAGAACAGCTTGAGAAGGATAGGTATTCACTATGCTTTAAATGTCTGGTAGAATTCTCTGGGAAGCCATCTTGCCGAGGACTCTTAATTTTTTGAATATTTTTGGTAACTAATTCAATTTCTACCCTAGTTATGGGTCTGTTCAAATTTTCTATTTCTTCTATTTTGAGTTTTGGTAGTGTGTACGTGTCTAGGCATTTGTCCATTTCTTCCAGGTTGTCCAGTTTGTTGGCATATAATTTTTCATAGTATTCTCTGATAATTGATTGTGTTTCTGAAGGGTTGGTTGCCATAAGTCCAATTTAATTCATGATTGTACCTATTTGGGTCCTCTCTCTTCTTTTTGAGCAATCTGTGTAGGGGGTTATCTAGTTGTTTTTTTTTTTGTTTTGTTTTGTTTTTTTTTTTTCAAAAACCCGTTCTTAGTTTTATTAATCTGTTCTACTGTTTTATTTCAATTCTATATTCTTTATTTCTTCCCTCATCTTTATCATTTACCTTCTTCTGCTGACCTTGGGGTTTCTTTGCTGCTCTGCTTCTAGTTAGAGGTTAGAGGTAACCTAACCTCTAGAGTTAGAGGTTAGAGGTTAGAGGTCTAGTTGCTGTTAGAGGTTATATTTGGGATTTTTCTTGTTTCTTGACATAGGCCTGTATTGCAATGTATTTTCCTCTTAGGACTGCCTAAGGGTTTGGACTGTAGTATTTTCATTTTCATTTATTTCGATATATTTTTTAGTTTCTTCTTTAATTTCCTGGTTGACCCATTCATTCTTTATTAGGATCTTCTTGAACCTCCATGCATTTGGAGGTTTTCCAAACTTTTCCTGTGGTTGATTTCAAGTTTCATAGCATTGTGATCTGAAAATGTGCATGGTATTATCTCAATTCTTCTGTATTTATTGAGGGCTGTTTTGTGACCCAGTATGTGATCTATATTGGAGAATGTTCCATGTGCACTCTAGAAGAATGTGTATTCTGCTGTTTTTGGCTGAAAAGTTCTGAATATATCTGTCAAGTCCATCTGAGCAAGTGTATCATTCAGGGCCATTGTTTCTTCATTGATTTTCTGCCTCGATGATCTGTCCATTGTTGTAAGTGGAGTATTAAAGTACCTTGCAATTACCACATTCTTACCGATAAGATTGCTTATGTTCGTGATTAATTGTTTTATATATTAGGGTGCATAGTCTTTTATAATTGTTAATTCTTCTTGATAGATAGACCCCATAATTATGATACGATGCCATTCTTCATCTCTTGTTACAGTCTTTGCCTTAAAATCTAGTTTGTCTGATATAAGTATGGCTACTCCACCTTTCCTTTTGGCATCCAGTAGGATGATAGATGGTTCTCCATCCACTCACTTCCAATCTGCAGGTTTCCTCAGGTCTTAATTTGGTCTCTTGTAGGCAGCATATAAATGGATTTTTTTTTTCTTTTACATGTAATACCCTATGTCTTGGGGAATTTAGCCCATTTACACTGAGAGTGATTATCAAAAGATGGATTCAGTGTCATTGTGTTATCTGTAGGTGTCATGATTGTGATTATGTATTTCTTTCTTTGTACTCTTTGCTGCCTTCTACTCACAGAGTCTCCCATAAGATATCCTTTATGGTTGGCCTTGAACTCCTTTAGTTTTTGTCTGTCTGGGAATGCCTTTATGTTTCTTTGTATTCTGAATGAGAGCCTTGCTGGATATCTTGCCTGCATATTTTTCCTATTCAGCACATTGAGTATTTCCTGCCACTCCCTTATGGCCTGCAAAGTTTCATTGGATAGGTGTGCTATTATCTTTTTTTTTTAAATAATGTTTATTATTTATTTTTTGAGAGAGGGAGACAGAAAGAGAAAGAGCGAGACAGACAGAGAATCTGAAGTGGCTCCAGGCTCTGAGCTGTCAGCACAGGGCCTGAAGTGGGGTTCGAACTCACGAACTGTAAGATCATGATCTGTGCTGAAGCCTCCCAAGTGCCCCCAGGTGTGCTACTACCTTTATGTATTTACCCTTGTAGGGTAAGGCCTGTTTGTCTCTACCTGCTTTCAGAATTTTATCCTTTCAGAATCTTTATCCTCTCTTTATCCTTTTATTTTGCCAGTTTCTCTATGATATGTCATGGTGTTTACCTGTTTTTGTTGATTTTGAAGAGAATTCTCTATGCCTCTTGGACATGGATGCCTGTTTCTTTTCCCATATAAGGGAAGTTCTCAGCTTTAATTTGTTCAAATAAGCCTGCACCCACCTACCCCCTTCTTCTTCTGAAATGCCTACCTTACAGATTTTATTTCACTTGATTGAATCACCTAGGTCTCTTATTATCCTTTCATGGTCTAGTAATTTCCTTTCCCTCTTTTTCTGAAGTTCATAATTTTCCATAATTTAACTTATATTTTAGCTTTTCTCCCCTCTGCTTCTTCCATCTTTGTTGTCACTGAACATAATTTATTTTGCATCTCATTTACAGCATTTTTAGTTCATTGTGACTATTTCTTAAGTCTGACCTCTGTAGCAATAGATTCTGTGCTGTCTTATATGCTTTTTAAAGCTCAGGTATTAGTCTTATGACTTATATTCTTAATTCTTGTTTCGATATGTTTTTATGTCTTTTTTTGAGTAATTCTCTGACTGTCATTTCTTTCTGGAATTTCCTTTGGGGAAATTCTTCTGTTTTGTCATTTTGGTTGTTTCTGTCTTTTATGTGTTTTAATAGCTTGTTATGTGTCCTGTACCTGTGAGAACTATTATATTAAAAGGAGGTTATAGATTGTCCAAGAACTGACACTTCACTAAGTGTTTTTGGAATGTGTTTTATCCACTCTCTTGTTTTGTAGTTGGCTGTTCTATCCCACTGGTCATTCTTCTACAAAGCTCCTCCTTATTCATAGTGGTGGATTGTTTAGACCTTCCACCAGGTGTGCTTTGATTTGTTTGTTGAAATAACATTGTGAAAAAGGAAGTGGAAAGGGACTTGATACCATACAAGGAAAAAAAAATGAAAGGAGTGAAAAAGAAACAACAAAGACCAAGCAGAGAATAAAAGAAACTTAAAGCTAAATCCAGAGAGAAAGAAAAGAAAATAAAGAAGGAGATATAGAAAAAAATTTAAGAAAAAATAGTATACTAATGCCTGATTAAACAAACAGAGAAGATTCATATATATATATATATATATATATATATATATATATACATATATGAATTGGCCAGACATAAAATTAGAAACTATAAGCCTGATTCCAAAGGAAAAAAAAAAAGTAGAGGGTAGAAAGAAAAAGAAAATAAAACAGAAATGAAGGAAAGAAGAGAAAAGAGGGGGGAAAAAAGAGCAACAGACTGATATACAAACTGCAGGACAGCTGTCTGTTGGTGCCTGGGACCTGTGGCTGTGCTGGTCTGGAGGAGAGTGGTCTGCTTAGCTCATTGTCAGTCCTTTTCCTATAGATAAGTTGCCAGTCAGGGAGAGGCGAGGTTTGGTTTAAGCAGGTGCCACGTCCACTTGTGGCCGCTGCTGTCCCGTTTCCTGAAGTCCCACCCTGTTGGTTATGTGGAGAAAATGGTGACACCACCAGTCTCTCCTCCTTGGCCTGGGCAACTCCAACCGTTCTGTTCAGGCAGCCCTCACAGAGTAGCATGGAGGGGGCTTGGCTTGTCCTGATCCACAGTCTCCTGCAACATCTAGGTGCCCAGCTGGAATTCTAAACCCGAGGTCTTATTTATTTATTTCTGAGATAGAGTGAAAGCAGGGGAGAGGCAGAGAGAGAGAGAGAGAATCCAAAGCAGACTCCAGGCTCTGAGCTGCCAGCACAGAACTTGATGTGGGTTCAAACTCACAAACTGTGATATCATGACCTGAGCAGAAGTTGGAGACTTAACCAACTGAGCCACCCAGGTGTCTCTAAAACCTGACATCTTAAGGGATCTCCCACCATGAAGACCTGGTTCTGGGGTAGCACCACTCTTCCGTGCCAATATAACTGGCCCCTGCAAGGTCTTTGGTCCTTGGAGGGGGGCATTATATCCTCTTCCAACAGAACTCAAAGGAGGGAACACGCCCCATATCGCTACCAAGCACCAGGGTTAGCTCCCTTCACCCGGAGGCATGCACATACTGTTGTCTTTGGTCTGCGGAAACTCCTGTACTTTTCAAAATTCTGATCTTTAGCTCCTGATGCCATTTGCAAAGTAGAGACTGCCACTCTGTATTTCTTGATCCCCAGTCTTTGCTCTGGAGATGTTTTTCTCCTTTTCTTTTTCTTTTTCTTTTTTTGCCTTTTTAAAAACCGACTTTAATATTTTTTATATGAAATTTATTGTCAAATTGGTTTCCATACAACACCCAGTGCTCATCCCAACAGGTGCCCTCCTCAATGCCCATCACCCAATTTCCCCTCCCCCCACCCCCAACAACCCTGTTTCTACCTTTCCCCCCCCTCCCCCCCTCTGGTCTTCTGTTGAGTTTCTCAGGATCCACATAAGAGTGAAAACATATGGTATCTGTCTTTCTCTGACTTATTTCACTTAGCATAACACTCTCCAGTTCCACCCACATTGCTAAAAAAGGCCAGATTTCATTCTTTCTCATTGCCAAGTAGTATTCCATTGTATATATAAACCATATCATCTTTATCCATTCATCAGTTGATGGACATTTAGGCTCTTTCCATAATTTGGCTATTGCTGAAAGTGCTGCTATGAACATTGGGGTACAAGTGTCCTGATGCATCAGCACTCCTGTATTCCCTGGGTAAATTCCTAGCAGTGCTATTGCTGGGTCGTAGGGTAGATCTATTTTTAATTTTTTGAGAAACCTCCACACTGTTTTCCAGAGCTGATACACGAATTCAGCAAAGTTGCAGGATACAAAATTAATGCACAGAAATCAGTTGCATTTTTATACACTAATAATGAAGCAACAGAAAGACAAATGAAGAAACTGATCCCATTCACAATTGCACCAAGAATCATAAAATACCTAGGAACACACCTAACCAAAGATGTAAAAGATCTGTATGCTGAAAACTATAGAAAGCTTATGAAGAAAATTGAAGAACATATTAAAGAAATGGAAAAATATTCCGTCCTTATGGATTGGAAGAATAAATATTGTGAAAATGTCAATACTACCCAAAACTATCTACACATTCAATTCAATCCCAATCAAAATTGCACGAGCATTCTTCTTGAAGCTAGAACAAACAATCCTAAAATTTGTATGGAACCACAAAAGACCCCAAATATCCAAAGTAATATTGAAGAAGAAAACCAAAGTGGGAGGCATCACAATCCCAGACTTTAGCCTCTGTTTTTCTCTTTTTCTAACACTATACCACAGTCCACAGCTTCTCTTTCTCACCCTTTGTCTCTCCACAGTAGGGATCCCTCCCCTCCGTGTCCATTCCGTTTATCTCCCCCAATTCACATAAATCCGCCTCTGTCAGGCCAAGCTGTCTCCCTTCACCTGTGACAATTCTTCTGCCACTAGGCAGATTGATTTCCTGGTGTTCCAAGTGATCTGATCTCAATATAGCTGTGTTTGAAGGAGGACGGAATTCCCTGCCCCCCTCCTTCTTTACCACCTTAACTCTTCCCTCTACTTGTTAACATTTTATATTTACTTATTTTCCATACATCCTCCTCTATGAAATATACTTCAATTCTTTTGCCAATATTCCAGATTTTTTTATGTTGTTGTTGTTGTTGTTGTTGTTGTTGTTGTCGTTGTTATTGCTGTGTTTCATTGTTGAATTTAGTAATTCATTATGTATTTTTGACTGGACTTTTGTCTGATACAATTTTTGTAGTTGTTTTATGTATTATGTAGCTAGTAATGTGATGGCAAAATGTGATGGCAAAATTTTTCAAGATATAAAAAATAATAATACTGATGAAGTCCAGTTTATCAACTATTCTTTTTATGCTTTGGGTGCCAAGTCTAAAAACTACTTGTTTGTTCTTAAATCGTATATTTTTTCTACATTTTATTTCTAATAAAATTCAGTTTTACCTTTTATAATTAAGCCCATTGTCCATTTTGAGCAATTTTGTGTACAAAATTTGAGATTTAAATTGGGATTATTTTGTTTTACTGTGTTCTTGTTCTTGTTATTTGTTTGGCTAATGGATGTCTAATTGCTTCATCACCATTTGTTGCAATCTTTATCCTCTTGAATTGCTTTTGCAATCTTGTGAAATATTGTTTGGAAATATTTGTGTGAGTTTTTATCCAGATTCTCAGTTATGTTTCAATGACTTATATCTCTAAACTTCCACTAATGCTGAAGTCTTAATACCCATAGCTGTGTGACAAGTTAGCATTTGTATAAAATAATTCTCATCACTCTCATTTTTTAAAATTGTTTAGCTTTTCCAGTTCTTTATCTCTCCTTAGAAATTTTATTATAATCTTATCCATGTATGCAAGAAAACAGTAAAATTTAAACTGGAATTGCTTTGGGGCGCCTGGGTGGCTCAGTCAGTTAAGCGTCCGACTTCAGCTCAGGTCACGATCTCACGCTCCGTGAGTTTGAGCCCCGCGTCGGGCTCTGGGCTGATGGCTCAGAGCCTGGAGCCTGCTTCCGATTCTGTGTCTCCCTCTCTCTCTGCCCCTCCCCCATTCATGCTCTGTCTCTCTCTGTCTCAAAATTAAATAAACATCAAAAAAAAATTTAAACTGGAATTGCTTTAAATCTTTATACCAATTTCAGAAGGATTGACATTTAGCTGTATTGAGTATTCTAATTCATACCTCTTTAGGTATGTTTAATTCCTGTATTTAAATTTTCATGATTCCATTCTGACAGGTACGAGGTCATATCTCGTCATGGTTTTGATTTGTATTTCTTTGAGAATGAATTATGTTGAGCATTTTCTCATCTGTCTGTTAGCCATCTGGATGTCTTCTTTGGAAAAGGGTTTTTTCATGTCTTTTGCCCACTTCTTAACTGGGTTGTTTGTTTTTCATTTGTTTGTTTTTGGATGTTGAGTTTGATAAGTTCTTTATGGGTTTTGGATACTAACCCTTTATTCAATATGTCATTTGCAAATATCTTCTCCCATTTCATAGGCTGCTTCAATGATGTGTGCAGTAAGATGATGCAGCTGAGGTCAAGGGGTTTCTGTCTGTGTTGTCCATTAGGGCTTTGATATTTTAATGTCTCACATTTAAGTTTTTAATCCATTTTGCATTTATTTTTGTGTATGGTATAAGAAAGTGGTCCAGTTTAATTCTTTTGCATGTGGCCATCCAGTTTTCCCAACACCATATTTTGAAGAACCTGTCTTTTTTCCATTGACTACTCTTTGTTATTTTGTTGAGGATTAGTTAATCATATAGTTGTGGGTTCATTTCTGGGTTTTCTTTTATCATCCGTTGATTGATGTGCCTGTTTTTGTGCCACTACCTTACTGTCTTGATAAGTGTCTTTGGCTTTTCACTACACCAATTCTGTTTTGTTAAATTTACATAACTGTTTTTTTTTTTTTTGCAATTTTAAAAAGCATTGCAATTTTATGTCATATATATTTATTTTATATTGACCTTTATCCTGGTGACTTGCTGAACTCACTTCTTAGTTTATTTGTAGGTTGTTTTGGGATTTTTTTCCAACTTTTATTTAATTTCTAATTATTTAACATAGTGTAATATTGGTTAAAGGAGTAGAATTTAGTATTAACACTCACATATGAACCCACCTCCCACACACTTACGTCCATCAACTCTCAGCTGTTCTCTATGGTTGAGTCTAGTACAGTTTCCTTCCTTTCTTTTTTTTCCCCCCTTCCCATATCCTCATCTGTTTGCTTCTTAAATTCCACATATAAGGGAAATCATTATCTGTCTTTCACTGACAAACTTATTTCACCGAACATAATGTACTCTAGCTCTATCTACATCATTACAAATGGCAAGGTTTCATTCTTTTTGATTACCCAGTAATATTCCTTATTTATATAATATATTCCATAACTTCTTTATCCATTAATTACTCAATGGACCTTTGGGGTCTTTCTATTGTTTGCCTATTGTTGATAATGCTTTCATAAACATTGGGGTGCATGTACCCCTTTGAATCTATATTTTTGTACACTCTTTATAAACACCTATTAGTGCAACTGCTGGGTCATAGGTCATTTCTATTTTTGAATTTTGAAGAACCTCCATACTGTTTACCAGAGTGGCTGCACCAGTTTGCATTCCCACCAGCAGTGCAAAAAGGGTTCCTGTTTTCTGCATCCTCAACAACCTCTGCTGTTTTCTCTGTTGTTAATTTTAGCCATTCTGACAGTTGTGAGGTGGTATCTCATTGTAGTTTTGATTTGTATTTCCTTAATGATGAGTGATGTTGAGCATATTTCATGTGTCAGCCATCTGGATGTCTTCTTTGGAAAATGTCTATTCGGGTGTTCTCCCCATTTCTTAACTGGGTTGTTTGATTTTTGGATATTGAGCTTAATAAGTTTTTTATAGATTTTGGATACTAACCCTTTATCCATATGTCATTTGCTAGTATCTTCTCCCACTCGATACATTCCCTTTTAGTTTTCTTGATTGTTTCCTTCAATATGCAGGAGATTTTTATCTTGATGAGGGCCCCAATAGTTCATTTTTGTTTTTGTTTCCCTTCCTTCCAGAGATGTGTCCAGTAAGAAGCTGCTGTGACCAATGTCAAAGTGATTGCTGCCTGCATTCTCCCCCAGAGTTTTGATGTTTTCTTGTTTCCCATTTAGATCTTTCATTCATTTTGAAATTATTTTTGTGTATGGTGTAAAAAAGTGGTCCAGATTCATTCTTCTGCATGCCACAGTCCAGTTTTCCAAACACATTTTGTTGAAGGGACTTTTTTCCATTGGATATTCTTTCCTGCTTTGTCAAAGATGTGTTGATTATATCTGTGAGAAGGTTTGTAACACTTTGTATTTCCCTCTTATACTGCTTTTGCTTTGTCCCAAAGATTTTTGACAATTATATTTATATTTTATTTATCTTCATGTATGTTTTGATATTTTGTTTAATTTCTTCATTGATCCAATGATTATTTGGTAGCATATTATTATTTAACTTCCACATGTTTGTTTCTGTTTTTTTTTTTTTTTTTTTTTATTCTGATTTGTTTTATATTGTTTTGGTCAGAAAATATGCATGGTATTATTTCAATTATGTTAAATTTATTAAAATTTGTTTTGTTGTCTAGTGTGATGTATTCTGGAGAATGTTCTGTGTACACATGAAAAGAACATGCATTCTATAGTTTTTGGATGGAACTTTGTGTATATATCTGTAGTGTCCATTGGGGCTAATGTCTCATTCAAAGACACTGTTTCCTTATTGATTTTCTGCTTGGATGATTTATGCATTGTTGCAAGGGTGGTTTTAAGTTCCTTACTTTTATTGTGTTACCATCAATTTCTCACTTTATGTATGTTAGTATTTTCTTTATGTAATTAGGTGCTCCAATATTGGGAGCATAAATATTTATAATTGTTAAATATTCTTGTTGGATTTGTTGATTTATCATTACGTAATGGCACTTTTAGTCTCTTGTTACAGTATTTCTTTTAATTTTTTTTTTTAAGGAAGGTTTATTCATTTTTCGGAGACAGAGAGAGACAGAGCGTTGGGGTTGAGAGTGGCAGAGAGAGAGGGAGACACAGAATCCAAAGCAGGCTCCAGGCTCTGAGCTGTCAGCACAGAAGCTGACACAGGGCTCAAACTCCCAAACCTTGAGATCATGACCTGAGCTGAAGTCGGACGCTCAATAGACTAAGCCACCCAGACACTCTTACAGTATGTCTTTCAACAATTATTTTTTCTGATATAATTATTACTTCTCCAATTTTTTTCCTGTCTATGTGGTAAATGTTCTTCCGCATCTTCTCTTTCAGTCTGTATGTGAAGCTAGTCTTGTAGGAAGCATTTAGATTGGTTGTGCTTTTTATCCATTTCACTGTATATGTTTTTTTTTTTTTATTGCAGAATTTAGGCTATTAACATTCAAAATAATTATTAAGTACATATTTGTTTTTTTCATTGTTTTCTGGTTGTTTTGTAGTTTTCTGTTCCTTTTTTCTTTTTATTTATTTATTTATTTATTTTTTTATTTATATATGAAATTTATTGTCAAATTGGTTTCCATACAACACCCAGTGCTCATCCCAAAAGGTGCCCTCCTCAATACCCATCACCCACCCTCTCCTCCCTCCCACCCCCCATCAACCCTTAGTTTGTTCTCAGTTCTCAACAGTCTCTTATGCTTTGGCTCTCTCCCACTCTAACCTCTTTTTTTTTTTTTTTTTTTTTTCCTTCCCCTCCCCCCTGGGTTCCTGTTAAGTTTCTCAGGATCCACATAAGAGTGAAACCATATGGTATCTGTCTTTCTCTGTATGGCTTATTTCACTTAGCATCACACTCTCCAGTTCCATCCACGTTGCTACAAAAGGCCATATTTCATTTTTTCTCATTGCCACGTAGTACTCCATTGTGTATATAAACCACAATTTCTTTATCCATTCATCAGTTGATGGACATTTAGGCTCTTTCCATAATTTGGCTATTGTTGAGAGTGCTGCTATGAACATTGGGGTACAAGTGCCCCTATGCATCAGTACTCCTGTGTCCCTTGGATAAATTCCTAGCAGTGCTATTGCTGGGTCATAGGGTAGGTCTATTTTTAATTTTCTGAGGAACCTCCACACTGCTTTCCAGAGCGGCTGCACCAATTTGCATTCCCACCAACAGTGCAAGAGGGTTCCCGTTTCTCCACATCCTCTCCAGCATCTATAGTCTCCTGATTTGTTCATTTTGGCCACTCTGACTGGCGTGAGGTGATACCTGAGTGTGGTTTTGATTTGTATTTCCCTGATAAGGAGCGACGCTGAACATCTTTTCATGTGCCTGTTGGCCATCCGGATGTCTTCTTTAGAGAAGTGTCTATTCATGTTTTCTGCCCATTTCTTCACTGGGTTATTTGCTTTTCGGGTGTGGAGTTTGGTGAGCTCTTTATAGATTTTGGATACTAGCCCTTTGTCCGATATGTCATTTGCAAATATCTTTTCCCATTCCGTTGGTTGCCTTTTAGTTTTGTTGGTTGTTTCCTTTGCTGTGCAGAAGCTTTTTATCTTCATAAGGTCCCAGTAATTCACTTTTGCTTTTAATTCCCTTGCCTTTGGGGATGTGTCGAGTAAGAGATTGCTACGGCTGAGGTCAGAGAGGTCTTTTCCTGCTTTCTCCTCTAAGGTTTGGATGGTTTCCTGTCTCACATTCAGGTCCTTTATCCATTTTGAGTTTATTTTTGTGAATGGTGTGAGAAAGTGGTCTAGTTTCAACCTTCTGCATGTTGCTGTCCAGTTCTCCCAGCACCATTTGTTAAAGAGACTGTCTTTTTTCCATTGGATGTTCTTTCCTGCTTTGTCAAAGATGAGTTGGCCATACGTTTGTGGGTCTAGTTCTGGGGTTTCTATTCTATTCCATTGGTCTCTGTGTCTGTTTTTGTGCCAATACCATGCTGTCTTGATGATGACAGCTTTGTAGTAGAGGCTAAAGTCTGGGATTGTGATGCCTCCTGCTTTGGTCTTCTTCTTCAAAATTACTTTGGCTATTCGGGGCCTTTTGTGGTTCCATATGAATTTTAGGATTGCTTGTTCTAGTTTCCAGAAGAATGCTGGTGCAATTTTGATTGGGATTGCATTGAATGTGTAGATAGCTTTGGGTAGTATTGACATTTTGACAATATTTATTCTTCCAATCCATGAGCAGGGAATGTCTTTCCATTTCTTTAAATCTTCTTCAATTACCTTCATAAGCTTTCTATAGTTTTCAGCATACAGATCCTTTACATCTTTGGTTAGATTTATTCCTAGGTATTTTATGCTTCTTGGTGCAATTGTGAATGGGATCAGTTTCTTTATTTGTCTTTCTGTTGCTTCATTGTTAGTGTATAAGAATGCAACTGATTTCTGTACATTGATTTTGTATCCTGCAACTTTGCTGAATTCATGTATCAGTTCTAGCAGACTTTTGGTGGAGTCTATCGGATTTTCCACGTATAATATCATGTCATCTGCAAAAAGCGAAAGCTTGACTTCATCTTTGCCAATTTTGACGCCTTTGATTTCCTTTTGCTGTCTGATTGCTGATGCTAGAACTTCCAGCACTATGTTAAACAACAGAGGTGAGAGTGGGCATCCCTGTCGTGTTCCTGATCTCAGGGAAAAAGCTCTCAGTTTTTCCCCGTTGAGGATGATGTTAGCTGTGGGTTTTTCATAAATGGCTTTTATGATCTTTAAGTATGTTCCTTCTATCCCGACTTTCTCAAGGGTTTTTATTAAGAAAGGGTGCTGAATTTTGTCAAAGGCCTTTTCTGCATCGATTGACAGGATCATATGGTTTTGCTCTTTTTTTTTGTTAATGTGATGTATCACGTTGATTGATTTGCGAATGTTGAACCAGCCCTGCATCCCAGGAATGAATCCCACTTGATCATGGTGAATAATTCTTTTTATATGCCGTTGAATTCGATTTGCTAGTATCTTATTGAGAATTTTTGCATCCATATTCATCAGGGATATTGGCCTGTAGTTCTCTTTTTTTACTGGGTCTCTGTCTGGTTTAGGAATCAAAGTAATACTGGCTTCATAGAATGAGTCTGGAAGTTTTCCTTCCCTTTCTATTTCTTGGAATAGCTTGAGAAGGATAGGTATTATCTCTGCTTTAAACGTCTGGTAGAACTCCCCTGGGAAGCCATCTGGTCCTGGACTCTTATTTGTTGGGAGATTTTTGATAACCGATTCAATTTCTTCGCTGGTTATGGGTCTGTTCAAGCTTTCTATTTCCTCCTGATTGAGTTTTGGAAGAGTGTGGGTGTTCAGGAATTTGTCCATTTCTTCCAGGTTGTCCAATTTGTTGGCATATAATTTTTCATAGTATTCCCTGATAATTGTTTGTATCTCTGAGGGATTAGTTGTAATCATTCCATTTTCATTCATGATTTTATCTATTTGGGTCATCTCCCTTTTCTTTCTGAGAAGCCTGGCTAGAGGTTTGTCAATTTTGTTTATTTTTTCAAAAAACCAACTCTTGGTTTCGTTGATCTGCTCTACAGTTTTTTTAGATTCTATATTGTTTATTTCTGCTCTGATCTTTATTATTTCTCTTCTTCTGCTGGGTTTAGGCTGCCTTTGCTGTTCTGCTTCTATTTCCTTTAGGTGTGCTGTTAGATTTTGTATTTGGGATTTTTCTTGTTTCTTGAGATAGGCCTGGATTGCAATGTATTTTCCTCTCAGGACTGCCTTCGCTGCGTCCCAAAGCGTTTGGATTGTTGTATTTTCATTTTCGTTTGTTTCCATATATTTTTTAATTTCTTCTCGAATTGCCTGGTTGACCCACTCATTCGTTAGTAGGGTGTTCTTTAACCTCCATGCTTTTGGAGGTTTTCCAGACTTTTTTCTGTGGTTGATTTCAAGCTTCCTAGCATTGTGGTCTGAAAGTATGCATGGTATGATTTCAATTCTTGTAAACTTATGAAGGGCTGTTTTGTGACCCAGTATATGATCTATCTTGGAGAATGTTCCATGTGCACTCGAGAAGAAAGTATATTCTGTTGCTTTGGGATGCAGAGTTCTAAATATATCTGTCAAGTCCATCTGATCCAATGTCTCATTCAGGGCCCTTGTTTCTTTATTGACCGTGTGTCTAGATGATCTATCCATTTCTGTAAGTGGGGTGTTAAAGTCCCCTGCAATTACCACATTCTTATCAATAAGGTTGCTTATGTTTATGAGTAATTGTTTTATATATTTGGGCGCTCCGGTATTCGGCGCATAGACATTTATAATTGTTAGCTCTTCCTGATGGATAGACCCTGTCACTATTATATAATGTCCTTCTTCATCTCTTGTGACAGCCTTTAATTTAAAGTCTAGTTTGTCTGATAGAAGTATGGCTACTCCAGCTTTCTTTTGGCTTCCAGTAGCATGATAAATAGTTCTCCATCCCCTCACTCTCAATCTAAAGGTGTCCTCAGGTCTAAAATGAGTCTCTTGTAGACAGCAAATAGATGGGTCTTGTTTTTTTATCCATTCTGATACCCTATGTCTTTTGGTTGGCGCATTTAATCCATTTACATTCAGTGTTATTATAGAAAGATATGGGTTTAGAGTCATTGTGATGTCTGTATGTTTTATGCTTGTAGTGATGTCTCTGGTACTTTGTCTCACAGGGTCCCCCTTAGGATCTCTTGGAGGGCTGGTTTAGTGGTGACAAATTCCTTCAGTTTTTGTTTGTTTGGGAAGACCTTTATCTCTCCTTCTATTCTAAATGACAGACTTGCTGGATAAAGGATTCTCGGCTGCATATTTTTTCTGTCTAGCACTCTGAAAATCTCTTGCCAATTCTTTCTGGCCTGCCAAGTTTCAAAAGAGAGATCAGTCACGAGTCTTATAGGTCTCCCTTTATATGTGAGGGCACGTTTACCCCTTGCTGCTTTCAGAATTTTCTCTTTATCCTTGTATTTTGCCAGTTTCACTATGATATGTCGTGCAGAAGATCGATTCAAGTTCCGTCTGAAGGGAGTTCTCTGTGCCTCTTGGATTTCAATGCCTTTTTCCTTCCCCAGTTCAGGGAAGTTCTCAGCTATTATTTCTTCAAGTACCCCTTCAGCACCTTTCCCTCTCTCTTCCTCCTCTGGGATACCTATTATGCGTATATTATTTCTTTTTAGTGTATCACTTAGTTCTCTAATTTTCCCCTCATACTCCTGGATTTTTTTATCTCTCTTTTTCTCAGCTTCCTCTTTTTCCATAACTTTATCTTCTAGTTCACCTATTCTCTCCTCTGCCTCTTCAATCCGAGCCGTGGTGGTTTCCATTTTGTTATGCATTTCGTTTAAAGCGTTTTTCAGCTCCTCGTGACTGTTCCTTAGTCCCTTGATCTCTGTAGCAAGAGATTCTCTGCTGTCAGCTATACTGTTTTCAAGCCCAGCGATTAATTTTATGACTATTATTCTAAATTCACTTTCTGTTATATTATTTAAATCCTTTTTGATCAGCTCATTAGCTGTTGTTATTTCCTGGAGATTCTTCTGAGGGGAATTCTTCCGCTTGGTCATTTTGGATAGTCCCTGGCGTGGTGAGGACCTGCAGGGCACTTCCCCTGTGCTGTGGTGTATAACTGGAGTTGGTGGGCGGAGCCGCAGTCAGACCTGATGTCTGCCCCCAGCCCACCGCTGTGTCCACAGTCAGACTGGTGTGTGCCTTCTCTTCCCCTCTCCTATGGGCGGGATTCACTGTGGGGTGGGGTGGCCTGTCTGGGCTACTTGCACACTGCCAGGCTTGTGATGCTGGGGATCTGGCGTCTTAGCTGGGGTGGGTAGGCAAGGTGCACAGGGGCAGGAGGGGCAGGCTTAGCTTGCTTCTCCTTAGGTGATCCACTTCAGGAGGGGCCCTGTGGCAGCAGGAGGGAGTCAGATCCGCTGCCGGAGGTTTGGCTCCGCAGAAGCGCAGAGTTGGGTGTTTGCGCGGAGCGAGCAAGTTCCCTGGCAGGAACTGGTGCTCTTTGGGATTTGGGCTGGGGGATGGGCAGGGGAGATGGCGCTGGCGAGTGCCTTTGTTCCCCACCAAACTGAGCTCTGTCCTCCGCCCCGGCTCCCTCCCGCCAGTCCGTGGAGCGCGCACCGCCTCGCCGCCCTTCCTACCCTCTTCCGTGGGCCTCTCGTCTGCGCTTGGCTCCGGCGACTCCGTTCTGCTAATCCTCTGGCGGTTTTCTGGGTTATTTAGGCAGGTGTAGGTGGAATCTAAGTGATCAGCAGGACGCGCGGTGAGCCCAGCGTCCTCCTATGCCGCCATCTTCCCTCTCTCCCTGTTCCTTTTTTCTTGACTCGTTCTGTTTTTTTGGTAATTGATGCATTTCTATAGTGTTATGTTTGGGTTTTATAATCTTTATTTTATATATATCTATTTTAGATTTTATATTTTAGGTTATCACGTTTATATATAACATGCTTATGTCCACCTTAAGAGGTCTACATTAAATTGGCAGACATATACGTTCAAACATATTACTTAAAATCTTCCTTTTATAACTCTTTCCTCCACATCTTATGTATATATGGTGTCATAGTTTACATCTAATTATAACTTCCTCCTTTCCACTTGAAGAAATCTGTTTATCATTTCTTATAAGTCTGGTGTAGTGATGATAAGGTCTTTTAACTTTTGTTTGGGAAAACCTTTATCTCTTCTTGAATTCTGAATTATAATCTTCAAGTATAAGTATTGCTTGTAGTTTTTGTTTGCTTGTTTTCCTTTCATTACTGACATGCTACTGCACTTGGGCCTGCAAAGTTTCTGCTAAAAAATCAGCATATTGCCTCCTTGGTTTTTTTTTTTTTTTTTTTTCTGGGGATCTCTGTGTGCCCTTGATCTGGATATATGTTTCCTTCCAAAGCATAGGGAAGTTTTAAGTTATCGTTTCTGCAGATAATGTTTCTGCCCCATTTTCTCTCTACCTATTCTGGGATCCATATAATGAAAATATTATTATGCTTGAGGGAGTCACTGAATTCCCAAAATCTATTTTCCTTTGCATATTTCTTCTCTCATTTATTTGGCTTCATTATTCTGCATTACACTGACATTTATTTCTCTGATACAGTCCTTTGCTACTTTCAGCCTCTGACTTATTCCATCAAATATATTCTTAATTTCATTTACTGTGTTCTTCATCTCTGATTTTATTTATGTGTTAAGGAATTCAATGATGTCCTCCACTGTTTCCTCAAGTCATTGAGTATTTTTATGATCTTTATTTTATTTATTTTCTTTACTTTTTTTAAAATTTACATCCAAATTAGTTAGCATATAGTGCAACAATGATGTCAGGAGTAGATTCCTTAGTGGCCCTTACCATTTAGCTCATTCCCCCTCCCACATCCCCTCCAGTAACCTTCTGTTTGTTCTCCATATTTGTGGTTCTCATGTTTTATCCCCCTCCCTGTTTTTATACTATTTTTGTTTCCCTTCCCTTATGTTCATCTGTTTTGTCTCTTAAAGCCCTCATATGAGTGAGGTCAAACGACATTTGTCTTTCTCTGACTGACTAATTTCACTTCGCATAATGCCCTTTAGTTCCATCCATGTCATTGCAAATGGCAAGATTTCATTACTTTTGATTGCCGAGCAATATATATATATATATATATATATATATATATATATAATATATATATATATACTCCATTATATACACACACATTATATACTTCTTTATCCATTCATCCATTGATGGACATTTCAGCTCTTTCCATACTTTGGCTATTGTTGATAGTGCTGCTATAAACATTGGGGTGCATGTGTCCCTTCAAAACAGCACAATTGTATCCCTTGGGTAAATACCTAGTAGTGCAATGCTGGGTCATAAGGCAGTTCTATGTGTAGTCTTTTGAGAAACCTCCATACTGTTTCCCAGAGTGGCTGCACCAGCTTGCATTTCCATCAAAAATGCAAAGGAGATCCTCTTTCTCTGCATCCTCGCCAATATCTGTGTTGCTTGAGTTGTTAATGTTAGCCATTCTAACAGGTATAAGGTGGTACCTCATTGTGGTTTTGATTTGTATTTCCCTGATGATGAGTGATCTGGCACATTTTTCATGTGTTGGTTGGCCATATGGATGTCTTCTTTGGAGAAGTGTCTATTCATGTCTTTTGCCCATTTCTTCACTGGATGATTTGTTTTTTAGCTGTTGAGTTTAGTATGTTCTTTATAGATTTTGGACATTAACCCTTTATCTGATATGTCGTTTGCAAATAGCTTCTCCTATTCTGTCGGTTGCCTTTTGTTTTGCTGATTGTTTCCTTCACTGTGCAGAAGCTTTTTATTTTGATGAGGTCCCAGTAGTTCATTTTTGCTTTTGTTTCCCTTGCTTCCGGAGACATATTGAGTAAGAAGTTGCTGCGGCCAAGATCAAAGAGGTTTTTGCCTGCTTTCTCCTCGAGGATTTTGATGGCTTCCAGTCTTACAATGAGGTCTTTCATCCATTTTGAGTTTATTTTTGTGTATGGTGTAAAACAGTGGTCCAGGTTCCTTCTTCTGCATGTCGCTGTCCAGTTTTCCCAGCACCCCTTGCTGAAGACACTGTCTTTATTCCATTGGATATTCTTTCTGGCTTTGTCAAAGAGTAGTTGCCCATACGTTTGTGGGACGTTTATGGGTTCTCTCTTTTGTTTCTTTGATCTGAGTGTCTGTTCTTGTGCCAGTACCATACTGTCTTGATGATTACAACTTTGTAGTATAGCTTGAAATCTGGGATTGTGATGCCTTCTGCTTTGGTTTTCTTTTTCAAAATTGCTTTGGCTATTTGGCATCTTTTCTGGTTCCATACAAATTTTAGGATTATTTTTTCTAGTTCTGTGAAGAATGTTGGTGTTATTTTGATAGGGATTAGATTGAATATGTAGATTGCTTTGGGTAATATAGACATTTTAACAATGTTTTTTCTTCCTATCCAGGAGCAAGGAATGTTTTTCCATTTTCTTGTGTCTTCTCCAATTTCTTTCAAAAGCTTTCTATACTTTTCACTGTATAGATTTTTCACCTCTTTGGTTAGATTTATTCCTAAGTATCTTATGGTTTTTGGTGCAATTGCAAATGGGATCAATTCCTTGGTTTCTCTTTCTGTCACTTCTTTGTTGGTGTATACAAATGCAACTGATTTTGGTGTATTGATTTTATATCCTGCAACTTTGCCAAATTCATGAATCAGTTCCAGAAGTTTTCTCATGGAATCTTTTGTGTTTTCCAGATAGAGTATCATGTCTTCTGCTAAGAGTGAAAGTTTGACCTCCTTCTTGCCGATTTGGATGCCTTAATTATTTCTTTGTGTTGTCTGACTGCAGAGGCTAAGACTGCAAATACTATGTTGAATAACAGTGGCTAGAGTGGCATTCTTGTCTTCTTCCTGACTGTAGGGGAAAGCTCTCAATTATTCCCCATTGAGGATGATATTAGCGTTGGGTCGTTCATATATGGCTTTCATGATCTCAAGGTATGCTCCTTCTATCCCTACTTTCTTGAAGGTTTTTATCAAGAAAGGATGCTGCATTTTGTCAAATGCTTTCTCTGCATCTATTGAGAGGATCATATGGTTCTTGTCCTTTTTTTTAGTGATGTGAGGAATCACGTGAATTGTTTTTCAGATATTGAACCAGCCCTGCATTCCAGGTGTAAATCCCACTTTGTCATGGTGAGTAATTTTTTGTGATGTATGGTTGGATCCAGTTGGCTAATATCTTGTTGAGGATTTTTGCATCCATGTTCATCAAGGAAATTGGTCTATAACTCTCCTTTTTAGTGGGGTCTCTCTCTGGTTTGGGAATCAAGGTAATGCTGGCTTCATAGAATGAATTTGGAAGTTTTCCATCCATTTCTATTTTTTGGAACAGCTTCAAGAGAATAGGTGTTAACTCTTCTTTAAATCTTTGGGAGAATTCCCCTGGAAAGCCATCTGGCCATGTGTTCCTCTTTTTTGGGAGATTTTTTATTACAAATTTGATTTCCTTACTGGTTATGGGTCTGTTCCAATTTTTATTTCTTCCTGTTTCAGTTTTGGTAGTGTATATGTTTCTAGGAATTTGTCCGTTTCTTCCAGACTGCCCATTTTATTGACATATAATTGCTCATAATATTCTCTTATTATTGTTTTTATTTCTCTGTGTTGGTTGTGATGTCTCCTCTTCCCTTCTTGATGTTATTTATATGGGTTCTTTCCGTTTTCTTTTTGATCAAACTGGCTAATGGTTTATAAATTTGGAAATTCTTTCAAAGAACCAGCTTCTGGTTTCATTGATCTCTTCTATTTTTTTTTTTTTTTTTTTTTTTTTTTTGGTTTCAAGAGTATTGATGTCTGCTCTAATCTTTATTATTTCCTAACTTCTGCTAATTTTGGGTTTTATTTGTGGTTCTTTTTCCAGCTCTTTAAGGTGTAAGGCTAGGTTATGCATCTGAGATTTTTCTTCCTTCTTTATGAAGGCCTGGATTGATATGTACTTTCCTCTTATGACCCCCTTTGCTGAGTCCAGGAGATTTTGGGTTGTGGTGTTATCATTTTCATGGGCTTCCACATAGTTTTTAATTTCCTTTTTAACTTCTTGGTTAGTTCTTCATTCTTTAGTAGGATGTCTTTCAACCTCCAAGTATTTGTTACCTTTCCAAATTTCTCTTGTGGTTGATTTAGAATTTCAAAGCGTTGTGTTCTAAAAATATGCACGGTATGAACTTGATCTTTCTGTACTTGCTGAGGGCTGATTTGTGTCCTAGTATGTGGTCTATTCTGGAGAATGTTCCATGTGCACTGGAGAAGAATGTATATTCTGTTGCTTCAGGATGAAAGGTTCTGAATATAATTGTTAAGTCCTTCTGGCCCAGTGTGTCACTCAAAGCCATTGTTTCCTTGTTGATTTTTTTGATTAGATTATATGTCCATTGCTGTGAGTGGGGTGCTGAAGTCTCCTACTATTGTGGTATTTCTATTGATGAGTTTCTTTATGTTTGTGATTAATTGATTTATATATTTGGGTGCTGCCACATTTGCCACACAAATGTTTACAATTGTTAGGTCTTCTTGGTGGATAGACCCCTTGATTATGATATAATGCCTTCTGCATCTCTTGATACAGTCTTTATTTTAAAGTCTAAATTGTCTACGTATGGCTACTTCAGCTTTGTTTTGTTGACCAATAGCATGATAGATGGTTCTCCATCCCCTTATTTTCAATCTGAAGGTGTCTTTAAATCTAAAGTGTGTCTCTTGTAAACAGCATATAGCTGGATCTTGTTTTCTTATCCATTCTGTTACCCTATGTCTTTTGATTGGAGCATTGACTCCACTGACATTTAGAGTGAGTACTAAAAGAAATGAATTTATTGCCATTATGTCGCTTATAGAGTTGGAGTTCCTGGTGTTCTCTGATCCTTTCTAATCTTTGTTGCTTTTGGTATATATATATATATATATATATATATATATATATATTTTTTTTTTTTTTTCATGTGTTCTCCCCTCAGAGAGTCCCCTTTAAAATATCTTGCAAGGCTGGTTTAGTGGTCACAAACACCTTTAATTTTTGTTTTTCTGGGAAACTTTTTATCTCTCCTTCTATTTTGAATGACAGCCTTACTGGATAAAGAATTCTTGGCTGCAAAACTTTATGATTCAGCGCTTTGAATATATCCAGCCAATCCTTTCTGGCCTGTCAAGTTTCTGTGGATAGGTGTGCTGCAAACCTGATCTGTCATCCCTTGTAGTTTAAGGACCTTTTTCCCTTGCTGTTTCCATGATTCTCTCCTTGCCTGAGTATTTTGTGTATTTGTCTCTGATATACCTTGTTGATGGTCGGTTTTTGTTGAATCTGATGGGATTCCTCTGTGCTTCCTGGATTTTGATATCTGTGTCTTTCCCCAGGTTAGGAAAGTTCTCTGCTTTGATTTGCTCACATAACCTTTCTACCCCCATTTCTCTCTCTTCCTCTTCTGGGACCCCTATGATTCTGATGTTGTTCCTTTTTAATGTGTCACTGATTTCTGTAATTCTTAAATCATGCTGTTTTGCCTTAATCTCCCTCTTTTTTTTCTGCTTCGTTATCCTCTATAAGTTTGTCCTCTATATCGCTGTATCTCTGTTCTGCCTCATCCATCCTTGTCGCTGCAGCATCCATTTGTGATTGCAGCCTAGTTAGAGCATTTTTTTTTAATCCTGACTAGTTTTTACTTCTTTTATCTCCAAAGAAAGGGATTCTAATTTATTTTTGATTCCAGTCAGTATTCTTATTATTGTGATTCTAAATTATGGTTCAGACATATTTTTCCATCTGTGTTGATTAAGTTCCTGGGTGTCATGTCTTCTTTCTCTTTCTTTTGGGGTGAATTCCTTTGATTCGTCATTTTTAAGGGAGAAAAGGAATTAATGAGGTAGAAAAAATTAAAATTAAAAAAAATATTAAAATTAAAAAATTAAACACACACACACACAAAATTGAATAAATGATGCTAGACCCTGGGTGTGTTATGGTCAGCGTTTTGAAAGTGGCTTGAAAGATTAGAGAAAAAAGAGGGGGGAAGAAAAAAAGGAAATTGTTTGAAAATTTGTAAAAATGAATACACTGAAGTAGACTAAAATGAAATGATGGAAGTAAAATAGAATTTGAAAAAAATTACACAAAAGTAAAGAATATAGTAAAAACTAAAGAAAAATATTTCAATAAAATTAAAAATAAAGATTTTTTTTCTCTTTGTGTATTCAAGGAAAAGAAAAGAAATGAAAATAGAAAAAAAGTAAAAAACCAAACAATGAAATTGAAAAGGTGGACCTGCAAACAGAGTGAAATACGACTTAAATTACTTCGTATTGCCCTAGAAGTCAGACTATGAAGTGCTTTATTGTCCATAAATTTATCAGGCTTTGAGACTTCTGTTTATGAAGAGTGATGTTGGCCCAGTTGGGCGGGGCTTAATGTAAGGGCTCTGTTTTCCAGTAGATGGCGCTGCTAACCTACTGGGATGGATTGTTGTGGCACTAGTAGGTGTATATAAGCATGTGAGGGAGCTGTGAGAATGGTGTCACACAGTTACCTAATCTCTACTATCAGAACTCTGTTCTCCCCGATCAGCATTCACACACCCGTCTTTTGTCTTCAGCTTTTGTCCACTCCCCGCTTTCACACTGTCCATGACCAAGCCCCAAGTAGTACCTCTCCCCTGAGTTTTGTCTCAGATGTGGCTACCTTCCCCGGCCCTCCACTTCTGAGGGTCTGCAGCTTTGACACATTCCACCCCTCTGCAGAGGGTCTCACTGAGCAAAGGTTGAATCCTGGCTGCATCCAGGAAAGTTCATGGGACCATGCTGCTGCTGATGCCCAGAGACTGCAGCCTGGTTCCAGCCCGCCCCAGAAAAAGTTTACAAGATGTTGTAGCAGCAGTGTTTCAGGGATTATGGAAAATCACAACACTCATGTGGCACCAGGCTTCACCCTTAATGACCTTTTCCAGCAACAAAAAATGTAGCCGTTCTCTGGGGTCTAATGGGACCAGGTGGTCTCAGTCTCTACCAAATGTCCTTCCAGCAATGGAACCACTTCTCCCCATGTGGCATGAGAACCTCCTGGATCCCACTCTGCTCCTGGGGATTTGCTCTTCCCACCAGAGCACAACCAGGTATCTAGCTGCAGAGTTGGAGACACTGCACTCCCCCTGTTTACAGTCTTAATGGAATTTAAACCCTCTTCTTTCTCCATTTTTAGTTTAGTCCCTACAGCTGTTTCTAATTTTCCACTTTCTCTCCAGCTGCTTTTGGGAGGGTTGCTTTTGCCACACCCACCCCCCCGCATCTCCGTTCTATGCACGCAAAAGCAGCTCCCTGCCTGCTACAGCTTCTCTCTCCCCAAGTTCACCTCTCTGCACTGTGTACCTGCTGAATTCTGTAGTTCAGTTTGTGCAGATTGTTGTGTTAATCCTCAGATCAGTTTTCTGGGTGTGCAGGATGGTTCAGTGTTGGTCTGGTTGTATTTCATGGACACAAGACACACAAAAAACTTCCATGCTCTTCTGCCATCTTGGCTCCCTTTTATGATATTTATTTTAAATTTTTGATCAAGGAGGAGCTAGTAGTATAGTAGAGGAGGAATCTAGGCTTCCCTCATCCCTTGAACACATCTAGATAAATTTCAAATCATTTTGAATAAACAAGAAATTTCTGAAGACTGAGAAAATATTGAACAGTTAGACGGCGAGAAGAGGCCACATTTTGGAAGGTAGGATGTGTGGAGATGGTTTTGGGGAAAAATACAGATAGATGTTGAAGAGGGGTGAGAGCACTGGTCATAGTGAAAGGTAGGAGAGAGGAACACTCAGGGGACCCCACAAAGAGAATACTTCCACAGAACCATTGATGGGGAAGGGGAGAGTGGCTGATTTTTGTGAGATTTGCAACCAGCAGGGTTCAGAGATTGGAGTTTTTGAGGTCACAAACATGGCTTGTGTAGAGTCCTGTGTACTGTGTACTCTGTAGTGTTTCTGTATAAGCAGGCAGGTAACCCAGGGGCAAATGGTGCCATCTCAGGATCATCGAAGATGCACTGGGAGAAACTGTTCCCTCGTCTTGGAGTGCAGCTGAAAGATGTATCTTTGCTTCTCCAGGGACAAAAGATCTTGTTGTTGACATTCCCCTTCCCTTCCCCTAACCATCCTTGCAGAGACACCTGCTGAGGACAGCTAACCCAGACATTGGCTGCTTAGTGTGCATTGTTCCTAATTCCATGTTCCTGTGTCTGGTGTGACTGGTGTGACTTATTTTTTTGTCCCATGACACCAACCTGTAGGTATTAACCCCCTAAAAGTGCTAACAGGTTTTTTTTTCCATTTTTTTCTGAGTAACAAAAGTGACATTACACTGTTTGCAGTATATACAATTGGTCAAAAATATTTTGAAAAATATTATAACAACAAATATAAAGAATTTATAATTTAAGAAAACGTTTTGGATATGAGTTAGGAATAACTTTTTAAAATATATTTCATGAAATGAAAAGAAAAGAAAGAAAAGGAAAACACGATGGTCCCAAATCTTTGGGATGCAACAAAAGCAGTCATAAGAAGGAAGTGTATAACAATAACAATACAGGCCTACCTCAAGAAGCAAGAAAAGTCTCAAATAAGCAACTTACCCCTACACCTAAGGGAGCTGGGGAAGGAACAACAAATACAGCCTAAAACCAGCAGAAGGAGGAAAATAATAAATACCAGAGCATAAATAAATGATATAGAAACAAATAAACAAAAAACCCAGTAAAACAGATCAATTAAACAAGGAGGTCGTTCTTTGAAAAAATTAGTACAATTGATAAACCCCTATACAGAATTATCAAAAAGAAAAGGAAAAAGACCCAAATGAATAAAATCACAAGTGGGGGAGGATAAATAACAACGAACATGACAGAAATAAAACAATTGTAAGAGAGTATTATGAAAAATTATTTTGCAATAAATTGGGCGATTTGGAAGAAATTCATAAATTACTACAAACATATAAACTACCAAAGCTGAATCAGAGAGTAATATAAAACTTGGGCAAGACAATAGCTAGGAAGGAAATTGAATCAGTAATGAAAAATTACCTAAGAAACAAAAAGTTCAGGGCTAGATGGCTTTGCAGGGGAATTCTACCAAAGGTGCAAAGAAGATTGAATACCTACTCTTCTCAAACTATTTCAAAAATAGAAATGGAAGGAAAACTGCCAAACTCATTCTATGAGGTCAGCATTACTTTGACTGGAGACAAACACTATGCTAAAAAAGAAAACTGCAAGCTAATATCCCTAATCCACATGGATGCAAAAATTCTTAACAACAGTGTAGCAAATTTAAGCCAACCATGTATTAAAAGATTCACTCACCACGAGCAAGTGGGATTTATTCTTGGGTTGCAATGGGGGTTCAATATATGCAAATCAATCAGTGTGATATTAACAAAAGAATGGGCAAGAACTATATAGTCCTTTCAATAGATACAGGAAAAGCATTTGACAGAGTAAAACATACATCCTTAATAAAAAACCCTTAAAAAAGTAAAGATAGAAGGAACATACCTTAACCTAACAAGGGCCATAACCAAAACCCCACAGCTAATATCCACCTTCATGGGGAAAAACAGAGTTTTCCTCTATGGTCAAATAAAAGACAGGGATGTTTGCTCTCACCACCACTATTTAACATAATATCAGAAGACCGAGACTCAGTAGTCAGACAACAAAGAGAAATAAAAGTCAGCGAGAATGACAAGGATGAAGTCAAACTTTCATTCTTCTCAGATGACATGATGCTCTATATAGGAAACCTGAAAGACTACACTAAAAAAAATGCTAGAACTGATAAAAAAAAATTCAATAAAGTCATAGGATACAAAATAAATGTGCAGAAATCTGTTGCATTTCTCTACACCAATAATGAAGCAATAGAAAGAGAAATCAAGGATCAATCCCGTTTACGATTCACCAAAATCTATAAGACACCTAGGAATAAATCTAACAAAAGAGGTACAAAATCTGTATTCTGCAAACTATTAAACATTTACCAATGAAATTAAAGAGGATAAAAAGAAATAAAAAGACATTCTATGCTAATTGATTGGAAGAACATTGTTAAAATGTTTATACGACCCAAAGCAATCTTCATTTAATGAAATCCCTATCAAAATATCAACACAGAGTGGCAATCTCGAAAAACGCCATGCGCGACAAGGATGGATGAAGCAGAGCCATGAATCAGAAAAATATGCAGCCAAGAATTCTTTATCCAGCAAGGCTGTCATTCAAAATAGAAGGAGAAATAAAAAGTTTCCAAGGCAAACAAAAATTAAAGGAGTTTGTGACCACTAAACCAGTCCTGTAAGAAATTTTAAAGGGCATTCTCTGAGGGGAGGGAAAAAAATCAACAAAGAATAGAAATGACAAGAGAACAACACCAGAAACTCCAACTCTACAGGCAACATAATGGCAATAAATTCATATATTTCAGTACTCACTTTAAACATCAATGGACTAAATGTTCCAATCAAAACACATAGAGTAACAGAATGGATAAGAAAATAAGATCCCTCTTTATGCTGTTTACAAGAGACCCACTTTAGACTTAAAAATGTCTTCACATTGAAAGTAAGGTATGCAGAACCCTCTATCATGCTAATAGTCACCAAAAGAGAGCCAGAGTAGCCATACTTGTATCAGAATATCTAGACTTTAAAATAAAGACTGTAACAAGTGATGAAGAAGGGCATTATATTATTAAGGGACCTGTTCGCCAAGAAGAACTAAAAATTGTAAATATTTATGCTCCAAATGTGGAAGTATCCAACTATATAACTCACTTAATCACAAACATAAAGAAACTCATTGATAATAATACTATAATAGTAAGGAACTTCAAAACCCCACACTTACAGCAAACTTACAGCACACTTCAACACTTACAACAATGGATAGATCATCTAAACAGCAAACCAACAAGGAAAAAAATTCTTCAAATGATACACTGGACCTGTTGGACTTAACAGATATATTCAGAACATTTCATCCCAAAACAACAGAATATACTTTCTTCTCCAGTGCACATGGAACGTTCTCTAGAATAGATCACATACTGGGACACATATTAGCCCTCAAGAAGTACAAAAATGTCAAGATCATGCTGTGCAAATTTTCAGACCACAACATTCTGAAACTTGAAATCAAGGACAAGAAACAATGTGGAAAAATAACGAATAATTGGAGACTAAAGAATATCTTACTAAACAATGAATGGGCTAACCGTGAAGTTAAAGAGAAAATTAAACAGTACATGGAAGCTACAGAAAATGGTAACACAACAGCCCAAAAGCTCTGAGATGCAGCAAATGTGGTCATAACAGGGAAATATGTAGTAATTCAAGCCTTCCTGAAGAAGAAAGAAAGCTCTCAGATACACAACTTAATCCTACACCTGAAAGAGCTGGAAATAATCAGCAAACAAAACCCCAAACCAGGAGAAGACAGGAAATAATAAAGATTAGAGCAGAAATCAATGCTATCAAAACAAACAAACAAACAAACAAACAAACAAAAACAGTAGAACAGATCAATGAACCCAGAAGCTGGTTCTTTGAAAGAATTAACAAAATTGATAAACCAGTAGCCAGTTTGATCAAAAAGAAGAAGGAAAGGACTCAAATAATTAAAATCAAGTATTAAAGAGGAGAGATCACAACCAACACAGCAGCAATACAAACAATAATAAGAAAATGTTATGAGCAATTATATGCTAATAAAATGGGCACTCTGGGGTAAATGGATGAATTCCTATAAACATATAGACTATCAAAAATGAAACAGGAAGAAATAAAAAATTTGAACAGATCCATAACCAGTAAAGAAATCAAGTTAGTAATAAAAAAATTTCAAAATAACAAGAGTCCAGGGCTGGATGGCTTTCCAGGGGACATCTACCAAACATTTAAAGAAGGGTTAACACCTATTCTCTTGAAGCTGTTCCAAAAAATAGAAATGGAAATAAAACTTCCAAATGGTTTCTGTGAAGCCAGCATTACCTTAGTTCCAAAAACAGAGACGCCACTAAAAAGGAGAACAATAGACCGATTTCCCTGATGAACATGGATGCAAAAATCCTCAACAAGATATTAGCCAACTGGATCCAACCATACATCACAAAAAATTACTCACCACGACAAAGTGGGATTTACACCTGGAATGCAGGGCTGGTTCAATATCCGAAAAACAATTCACGTGATTCCTCACATCACTAAAAAAAAGGACAAGAACCATATGATCCTCTCAATAGATGCAGAGAAAGCATTTGACAAAATGCAGCATCCTTTCTTGATAAAAACCTTCAAGAAAGTAGGGATAGAAGGAGCATACCTCGAGATCATGAAAGCCATATATGAACGACCCAACGCTAATATCATCCTCAATGGGGAATAATTGAGAGCTTTCCCCTACAGTCTGGAAGAAGACAAGAATGCCACTCTAGCCACTGTTATTCAACATAGTATTTGCAGTCTTAGCCTCTGCAGTCAGACAACACAAAGAAATAATTAAGGCATCCAAATCGGCAAGAAGGAGGTCAAACTTTCACTCTTCACAGATGACATGATACTCTATCTGGAAAACCCAAAAGATTCCACCAATAATACTGCTAGAATTGATCCATGAATTTGGCAAAGTTGTAGGATATAAAATCAATGCACAGAAATTGGTTGCATTCCTATACACCAAAAGCAATAGAAGGAGAAATCAAGGAATCGACCCCATTTACAATTGCACCAAAAACCTTAAAATACCTAGGAATAAACATAACTAAAGAGGTGAAAATTCTGTAAACTGAAAAGTATACAAAGCTTATAAAAGAAATTGAAGAAGAAACCAAAAAACAGAAAACATATTCCATGCTCGTGAATAGGAAGAACAAATATTATTAAAATGTAAATACTACCTAAAGGAATCGACATATTCAATTCAACCTCTATCAAAAAACACCAACATTCTTCACAGAGCTAGAACAAACAATCCTAAAATTTGTGTGGAATCAGAAAAGACCCTGAATAGCCAAAGCAATCTTGACAAAGAAAACCAAAGCTGGAGGCATCACAATCCAAGACTTCAAGCTGTATTCCAAACCTGTAATCATCAAGACATCATGGTACTGGCAGAAAAACAGACATTCAGATAATGAAATACAATAGAAAACCCAGAAATTAACCCGCAAAAGTATGCCCAACTAATCTTTGACAAAGCAGGAAGGAATATCCAATGGAATAAAGACAGTCTCTTAAGCAAATGATGCTGGGAAAACTGGACAACGACATATAGAAAAAGGAACCTGGGCCACTTTCCTTCACCATACACAAAAAGAAACACAAAATGGGTGAAAAACCTAAACATAAGACAGGAAGACATCAAAATCCCCGATGAAAAAGCAGGAAAAGCCTCTTTGACGTCGGCCACAGCAACCTCTTACTCAACACATCTCTGGAGGCAAGGGAAACAAAAGCTAAAGCGAACTGTTGGGACCTCATCAAAATAAAAACCTTTTGCACACCAAAGGAAACAATCAGCAAAACTAAAAGGCAACCAACAGAATGGGAGAAGATATTTGCAAATGACATATCAGAGAAAGGGTTAGTATTCAAAAATCTATAAAGAACTTATCAAACTCAACACCTAAAAAACAAGTAATTCAGTGAAGAAAAGGGCAAATGACATGAACAGACACTTTTTCAAAGAAGACAAGCAGATGACAACCAACACACGAAAAATTTCTCAACATCACTCATCATCAGGGAAATACAGATCAAAACCTTGATGAGATACAACCTCACACCTGTCAGAATGGCTAACATTAACAACTCACACAACAACAGAGGATGTGGAGAAAGAGGATCTCTTTTGCACTGCTGGTGGGAATGCAAAAAGGTACAGCCACTCTGAAAAAAAGCATAAAGGTTCCTCAAAAAATTAAAAATAGAACTTACCCTATGATCCAGCAGTTGCATTACTAGCTATTTATTCAAGGAATACAGGTATGCTGTTTCAAAGGGGCATGCGCATCGCAATGTTTGTAGCAATAATATCAACACTAGCCAAAGTATGGGAGAGCCCAAATGCACATCGGTGTAAAAATGGATAAAGGTGTGGTATATATATCCAATGGAGTATTACTCAGTAATCAAAAAGAATGAAATCTTGCCATTTGCAGCTACATGGATGGAATTAGAGGGTATTAAGCTAAGCGAAATTAGTCAGAGAAACACAAATATCATATGAATTCACTCATCTGAGGACTTTATGATACAAAACAGATGAACATAAATGAAGCAACACAAAAATAATATAAAAACAGGGATGGGGACAAACATAAGAGACTTTTAAATATAGACAACAAACAGAGGTTTGCTGGTGGTTTGAGGGAGGGGGGATGGGCTAAATGGGTAAGGGACATTAAGGAATCTACTCCTGAAATCATTGTTGCACTATACACTAACTAACTTGGATGTAAATTAAAAAAATAATAATAATTAAATTACTTAAAAAAGAGAGGAAGAAAACAAACTGAATGTTATTGGAGAGAGGTGAGTTGGAGATTGGCTAGATTGGTGATGGGTATTAAGGATGGCAATTGTGATGAGAACTGGGTGTTATATGTAATTGATGAATCACTGTATTCTCCTGAAACCAATATCGCACTGTATGTTACCTAACTACATTTTAGAAAAAAGAAAAAAAAAAAAAAGAAAAAAGAAAAAGAAATGGGCAGAAGACTTAAATAGACATTTTTCCAAAGGAGATTTACAGATGGCCAACAGAAAAATGGAAAGATGCTCAACATCACTCATCATCAGGGGATACAAATCAAAACTTCAATTAAATTCCACCTTACACTTGTCAGAATGGTAAAATTAACAGCACAAAAGCAACAGGTGTTTCTGAGGGTGAGGGTAAAATGAACACTCTCACACTGCTGATGGGATTACAAATTGGTGCAACCACTCTGGAAAACAAAGAGTTAATACTAGAACTACCCTATACTCCAGCATTCGTGGGACTAAGTATTTACCTAAAAGATACAAAAACAATAACTCAGAGGGACACATGCACCCTGATTGCTTATAGAAGCATTACCAACAATACCCAAATTATGGAAACAGACCAACTGTCCATTGACTGATGAAGGGATAAAGATGTGGTATATACCCAGCCATGAAAAAGAATGAAATTTTGCCATTTTCAATGATGTGGATGGAGCTAGAGAAGATTATTCTAAGTGAAATAAGCCAGGCACAAGAAGACAAATACCCTATGATTTCACTCATATGTGGAATTAAAGAAACAAGTGAACATAGTGGGAGAGGGAAAGAATAGAAAACCAAGAAATAGACTCTTAACTATATTGAACAAACTCTTACCAGATGGGAGGCAGGTGGAAGATAGGTTACATAGGTGATGGGGATTAAGGAGGGCACTTGTGATGAGCACCAGGTATTGAATTACTAAGTTCTACACCTGAAACTAATATTACACTCTGTTAACTAACTGGAATTCAGATAAAATTTGAAGGAAAAAAATAAAATATTATGAAACTGAATCCAATAATATATCAAAAAATCATTCACGATAGTCAATTGGGATTTTTTCCCCTGAGATGCAAGTGTATTTCAATATTCACACATCAATCAACACACAACATGATGTCAAAATTTAAGGATAGAAACCATATGATTAGTTCAGTAGATGCAGAAAAATCATTTAACAAAGTAAAGCATCTATTCATGATGAAAACTCTCAACAGAGGAGGTTTAGAGGGAACATACATCAGTAGAGTAAAGGTAATGTATGAAAAACTGAGAGGTAGCATCATACTAACAGGTATGATGGTAAGACTCCACTAGAAGACTGCTAGCATTGATAAATAAAGTTAGTAAAATCACCAGATATAAAATCAATATACAGAAATATGTTGTATTTCTATAAGCTAATATTGTAGTAGTAGAAAGATAACAATCCCATTTACAATTGCAACAAAAATATTGTAATACCTAGGAGTGAAACATATCCAAGGAGGTGAAATGATTGTATGTGATAACAATAAAACATTGATGGATAAATTGAAGATGACACAGGGGAAATAGTAAGATATTCCATGCTCATGGGTTGGAGGAAGACACATTATTAAACTATCTGTACTACTTAATGCAAACTACAGATTTATTGTGTTTCCTGTCACAATACAAGCAATATTTTCCACAGTCCTAGAACAAATAACCCTAAAACGTGTATGGATCCACAAAGTATCTTAAATAGCCAAAACAATCTTGAAAAAAAAAATAATAACAGAATTGGAGATATCACAACCTCAGATTTCAAGATATACTACAAAGCTATAGTAATGAAAATAGTATGATTCTGGTACTAAACTAGATACAAAAATGAATAGAACAAAATAGAACCCACAAGTACACCCAAGATTGTATGGTCCATTAATCTTCAATAAAGAGAAGTGAATATCCAATAGAAAAATATAGTATCTTCAAAAAATAGTGTTTAAAGACACTGGACATATGCCAGAAAAACAAAACAAAACAAAACAAAACAAAACAAACAAAACAAAACAAAACAAAACAAAGAAAACTTGACCACTTCCTTACATCATACTAAAAAGTAAATTCAAGGTGAATTAAATAACTAAATGTGAAACCTGAAACCATAAAAATTCTAAACAATGGCAAAGGTAGTAATTTCCCTGACATCAGTCATAGCAATATCTTTCCTGATTTGTCTCCTGAGTCAAGGGAAAGAAAAAAGAAAAGTATTGTGATAACAACAACAACAACGACAAGAACAACTTTAGCACAGAATTTGACACGATCAACAGAAATAAAAACAACCTACTGATTGGGAGAAGATATTTGTAAATGATATATCTGATAAAGTGTGAGTATCCAAAATGTATGAAGAACTAATACAAATCAACACCAGAAAGACAAATAATCCAATTAGAAACAGAACACATGGGCAGAACACATGAATAGCAATTCCTCCAAGGAAGATTTAGAAATGGTCAACTGATACATGAAAAGATGCTCAAGATCCCTCATTATCAGGGAAATGAAATCAATAGCACAAAGAGTTCACCTTACAGAGGTCAGAATGTCTAACTTGAAAAGCACAAGAATGAACAAGTGTTGGCAAGGATGTGGAGAAAAAAGAACACTCATGCACTTTTGGTGTGAATGCAAATTGGTGCAGGCACTATGGACAAAAGTATGGAGTGCCTTCAAAAAGTTAAAAATAGAATTACCATATGATCCGATAGTTCCACTGGGCATTTACCTAAAGAATATGCAAACACAATTTAAAAAGACCTATGTATTCTTTATTTCATCATTATTTACAGTAGCTAAGTTGTGGAAGCAACTTGGGTCCATTGATAGACGGATGGCTAAAGTAGATGTGTGTAGTCACACAATTCAACCATAAAAATAATAAAATCTTGCCATTTCAAAAACATGGATGGGTCTATAGTGCATTATGTAAGTAAAATGAGTCAGAGAAAGGCAAATATCATAAGATTTCTCTTCTATATGGAATATAAGAAACTAAACAAATGCACAAAGACAAAATAGAGACAAAACAAAGAAAAGGAAACATAAATATAGACACCAAATTGAATGTTACCGGGGCAGGTGGGTATGGGAGTGGTGAAATATGTGAAGGGGTGTAAGAATACACTTATTGTAACGAAGACTCAGTAATGTATAGATTTGCTGAATCACTATATTTTACACCTGCAACTAATATAACATTGTATGTTAACTAATGGAATTAAAATAAAAACTTAAAAAGCAAAAAAAAATAAAAGTTCAATGGAAGTATGAGAGATAAAATAAAATTTCCTCTTTGTGTATGTTTTTATATTTGTGCGCACATATAATTTCTTCAGTATATTTTACTAAATATGTGAATGGAAAATTCCTGTATCCTTACACAAGTCATTCTGAATTATAGAACAAAAATTTAGCCTTTGAAACAAATTCACGGATTAGCACATTTTAACAAGATCAATAGAAATAGGAAAGGTAAATTTACAGGCCAGCATATTCATTACACAGACACAAATCTACCAAAGAAGTATAAATTAAAAAAAAAAAAAACATACATTTGTTAAATTCAAAATGCAATGTTTAGTTTTAGAAAGTCTTTTTATTCACTATATTAACATAAGAAAAACTAAAAGTATTATCATTGTAAAGAATTTAGAACCTACAAAATCCATTTTTAGGGTGAGTAATCATTAGTAAGTTATAAAAAGAAAATGTAGGGGTTCCTGGGTGGTTCAGTGGGTTAAGTACCTGACTTTTGATTTTTGGCTCGGATCACAATCTCATGGTCATGATATTGAGCTTTGTGTCAGGGTCTGTGCTGTGCATGGAGTCTGCTCAAGATTCTCCTACTCCCTCTCCCCTTGTCCTTCCCCAGTCACACTCTCTTTCTCTAAAGAGAATGAAGAAAGAAAGAAGAAAGAAAGAAAGAAAGAAAGAAAGAAAGAAAGAAAGAAAAAGTTTAGAATCATTTTTTAAGGTGACAAAGAAATCCCTATTAGAATAGGAAGTGATCTGATACATAGAAAGAGTAAACATTGTCAAGTGTTCATTTCCCACATAATAAAATTAAGCAAAAACGTTCAGATCCAATGTTACCAGAATCTGGAAAACAGAATTTTACAAAAGAATAAAGAGTGTTGAAACAAACAAAAAATAGTGACTGGGAAACAGTAAGACCATGTTTTCAACATTTTTTATCTGCCTCTCAATAGGTTTGGTAGTGTTATTGCAATAAAATCTTAAAGCAGCAACAGTCTAAATGTAGTGACATGCCATATTCCTATTATGAAACTTATGTTCCTGGTTATAGAGGGAACAGAGTAGACCTAACACATATTATTGCATTTGTGACACTTCTAACCGGTCTTGGGGCCCACCTGAAAGACAATGATGCAAGGAGGATGTTTTATATACATAACTCAGAACACTGACAGAGAGCATGGAGGTTGTTGCTAAAAAAATGCTACAATAAGAACTGATAAACCACAGATCCCTGAGGAAAAAAAATTGCTAGTCAATGTATACAAAGGTTATCAAAGGCCCATAAGAAAAAGATGAAAGAGATTCAATGGTAATTTATGACTTTCAGAAGTAGAGATGCATACAGAAAAATTTAGAAATCCACATGCATACTCACAGTAAGGTAAATTCAGGAAACACTGAAAAATGCTCAAGTCTTTTCCAAAGGTTGATCCCCAGTGCAATGTTGTCAAAGTGCAGAAGAGTACGCGAAGCATAAAGCCAACGTGTAAAAACTGAGTGAGCTGTTTGTATGTTTCTTTTTTTTTTTTCTTTCAGTGTTTGAATCTTTTAGTTCCTGTAAATGAAATAAATCTTTTTCAAGGTACTAGCTTAACACAAACTAAAGTGAACTAAAGGAAAAGTCACTAAACATAACAAGGAACTGTATTTCCAAAATGCATTAGGTTGGTACTAAACAAATTTCTAGAGCCTTTAGAAACGTAAAATTAGCTATTTTTGCAGAAGAGTAAGCATATAACTTCCAGTTACACATTATAATAGCAAAACGTCTAATATCCACACACACAAATAAATCATGACACACAAACCTTCAAACCAAATCTGTCCTAAGTTTTGTATCTAAATCAACCTCTTCAGGCTCTAGTCTTTAATTCTCCCATAAATATTTTTTTTTAATTTTTTTTTCAACGTTTTTTATTTATTTTTGGGACAGAGAGAGACAGAGCATGAATGGGGGAGGGGCAGAGAGCGAGGGAGACACAGAATTGGAAACAGGCTCCAGGCTCTGAGCCATCAGCCCAGAGCCTGACGCGGGGCTCGAACTCACGGACCGCGAGATCGTGACCTGGCTGAAGTCGGACGCCTAACCGACTGCGCCACCCAGGCACCCCATAAATATTTTTAAAGTAGTAGTAACATACTAAAACAATTTTATAAGCAGTCAAAGATCTCCACCAAAAAACTGAATACCCACCCAGTCAGGAAAAAGTCACATTGAAATGGTAAGAAAGTTTGTAGGGTTTTTATTCATATTTGTCTCATCACTTCCCTAGTGCTGCTAGGAATAATATAGTGGGGAGGAATGTCAAAAATCCTTAATCTTACCCTGTGGCTAGATGGAGCAGAGCATAACTTATTGGAAACATTATAAACAGTCTGAAGGATGTCTTAGGTACTCTTTTCTGTCTCTACTGAGTCAGAGACCAGACAAGCAAACATGACATAGCTATGATTTCGGTCTGGCAAAATCTGAAGAAAACAAACGCTACTACCATGATATGCATGAGATATGCATGGTGCTATACATTTGAAGATAATAGGATCAAGAAATTATGGAGAGAGGAATACAATAAAATATCTGGCACCCAAGAAGATACTGGAGTATGAATCTCTAAACACTATTTTAAAATAACTGTGTATGTGGGGACAATTAGGGGAGGGGGATGGAAATCACAGTGCCGGGGAGGAAATGTGCTGAGAAGAAAATCTGAGGATATCTTAAACCTATTGCCTAGCCTGATACCAAGGCTCAGAACATACGCTTCTTTGACAGTAAGGAATTTTTTGAAGAGGAGGCTGGTTTTGTAAATGCCAATTATTTAACAAACCATCAAAAGGCATTTCAAGAAACAGGAAAACAGATCATTCAAAGAAACAAATAAGGGGAATGGAAAATAGCAGCAGTGTAGGAAGACTGTACACTAGACTTGTCCCATTAATACAAGTAGATAACTATTAAATCTGCCTAATACCCCAGAAATCCCCCTGAACACTGAAATAATGACTCCACAACTGAAAGAAGAGAAGACACCATGCTAAAATGGTAGGGAGTGCAGAGATATGGTTTAGGGGAGAAAAAAAAATCATGGGTGATGCAAAGGGGAGCTGTGTTCACAGAGAAGGACAAGAGAGAGAGAGAGAGAGGGATGAGTATACAGGGGAATACACTAAGAGAAGATTTTCCCAAAGTCATTGGCTTAGAAAATTAGAAGGGTGGAATTTCCTGAGTTCTTGCAAGCAACAATGCTAAAAGCAAGGAGTTTTAAAAGTCACTGGGCTTGGCTTGTACAGAGCCTGGAAGGCAAAGTCCTGCTCTTGGAGAGAAGGCAGGCAAACAACTGGGAAGCAGGCAGCCTGGAAACAGCAAATTAAAGAAATGCTGTGACATATGGACCAGGGGGATTATTCACCCTTTTCAGAGTGGGTATCTGAGAGGCAGCATTCACAGAGACAGTTGTAATGAACATAGGAGCTGACTTGTGCCTTTACCCCGCCCTGGCAATCAGCATGAGCACAGAGCCAACGGTAGGAAGCAACAAAGCACCAATATTGGCTACCTAACTTGCTTACCCCAAGCCCCACACCTCTGCACTCTAGCAGGAATACTCCCCCCAGTCAAGCTTGCTGTAGTTCCATTATCATGGGTTCCTACCCCAAAAGACTAGCATAAACCTCTGCCCATACCATGTGTCCAGACCAGAGAGTTCTGCAGTGCCTCATTTCTGGTGGAGTTGTTGTCGGGTCTCATTTCACAAACAAATCAGAGCACACGTAGGTAAAACTATGATATTCAGGCCAAAGATGAAACACTGCCCACAACAGGCAAAAAGAGCATCTGAATACAACTGGCCTGAAGAATAAAGTAGACGAAACACAAGAGCATAGCACACATAACACACAAAGAAGACACCTCTTGAAGCACCAAGCCCTGGGCATACACAACATCTTTTTCATGAGCCCATTACATTTAGGAGCAGGAGACATAACTATCTTTTCTAACAAAGAGAAGAAGGTAGAGCCATAGACAAAGTTCAAGGATGTAGGAATTTATCACAAATGATTGAACAAGATAAAACCACAGCCAGAGATCTAAGCAACACAGATGTAAGTAACATGCCTAACAGAGGACTTAAAGCAAAAATCATAAGGGTGCAAAGTGGACTTGACAGAAGTATAAGAGACATCAATGGACCCTTAACACTGAGACTAAATATTTAAAAAATAAACCAATAAGAGATGAATAAAGCAATAAACAACATTAGAAATAAGTTTGATGCAATGAACTCCAGGTTTGAAGAAGCAGAGAAACAAATTAGAGAACTGGAAGACAAAATAATGGAAAATAATGAAGTTGAAAAGGCAGAGAAGAATTAGGCAGCACAAGAATAGACTCAGTGAACTCACTGACTAAATCAAATTTAGTAACATTCTTATTATAAAAGTTCCAGAAGAAAAAGGGGAAACAAAGGGAAGAAAATATATTTCAAGAAATAAGAGAAGAAAACTTCCTTAATCTGGGGAAGTAAACAAATATCCAGATTCACGAGGCACAGAGAACTCCAGTAAAAATAAAATAAAATAAGTAATAAAATAAATAAATAAATAAATAAATAAATAAATAAATAAATACAACAACAAAAACATTCCAAAACCCAGACATGTTATAGTAACATTTGCAAAACGTACCGATAAAGAAAAAATCTTTAAAGCAGCAAGACACAAGAAGTCCTTAATATACAAGGGAAGATCCATAAAGCTAAATAGATATTTCTTAACGGAAACTTGTCAAGCCAGAAAGGAGTAGCATGGGTTATACAAAGTGCAAATTGTGGAAAATATGCAGCCAAAAGTATTCTATCCAGAAAGGCTATCACTTAGAATAGAAGGAGAAATAAAGAATTCCCCAAACAAAAATGTATGGAGTTTATGACCACGAAAACAGGTGTGCAAAGAATATGAAAACGGATTCCTGGAGGGAAAGGGAGAGAATAAAAGTGACAAAGAAAATAAAGAACAGTAATATCTCAAAAAACAAAGACAAAACAAGTTAAAAAATGGCAATATGCATATCTATCAGTAATTACTCTAAAATTAAATCGACTAAATGCTCCAATCGAAAGGCAGGGTGCCAGAATGGATTAAAAAAAAAAACAAACTCATCTCTATGGTGTCTACAAGAGATTCGTTTTAGACCTAAAGACACCTGCATATTGAAAGGAAGGGGATGGAGAAATATTTATCATGCAAATAGATGTCAAAAGAAAACCAGAGTATCAATACTTATTTCAGAAAACTAGACATGGAAACAGACTGCAAAAAAAGATAAAAGAGGTCACATATCACAATAAAGGGGACAACACAAGAAGAAGATTTAACCATTATAAATATTTATGCCCCTAACATGGATGTATCTAAACATATAAAACAGATAATAAAAAACATAAAGGAAATAATCAGTAACAATGCAATAAAAGTAGAGAGACTTTAACAACCCACTTGCATCCATGGACACGTCATCTAAAAGGAAAATCAACCAGGAAAATACTTTGAATGACACACTGGACCAGATGGATTTTGGAGATATGTTCAAAACATTGCATCCTAAAACAGCAGAATACACATTATTTTCAATGCCACATGGCACATACTCCAGATTAGATCATGTACTCAGTCACAAAAAAAGCCTCCACAAATTAAAGCTTAATGAGGTCATACCAGGTTGATTTTCTGACCAGAAAAATATGAAAATAGAAGTCAACCACAAGAAAAAATAGGAAAGACCACAAACACGAGAATGTTAAACACCATGCTACTAAATAATGAATGGGTCAACCAAAAAAAAATCTAAGAAATAATAATAATAATAAAATGCATGTATAAAAATGAAAACACAATGATTCACAAACTTTGGTATGCAGCAAAATCAGTCCTTAGATGGAAGTATATAGCAGTACAGGTCTGCCTTAAGAAGTAAGCAAATTGTAAAATGAATAACCTAAATTAGCACCTAAAAGAACTTACCAAAAAATCATAATAATAATAAGGCCTGAAGCCAGCAAAAGAAGAAAATAGTAAATATTAGAGCAGAAAAAAATGATAGAGAAACTAAAAATAAATAAATAAATAAATAAATAAATAAATAAATAATAAATAAAAACAGATCAATGGAACTGAAAGCTCATTCTTTGGGGAAAAAAACCGGTAATAAAATTAATAAACCTCTAGTTAGACCTTACAAGGGGAAAAGAGAAAGAATACTCATAAACAAGATCACAAATGAAAGAGGGAACACTATAAAAATATGAACAATTATAAGTACATATTATGAAAAACCATATGCCAAAAATTTCACATCCAAGAACAAAAGGTAAATTCGTAGAAACACACAAATTACTAAAATGAGAGGGAAAAACTAGAAAATTTGAATTGAATGATAACCAGCAAGGAAATTGAGTCAGTAGTAATAAAACAAACAAACAAACAAAAAACACACAAAAAAAACCCTCAAAGTAACAAAAGCTCAGGGCCAGATCATTTAACAGGTGAATTCTACCAAACATTTGAAGGAGAGTTAATACCTATTCTCTTCAAACTATTCCAAAAAATAGGAAAGGAAGAAAAACTTCCGAACCAATTTTATGAAGCTAGCATTACCCTGATACCAAAACCCAGTAAGATTCCACTAGAAAAGAGAAATATAGGCCAATATGCCTGATGAACATGGATACAAGCATTCTCAATGAAAAATGAACAAAACAAACAATAAAATTTAAAAAAAACTCATTTACCATGTTCAGATGGGAATTATGCCTAAGCTGCAAGTGTGTTTCAATATTTGCAAATCAATTAACATATTACACCACATTAATAAAAGAAGAGATAAGAACCATATGATTATCTGAATAGATGCAGGAAAAGCACTTCAGGAAGTACAACATCATTCATGACAAAAATCCTCAACAGGTAGGTTTAGAGGGAGCATACCTCAACAAAATAAAGGTCATTTCTTAAAAATCCACAGTTAATATCATCCTTAATAGGGAAAATTTCAGAGCTTTTCCTTTATGGTCAGGACAAAACAAGGATGCCACTCTCACTACTGTTATTTTACATAGCATTGGAAGTCACAGCCACAGAAATCAGAGAATATATACAGATAAATGTCATCCAAATCAGCAAGGAAGAAGTAGAACTTCCACTATTTGCAGAAGACATCATACCCTATATAGAAAATCTGAACAACTCCAAAAAAAAAAAAAAAAAAAAAAAAAAAAGATTGCTAGAATTGGTACACAAATTCAGTAAAGTTATAGGATACAAACTAAATGTACAGAATTCTTTTGCATTTCTATACACTTATAATGAAGCAGTAATAAGAGAAATTGAAGAATCAATCCCATTTAGAACTGTCGCAAACACAATAAGACATTTAGACATATAGCTAACCAAAGACATGAAAGACCTGTGCTGTGAAAACTACATTACCCTGATGAAAGCAATTCAAGAAGACACACAAAAAATTAAAAGAACTTTCATGCTCATGTATTAGAAGAACAAATATTGTTAAAATGTTGATCTTTCAAAGCAATCTACACATTTAATGTAACCACAATCAAAATACATGGAGCATTTTTCACAAACCTAGAACAAACTATCCTGAAATTTTCAGGGAGCCACAAGAGACCCCAAGTATCCAAAGCAAAGCAAACCCAGAGACATCACAATTCCAGATTTCAAGTTATATTAGAAAACTGTTGTCATCAAAACGGTATGGTATCATCACAAATTAGACACATAGAGCAACTGAACAGAACAGAAAACCCAGAAGTGAACCCACAATTATTTGGTCAACTTGTCTTTGACAAAGCAGGAAAGAAAATCCAATGGAGAAAAAGATCTCTTCAACAAATGGTGTTGGGAAAACTAGATAGCAACATGAAAAAAAGAATGAACCTGGATCACTTTCTTACACCATATATAAAAATGAATTGAAAATGAATTAAAGTTTTTTTTTTTTATTTTTTAATGTTTATTTTTGAGAGAGAGAGAGAGAGAGAACAGGAGTGAGGCAGGGGGTGGGGGTGGTGTAGAGAAGGAAGGAGGCATAGAATCCTGAGCAGGCTCCAGGCTCTGAGCTGTCTGCACAGAGCCCCATGCAGGGCTCAAAGCCGTGAACCACAAGATCATGCCCTGAGCTGAAGTCGGACGTTCCACCAACCAAACCACCCAGGCGCCCCAGATTAAAGTTCTTAATGTGAGTCAGGAAACCTTCAAAATCCTAGAGGAGAACACAGGCAGTAGCATCATGGATATTGGCCATAACAACTGCTGATTAGATATGTCTCCTGAGGCAAGGTAAACAAAAGCAAGAGTGAACAATTGAGACTTCATCCATGCAAAAAGCTTCTGCACAGGGTAAGAAATTTTTAAAAAAAGCCATCTAAGAAGTGAGAGAAGGTATTTTCAAATGATGTTTCTGGTAAATGGTTAGTATCCAAAATATATAAAAACTTGTAAAAGTCAACACCCCAAAAAACAAATAATCCAATTAATAAAAGGGCAGAAGTCATGAGTAGACATATTGGCAAAAAAGACCTAAAATGGCTAACAGACTCATTAAAAGATGTTCAACATCACTGATCATCAGTGAAATACTGAAATCAAAACTACAATGAGATATCACTTCATACCTGTCAGAATGGCTAAAATTAACAACACAGGAAACAATAAGTACGGTGAGGATGTGAAAAAAAGAGTAAACCTCTTATACTTTGTTGGTAATGCAAACTGGTGCAGGCATTCTGGAAAATAGTAAGGAGTTTCCTCAAAAAGTTAAAAATAGAACTATCCTATCATCCAGCAATTTCACAACTAGGTATTTATCCAAAGAATACAATGATATTGATTTGAAGGAATACCTACCCCCTGATGTTTATAGCAACATTATCAACAATAACCAAATCATGGAAACAGCCCAACCGTCCATTGACTGATGAATGGGTAAAGAAGATGTGGTATATATACAGTGGAATACTACTCAGCCATAGAAAATTATGTAATCTCGGTATTTGCAAGGATGTGCATGGGGCTACAAAGTATTGTGCTGAGTGAAATAGGTCAGTCAGAGAAAGACAAATACCATATGATTTCACTCACAGGTGAAATTTAAGAAATGATACAAGAAATTATAGGGGGAAGAAAGAGAAGAAAACCATGAAACAGAGTCTTAAAAATAGAGAACAAAGTGAGGGTGACCAAAGGGGAGATATTGGGGTATGGTTTCAATAGGTGATGAGGATTAAGGAGAGCACTTTTTGTCATGAGCATCATATGTTTTTCTAAGTGATGAATCACTAAATTGTACATTTGAAACCAATATTACACTCTATGTTAACTAACTGGAATTTAACTAAAAACTTAAAAAAAATAATATAAATTGAGAATAATTTAAGATTATTCAGCAACATTATCAAGTGTAATCATATTTTATTATAGGAATCCCTGAATAAGTGAGAAAGAAGGGGGCAGAAAACTTTCAGTTGAAGAAACAATAGCTGAAAACATCTCTAACCTGGAGAAGGTAACAGACATCCAGATCAAAGAAACACAGAGAGCTACTACAAGATGAACCCACAGAGGTATACAGAAGAGACATCATCATTAAAATGGGAAATAGTAATTAAAACAGATATTTATAAAACCACCAAGAAAAAAAAGTTATATATTGGGGAAATTCAATAAGGCTATATCATCTTATTAACCAGCAGAAATCTGTAGGCCAAGAGAGAGTAACAGGATATACTCAAGGTACTGGGGAAAAATACTGGAAATAAAAATACTCTATCCAGCAAAATTATCATCAGAATGGAAAGAGAAGTAAAGCATTACCTGGGGAAATATATGTTAAAGAAGTTCATCACTGCTAAACCATTCTTGTGAGAAATATTAAAGGAAAGTCTTTGGGAATAAGAGGCCATAAGTAGAATTGAGAAAATTATAAAAGGTAAAAAAAAAAATCACAGGACAAAATGCACAATTAAGATAATAAATCAGTAATTTATAAAGCTAATGTGAAGGTTAAAATACAAAGAAGATAAATTATGTTTATAAAAATTAGTAGAGATACACAACATAAAAGTATGTCAAATATGACATCACATGCCTAATACATGAAGAGGGGATTACAAATTTCTGCATTTACAATGTGTTTCAATTTAAGCAACTATCAATTTAATAAAGACTTCCATACCCATAAAATGTTATATTTGAACCAAATGATAACCACACAGCAAAAGTCTATAATAGATACACACACACACACACACACACACACACACCAAATAAATGAATGGAAAGGAATCCAAGCATTATATTAAAGACAGAAAACTATATAAACCACAGAGGAAGAGAATGAGAGAAAACAAGGAATAGAGAAGAATGACAAAAACAACAAGACAACAACAAAATGAGAATAAGCACACATCCATAAATAATTACTTTTTGTGTAAATGGAAAAAAATCTTCATTCAGTAGGTTTAAGGTGACTGAACAGATTAACAAAGAAAGATGTAGTAGCCATAGTTGTATCAGAAAAAATGGACTTTAAAACAAAGAGTGTAGCCAAAGAAAAATCTGGGCACTACATAATGAAAAAGGGATCAATCCAACCAGAGGATATAACAACTGTAAAAATCTAGGCAACACATCAGAACACCTAATACATAAATCAAATAAAACAGACATAAAGAGGTAAATTAACAGTAGTATAAAATGTGTTGGAATATTAATGTCCCACTTCCATAAGTGGATAGATAATCCAAACAAAAGTAATGAAACAGTGTTTCTGAACATCACATTAGAGCAAATGGACCTAAAACATAGGTACAGAACATTTGATCCCAAAACAGCAAAATACACATTCTTTTCCAGTGTACATGCAAAATTCTGGGAAATAGATCACATATTAGACAACAAAATATGTCTCAATGAATTTAAGAAGATTGAAATGATACCCACATCATTTTGACCAAAAAGGTAAAAACTAGAAATCAATTACAAGACAAAACCTGGAAAAAAAAAACAAAAAAACCCAGAAGTACATGGATACTAAATAACATGATACTAAACTAAACAATGAAGGGATCACCAAAAAAATCACAGAGAACTTAAAAATATGTGGGAAAATAACAATGAAAACAAAATGATCGAAAATCTTTGAAGTGCAGGAAAAATATTTCTTCACTCAGATGAGTGAAGTTATGATATTTGTCTTTCTCTGACCAATTTCGCTTAGCTTAATACCCTCTAATTCCATCCATGTAGCTGCAAATGGCAAGATTTCATTCTTTTTGATTACTGAGTAATACTCCATTGGATATATATACCACACCTTTATCCATTTTTACACCGATGTGCATTTGGGCTCTCCCATACTTTGGCTAGTGTTGATATTATTGCTACAAACATTGCGATGCGCATGCCCCTTTGAAACAGCATACCTGTATTCCTTGAATAAATAGCTAGTAATGCAACTGCTGGATCATAGGGTAAGTTCTATTTTTAATTTTTTGAGGAACCTTTATGCTTTTTTTCAGAGTGGCTGTACCTTTTTGCATTCCCACCAGCAGTGCAAAAGAGATCCTCTTTCTCCACATCCTCTGTTGTTGTGTGAGTTGTTAATGTTAGCCATTCTGACAGGTGTGAGGTTGTATCTCATCAAGGTTTTGATCTGTATTTCCCTGATGATGAGTGATGTTGAGAAATTTTTCGTGTGTTGGTTGTCATCTGCTTGTCTTCTTTGAAAAAGTGTCTGTTCATGTCATTTGCCCTTTTCTTCACTGAATTACTTGTTTTTTAGGTGTTGAGTTTGATAAGTTCTTTATAGATTTTTGAATACTAACCCTTTCTCTGATATGTCATTTGCAAATATCTTCTCCCATTCTGTTGGTTGCCTTTTAGTTTTGCTGATTGTTTCCTTTGGTGTGCAAAAGGTTTTTATTTTGATGAGGTCCCAATAGTTCGCTTTAGCTTTTGTTTCCCTTGCCTCCAGAGATGTGTTGAGTAAGAAGTTGCTGTGGCCGACGTCAAAGAGGCTTTTCCTGCTTTTTCATCGGGGATTTTGATGTCTTCCTGTCTTATGTTTAGGTTTTTCACCCATTTTGTGTTTCTTTTTGTGTATGGTGAAGGAAAGTGGCCCAGGTTCCTTTTTCTATATGTCGTTGTCCATATAATTTCCAGTTGCACATTACAATAGCCAAATGTCTAATATTCACAAACAAATAGATCATGACACACAAGAAAAATAAATTGGAAAATATGGCTGAAAGGAACAAATTAATTGTCATAAATTATTCAAGAAAGAGCATAGAATTTGAAGTGACCAGACATAGACTTTAAAGCAACAAACACAAAATATGATAAAATTATAAAACAAACAAATAAAAACATGGAAATATAAATCAGAAAAATATATGCATAAAATTATACAAATGAAATGATGAAACTATGATATTGACTCAAATGAAATAGTAGAGGTGGAAAGAATACAAACTGATATCAGTCATTCAGTAGTAAATTCAGCAGTAGATTTGAATAGACAGAGGAAACAATCAGAAAATTTGAAGATAAGACAACTGAAATTACTAAATCTGGGTATCAGAATTAAGATAGAAATAATCAGAGACATAAGAATGTATTGAATTCCATCCAGTAGACAAGTATACACATTTTAAGAGCCTAAGGGAAAAGAAAAAGAGATGGAGAGAGGGAAAGTGGCAGAAAGAATATTTGAGAAAATAATAGACAAAATTTTTCTACATTTGATAAAATACATGAATTTAAGTTTTCAAGATTTTTTTACATATGGAATTTATTTTCAAATTCATTTCCATACAACACCCAGTGCTCATCTCAACAGGTACCTTCCTCAATGCCCATTACCCACCCTCCCTTACCTCCCACCTCCCATCAACCCTTAGTTTATTCTCAGTTTTTAAGAGTCTCTTATGGTTTGGCTCACTCCCTCTCCTACCTTTTTTTTTCCTTCCTCTCCTCCATGGTCTTCTGTTACGTTTCTCAGGATCCACATAAGAGTGAAAACATATCGTATCTGTCTTTCCCTGTATGACTCATTTCACTTAGCATCACACTCTCCAGTTCCATTCACGTTGCTACAAAAGGCCATATTTCATTGTTTCTCATTGTCAAGTAGTATTCCATTGTGTATATAAACCAGAGTTTCTTTGTCCATTTATCAGTTGATGGACATTTAGGCTTTTTCCATAATTTAAAGTTTTTAAGAATTTTAAATACCCCCATAAAGGGTAGACCTAGAGATTCATATGGTTGTTTTCATAGTAGACAAAGGTTTTATATCCATATTTTTGTTCACAACAACAGGCTGGTAGCAGTGTAAACACATACAAATGAGAGTTTCAAGGGAATTCCAAGTCATACATAAGGTTCTTCAATTGAGCTTAAACATAAAACAGCCTTCTTCATGTCCTTTCTACATGTCTTTATGTATTTGTTGAGTCGTTGATGGTGAGTAATGGAGAAAAATTTAAAAAGTTAAGCTGTATAAAAAAACAAGTGACTTTTCATAAGGAGTTTCTTAAATTCCTCAGTATGGATAGTATGTTTATATGAAAATATAAAATGTCTAACAATTATGCACATCTGTCAAGGGAATGGGATATTTGTGTTTAGAAAAAAAATATTTAAACTGAAACTTAATTGAGATGTTGCTTCATCTTGATAGTACCAAATTTATCTTTCTTAATTTTACCCTTACCTTCTTCAGCTGAAGGAACCTCCACATTGGAGATGGCCAACACCACTAGTATGACAGATTTCATCCTCATTGGATTCTCAGAGATTCATGACCTTCAAATGTTACATGCTACTCTGTTCTTATTGAACTAGATGACATCTCTAATGAGAAATACCCACATCATCACCATAACTGCTCATGACCACAATCTTTTTCTCCTTGTATTTTTTCCTGAAACACCTCCCACTTTTAGATTCCCTTCTAAATCTGACATTGTACCCAAATCTATTATTCATTCAATAAAACACACAAGGATCATCTCTTTTCTGTGCTGTGTCACAGAGAAGTTTTTGTTGCTTTAAATGGCATGTTCAGAACTGGTCCTACTTACAGTGATGCTCTATGACCACCAACTAGCCATTTGTTATTGCTTACATTATGAGGTCATCATAAACAGGAAGTTCTGTGTGCAGAACTTCTTGCAGCAGCTTTTGGCTCAGCTGGTGCATAAATGGGGTCATGTACACCTTCTTATTATCCTTTTCCAGCTTCCTCTTACAAAAAAAAAATTTTGTGATGTCTCTTCCTCAATGAAGATTTCATGCTTTGCCACACATACTGTAAAACCTGTCACAACTGTCATATTTTCTAGCTCTTAGATATTTTATTACTTTCATAATGCCCTACACTTATGTATTTCTGACCTTCCTGAAAATCCTTATAGCACAGGGAATATCGAAAGTCTTCTCCACCTGTCTGCCTCATCTCTTAACCATAACCTTATTTTTTCTCAACTGCCAGTGAACACTATTTGAGGCCCAAGTCAGGTATTCCATCTCTTCTGGACCTTTGTCTATCTTTTCCCTTTGGTACACTTCCAACTCTAAATCCCATGATCTACAGCTTGAGAAATACAGACATCAAAGATGCTCTAAGAAAGGTAAATTTGGGCAAAAGCCTGTCATGTTGTAACTCTATTATCTGGTCTTTCTCATGTACAATATTCACTATTGATATTTAACTAGATTTTTTAAGTTTATTTATTTATTTGAGAGATACAGACAGCACAAGTAGGGAAAGGGCAGTGAGAGGTAGAGAGAATCCCAAGCAGGCTCTTTTGTTGGAAAGATAAATCACTTTGCATTTATTCTTATGTAAGTGTATTTTAAATATATTTTCCAGCTTACTAACTATATGTGTTACACAATGTCAACTAAACATTATCTTCTATGCCTTGACATAGATAGATGATAGATAGATAGATAGATAGATAGATAGATGATAGATATCAGCATTTTTCTGATTTTTTCCTTGCTTGAAAAAAACACTGCTATTAAGCTTATTTAGCAAAAATCTATGTAAACATGTATATTGCCAGTTCAACAACTCAAAACTTGAAATTCACCATCAGATATGTGGATATTTAAAATTCCAAATCTTTAAAAACTTCAAAGAACTTTTTTTATAATCCACATTCACCAATGCTTCAGAATATTTGCTTCTCTTTGAATCTTTGCTGTAACTATTTAAAATTTTCTAATATTTTCTGAACTATTTGACAAAATAATATTCCATAATTATTTAAATTTGATTTTCTAATGAAATTAAATAACTTGCCATACATTTATTAATTCTTTATGCTTATTCTGGGAATTCTTCACATGCACTTTGCCTGTATTCATATTTTTATACTGATTTGAGGAGTCCTACATAGTGCAGAGCCCAACATAGGGCTCGAACTCACAAACTGAGATCATGACCTAAGCTGAAACCAAGACTTCGAAGCTTAACTGACTGAGCCACCCAGATGCCCCTTAACTAAATTTCAAATAGAGATGATACATCATTTTGGATTCATCTAGTTCAGTCATAAGTGTAGAATGATGTCTGCGTGTGGCTTCACATTGGAATTTATCTGTTGTCTGAATCATTGATGAATTTTGTTACCTGATCTCAATGTCTCCATTGTTCTTTGGGTTTAATTTTGGAGACTACTAATTACCTTCTGTTTCTTCTTTTTCTTTTACTTTATTCATAGTATGTAGTTCAGTTAGTGTTTTTTGTTGGTTTTGTTTCTGTTTTTGTTGTTTTTGTTGTCTGTTTGTTTTGCTTTGTTGTTTTTTCTCCCTGGAAAGATAACTTTGTCCAGAATGGCAAGCAATCTAATAAGCTGTGGGCTAATTTATTTCAGTCATATGCTTTGAAGGCATCTTTCTGTAACAACTCAAATATCTGGTATTGTCCTCTTATTGTGCTCTCTAAATCTGTTCATTCAACTTGGACTTTGAGTCCATTAACTACTTCAGATCTAACTAGGATAACCTTTGAAATGGTATAGAATTTTGCAAGAGAGACAGGAATGGGTCAGTCAGTATATGTTCATGAAAGTATTGAGTATTTTCAACCAGTTATCTGGAAAGCATAGAATGGAAAACAACAAAACTCCAGGTTATTTTCTCAGAACAGATACTTATGAGTTCACTATTTAAATTATTTATAGGAATCATCTGACCCTATGTGATTACTAAAGAGATTATCCTGTGGGCCTTGTAAGCTTATACCAAAAAATGATGTAGACTGTGAGATAGCTTAAGTACTTAAGTAGAATCTTCTGATGACACTGAATCATGTAGAGCAGCACCATTCAGGAGATGTTCTTCAGTGATGAAAATGTGGCTAGTGTAATGCAGACATAAGATTTTAGTTCAATTTATTTTCAACTAACAAATTTAAGTAGTCACACATGGAAGTTGACTACTAAAGTGGACATTCACAGATTTGGAGTGAAATAATCTAAAATTTTAAAGTTCTAATATCTAATAATACAATAAACCTTACATACTTTACTTTTTTCTTATATTTTGTGCAAACATTCTCATTTCAGCCATTAGTCTACAGAAAAAAATATATATATACAAGATATATGTGTATATGTATATACACATATATCTTGTATATATGCGTATATACATATATATGCAAGATGATGAGGCTCATATTTACCTCAAAGAAAGAAATCCATCTAACTAGGGACCTGAAAATACAGTGAAATTTTGAGGAACAAGAAGTAAAGGAATTTGTTTAAGATGCCAGTTTTCATTAAGAAAGAAATAAAGGATTATTGAATATTTTATAAATACATTATGTGATGATTTATGCTACTCTGAACCATTAACAATGGAGAAAACAAACAAACAATTGAAACAAAATATTGACCAATTTCAAAGAAAAGCCAGGGAGAAAAAGTTCTTATCTGTCCAAGGTTTTTACCTATTCATCAGAGCCTATACAAATGCTAATGACCTTATAATAAAAATAGCTACATCAAATGATTAAGAATTTATAATATATTTTATTTTTTTAAGTAACGTCTACACCCACTGAAGGGCTTGAAATCACCACCCTGAGATCAATAGTCACATGCTCTACCAAATGTGTCAGACAGGTGTCTCTATAATATGAAAAACAAAACAAAACAAACTTACTCTTGATATAGCTGGTTTCTCTTATAAGAGCATTATGGTAAGACTTTAAAATTTGTTTCTGTTGAAGAGAAAAAGAATAAGCTTGTAGTATGATAAAAATGATAAACAGGGCACTCTTTTGCATTCTGGAGAATTTCTTGATTATTAAAATAAATAAATAAATAAATACTAAATAATAAATAAATAAATAAATAAATAAATAAATAAATAAAACTTCCAGTACTCTCTGATGTGTTTTAGCCACTATAAATACAGTAAAATATTGTGAATTTAACTGGTGTCACTTTCCCTTTAGGAAAAAAAAATTGTATTATGTAAACCCCAACCAGAAATAGTTCAAGTCAACAGCATGTAACTTTGTTTTCATAATAATAGAATAAGCAAGTAGCAAACACTTGCTTTATAAAGTTGTCTATAAAATAAATAAATGAAACAAAAGAAAATTTAACAAAGGAAAGACATTTCAATCACATTCAACACAAGAAGACATTTTAAAATTTAAAACAGAGAAATTATTCTAAATTTCCTATTGCAGATGGGAAAGATAAAATCATGAACTGGCCAAAACATTTTATGAAAAGAGCCAGTGTATTAATGTAAGCTGTGTTTACAAGATGTCAAGTCATATTGCTAAAGTTATGTATTAAGTTAAACAATATATGTGAGAATATTTTCTGATTTTTCCCCCCAAAATTGGCCATTTCATGTATTTCAATATAATACATGCTTAGGAAGTGGATATATACTGAAAGAACTTTGAGGAGCATAACAGAAAATGACTAGATTTCCTTGAAATGAGTATTAGTTGAGATCTGGATATTAAAGATACTGCCAGTGATAAGATTCATAACAAAAAAAATAGGAGAATTATAGAAAAGATTTAAGTTGCTTTGGAGAAAGCTTAAATCACCCAGAACAAATAGACGTTGGAAATATGGACTTAAAAATACTCCTAGTGGAGTTTAGAAGGAAATGGGGAGTGTATCATTGGAATCTGTCTTCAGATGAATTATTGATATGTAGTCCAGAATGTGTTTTTGTCAGTTACACAGAAGGCAGAACTCAGACATAGTCAACTCGAATATTTAAGGATCTTTTCAAGCAAAGTTTCTAAGTTACAGTCAAGTTTACCCTTGCTGCTTATAGTACAATGTGAAATAAAAGAGATAAATCAAGGATTGCAATGCTAACAAACAACAACAACAAAACAGACCCTACTAAAGGAAATTATCAGTTTATGCATACAGTAAAATATGCCAATATTCAGAAATATCCACTGTAAGGATGATATTGGGAAATAGCTAAGTGAATGGTTGTACTAGCTTTTGTTAAAACCTTCTCAAAATCAAAAGGTCAGGCTATTCACACAGGAGTGAGGATATTTCTTATGGAGCTTCTCAATCAAGATCCTTCCTCTTGGAACTTTAAGAACTTGTATCTCAGCAGTCTCAACAGAAGCCAAAAATAGATGAGATCTTGGCTCTGGATTGTCCTGCATTTTGAGATTTTGGTGTGATTTTTAGTCCTGAAATCACAGTTTTCTGTTAGGTCAAAGCGATCCTTGACTTTTAGTATGCCAACTTATTCTTACTGTAAGGTAACAACTTCTAAGCTCTTTACATATTGTAGCTCAAACTCAAAGCCTGTAAGTTTTATTATACAATTGAAATAAAGTAGTAAGGCACTGCTGAAAGATTCAGGAATTTAAAAAATGCAATACAATGGATTGTTCAGAGACCACACATATATATACATAAATTCTAAGAGAATGTTGACAGTGCACCGAGGAGAAACAATAAACTTTTCAATAAATGATGATAGATTACACATACACACAGAGTCATACCCTAATATAAAATAAAAGAAAAAATAAATCTCCATATATATCCAAATTCTAGTAAATTAAAAACTAAGTAGCATTGAAAATTTTATGTTTCATCATAAACAAGACAGAAGTTCACTATGTCTATTTTGTGACATGTATTGTAATTATTAACCAATGTAGTCCAACTAGACATGCAAATAATACAAATTGGAAATATATTAGGAAATATATTTTTATTTGCTTTGGTATGAGTATACACTTAGTATATCCAAAAGATTCAATCAAAACACAATATCAAAAGTGATATCAAAAAATAGTCATTCCTTTTGTAAAATATTTTTAGTCATGTCCAATGAAACAAATTTTGTCAATCATATTTGAGGTTTGTTTGACACATTAGGATTGGTAGAATTTGCAGAAATTTCACAATATATAGCTTTTTCTATACCATCTACAATATTCCTGCAACTCAGAATAATACAGTCAAAAATGATACAGTAACAATTTTACTAGTTTATAGTTCATGGATTTTCTTGCTACACACAAAATGGTAATTTACTGAAGAAACTATCAGTAGGCATTTCAATCACAAAATGCAAAGGTAAATGAACAACAATTAATAAAATCATTGACTCCTCTATGTGTTTACCTGAAAAGTCTCCACACCTTGAAATGTGTTATAGAAACAATTTCTTTTGAATAGTTTTCCTAAGAGCCCCTGTCAGATGACTATTTCTTAGGCTATAGATGAAAGGATTTAACAAGGGAGTAATCACAGTGTACATGACAGCTGCTGCTTGGTCTTTTTCAGCTATATGGGAGTTGGAGGGACATAAATAAACGCCAATTATTGTGCCAAAAAACAAGAGGACCACGCAGATATGAGAAGAGCATGTGGAGAATGCTTTAAATTTCCCTATGGTTGATGGCATTCTGACTATAGAATAACCAATGAGTATGTAAGAAACTAAAATACAGATAAAGCTTACCACCACCACCAGTCCCCCCTCAATAAAAATAAATAACTCATTGATATGGGTATCTGAACAGGACAATTTTAGCAGTGGTCCAATATCACAGAAGAACTGAGGAATTTTGTTATCCTTACAGAAGGATAATTGAACCAATAAGATGGTGTGTATCTGTGCACTCAAGATTGCAAAGATCCAGGAGGTGGCCACCAGACGAGCACAGAATTTGGGAGTCATAATGGATAAGTAGGACAAAGGAAGGCAGATGGCCACAAAACGGTCATAAGACATAATAGGGAGAAGTAATGTTTCCATCCCTGAAAAACAGATAAATAGGTACATTTGCATCATGCAGTTATTAAATGAGATAGTAGAATTTCCTGTCTGGATGTCTACAAGCATTTTGGGAACAGTAGTGGAAGACAAACAAAGGTCAATCAAGGATAAATTGCTAAGGAAATAATACATAGGGGAGTGAAAGCAAACATTTGATATACTTGTTAGGATTATGAGAAGGTTTCCCACCATGGTGGTCAGGTAAATGCAGAGAACCAGGAAAAACAGGAGTGGCTGTTTGGCTGGATCATCAGAAAACCCCATGAGGATGAACTCAAAAAAGGTGCTTTGGTTTAGTGTCTTCATAAATTCCATCATCTGTATGTAACTCTTGTGATAAATATAGTAGTATGAAGTTCATCAAACAGAATTAATCAGGTCATCAATCCATGGGAGGTGTTCACTCTGAAAATATCATAAGAAAGTTTTATTTGAGGGTATGGTGTGGTCATGGTTTCTCATCATCAAGTTGGTGCAAAATTAATTTTATTTTCTATTAACATTTTATCACATTCAAACTGAGCTCTTAAATACATTATCTAATTTATTTTAATTTATGTCACTTGGAAATATTATCCAATTGTACTGAAGAAGAAATGGAGACATAGAGTTTAAGACTTGTTCATGATCATAAAGATATAAATAAGTGGAAATGATATTTCAACACAGTTTTCCTGACTAAATGTTCTTTTTCAATTCACAAGGGGCTTAAATTTCACCATGAAAATGTGAAACATAAAAGTATTTAATCCTGGTTGCTTTTGTACTTATATCAAAAGTAAGAGTTATGATCTCTATTCAATTTTCTTTTTACTTTACTCTCTCCAGAAGACTCATTCTAGATTATTTTACATCTGGTCTCAGAGTCTATTGTCTTTATCATAACAATTAAACCATAACAATGTAGTCACCCCTTAATGTATGTTTCTCGCATTAACCTGCAACACTGGATAATAAAGTCTATGTCATATTTACTTTTGTATGTCAGTGTTTTAAAAGACATTGACTTATGATAGAGCTAAATAACATAGGCTTAATGCAATAATTAGATGAATAATTCTTAAAACAGAATAATTTGTGAAACTATAGCTATATTTTCCATTTTCAGAAAAGAATTAGTAAGTAATTCATAAAAAATACATTGGAGTAATACACAAACTTTGTTTCTCTCCATTTCTGGGAGTAAACCCATACCAGACAATTATTAATTAGCAAATAAATGACTTAAATATATCAATAAAAATTACATAATTCCATGTGAAAAAAACATGGAGAGAAAAGACTTCAAAGATTATTAGCCCTGTAGCTCTGAAATAAAAGTCTCTTATTGATAGTTTTCTGATTCACAGAATATCAAATAAAACAGCTACTTTAATTATCGCAATAATTATACAGAGTGAGTATGAAGATCAGACATCTTGCCATTTGTGTTATTTAGGTCACCTGTTCCTACCTTGTTGAAGGTTTCTACTACTTCTTACAGTTGAATGAGAGGTTTATTTTTTGAGTCGACTTAATGCTCTTGGAGTGGATAGAAGTTTAGTTTGCAATTTGTAATATATCAGTTCCAAGAAGCATTAAAGTGTGTGGATTTTTGAGATATAATTTTGTCAAGAGACCTCTTACAAAAAACAAATGTAATCAGAACGTCAGTTTTTTCTCGCATTATCCTTTCAAAAATTTATATATTTTTGAAATATATCAGGGGTATTTGGAGGCCTTAGAGCTAACATGTCTTTGGAAACTACAATAATTTGTCTTATATTTATTGATACAAAGGGATTTTCCAAACATAGACAATTGTATGGTTCTGTTGAAACACAAGTAACTTCTAAATGAAGAAAAACAAAGTACTGATTATTGAATCAATCATAAAAGAAGATAAACTCCCATATTAAAGGTTAAAGAACTCAAACGTAGAACCTTAAAAGGATATTATGTAAAATCAGTACCGAAGGAGTCCATGAAAATAACTATAATTCCTGAATATATTTATGGCTCAAATCAATTGTGTTTGTTTCAGTTATCAGGTCTTGGGTAGAGAAGCTCTTGCTCAAATATCATGATCAATCCCTGGAATAGACAAAATATGTAATATTTATTACAGAGGATCATGTATATAATATGCATATTTAGCAAATACATACTAGAACAAAATATTGTACGTGTTGCCTGCATAGTTGTGTTTCATGAAATAAACATATTTTTCGAAATGTTGAATTTACCATATAAATTAAGTTGATATTGTTTACATGTTTTGTAGTCTTATTAGCATAAAATCAATGAGTAGTTTATCTCATATAACAAAAAAAAGAAATTCAGAAATGTGTAAGTCATATACATTTAAATATTTTTACAATAGCTTTGTCTACACTTATGGAAGTAGACTGTTAGAAAAGCTTTTATTTCAACATTCTTTAAAAATGAAAACTGCCACCCATAACTATAGTTTTCAGATACTAAATAGTATCAATACCTCTAAGCCTTGTTAGAATTTGTGTAGACATCTGTGTACAAACATCTAGAATAAAAAAAAAACACACACAAAATATCTAAAGTCAAGTTCTACAGTGGCAGGAGAATACTCATTCTATAAATTCTAAAGTTCCCCACATAGAGATTATATGCATCATATGCAGTCAGTGAAGGGGACATTTGTAAAAAGCTGAAATAACTCACCTAAATTAATGTGATATTTTTGGATGCTTTTCATTGCATTCATTTCTGATTCATTTCATCAATAAATGGGTTGAATAGATCCACCAGTTTACTCTTCTGTGGCACTGATAAAGCTTGTCCATGATGAATTGATAGTGAACATAATAATGTAACTGAAGAATGTGGGACTAAATGAGGTAAGTAAGGAAGCACATAGAACATTTACATGTTCTTAGGGAGCTTCCAGGACAGTCTGTTCAATTCCCCATGAGAAAGGGATACCAAGCAGATATTTAATCTCGGTTGTGTGCCCCAGAGACATTTTCTCTAGAGGACAATGAAGATTTATAATTTTATTCCTTCCTTTTGTTATATTCACAGTAATCCAACTATAGAGGTTTTCACCATAGAGATTGGGAAATTGTTAAATTTCCCAAGAGTTTCAATTAAAATATTCTCGAATGCATAATATCAGATATAAAATGATAGTAATATCACCTGATGGTCAGAACTCTACTAGATATAATTTGTCCCCTTATGAGTAAATAAATGCCCTCTAACCAAATTGAGTTCTGTTATTGTTTTTCCTCTTTTCTAGCATGCTCTAGTTTGACATGGCATATTTAATCTAAGAGTATTTATACCCTTTATGACATTTATTTCTTCCCTTATGAAGTTGTTTACATTTGGGCTAAAAAGCTCTGCAATAAAGACTACATATATTGTTTATACCAGAGCTTCCAAGACTTCGTAGAAAAGTAGAAAATTATCCTCTATTAAAGTGTGTGAAAATTTGGTAATAAATAATAAATATTGCATTGAAACTATGGAAATATAATGGAAAAAAACTGTATTTTGTAATGGATGGTATTTAAAGCTTGGAATTACTTGGGCACCACCCTTCCTTACTTATTACTTCATTAAATGAAATTAGTGACTACTGGCATTATCAAGCAATATATTTTCAAATATTTCTACTTTGTCATTATTTCCATGTTTTTCTTTTAAACATCCTTTTTAATTAATAACATTTAAAATTTATAAATTTATAATTGTTATAGTTTTGTGTTCTCCCATGGGCAACATTGAGGGTGATTTTCTCAATATTTTACATGTCACCATTTACAAATTATTGTTGAGGATAGATCTTAAACCAGATAGAATTGTAAAATAATTTAATGTTTACATATATGTATTTGGCAATTAACATATTTACTAGTATTGTGAAAGCTTTATCAAGCTATAATTAACATACAACATTGAGCAAGTTTAAGGTGTACAACATATTGACCTGATATATGTATATATTACAAAATGATTACCATAGTAAAGTTAGTTCTTATGTCCGTCACATCATAAAATTACATTTGTTGTCTGTGTGGTAAGAACATTTTAGATTTACTCCCAGTAGCTTTCCAATATATAAGACTTTTGTTAACTATAGTCACTGTGCTATGTATTAGGTCCCCAGCACTTATTTATATTATAACTGGGAGTCTGTACCTTTTGACCAGCATCTCCCATTTACTCCAACCTCCCAGCTCTGGGCAACCAGCATTTTGCACTCTGTATCTATGAGCTCAGCATTTTATGATTCTACTTATAAGTGTTAAATCCACAATTCAACCAAGTAAATTTAAAATTTTATTTGGCTTTATTAAATGATTCATGAATTGAGTGGCATCCCATCTAGCAAGTAGAGGGCAGCTCCAAATGTCTACCAAAAGGGAAAGACTAAAGGTTTGGCAAAAAAAGTCATAAACAGAAAAGAAAAAATAAAAGATTATTAGGTGATCTTACCTTCATTTTGGAATAGTTTGTCTTAATAGGTTGATTATCTGATCTTCTTATGGGGGATAGAAAAGGTCTGTATGGGGGATAGAAAAGGTCAAGAGACCTCCTACAAAAAACAAATGTAACCAGAACATCAGTTTTTTTCTCACATCATCCTGGGTGTATATATATATATATATATATATATATATATATATATGTATATATATATTTTTTTTTTGAAATATATCAGGGGTATTAGAAATTGTCATTATATTCATTATGAGCCCCAGTTTGGAGACTTGGCTGAAGTAATACCATTTGGGACCTTGAGTGTGTGTATGAGTTCATTCAATATTTATCTTCCACATTTACCTTACTTATTACACTTAGAATAATATCCTCCAGGTTTATCCATCTTATTGCAAATGGCAGGATTTCCTTCTTTTTAGGAATAACAATATATATCTATATGGATATATATAGATGTCTATGTATATCACACATCATAATGGGTCTTATGTTGTTTTTTATGTTTGTTTATGTTTTGTTTTGTTTTGTTTTTGTTCAGGTATGTTTTGTTTGTGTTTTAGGTATTGTTTATGTTTTATTTTGACTATAGTGAATAACACTACAATGAACATGAACATGGAAATATATCTTCAAAATAGTGTTAGTAGTTATATACACTTTTCTTTTCATAACCTTGCTATCTCTTGCTATCTCCTGTCTTAATTTAGAGATATTCCAATAATTGTGAGATATTATAAATTGTTTTTATTTTATTTACATTTCGCTGATGATTAGTGATGTTAAGCATCTTTTTATTTGCCTGTTTGCCAGTGTATGCCTCTTTTTAAACAATTCCTAACTTCTCTGACCATTTTTTCAATCAGATTGTCTTTTTTTTTTTTTTTTTTTTGCTATTAAGTTGCTTAAGAGTCCTATATATTATGGATATTAACCTCACAACAGATAGATGGAATGTACATATTTTCTCCCATTATGTATGGTGCATTTAAATTCTTGATGGTGATTGCTTCTTTTGCTGGGTAGATGCTTTTTAATTTGATAGAGTCCCACTTATTTAATTTTTTTGTAGCCTTTGCCTTATGCATCATAGCCAAAAAATCATTACTAAGACCAATGTCAAGGTGCATTTTTTCTAATTTTTTATTAGCTTTATGGCTTTCAGTCTTATGTCCATACTTTTCATACAATTTCTGTTGTTTTTAATGAATGGTGTAAGATAGGGGTAACATTATTTTTGCATGTGAACACCCAACTTTCCCAACATCATTTGTTGGAGAAGATATCCGTTTTTCTATTGAATACCCTTGGACACTTTGCCAACTTCTATTTATTTATTTTTTATGTGTATTTATCTATTTTGAGAGAGGAAGAGCATGGGAGGGGCAGAGAGAGACGGAGAGAGATTCCCAAGCAGTCTCCACATAGTCAGCTCATAGCTCTGTGGGGCTCAAACTCAAAAACCATCAGTTCATAACCTGAGTTGAAATCAAGAGTTAGATGCTTAGTCAACTGAGCTACCTATGTGATCCTCCTTTGTCAGATTTTAATTGAATGCATAAGCATGGAATTATTTGTAGTTTCTTGATTGTAGGTTCTATTGCTTCATAGTTTTCTTTTTATGTTAATATCATATTGTTTTGATTGGTATAGCTTCATAATGCAATTTGAAATCAGGTTGTGTGATGCCTCCAGGTTTGTTCTTCTGTCCCATAATTGCTTTGCCTCTTTGGATCTTCTTGTGGTTCTATATGAATTTCAGATTTTTTTTTCCATTTCTGTGAAAAATGCCATTGGAATTTTGGTAAAGATTGCATGGAATCTATAGATGTTCTGGATAGTTTGGAAATTTAATGATGTTCATAATTTGCAATTAATTTTTCCAGTGAACATGGAATATCTTTTCATTTCTGTCTTCTTCAATTACCTTAATTAATGTTTTATGATTTTAGTGTGTAGATATTTTATCTTTTTTTGTTTATTTCTTAGTGTTTTATTGTGTCTGATGCTATTATGCATGGGATTGCTTTATTTTTATATATTTCATTGTTAGTACAGAAACATGACTAAATCTGTGTTTATTCTGTATCATGTTAATTTATTAAATTTCTTTATTTTTTCTAGTAGTTTTTCATGGAATTTGTAGTTTTCCCTCATATAAAATAATGTCATCCACAAACAGGGACAATTTTACAATCGGGATGCATTTTGTTTGTTTGTTTGTTTTGCTCGCCTGATTGCTTTGGCTAGAGTATTCAGCACTATGTTGAAAAGAAGTGGGGAGTGAAGTCACTATTTTGTTCCTGAAATTAGGGAAAATCTTTCATCCTTTTACCTTTTACCTTTGATGTCAGTTGTGGGCTTGTGACAATAGATTTTATTTTCTTGATTCATCTTGCTTCTATACCCAATTTGTTGAAGATTTGTATCATGAAAGATATCTTATATTGTCAAATGCTATTTCTACATGTACTGAGATGACATAATTTTTATCGTTAGTTTCTTATCATGGTATATCATGTTTATTAATTGGCATATGCTGAACCATCTTTGCATAAGAGGAATAAATCCCATGTGGTCAAGCTATATATTTCTATAAATATGTTGTTGAATTGTGTTTGTTAATGTTTTGTTTAGACTATTTGTATCTACATTTATCTGGAATATTGACCTTAAATTTATTTTCTTTTAGAGTCCTTATCTAGTTTTGGTATCTTAAAAATGGCCTTGTAAAATGAATTTGGAAGTGTACCTTCCTCTTCAGTTTTTCAGAATAATTTGAGATTTTTGGCATTAACCCTTCAATGTTTGTTAGAATTCACCATTGAAACCATTTGGTCATGCCCTCCCCCCCACCCCGGCCTTGGGAGGTTTTTGATTAATGATTTAGTATTCCTGTCGTTGTTTTGTTCAGATTTTCTATTTCTTAATGAGTCATAGATGATAAGTCATGTTTCTAGGAATTTATACATTTCATCTAGATTATCCAGTCATTTGGTGTATAAATTATTTTGGTAGTCTACTATAATTCTTTTAATTCTAATTATCATTTTTTTATGTCTTCTCTATCATTTTTATTTTATTTATTTGTATTGTCTCCCTTTTTTCTTTCCTTCAGCTAAATTTTTTCTGTTTTGTTTTCATTTGTAAAAGGCAACTCTTTGTTTCATTGATATTTTTATTTTCTTTCTAGTACTTTATTTGTGATCTATATAATATCTTTAAACGTTTATTTTTATAAATTTGGGCTTTGGTCTCTTTTAATTATTTCTTTAAAGAGTAAACATAGTTGTTTATTTGAGATTTTTTTACCTTAATTTAGGTGTTTCATAATAGACTTTTCTCTTAGCACTACTTTAGCAGAATTTCATACCTATTTATATATGGTGCTTTAATTGGTTGTTCAGTAGTAAGTTGTCTAGTTTATGAATTTTTTATGAAGTTTTCAGGCTTCCTCTTGTTATTTCTTTCTAGTTTACTATAATTGTGATTGAAAGAATATACTTTTTATTATTTTAATATTTTTAAATTTGCTAAGACTTGTTTTATGAGCTAATATGTTATCTATCCTAGAGGATGTACCATGTGACCTTCGGAAGAATGTATATTCTGATGCAGTTGAATAAAAAATTCTATACATGTATGTTATGCTCGTTTGGTTTAAAATATAGTCCTAGTCCAATTTTTCCTTATTGACTTTTCTGTCTGTATGATTTATTCATTGTTGAATTGGGGTATTAAGTTTTCTATACTTATGGGTCTATTTTTCCATTTAGATCTGTTATTGTTGACTTAATATATGTAGATGCTCTGATGTTGGGTCTGTATATATTTACAATTATTATATTCTCTTGATTTATTGATCTCTTTGTCATTACATAATAACCTTACTTTTATTTTACTGAAGATTTTGACCGAACGTGTACTTTGTGTGATGCAACAATAGCTAGCCTTGCTGCCTTTTGTTTTCCATTCATGTGGAACATTTCTTCCATCCTTTCACTATGAATCTACATTTTCCTTAAAATTAATGTGCTCTGTGGACAGCATATAGCTGGGGTCCTTTTTTTTCTCCCCCCCCACACCTTTTTTTAAGTTCATCCACTTTATGCCTTTTAATTGGATAATTTTTTCAATTTATTTTAAAAGGCATTACTGATAGAAAAAAACTTATTAATGCAATCTATTATGTTCTGGAAAATGATTTTAGTAACATGGTGGGGCAAATTATTCTTTTCTAGCCCTTTTTTTTTTATACAACTAACTTGACATCCATTACCAAACAAATGCGCCTCTGCACTTTATACCAAGAGACCTGAGACATTTCTAATTTTCGTGTGCAGCCCCCCAAAAACAATATCTCAATTAGGGCTGCAGATACAAAGGATGTCGGGAAGCTGCTTTAGTCCCTTCTACTATAATTACACAAGGAAAGAGTAGAATGGCATATTCAAAGTGTTGAAAAGCAAAAATTGGCAACCAACAATACCATGCCAAGAAAGATTATCCTTCAGATATGTAGGAAGAATAAAGTTTCTTAAGCAAACAAAATATAACAAAATTCACCACCACTAGATCTTCCTTGCAAGGTCTCAATGAACTAGAAAAAGAAGAAAAAAATAAGCTAAAAAAAGCAAAAAAAAAGGGAAATAATAAAGATATGAGCAGAAATAAATAAGCTCAAAACAGTAATGAAAAATGATTAGTACAACTTAGAGTTCATCTTTCAAGAATGTAAACAAAATTAAGAAAGCTTTACATAGGCTAAGAAAAAAATTGAGAATCCTCAATAAATAAAATTATAACTGTAGAAAAAGACTTTACATCTAATATGACAGAAATTCATAAGATCATAAGAGATTACTATGAATAATTATATACCTACAATTTATACATACAACCTAGCAGGACAGAATCATGAAGAAACATAAAATCTAAACAGATCAATTAGTAGGAAAGAATTAAAAACAGTAAAGAAGAAACAAACACTCCCAACACAGAAAACAACCCAGATCAGATGGCTTCACTGGTATATTCTACCAAACATTTACCAAAGAATTAATATCTATCCTGCTCAAATTCTTCCAAAAATTGAAGAGGTGGAAACACTTTCAAAGTCTTTTTACAAGGCCAGCATTACACTGATACTAATGATAGATAAGAACATTACAAAGTAGAAAACTATACACCAATATCACTGCACATATTAATGTAAACATTTTCAACAGAATATTTCCAAACTTAATTCAAGAATCAATTTAAAAATGTTCACTTTGGCCATTTGGGATTTATCTCTGTGATGCAGGAACGGTTCAACATACTCAAATAAAATGCAACCTTTTACATCAATAAAATGAAAGATAAAAATCACTTGATCATCACAATAGATGCAGAAAAGCATTTGACACATACAATATTCTTTCATGATAAAAAACCCTCTACAGACTGGGTATAGAACAAACATACCTTGCCCTAATAAAGGTTCTCTACATCCAACTGCAACAGGCTTTATACACAATGGTGAAAAAATTGAAAGTGTATCTTCTAAGATCAGAAACAAGACAATGATGCTCACTTTCACTACTCTTATTCTATATAATACTCCAAGTTCGAGCTAGAAAAAATTAGACAACACAAAGAAATAAAAGGCAACTGATTCTGAAAAGTACAATTAAAATTGTCAGTAATTGTAGTTGATATCATTTTGTATATAGAAAATCTCAACAACTGAACAAAGATACTATTGGAACTAATGAACGATTTCAATAAAACTATAGAATATAAAATCAATATCAGAAATCAGTTTAATTTCTACACATTTATTTATGTATATATATATACATGCATATGTATATATATATAGGTATATGTGTGTGTGTATATATATAGAATACAACATATAGGAATAAATTAAGGCAAGGAATTAAAGATATGTACAAGGAAAAATGCATGCCTTTTTTGAAGAAAATCAAACAAGACACAAACAAATGAAAATACATCCAGTGTGCTATGATTGGAAGAATTCATAGTGTTAAAATGCCCATACTGCACAAAGTCATCCTTAGATTCAATGCAATTCTTATCCAAATTCCAATGGCATTATTCACAGACATAGAAATAGCAAAAGACCTAAAATTTGTAAGAATTGCGAGATCAAATAACCAAAGCAAACCTAAGAAAGAACAAAGCTAGAGATATTTCACTTCCTGGTTTCAAACTATATTATGAAGCTATAGTAATAAAATAGTATGTTATTGGCACAAAAAAATAAACACACAACAATGGAAGCAAATGGACAGCACATAATTAAACACCCACATGTATGATCAACTAATATTTATTAAGGTAGTCACCAGTCACACCTGGTGAAAATATGGAAAATAAAAAGAGAGGGAAAGAATAGTTTATTTAACAAAAGTTTGGAAAACTGGATACATACATGCAGAATAATGATGTTAGACCCACCTCTCATGTCACTCACAAAAAGATAATTCAAAATGATCAAAGACTTAAACACAAGATATGATACCATAAAACTAGAAGAAAACATTAAGATATGGCACCTCACCAATGGTCTTGGCAATGGTGTTTTGGAAATGACACTGAAAGCAGGAAAAACAAAAGTAAAAATTAACAAATAGGAATCAAATATACTTAAAATCTTCACAGCAAATGAAACCGTCAAAGAAAAAAATGAAAAAGCAACCTACAAAATGAGAAAAGTTTTACTAACCCAATATTAAATAAGGGGTAAGTATCCAAAATATATAAACAACTCGTAAAATCAAATAAAGGAAATAATTTTCTTACAAAATGGTCAGAGGAACTGTGTAGACAGAGAGAGTGAGAGAGGGAGGAGAAAATTGGGGAACACACCTGGAGAACATTTCCTCAAAACATTGTTCTGGAAAAAGACAGGGGCTACATTTTGAGAGTTCTTGCAATCAGTGAGGATTAAAATCTGGAGTCCTAATTGTCAGTGGCCTTGGCTGTGATAGATCCCAAAGGCACTGTCCTCCTCTTAGAGAGAAGGCAAGCAAACAACCCAGTGGCAGATGGTGTGGAAACAGCAATCTGAAGAATGCCTGGTGCACACAGTTAGAGGTTATTTGCTCTTTTTGGAGCACAGTTCTTAGAGGCAGCATTCAGAGACACCTTTCCTAGAACAAATGAGCTGGCTGGCACTATTTCCCTCCCATGCTCCTTAGCATAAAGACAGAGCTACTTGCAGAAAGCAAAGCAGCATCTATACTGGCTGCCTAACTAGTTTACACCAAGCTCCAGACCCCTTAATTCTGGTAGGACTGCCACTCTCAGTCAAGCTTGCATCAGTCCAGCACAGTGAGGTCATTCCCCACAAGATAAGCCTAAACTCCTATCCACACCACATCTACTGACCAGAGAGTTTTGCAGGGCCCCAGTTCCTCCTGGTAGGGATGATGACAAGTTTTATTTCACAAACAGACCAGAGCACACCAAGTAAAACTTGCCAAATTCAGGTCAGAGACCAAACACTGTCCATAGAAAGCAAGGAGAGCCTCTGCAGATAACTTGACTGAAGGATGGAGCAGCCAGAACAAAATAGCAGAATACACACAGCACACACCAGAGACACTCCATGAAACCAAAGGGCATGGACATTACATGACCTCTTCTTCATAAAGCCATTACTTTCGGGAGCAGAAGACAAACTGGCATTTCTGACACACAGAAAATGGTAGAGATAAACAAAATGCGAAGAAGGAGAAACTTATCTTAAATGAAAGAACAAGATAAGGTAACAGTCAGAGAGCTAGACCAAACAGGTATAAATAACAATAGAAAGATAATAAGATAAATATTCTATTATGGATGATTTAAAGCATTGATCATAATGATACTCACTGGGCTTGAGCAAAGAATAGAAGACATCGGTGACACACCACATAGTTAAAAAAAGTTAAAAAAAATAAATCATTTGAAAATTCAATAAACAAATTGGAAAAAGGCTTGATGCAATGCATAGTGGGCTGGGGGGAGGAGAGGAATGAATTGGTGACCAAAAAAGACAAAGGAATGGAAAAAAACTGAAAAAAATAAATAAAACAATAATGCAACACAAGAATAGACTTAGGGCAAAAAGTGACTCTATTAAACATAATAACATTTAACTATAGGAGTCTAAGAAGAAGAAAAAGAGAGAGGAAAAGGGGCAGAAAATGTGGTTAAGGAAACAATAGGTGAAAACTTCCACAATCTAGGGAAGGAAACACACATTCAGTTGCAGAAGGCACAGAGAAATTCCATTAAAAAAAAAAGTAAGCCAACACTAAGATATATTGTTATAAAATTTGGAAAATGTGACAAATAAAAATCTTAATATAGTAAGGTGGGACAGTTTGAGCAAGACCAAGACAGAACCAAAGCCAGGCACAGGCAGGGGATATGGTCCCACCAAGAACCAAAGAATACACTGAATGTATACTCAACGTCCGTCACCAGCAATAATCTAAGATAACACGACATGCTGGGCCTGGGTCAATGAGTCTCTGCAGCTGAATCTGACAAAGATCAAACAGTTGCACTCAGTAACTGCTTATCATCAGTTTATGGGCATGCTGTTCCTTGGCTCCATTGCCTTGAAGAAAGTGAAATTCCACACTAAGCTAGAACACGAATACATCCAGAACTTAAAAATACTACAAGCGGGTTTTAAGACAATTGGTATTGACAAAATAATCCTTGTGGACAAATTAGAAAAGGAAATTTTCAAGGCAATTTTGAATTTGTTCAGTGGTTCAAGAACTTTTTTGATGCAAACTATGATGGAAAAGACTATGACCCTATAGCTGCCAGACAAGGTGAGGAAACTTTAGTGGCTCACTCCCTTGTTGCTCCAGCTCTAAACAAACTGAAGAAACTTCTCAGCTCTAGGAGTGCAGCTCCACAGAGGCCCTCTGTGACCCACAGAACTACTGCAACCCCTAAGGTTGACCTGGTTTTGGTGCTAAAGAATCTGGTGTGGGCAACTGGGATGATGAAACAGCTAATAGATGCAGCAGGTCAACGTGTTGAAACTTAATGTTGAAGACTTGGAGAAAGAGATTTCTATTTTGGGAATCTAAGGAACATTGAATTGATTTGCTAAAATAACAAGGGGGAAAACAACCCTGTACTGCAGCGAACCATGGGCAATCTCTATGCCACAGACAAAACTTTTGTGATAGCTGATGAAGGGGGCCCACAGGAGGAAGAAGAAGAGTGTTAACAGTCTGGACCAGCAGAGCAATATCCAAATTCTTCACTCCAAATCATATGCTTAACTGTAAAATATTTCCTTTTATTATTCTTAGGGGACGCACTGATTTCTTTTCATGAGCAAAAAGTACCTCTTTTAAAGAACACTGCAGAAGTTTCACTCTTTTTCCAATGAGTTTGAGTTTAGGGGCTTTCATTTTATAGCAAGGCAGTATTAACATCCAGCTGTTTCACCTAGGCTGCAGCTCACAGAGGCTGACCATGGGGCTCCCCATGTGGATGCTGGTAACACTGATTGAGGAAGACATTGTTTTCAAACTTTTTTTAATGTTCATTTATTTTTGAGAGAGAGAGAGAGCACGAGCAGGAGAGGTCAGAGAGAGAGGGAGACAGAGAATCAGAAGCAGGCTTCAGGCTCTGAGTTGTCTGCACAGAGCCCACTGTGGAATCAAACCTGTGAACCGGGAGATAATGACCTGAGCTGAAGTTGGATGCTCAAAGAACTGAGCCACCCAGGTGCTCCAGGAGGTAGTGTTTTTATGTAATATGCTGAGGCAGATACCTCAGTAGAAAAAATGTAAAGACTGATTTGAATTTTAAGCTAATGTGAAATCTTGGCAGGGTACATTTTAATAAATAAATGCCTTAAGAATATTTAAAATATGCTTCCATATTTCAAAATACACAAAAAAACCTGACATATTTTATGTGTTTGATGTTGTGTCTGGGAAGGAACGGCCAGATCTCTGGACCTTTGGAATCTACTGATCACAGGTCTTGCAGGGCTGCTTGAATCTAAAAAGGTCTAGGCGTTGGCCCAGAAGAGAAGTTTAAAAAGTCACTCTGTAAAGCCATTTGTTGTCTTTGGCCAATTGTATCCTTGCTATAATAAGCAAAAGGCATTGTTGCCTGGACTAAGAGAGGTTGTGTTCCAGCCCTGACATGTTTAAGTTGGAGAGACTGAATTTCAGTGAACATTTCTCTGACATTTTTCCCAATTATCCCTGAAATTTCAATGTATTGGTTTTTGTTTGTTTGTTTGTTTGTTTGTTTGTTTGTTTTGGCAGAGGGGATGAATTGTGTTCAGTTTATAAATCTAACAACTACTTTTGGGGACTTGCCCACATCTCTGGAATTTGAATGGGGGTCATGTCCCATTTTACTGTCTTTTAAGTTTACATTGAACAAGCTTCCTTCTCTGCTCCCCTTGCCCACTGGGGACACCTCTTTCACTCCTTAAAGTTCGCTGCTTAGAGTGTAAGTTCAGCAGGTAGGTGGTCACACTGAAAGTTTCTCTGGACCTCTGTCAGAGGGAGTGACCAGTGAATGCTATTGCTACCCTGGGACCTACAAGACTGGGTGTTCCCAACACCTGCTATCCACAGCCTTCCACTGTTATTGAAATACTTTGCCAGTGCACTAATCTCCTTGGAGATAAAATTTGTTAGCATGTTGGCAAATGTTAATTTTCTTTTGCAGAAAATCCAGGACCATGTCTGAATTAATAATTAATATTTAAAATACTTCATTCCTTAACTCTTACTCATTTGTTCTATTCCCAGCCTATTCAGTTCCTTAGTTTGGAAGAATTATGCCAAATATTTTTGTCACCCACTACTGAGACTGTTGAGACCCTGATGTATTTCTTTTGATTTGTTTCTCGTGGTAGCTTGTCCTAAAATGTGTGTATAAAGCAGATATTTTATGATAACAATTATTGTGTAGTGAATGTTCTATGTGGGATTAAGAGAAAAACCCAGATACAGTGATTAACAATGCCAAAAAGTGCAAGTAACTAGCCATTGTTCAAATAACAGTGGTGCTATTTTTCTTTTGTGGCCTTTTAGACTTCTGTTGCCCTAAAATCCCATTTTATTGGGAACCCATTTTCCACCTGGTCTTTATTGATAAGGTTTTTTTTCCTATGTTAAATAGTTTCTAAATCAAATTCCATATTTCAAAAAAGAAAAGAAAAGAAAAGCAGCATGGCAAAAGAAGTTCTTAACTTACAAGGGGCAATCAATAAGGCTAGCTTGAGATATCTCAACAGAAACTTGGAAAACCATAAGAGAGTGTGCTGAATGGGAAAAATATGCAGTCAAGAATATTTGATCCAGAAAGGCTATCATTACATGCAGAAGGAGAGATAGTTTCCCAAACAAACAAAAACTAAAGGAGTTGTGACCACTAGCACAGCTATGAAAGAAATATCAAAGGGGACTCTTTGAGTGCAAAGTAGAGACCAATAGTGGCAAAGCCAAGAAAGGATCACAGAAAATTTCAAGAAACAATGACAAAACAAGCACCAGAATAGCAATAAATACACATGTATTGATAATTACTTTGAATGTAAATGTACTAATGGACTAAATGGAATAAAAATATAGGATGTCAGCACAAATAAAATAAATATGATACTTCTGCATGCTGCCTAAAAGAGATTCATTTCAGACCTAAAGACACTGAAACATTGAAAGTGAGGGGGTGAAGAAATATTTATCATGCAAATGGCTGTCAAACCACTGTCCTAGACTCTGAGTTGAAAATTCTCTTTTGGTCAGCAAAAGAGTGGGATGCAGGACAAAAATCAAGAGATGGCTAATGTCTGGGAAAAGATACAAGCCCTGAATAAGGGTCTTGCCCTGTATTTATTAAGATCAGAAGGCTTACAAATGTGATGGACATGCACAATGAGACAATGAATCAGTGAATATTAATTCATGGGCATAATGGAAAAGGGGGTTTTGAAGATATACAGTGTTTGTGGTTTGGGTCAATATAAAACAAAATCCTGGCGCTGGGCGGAAGGACAGATGGTTGTTAATGGCAGACAGGAGACACCATGTCTGTTTATCTTAGCTAGCCTAAAGGATAAAGCAAATGGAACAAATAACCTGGGGTTAACAAGGCACCTTTTCTTTTGTTAATCAGCTCCACTCTGGGCAACTTCACCTGCAGCTCAGTGCAGCACTTTACCTGTTTACCTAACTTGGTCCTTCTTTTCTGTGAAATCAGCTTTCTGCTATAGTGCTAAATTGGTGGTGGTGGGGGGTGTCTTTGCCCTGAATGCCTAGTATTGCTTACCTCATATACCTTTGAATTGGGTGTCTTTGCACCTTTCTCTATTCTGGGGCCTTTGCTCCTCCCTCTCTACTCAGGGGACTGCACTGCCTCTCTATTCTGAGGTGCCTTTGCACCTCCCTATTCTTGGGTTCTAATTTTGTTTACCCAAACTCGGGTGTGAGCATCCTATGCCTTTGTACTTCTTTATGCCTTGTTAATCCATTGGCATAAGCCTGGGGGATTCTTAAGCTTATTCCCCACAGAAATAAATAGTCACAATGCTGACATTGGACAAAGATTGTAACAAGAGACAAAGAAGGACACAATATAATCATAAAAGGGACAACCCAAAAAGAAGATATAAAAATTGTTTATAAACTCTACACGGAATCACCCCTATGTATAAACTAATTAATAATGACCATTAAGGAAATTATTGATAATACATTAGTAGGGGACTTTAACACCATACTTACCAGAAAGTACAGGCCATCTAAAAAGGAAATCACCAAGGAAACAATGCCTTTGAATGACTCACTGGACTAGATGGACTTAACAACTATACGCAGAACATTCCATGCTAAAACAGCAGAATACATGTTCTTTTCAAGTGTAAATGGGAGATTCTCCAGAATAGGTCACATATTAAGTCACAAATCAGGACTCAAAAAGTACAAAAAGATTGAAAACATGCCTTTCATCCTTTCTAACCACAACACTATGACTATAGAAATCAATCACAAGGAAAATTTGGAAAGAACACAAATACATGGAGATTAAACATCATGCTAGGAGACAACAAATGAGTCAAGAAAATCCAAGAAGAAATAAACAAACATGGAAAAATTGAAATGAAAACACAACAGTCCATAACCTTTTGGATGCAATAAAAGTGGTCCTAAGAGGAAATTAGATAGTAATACATGCCTAACTTAAGAAACTAGAAAAATCTCAAATAAACAATCTAACTTGAAACCTAAGGAGCTACCAAAAGAAAAACATATGAAGCCTAAAGCTTTCAGAAGGAAGGAAATAATAAATCTCAGACCAGAAATAAATGATAGAGAAACAAACAAACAAAAACAAAAACAAACAAACAAAAAGAACAGATCAATGAAGACAGGAGGTATTTCTTTGAAAACAATAAATAAATTGATAAACCTCTAGTCAGACCTATCAAAAAGAAAAGAGAAAGTACCCAAATAAATAAAATCTCAAGTGCAAGAGGAGAAATAACAACCAACACACAGAAATATAAACCATTATGAGTTTATTGTGAAAAACTATATGCCAAACTAGAAGAAATAGAAAAATTTAGAGAAACATATAAACTGCCAAAACTGTAGCAAATAGAAATGAAAAACTGACCAATAAGCAGCAAAGAAATTAAATCAATAATCAAAATATCCCCCAAAACACAAGTCTGGAGCCAAATGTCATCACAGGCAATTTTAACCAAATACTTGAAGAAAAGTTAATACCTATTCTTCTCAAACTATTCCAAAAAATAGAAATGGAAAGAAAAGACCAAATTTATCCTTTGAGGCCAGAAATATTGTTATGGCAAAACTTAATGAAGACATTACTAACAAAAGGAACTACAAGTCAATATCCCTGAGAAACATAGATTCAAAAGTCCTCAATAAAATGCTAGGAAACATTAGAAGTCAAGATGGTGAGTAGTAAGGGGACCATGGGCTTGTCTCTTGAACACAGCTAGATCAACATCAAACCCCTAGAAAATTGATCTGAGGATTAACAGAACAATCTCCATAATTTGAAGGAGAAAATATTGCAGGTGTGGAGAGGTGATTTTATGGGATATAAGAGCTACAATGTTTCGAAAAGGTGGAAGCCTTTTCATGGAGAGAAGAGAGAAGGGGAGATGGAGCAATGCATCAAGTTCACACTAGAAAAGCACTCTCCCTTAAAAGTAGCTAGAGTAAAAGAGTGAAAACAAACACAAGGTACTGTGTAAGAAAATTCTTCCCCAAAATGACTGAAAGTGAAAAAAGAGAGGGTTTCAATACCAACTGTACTTATAAACACTGTAGCACAAAGTCCAAAGCTTCAGAGCTCTGTGACTGGTGATGTTTAGGCTAAGAAGCAAGGAGGACCCCTGGGAGTGGGCAGCAACGTCTAAGGATTCTGGGTCACCCAGGGAGAATTGGTTCCCCTCCTTGGAGTACATTTGGTAGATGTGATACAACCTCTCCATGGGCAAAGAACCCAGTAGATGCCACACAACTGCCCCTTTCACTAGTATGTGAATGCAGCAAACCCTGGTGCTACCTGTTGTCTCCCAACTTACCATATACTCTGAGCCTCTGCTGCTACACATTTTCTGGAAGAAGCCAAAAGCAGACAGTGTGGCAAGACCCTCCCCCAGAGGATTAGTGAGGGTCCAAGCCTTGGGTTTCTTAGAGGTGTGGAGTTATGAAACACAGCTGTGCATGAGTTAAAACTCTGGAGGGAGGCACCACCTGGCAAGCTGACAGCTCAGACATAGATAAGTGGGAAGGCAGGGAGCTAATGGAAGCGGGAGACACAGTAGGGGGTGATTGATCACCCATTTGTGAAGGTGTGAATGTCCTGCTCCGTATACAAGAGAGCTGGGAGAAGCAATTTTCACCATTAGCCCACCAGCACTGATCTACCCCAGTGAACTAAAGAGAGCCACCAAGTGGAGAACAGAGCCTTAAACCAAGCCCCACCTGCTGTACCCTACAGGCAAATCTCCATTAAGGAAATATGACCTGAGAATCAGAGCAGCAGATCCTTCCCCCAGAAGAACAGCACAAATATCTTCCACTTGCTCAGTCTACTGATCATAGAGTGCTGCAAACCTTCAGCTGTAGGGGAAACTGGATATAAATGCTTTGGGCTTTTTGCTTGTTTTCCTGTTTGCTTTTTGCTTCTGTTTTTGCTGTTTTTTTTCTTGTACTTTTTATTTTACTTTAATTTTTTAGTTTCTTTTAATGTTTAATTTGTTTTAGTCTTTTCTCCTTTTTCAATAAAACTTCTCTTAACAAGCAGATTAAAGCAAACCTAGGGCCTAGCTTCCTTTGCATGATTTTATTTTTTTTAATTTTAATTTAATATCTTTATCATTATTAGTTTTTATTTTCCGAAATGAAAAGGCAGAGGAATTCTTGCCAGTGGAAAGAAAATGAGGAAATGACAGCCAAGGATATAATCAACACAGATATTAATAAGATGTCTGAAATAGAATTTAAAACAGTTATAAGGATTCTAGCTGGGCTTTAAATAATTATAGAAGACACTAGAGAATCCCTTACTGTAGAGATACAACAGCTAAAATCTAGTCAGGCCAAAATTAAAAATACTATAACAATACTATAACCAAGATACACACTAAAGTGGATACCATGACAGGAAGGATGGTTGAAGCAGAGGAATGAATTACTGATAAAGAAGATAAAATTATGGAAAAGAATGAAGTTGAAAATAAGAGAAAGGAAACAAAGGTAATGGATCACAAAGGTAGACTTAGGGAACTCAGCAACTTATTAAAATAAATTAACATATTTGGGAACATGGGTGGCTTAGTAAGTTAAGCATCTGATTTTGCCTCAGGTCATGAAGTCACGGGTGTGAGTTCAAGCCCCACGTAGGGCTCTATGCTGTCAGCTCAGATCCTGGAGCCTGCTTCAGATTCTGTGTCTCCCTCTCTCTCTGCCCCTGCACTGCTTGCACTGTCTCTTTCTGTCTCTCACTTTCTCTCTCTGTCTCTCTGTCTCTCTCTCTCTCTCAAAAATACTTAAAAATTTTTAAAAACTAAATTAACATTTCTATCATAGGAGTCTCAGAAGATGAGATAGAATAAGGGGCAGAAACTTCATGTATATGTTATATATTTACAATATATAATATTTGTATATATAATTGAATATATAATATAATATATAATATATAATGATATATAATATGTATATATATAATATATAATATATGTATTTTAGGTATTTTATATACAATATATATAATGTATATATAATATGCATATATATTATATATTAAATATATAATATATACTATACAATATAAAATATTTGTATATATACTATATATTTCTATATATAGTATATATGTGTATGTATAATATATATGTGTATATAATATATATACATTCACACATACATATATATGTGTGTATACATATATGTGTGTATATGTGTTTGTGTGTATATATATAATCTCCAACTTGGGGAAGAATAGATATCAAAACTCAAGAAGAACAGAGAATTCCCAGTCAGTTAAATAAAAAAAAAAAGCAAAAAAAAGAAGAGCATTGCTCAGACATGTCATAGTAAAATTCACAAAATACACATACAAAGAATCCTGAAAGTCAGAAGTGGGGAATAAATGTATCAATCTACAAAGGAAGACAGATCAGGTTCACAGCACATCTGTCCATAGAAACTTGGCAGGCCAGAAGAGAGTGGTAAGATATATTCAATGTGCTGAATTGAAAACAAATATGCAGGCAAATATATTCTATCCAGTAAAACTGTCACTAACAATAGAAGAGATAAAGGCTTGACCAAACAAAAACTAAAGGAGTTAATGACCACTAACTGAGCTTTGCAAGAAATATTAAGGGGCACTCTTTAAGTGAAGGCAAAAGGCCAAAGACAACAAAAAGTAGAAAGGAACAGAGAATATCACCAGAAACACCTCAATTTTACAGGTAACAAAATAGAGCTAAACTCTTACCTTTCAATAATCACTCCAAATGTAAATGGGCTAAATGCTCCAATGAAAAGACATAAGGTATCAGAATGGATTAAACAAAAAAACAAAACACACCTATTTATTTCTAAAGAAGACTCCTTTTAGACCTAAAGACATGGGAAGATTGAGAGTGAGAGGATTGGAGAAGAGTAGATTATGCTAACTGATGTCAAAAGAAAATTGGAGAAGCCATATTTATATCAGACAAACTAGATTTTAAATCAAAGACTATAACAAAAGATAAAGAAGGACATTATATCATAATTAAAGTTCTTACAAAAAAGAAAAAGAATAGGAAGGAAGGAAGGAAGGGAGGTAGGAAGGAAGTGTATTTTGTTTGATATGAGTACAACTACAAAGCTTTTATTTCACTTTTATTTACATGGAATGACTTTTCCCATCACATCCCTTTCAGTCTGTTATCTGTCTTCAAGTCTGAAATGAGTCTCTTGAAGGTATCATATAGTTGGGCCTTGTTTTTGTGGATTTAGTCACCTTATATCTTTTATTGGAGAATTTAATCTACGTACATTTAAAGTAATTATTGATATTTATGAATTCATAGTTATTTTGTTAATTTTCTTAGTTCTTCTGTATCTTTCTTTCTCTTTTGCTTTCTTACCTTGTGATTTGATGACACTTTGAAGTATTATTCTTGAATAGAGCAGCCAATATGGCAGAGAAGTTGGGGGATCCATACTTCCTGCATCTCTCAAACAAAGAAGGGCTGAAGCCAAAGGACATTGAAGCTGAAGAGTATGGAAGGAAAAGAGACTGAGTTTACCAGCGAGAAACCGGGACTACTTAAAGGGCCATAGGTTGGTGATTGTGAACTGAGGGAGACAAAACAGGCCTCTCAGGCACTGAGGGGAGGAATCCCCTTCTGCAGAGACAAAGGGAAGAGGAAGAGTGGCTGGGGAAGTGTAGAACACTATCTGGACAAGAGAAAAAACCTCGGACTGGGCTGGAAAGGGATCCCATCTCTAACTGAAGAGTTTTCTTCGGACTAGGGCCAGCTGCCCTGTTCTCACACCCAGGGAGGAGAGGAGCCACCTCCAGGTTTGGTGGTAGTTTAGGTGTGCAGTCTGCAGCAAGAGAAACTGGTTCCCTCCCCTGAAGTGCTGCAGCATAGGCCAAAACCAGCTGGGACCACATATCAAGCAGCATCCAGAGACATTTTCCCAGTACTGGTGCACATGGAATGGGAGTTTAAATCCCAGCAAAGCGCCGGGACACAGGAGTCTCATCTGCGGCAATGGCACAGTGAGGATGGCTCCAAAGGAGTGATTTGGGGCCCAGTTTGTGGAGAAGAGACTGGGGATCGCCATTTTTCTCCCCTCAACCACCAAGATGGGGCCTCAGGGACCAGTCCACAGAGGTGAGACCAGCCTACACCAAACCATGACCCTCCATGCTGGGTAACTGCTTATCTAATAGAGTGGGATAGATGCTGTGGAGGCAGACAGAACCCTCCTCCAGGCCAGTGTTGCTGCATTGCCTGGATTAATTTTAGGACAATTCTTCTTGTATTGATATATTCTCCCTTCCATTTCTCTCTTATCTCTTCTCTCCTCTAGCCTGGTTACTCTGGTTATTGATTTGTTTAAACAAACATATTTAATCCATTCTCTTGATACATGCTCTACACCTCCTTCTTTCTTTTCCTTTCTCTCTCTGGGAAAATCACCAGTATAGTTTCTCTCTGTGGGTAACTTTATCTTCATTTGCTTTTGCCTGCCTCCTTCCTTATTTTTGTTTCTCTCTCTCTTGATTAAGACTTTTAGTTCTGCCTGGTCAACGTTTATTTTTTTCTTTTTCCCTGCCTCTGCCATTTCTCTCTTTATATGTGCTCTTCCATCAGCACCACCTCCACCCTTTTCTTTACCTGTAGCCGGTGTTTCTAGTTTTTTCTTTTGGATTTTTATTTTTTGTTTTTGTTTGTTTGTTTTAATTGTTTGTGTGTTTGCATATTTTTGATTCCTGTTTATCTGTTTTCCTTTCCAGGACTACTTCAACGAACGAATCAAAACACACCTGGTGGATTGTATAAAACATCACCATGAGTAGGGAAATAAAATAACCAAAGTCACAACAACAGAGAGCAAGTAACACTCTCTGGAAAATACCTCCTGAAGGGCCAGACCCTGAAAAGTGTATGACCCGCCTTGAATATAGCAGTGCTTTCAGGTGCAGAGCACATAACAACGTTTTAAAACTCATAAGGGAAAGAAAACCAGCCAAAATGATGAAATGGAATAATTCTCCTCAAGAGAAATTCCAGGAAGAAGTGTCAGCTAAGAACTGATCAAAACATATATAAGCAACATAAATGAAAAAGAAGTTAGAATTATAGTCATAAAATTAATCGCTGGGCTTGAAAAAAGCATAGAATGACAGCAGAGAATCAATTGTTGCAGAGATCAAGGGACTAAAAATTGGTATTGATGAATTAAAAAATGATATAAATGAGGTGAAAAATAAAATGGAGGTGGCCACAGCACAGATTGAAGAGCAGAGAGGAGAATAGGTAAATTAGAAGATAAAATTATGGAAAAGATAAAGCTGAGAAAAAAGAGAGATAAAAAAATCCAGGATCATGAAGGGAGAATTAGAGAACTAAGTGATTCAATCAAATGTAACAATACACATACCACAGGAATTCCAGGAGAAGAAAAGAGAGAGAAAGGGGCTGCAGGTGTTTTTGAACAAATCACAGCTGAGAACTTCCCCAATCAGGGGAAGGAAACAGACATTGAAATCCAAGAGGCACGCAGAACTCCCTTCAGATGTAACTTGAATCAATCTTCTGCGTGACATATCATAGTGAAATTGGCAAAATACAAGGATAAAGAGAGAATTCTGAGCTCAGCTAGGGATAAACAGGCCTAAACATACAAAATCAGACACATAAAGGTAGTAGCAGACCTATCTACTGAAACTTGGCAGGCCAGAAAGGAATGGCGGGAAATCTTCAATGTGATGAACAGGAAAAATATGCAGCCATTAATCCTTTATCCAGCAAACCTGTCATTCAGAATAGAAGGGGAGATAAGGTTTTCCCAGACAAACAAAAACTGAAGGAATTCATCACCACTAAACCGGCCTTACAAGCAATCCTAAGGGGGACTCTGTGAGTGAAATGTTGCAAGGGCCACAAAGTACCAGAGGAATCACTACAAGCATGAAACCTACAGATTACACAATGACAGTAAACCTATATCTTTCAATAATAACACTGAATGTAAAAGGACTAAATTCTCCAATCAAAAGACATAGGGTATCAGAATGAATAAAAACAAACAAACAACAAAAAAACCCAACACCCATCTATTAACTGTCTACAAGAGACTCATTTTAGACACAAGGACACCTTCAGATTGAAAGTGAGGGGATGAAGAACTATATATCATGCTACTGGAAGTCAAAAGAAAGCTCGAGTAGCCACGCTTACATCACACAAACTACACTTTAAATTAAAGGTTGTAACAGGGATGAAGAAGGGCATTATATAATAAATACACGGTCTATCCATCAAGAAGAGCTAACAATTATAAATGTCAATGAATCAAAACTGATAGCACCCAAATATATAAAACAACTAATCACAAACATAAGCAAACTTATTGATAAGAATGTGGTAGTTGCAGAGGACTTTGATACTCCGCTTACAACAATGGGTAGGTCATCTAGACAGAGAATGAGTAAAGAAACAACGGCTCTGAATGGTACATTGGACCAGATGAACTTGACAGACATATTTATTACTTTACATTACAAAGCAGCAGAATATACTTATTTTCCAGTGCACATGGAACATTCTCCAAGATACATCACATACTGGGTCACAAAACAGCCCTCAATAAATATACAGGAATTGAGATCATATCATGCACACTTTCAGATTACAATGCTATGAAACTTGAAATCAACCACAGACAAAGTTTGGAAAACCTACAAAAGTATGGAGGTTAAAGAACATCCTAATAAAGAATGAATGGGTCAGTCAGGTAATTAGAGAAAAAATTAAATAATATATGGAAACAAATGAAAATAAAAATACTACAATCCAAACTCTCTGGGATGCAACAAAGGCAGACCTAAGAGGAAAATAAACTGCAATCTAGGCCTATCTCAAGAAACAAGAAACATCCCAAATACAAATCTAACTGCACACCTAAAGGAACTAGAAGCAGAACAGCAAAGACACCCCAAACCCAACGGAAGAAGAGAAATAATAAATATCAGAGCAGAAATAAACAATATAAAAAAACAGTAGAAAATGTCAATGAGACCAAGAGTTGGTTTTTTGAAAAAATAAACAAAATTTATAAACCCCTAACCAGGCTTCTCAAAACACAGAGACAGGACCCAAACAGACAAATCGCTAATGGAAATGGATTTATTACAACCGATCCCTCAGAAGTATAAGCAATTATCAGCAAATACTATGAAAAAGTATATACCAATAAACTGGACAACCTGGAAGAAATGTACAAATTCCTAAATACCCACACACTACCAAAACTCAAATGGAAAGAAATAGAAAATTCAAACAGACCCATAACTGGTGAAGAAATTGAATCATTTATAAAAAATCTCCCAACAAATAAGTGTCCTGGACCAGATGGCTTCCCTACAGAATTCTATCGAAGATTTAAAGTAGAGTTAATACCTATGCTTCTCAAGCTCTTCCAAAAAATAGAAATTGAAGGAGAATCTCTGACACATTCTATGAAGCCAGCATTACTTTGATTCCCAAACCATACAAAGACCCAGAAAAAAAAAGATAGAACTACAGGCCAATATCCCTGATGAATATGGTTGCAAACATTCTCAAGATACTAGAAAATCAAATTCAACAGCATATAAAATGAATTATTCACCATAATCAAGTGGAATTCATTCCTGGGCTGCAGGGCTGGTTCAACATCCACAAATCAAACGATGGGATGCATCACAAAATAAAAGAAAAGAACCATATGATACTGTCAAGAGATGCAGAAAAAAAGCATTTGACAAAATACAGCAACTTTCTTAATAAAAACCCTCAACAAAGTTGTAATAGAAGGAACATTGAACATCATAAAAGCCATTTATGAAAAGCCCAGAGCCAATATCAACCTCAATGGGGAAAAACTGAAAGCTTTCCCCTTAGAACAGGAACATGACAAGGATGTCCACTGTCACTATTTTTGTTTAACCTAGTGCTGGAAGTCCTAGCATCAGCAATAAGACAACAAAATGAAATAAAAGGCATCAAAATTGGCAAAGATGAAGTCAAACTTTCACTTTTCTCAGACCACATGATACTCTACATGGAAAACCCGACAGACTTCACCAAAAATCTGCTACAACTGATATATGAATTCAGCAAAGTCGCAGGGTACAAAATCAATATACAGAAATTGGTTGCATTTTTATACACCAATAATGAAGCAACAGAAAGAGAAACAAAGAAACTTATCCCATTCACAATTGCATGAAGAACCATAAAATAACCTGGAATAACCTAACCAAAAGTAAAATATTTGTATGCTGAAAACTATGGAAAAGTTATGAAGGAAATTGAATAAGACAAAAACACATGGAAAAACATTCCATGCTCATGGATTGGAAGAAGAAATATTGTTAAAATGTCAATACTACCCAAAGCAATCTACACATTCAACGCAATGCCAATCAAAATTGCACCAGCATTCTTCTCATAGCTAGAACAAACAATCCTAAAATTTTAGGGAACCACAAAAGACCCTGAATAGCCAACATAATATTGAAGAAGAAAACCAAAGCAGGAGGCCTCACAATCCAAGACTTTAGCCTCTACTACAAAGCTGTAATCATCAAGACAGCATGGTATTGGCACAAAAACCGACACATAGAACAATGGAATAGAATAAAGAACCCAGAATTGGACCCACAAATGTATGGCCAACTAATCTTTGAAAAAGCAGGAAAGAGTATCCAATGGAAAAAAAAAGTGTCTTTAACAAATGGTACTGGAAGATCTGGACAGCAACATGTAGAAAAATGAAACTAGACCACTTTCTTACACCATTCACAAAAATAAACTCAAAATGGATGAAGGGCCTGAATGTGAGACAGGAAACTATCAAAACCCTAGAGGAGAAAGCAGGCAACAACCTCTTTGGACTCAGCTGCATCCATTTCTTACTCAACACATCTCCAAAGGCAAGGGAATTAAAAGCAAAAAATAAACTTTTGGGACCTCATCAAGATAAAAAGCCTCTACACTGTAAATAAAACAATCAACAAAACTAAAAGGCAACCAATGGAATGGGAAAATATCTTTATATTTGCAAATGACATATCGGATAAAGGACTAGTATCCACATTCTATAAAGATTTTACCAAACTCCACACTTGAAAAACAAATAATCTAGTGAAGAAATGGGCAGAAGACATGAATAAACACTTTTTCAAAGAAGACATCCATATGGCCAACAGACACATGAAAAGATGCTCAACGTCACTCCTCATCAGGGAAATACAAAACCATACTGAGATACCACCTCATGCAGGTCAGAGTGGCTAAAATGAATGAATCATGAGACAATAGATGCTGGAGAGGATGTGGAGAAATGGAACCCTCTTGCATTGTTGGTAGGAATGCAAACTGGTGCAGCGCCGCTGGAAAACAGTGTGGACCCAGCAATATCCCATTAGGAATTTACCCAAGGAATACAGTAGTGGTGATGCATAGGAGCACATATACCAAATGTTTATAGCAGCACTTTCAACAATAGTCAAATTATGGAAGATCCTAAATGTCCATCAACTGACAAGTGGATAAAAAAGATGTGGTTTATATATACAATGGAATACTACTTGGAAATGAGAAAGGATGAAATCTGGCCATTTGCAGCAATGTGGGTGGAACATTGTCCAATATAATTGGACAATAAATTATATTAAAAAATAAAGTATTCATGGATTCTCTCTCTCTCTCTTTGATATGTCTATTGCAAGTTTTTGGTTTGTTGATACAATGAGGTCCTTATACCTCACACACCCACACACACACACACACACACACACACACACACACACACACACACATTCCTTCCTGCTTTATGTTTTAGCATATGATGTCATATTTTACATCTTTTTATTTTGTATTTTCCTTAAAATATTTTTGCAAATATAACAGACTTTACGATTTTTGTCTATTAACCTTTAAACTAGGGGCGCCTGGGTGGCGCAGTCGGTTAAGCGTCCGACTTCAGCCAGGTCACGATCTCGCGGTCCGTGAGTTCGAGCCCCGCGTCGGGCTCTGGGCTGATGGCTCAGAGCCTGGGGCCCGTTTCCGATTCTGTGTCTCCCTCTCTCTCTGCCCCTCCCCCATTCATGCTCTGTCTCTCTCTGTCCCAAAAATAAATAAACGTTGAAAAAAAAAATTTTTTTAAACTAGCTTTTATAAATGATTGATATACTACTTTTACTATAAGTTTTTTTTACACCAATGATTTTCTTTTTCCTTTCATAAATGTCTTACTTCTACTTATGGCCTTTTGCTTTATACTTAACGAAATGAATTTTATGGTTTTTGTAAGTCTGGTTTATTCGTAATGAATTCCTTTAACTTCTGACTGGAAACATCTTTGTCTATCTTTCAATTCTGGATGACAACCTTCTAGATAATAGGTTTTTTCCTTTCAGAAATATCAATATACCATGCCACTTCATGCTTCTTGGAGCCACTTCTCTTGCTGATTTTTAGATTCTATTTTTATCTTTAATTAATTAATTAATTTTGACATTTTAATTTTGTGTTGATGTGGACATCCTTGAGTTCATTTTTGTTTGGTGCTATCTGCTCAGTGGACCTGGATATCTGTTTCCTTCCCCATCTTAAGAGAGTTTTCAGCTTATTAATTATTTAAATAATATTTCTGCCGCTTTCTTTATTCTCTTTCTGGATCCTATAATGACAGTTTTTGTATGATTGATGTTGTCTCAGAGGTTTCTTAACCTATCCTCATTTTTCTTATTTTGTTTCTTTTTAATTGTAATTGGGCAGCTTGGGTTTTTCCCACTACCCGTCTTTCAGATCACTGATCTATTCTTGCTGACCCTCTAAGCTTCTGTGATTCTGTCTAGTGTTTGTCATTTAAGTTATTTTTTTATAAAGAGAGCAGGGAAGGGACAGATAGAGGGAGAGACAGAATCCCAAGAAGGCTCCACACAATCTGTGCCAATCTGATGTAGGGCTTGAACTCATGAACCATGAGGTCAAGAGTCAGACACTTAACTGACTGAGCCACCTAGGTTCAGTCATTTTATTTTTTTACCTGTGATTGGTCTTTTTTTAATATTTTATATCTCTCTTTTAAGTTCTTATGGAGTTTATACACTTTTCTCTCAAGTATTGTGTCTTTATGATCATTACTTTGAACTCTTTACTGGGTAGTCTGACTATTCCATTTCATTTAGGGGTGTTTTTTTTTTTTTTTTTTTTTTTTTTTTTGAGATTTCACTTGTTCTTTTATTTAGGACATATTCTTCTGTTATGCCCAGAATTCGTGATCCCCAAAGACCACTAGGGAGCCGAGTCCGATGCAAAAGCAAAGAGCCTTTATTCGAGCTAGCTCGAGCTCAATCCCCTACCTGCACCAACACAGCGGTGAGATACCAGGGAAAGAGAGCGAGTTTCAAAAGGACAAAGGTTTTATTGGGGCCTAGGGGCAGTTGGTGAGGTAATGGCTGTGGCCTCAGCCGATTGGCTGGGGAAGGGTCCAAGTCCTGTTAGGCAGGTGAGGGGGGGGGTTACTCAAGGGGAGGAGGTGTGGTCAAGGTGAAGGACACAGAACAAGATGGAGTCGGCTGGCGTAGGCCCGCCCTTTCACTTCTTCTACTTGTTTTGTCTGACTTTGCTTATATTTCTGTGTATTATGTAGATTTGGCTGCTTCTCCTGGTCTTTAAGATGGTGATCTTATGCAGATGTTGTCCTGTGAAGCCCAGTAACACCATTCCCCCCATTGTCACCAGTATAAGGCACCCCAGATTTATCCCCTATATTGGCTGTATGCACCTTTTGTTGTGACTGGGCTGAGTCACAACAAAAGGGTTGAGGATGGTGGGGCTGCTCCATAGCTCAGACATCTGCAATCACTAACTGTGATTATTGCAGGTACGCTAGTAGGAAGATGACTCCTGGTGCAGATGTTTTAATGGGCTTGGCTGGCCATCAGCCTAGCTTGCTGCAGTGATGGGACATGAATATTGTGGGTGCACTTTGGATATGGCTGGCTCTTAGCATGGCTGGTTGAGAGACTCAACTGTATATACTACAGGCACATGTATGAGTGGGGCTGACCTTGGATTCTGGCTGGTTGTAATGATCAGCTGCAACTACTTCAGGTGCACTGATGAGTAGAGTTCTCCCAGCTGTAGAAATTTGAGATTCCTGGCTATAGCTACTGTGGGTTTAGTGGTGAATAGGTTTAACCTCCAATACAACTGGCTAAGAGGCTTGGCTACAGCTTTCATGGGCATGCTGGTAGGTGGGCCTCTCTCTTCTCCTCAGGGCATGGATCATTTTGTAGGGGCAGTGATCATGGCTGGTATGTCCCATCTTGTGTGGCAGGGACAGAGCATTTTGTCAGTGTGCCTGTCATGGAACGAGGCTGGTTGGAGTAGTCCCACAGAAGAACTAAAGGGTAGGGTGCACAGTGCTAATGAAAGAGATGGAAAGTGTTGCAGTAGTCTTCCACAAGTTTCTGGCCAGCTAAGGTTGAAGGAGGTCAAGAAAACTGGCACCTGCCAGCAATTCTGTTCCTAGAGAAAGCTGAATCAGATCCATTTCCCTCTATAACACACCATAATATTAGTCAGTAAATCTTGTACATAATGCTGGTGTTTTCCAAACTGCTAATTTTGTGTTGGGTTTTCAACTGAGTGATAATGCACAGTGGCAATTTAAGATCTGAGTGTTCGCTTCCTATAGCATTTTTTTTTTTTTTTTTTTTTTTGCTTTCCCTTAGTTAAGCCCCTTTGATTTTCAACGTTCATGGATTCAAGCCTCACTGATTTTCAAAGTGTGATGGTAGGGAAACTTATCTTACCCATAAGGATCCTCAAAACTTGGAGTGCCTGATGTAGTGCTTGATTCCCTCCCTCCTCAGGAAGACCTCTGCATCTCTGATAATCCTTCTGTTAGTGGGTCATTAGACCAGGGCATTGGTTACCAACCAAATCTCTGTTCCTCCTACTGTGCTTGGAATGACTTTTTCCTTATGTCTTTAGCTGTACAAAGTCTGTTCTGCTAGTCTCAAATTTGTTTTCAGAGTGAGTTGCATTATATGTAGTTGTCTCATTTTCGGTGGAAGGAAGTAAGCTCAGAATCTTCCTACTCCGCCCTATTTCTCCTTTCTGGTGTATTAATAACTTTTAACGTTTAAAACAATAGTGTTTTTTTTTAACTTTAAATTAATGATTTTTTTTAATTTAAATTCATTTTAGTTAACATACAGCGTAGTCTTGGCTTCAGGAGTAGAACCCAGTGATTCATATCTTACATATAACACCCAGTATTCATCCCAACAAGTGCCCTCTTTAATGCCCATCACCCATTTAACCCATTCCCCTACCCACCTCTGCTCCAGCTACCTTCCCTTTACTCTGTGTATTTGAGAACCTCTTATGATTTCCCTCCCTCTCTGTTTTTATCTGATTTTTCTTTCCCTTCCCCTATGTTCATCTGTTGTCTGTCTCAAATTCCACAAATGAATAAAATCATATGATATCTATCTTTCTCTGACTGACGTATTTCGCTTAGCATAATACCCTCTAGTTCCATCCACATTGTTGCAAATGGCAAGATTTCATTCTTTTTCATCGCTGAGTAGTTCTATGCACATACCACATCTACTTTATCCATTGATCAGTCAGTGGACATTTAGGCCCTTTCCATAATTTTGCTAATGTTGATAGCACTGCTGTAAACATTGGGGTGCATGTGTCCCTTCTAATCAGCATTTTTTATACTTTGGATAAATTTATAATAATGCAGTTGCTGAGTCATAGGATAGTTCTATTTTTGACTTTTTGAGAAAGTGCCATACTGTTTTCCAGGGTGATGTACCAGTTTTCATTCCAACCAAAAGGGTTTGCCATTTCTCTGCAGCCTCCTCAAGATCTGTTTTTTCCTGTGTTGTTAATTTTAGTCATCCTGACGGGTGTGAGGTGGTGTTTCATCACGTTTTGTTTTGTTTTGTTTTGTTTTTCCAATCATGGTTTTGATTTTTATTTCCCTTTTGATGAGTGATGTTGAGCATCTTTTTATGCATCTGTTAGACATCTCAATGTCTTCTTTGGGAAAACGTCTATTCATGTCTTCTGCCCAATTGACTTTTGACTATTGGTTTCCCCAGGCTTGTTGATATATAATTGACATATAACACAATATTATTTTAATATTTATGACATAAAATTTTGATATATGTATATTCTGTAAAATGATTACCCCATTAAATTCATTTAGCATCCACTACTACTCATATTAACACATAATTTTCTTGTGATGAGAACTTTAAAGATCTACTCTCCACAACTTTCAAATATACATGAAAACATTGTTAACTATAGTCACCATGCTGTACATTACATCCTCAAATCTTAACTCACTTATAACTGGAAGTTTACACATTTTGACCACTGTGAATCCATTACTCAGCCACCCTTCCTTACCTACTACTTCTGGAAACCAGCAATCTGTTATCTGTTTCCAGGAGTTTGATATATATATATATATATATATATATATATATATATATATATATTCCAAATATAAGTCAAATCATATAGTTTTTCTCTTTGACTTATTTCACTTTTGATAAACCCCTCAAAGTCCATCCATGTAGTCATATGTGACATGATTTTACTCTGTTTTGTGTCTGAATAATATTTATCACATTTTCTTTAAATATCAAAATGCCAGTGGACACTTACTTTGTTTCTATGTATTGACTATTATAAATAATGCTGCATTAACATGGGGGTGCAGATATTTCTTTGAGATAGAGATTTAATTTCATTTGGGTCTATATTCAGAAATGGAATTGCTGGATCATATTTTAGTTATTGTATTAGTTTATTGAGGGAGTTACACATTGTGGATTTCCATAGAGGTTGCATCAATTTACATTCCCAGGAACATTACCGAAAAGTTACTCTTTCTCCACATCCTCGGCAACTTTTCTTATCTCTTGTCTTTTTAATAGGTAGCCATTTTAATAGATATGAGGTGATATCTCATTGTGTTTTTTTATGTTTATTTATTTTTGAGAGACAGAGAGAAAGAGAGAAAGAAAGTGGGGGAGGAACAGAGAGAGAAAGAGAGACAGACAGAATCTGAAGCAGGCTCCAGGCTCTGAGCCTGAGGTGAGGCTCAAGCTCACAAACTGCGAAATCATGACCTTAGCCAAAGTCCGATGTTTAACTGACTGAGCCACCCAGGCGCCCCTCTCGTTGTGGTTTTGATTTGCATTTCCCTCAAGATTAGTTTGTCAAATATCTTTTCATATCCCTGTTTGGCATGTATTATGTCTTCTTTGAAAAACTGTCTATTCAGACCCTGTGCCCATTTTAAAAATCAAATTGCGTTTTTGCTGTTAAATTTGTATGAGTTCTATGTATATTTTGGAAAATAACAGCTTATCAGGTAAACAATTTTCAAATATATTGTCCCATTGTGTGGGTTGCCTTTTCACTTTTTTTTCTCTGCAGAAACATTTAATATTGTTTTCCTTTTATTTATTTTAGAGAAAGAGAGACCAAGCTGGGGAGGGGGTAGAGGAAGAGAGAGGGAGGGAGGGAGAGGGAGAAAGACATGATAGATATAGAGCAGGCTCCACACTAGGGACAGACCCCAGCATGGAGCTCAATTCCATGACCTTGGGATTATGACCCAAGCCAAAATGAAGACTTGGACAGTTAACCTACTGAGCCACCCAGGTGCCCCACTATGCAGAAGCATTTTATTTATTTTTTAAAATGTGTATATTATTATTTTATTATTGTATTAATGAAATGTGTATAAAGAACACCAAACATTAGCATAATATTTATCCATTTGTCAGGCACTGGACACTAGGGATGTTTCCATAATTTGGCTATTGTTTATAATGCTGCTATAAAACTCAGGCTACATGTATCCCTTTGAATTAGTAATTTTGAACTCTTTGGATAAATACCTAGTGGTGAAATTGCTAAGGTAGTTCTAATTTTAACTTTTTGAGGAACCTCCATATTTGTTTCTGGAGTACCTGAACTAATTTGCTTTCCCACCAACAGTGCAGGAGAGTTTCCCTTTATCCTCATCCCTGACAACACCTGTTGTTCCCTGTGTTGTTTTCCTTCCTTTTCAATTTCTTAGAATAGTTTAGATAAATAAGTATTAACTCTGCTTCATTTAATTTTATTTTTTTTTATTTTTCCCTTTTTTAAAAATTTAAATATTACTTATTTACTGTATAATGCAATGTTGGTTTCAGGAGTAAAATTCAGTAATTCATCACTTGCATATAACATCCAGTGCTAATCACAAGTGCCCTCTTTAATTCCCATCACCCAACTAGCCCATCACCTACCAACCTCCATTCATCAACCTGTAGTTATTTCTCTAAAATTAAGAGTCCCTTGTGATTTGTTTCTCTCTCTTGTATACCTCTCTTCCCATATGTTCATCTGTTTTATTTCTTAAATCCCACATATGAGTGAAATCTTATGTATTTGTCTTTCTCTGATTGACTTATTCCGCTTAGCATAATACATTCTGGCTCCAAACACATCATTTCAAATATCAAGACTCCATTCTTTTTTGATGACTGAGTAATGTCTCATTGTATATATACCACATCTTTATCCATTCATCAGTAGTTGGATGTTTGTGCTCTCTTCATAGGTTGGCTATCGTTGATAATACTCCTATAAACAATGGGGTTCATGTGCCTTTTGGAATTAGTATTTTTTGTATGATTTGGGTAAATAATAATGCATTTGATGGATCATAGGGTAGTTCTATTTTTAGTTTCTTGAGGAACCTACATACTGTTTTCCAGAGTTGCTGCACCAGTTTGCTTTCCCATGGACAATGCAAGAGGGTTACCTTTTAATTGCAGCCTCATCAACACCTGCTGTTTATTTTGTGTTAATTGTAGCCATTCTGACAGATGTGAGGCAATATCTCATCATGGTTTTGATTTATATACCCCTGATGATGAATGATATTCACTGTCTTTTCATGTGTATGTTAGTCACCTGATGCCTTCTTTGGAAAATTGTCTATTCATGTCTTCTGCCCATTTCCTAACTGGATTATTTTTTTCCTGGGTGTTGACTTTGATTAGTATTTTATAGATTTTGGATACTAACCTATTATCAGATATGTCATTTGAAAATATCTTCTCTCATTCAGTAGGCTGTCTTTTAGTTTTGATTATTTTATTTCCTTCACTGTGCAGAAGAATTTTATCCTGATGAAGTCCCAAATGTTCATGTTTATTTTGTTTCCCTTGCCTCTGGTGACTTGTCTAGTAAGAAGTTGCTCTGGGCAAGGTCAAAGAGGTTGCTGACTATTTTCTCCTCTAGGATTTTGATTGTTTTCTGTCTCATATTTAGGTCTTTCAACCATTTTGAATTTACTTTTGTGTATGGTGTAAGAAAGTGATCCAGGTCCATTCTTCCACATGTTGCCATCCAGTCTTCCCAACACTATTTTTTAAAGGGACTGTCTTATTTCCATTGGTTATTCTTTCCTACTTTGTTGAAGATTAGTTGACCATATATATGTAGGTCTAATACTGGGTTTTATCCTTTTATCTACTGATTTATGTATCTGTTACAAAAACAATACCATACGGTCTTGATGAGTACAGCTTTGTAATATAGTTTGAAATGTGGAATTGTGATGCCTCCAGTTTTGCTTTTCTTTTTCAAGATTGCTCTGGCTATTCGGAGTCTTTGTGGTTGCACACAAATTTTAGGATTGTGTGTTCTAGCTCACTGAAAATGCTGGTGGTATTTGTAGAGATTGGATTAAATGCATAGATTGCTTTGGGTAGTAGGGACATTTTAACAGTGTTTATTCCTCCAATTAATGAGCATGGAATGGTTTTACATTGTTTTGTGTCCTATTTTTTTTCAGAAGTGTTCTATAGTTTTAAGATGACAGATCTTTTACCTCTTTGGTTAGGTTTATTCCTAGGTATCTTATTGTTTTTGGTGAAATTGCAAATGGGATTGATTTCTTGATTTATTTTTTCTGCTACTTCGTTATTGATGTATAGAAATGCAATGGATTTCTGCGCATTGATTTATATCTCACAACTTTGCTGAATTCATGCATTAGTTCTAGCAATTTTTTTGGTGGAGTCTTCATGTTTTGTACATAAAGTATCATGTCATCTGATAATATTGAAATTTGACCTCTTCCTTGTGAATTTGGATGCCTTTTATTTTTTGTTGTTGTTGTCTGATTGCTGAGGCTAAGACTTCTAGTACTATATTAAACAGTAATTGTGCAAATGGATGCACTTGACTTTTTTGGGATTGTAAGATAAATGCTCTGTTTTTCCCAAGTGAGAATGATTTTAGCTGTGAGTCTTTCATATATGGCCTTTATTATATTGAAGTACATTCCCTCCATTCCTTCTTGTTGAGAGTTTTTATCAAGAATGGATGCTGTTTTTGTCAAATGCTTTTTTTCTCCATCTATTGACAGAATCATATGGTTCTTACCTTTTCCTTTAACAATGTTGTGTATGAATATTATTGGTTTGCCAATATTGAACCAGCCCAGAAATAAACCCAACTTGATTGTGGTGAGTAATTATTTTAATGTACTGTTAAATTCAATTTGCTAATATCTTGTCAGAATTTTTGCATCCAGGTGCATCAAGAATATTGGATTCTAATTCTCCTTTTTAGTGGGGTCTTTGGTTTTGGAAAATAGATAATGCTGGTTTTGTAGAATGATTTTGGAAGTTTCTCTTCTATTTCTACTTTTTGGAAACAGTTTAAGAATAACAGGTTTTAACTCTCTCTTATATGTCTGGTAGAATTCCCCTGGGAAGCCATCTAACCGAGAACCCTTGTTTGTTAGGAGATTTTTGATAACTAATTCAATTTCTTCACTAGTTGTGGGTCTGTTCAATTTTTTCTATTTCTTCCTGTTTGAGTTTTGGTAGTGTGTAGGTGTCTAGGAATTTGTCCATTTCTTCCATTTTGTCCAGTTTGTTGGCATATAATTTTTCAAATTATCTCTAATAATTTTATTTGAAGTGTTGGTTGTGGTAAGTCCATTTTCATTTGTGATTTTATCTATTTTGATCCTCTCTTGTTTTTGAGAAGTCTGGCTATGGGTTCATAAATTTTGTTTATTTGTTCAAAAAACCAGCTCTTAGTTTCGTTGATCTGTTTTAGTGTTTTTTTGTGTGTTTGTTTGGATTCTATGTTGTTAAGTTCAGCTCTGATCTTTATTATTTCTCTTCTTCTGCTGGCCTTGGGGTTTCTTTGATGTTATGCTTCCAGTTCTTGTAGGTGTGCTGTTAGATTTTGTATTTGGGACTTTTCTTCTTCCTTGAGTTAGGTCAGGATTGCAATGTATTTTCCTCTTAGGACTGCCTTTGCTATATCCCAAAGGTTTCAGACTGTTATGTTTTCATTTTCATTTGCTTCCATAGATTTTTTTATTTTTATTTTTTTCTTTAACTGCCTGGCTGACCCATTCATTCTTTAGTAGTATGTTCTTTAACCTTCATGCATTTGGAGGTTTTCCAAACTTTTTCCTGTGGTTGATTTCAAGTTTAATAGCATCATGATCTGCAAATGTGCATGGTATGGTCTCAATTATTTTATATTTATTAAGGGCTTTTTTGACCCAGTATGTGATCTATCTTGGAGAATGTTCCATGTTCACTGGAGAAGAATGTGTATTATGCTGCTTTTGGATGAAAATCTCTGAATATATCTGTCAAGTCCATCTGGTACAGTGTATTTTTCAGGGCCGTTGTGTGCATATTGATTTTATGCCTAGATGATCTGTCCGTTACTCTAAGTGGAGTATTAAAGTATCCTGCATTACCACATTCTTACCAATGAGGTTGCTTATGTTTGTGATTAACTGTTTTATATATATGTGTGTGTGCTACCGAATTGGATGCATTAACATTTATAACTGTTAGCTCTTCTTTTTGGATAGACCCCATAATTATGATATAATGCCCTTCTTCATCTCTTGGTACAGCCTTTCGTTTAAAGTCTGGTTTGTCTGATATAAGTATGGCTACTACAGCTTTCTTTGACTTCCAGTAGCACAGTAGGTTTTTCTCCATCCCCTCACTTTCAATCGGAAAGTGTCCTGAAATCTGAAATGGGTCTCTTGTAGATAGCAAATAGATGGGTCTTGTTTGTTATCCATTCTGATACCCTATGTCTTTTGATTTGAGCATTTAGTCCATTTACATTCAGTGTTATTATTGAAAGATATGGGTTTAGAGTCATTGTGATATCTCTAGGTTTCATGCTTGTAGTGATGTCTCTGTTGCTTTGTTGTCTTTGAAACATTCTACTCTCAGTGTCCCCCTCAGGATCTATTGTAGCTGTGGTTTAGTCCTGATGAACCCCTTCAGTTTTTGTTTGTTTTGGAAAACCTTTATCTCTCCTTCTATTCTGAATGACAGGTTTGCTGGATAAAGATTCTTGGCTATATAATTTTTCCTATTCAGCACATCGAAAATTTCCTGCCACTCCTTTCTGGCCTGCCAAGTTTCAGTAGATAGGTCTGTTACTACTCTTATGTGTCTACCCTTATAGGTTAAGGCCCATTTGTCCCTAAATGCTTTAAGAATTCTCGCTTTACCTGTGTCGTTTACCAGTTTCACTATGATATGTTGTGCAGGAGGTTGATTCAAGTTATGTGTGAAGGGAGTTATCTGTGCCTTCTGGATTTCAATGTCTTTTTTCCCCCAGATTGGGGAAGTTTTAGCTATGATTTCTTCAAGTACACCTTCTGTCTGTTTCTCTCTCTCTTCTTTTTCTGGAACTTCTATTATACGGATATTATTATATTTCATTGAATCACTTAGTTCTGTAATTCTCCCCATGTGGTCTAGAATTTTTTTTTATCTATCTTTTTCTCAACTTCATCTTTTTCCATAATTTTATCATGTGTTTAATTTATTCCACCCTCTGCTTCTTCAATCCTCGCTGTGACCGCCTCTAATTTATTTTGCATCTCATTTACAACATTTTTTAAATTTCATCATGACAATTTATTAGCTCCTTGATATCTGCAGAAATAGATTCTCTGCTGTCTTCTGTACTTTTTTCAAGCCCAGCGAGTAATCTTTTAACTATTATTCTAAATTCTTGTTCAGTTATATCGTTTATATCTGTTTTTGTCAATTCTTTAGCTGTCATATCTTCCTAGAATTTCATTTGAGGAGAATTCTTCTATTTCATCATTTTGGCTAGTTTTCTGCCTCTTATGTGTTTCAAAAGCTTGTTACGTATCCTGCATCTGCAGGTACTACTATATGAAAGAAGAGTCATACACTGTCCAGGGCCTGATCTTTCATGAGGTTGTTTGGAGAGTGTAAATTTCTCTCTGTTGTTGTGACTTTGGTTGCTCTATCTCCCTACTCGTAATGATGTGTTGGCCCCTTCAGGAGGTGTGCTTTTATTTGTTCATTGAAGTACTACTTGAAAAGAGAACCAACAAAAACAAAGCAAAAACCAGAAACAAAAACAAAAGGCAAAAAAAAACAAAAAACAAAAAAAACAACAAAACAACAAAACAAAAAAACCCAGCTACAACAAAACAACTGGGCAGGGGAAAAAGAAAAGAAAATTGACCAGGCAGAGAAACTATACTGCTTAATCAGACAGAGAGAGAGAGAGAGAGAGAGAGAGAGAGAGAGAGGAAAATAAAGAAGGAGATATTGAATAGGTAGAAAGAGAATAGATTAAATATGTCTGCTTAAACAAACCAACAACCAGAATAACCAGACTCTGGAAGGAAGAAATAAGGAGAAAAGGAAGAAAATACATACACATATTATATATATTAATATATTTTATACATATATATTATATGTATATGTATACATATGTATGTGTATATATATATATAAAATAGTCCAAGAATTAAATCATAAATGCAAAATCGCTGGGTGCCTTGGAACCAGGTGCAGTGCTGGTCTGGAGGAGAGGCTCTCTGGTTTGTCAGTGTCAGTCTGCCACTGATATATGGCCTCTGGCTATTGGGCACAGGCAGTCTTTGACCTTTGACTGGTTATATACCTTCTTCCCACAGCACTCCAGAAAGTGGATTACTTTCTCCCACTGTGGATTGGTCCTCCTAACTAGATACAAAACCCAGGGCTGGCTTCCTTCTTCCCCAGGTGTGGGAACAGGGCAGCCAGCCCCAGTTCGGAGAAAGCCTGGCAGTTAGAAATTGGATCTTTCTCCATCTCAAGTCCATGGTTTTTCTCTTGTCTAGATACTGTCCTATGCTTTCACAGCCTCTCTTTCTCTTCCCTTTGTATCTCTGCAGAAGAGGTTCCCTCCCCTCTGTGCCTATGGACCCCGTTTTATCTCTCCCACTTTGCAGTCACACACCTGTGGTTCATCAGGTTGTCCTCGTGGGTCCCCAGAGAACTGTCTGTCACTCTACAGCCCAGACTCTTGTAATTAAAAGTCCTTTGGCCTCAACACTGCAATGTTTGAAGGATGAAGGAACTTCAGGTCCCCCTACTTCTCTGCCATGTTGGATCCTCTAGGATTTTCAACTCACAGTGTCATGACATCTATAAATACAACTTTATTCATTGTCAGTCTGTATGCTTTTAATAAATTTTATTATTTTTATCTTAAAATATTGATTAGAACTTCTGATGTTATGTTAAAATACAAATGACAAGATATACTTGTTTTCTTTTGATTTGCTGTGATATGGGCATGGTGACATTTAGAAAATATTCATCATTAATAGTGATTTCAGTTGTAGACCTTTCATAGATGTAGATTTATCAATTGGAGAAAGTTGAATTTTATTCCAAGATGACTAAGAGTATTTATCCTCAATGCATGCTGGGTTTATTCAAATTATTGTATGTAATCCGTTGTAGGAGTTACTTTTTTTATACTTTATTCTATGAATTTGATATATATTATCTAAATCAGTATTCAAATGTAAACAAATAATGCATTCATGGTAAAAATCTCACTTGATAATGGTTTATAATAATTTTCCTGTATTCCTGGGATCAGTTTGCTAATATTTGAAGATTTTAATAATTTATGTGTTCATGAGTTACAACAGTTTGTAGTTTTAATGTCTTTGACTTTGGTATTACAGTAATACTGTGCTCACAGAATATGTTTGAAAACGTTTCTTTTCCCTCTATTTCTTGAGGAAGGTTGTAAACCACTGCTCATAGTCATCCACTCAATGCTCTAGAATCCACTAGTAAAGCCATTTGAATCTGGACTTACAGAATTGATACTGAAAATTGTGGGGAATAAGCTTAGGAATCCCCCAGGCTTACACCAATGGGTGAACAAGGCATAAAGAAATACAAAGCAATAATATGCTCACACCTGAGTTTGGGTAAACAAGATTGGCACCCCAAGAATAGGGAGGTGCAAAGGCAACCCCAGAGAGGGGATACAAAGGACCCCAGAATAGAGAAGGGGTGCAGAACCCCCCCCCCAGAATAGAGAGGGAGGTGCAAGACCACCAAAATAGACAGGAGTGCAAAGACACCGATTACAAAGATATAGGTGGTAAACAAGAATAGGAGTTCAGGGCATAAGTGCCCCCCAATTTAGTACTTTAGCAAGAAACTGCTCTCACAGGAGGGAAGGACCAAGTTAGGCAAACAGGTAAATTAGACTATAGACTGCTGTGCTGCAGGCAAAGCAGCTTAGAGCAGAGATGGTTAACAAAAAAAAAGGTGCCTTGTTAACCGTGAGGTTATTCCCCCTATATGTCTTTTATTCAAATAATTATTATTTTAAAATATATTTAATATAAATATATAAATATAAAATATATAAATATATAATATATAAATATAAAATATAAATATATACATTATATAAAATATATTTAAGATATTTAAAATAATTATTATATTAAAATATAATAAAATTATATTGACCCAAACGACCCTTGCAATCGAAGAATAAAGCCCATTTGATTGTGGTGAATGATTTTTTAATGTATTTTTGGATTCCCTTTGCTAGTACTTTTTTTTAGTATTTTTTTTTTTAATCTAGGTTAATCAGAAATATTAATCTGTAGTTCTCTTCTTTAGAGGAGTCATTATCTGATTTTGGTATCAGGGTAATGCTGATCTCATAAAATAACTTTGGAAGTTTTCCTTCCTTTTTTGTTTTCATTCTGGAATAGTTTGAGAAAAATAGTATTAACTCTTCTTTAAATATTTGGTATAATTTACTTGTGAGGCCACCTGGCTCTGACTTTTAGTTTATTGTGAGGTTTTTAATTACTAATTCAATTTTTTGTTCTGGTAATAATCTGTTAAAATTATATACTTCTTTCTTCAGTTTCAGTATTGTATTTTTGTAAGAATTTATCCATTTCTTCTAGGCTGTCCATTTTTTGGCTTATACTTTCTCATAATACATTCTTATCATTGTTTTCATTTCTGTTATGTTGTTATTTCTTCTCTCTCCTTTGTAATTTTATTTATTTTGGTCATTTTTCTTTTCTTCCTGTTAAGTCTGGCTAGAGGTTTTTCAATATTAATTTTTTTTCCAAATAACAACCTCCTGGTTTCATTCATCTGTTCTATTTTATTGTTGTTGTTTTGTTGTGGTTTTAGATTCTATACCATTTATTTCCACCCTATTTGTTATTATTTATCTCCCACTTCTGGTTTCAGGACTTTTTGTTGATCTTTGGCTGGCTCCTTTAGGTATAAGGTTATGTATTTGAGAGACTTTTCTTACTTCATTTCTGTAGGCCTCTATCTACTTCTCTCATAGAAAAATGTTTGCTTCTTTCCAAAGGTTTCAAAAAGTTGTTTTCATTTTCATTTGTTTCCAGAAAATTTGTATTTCTCCTTTTGTTTCTTGGTTGATGCATTCATTGCTTAGCAACATGTTACCTAACCTACATGTGTTTTTAGTATTTCCAGATTTATTCTTGTGTTTGCCTTCCAGTTTCATGATGTTGTGGTCAGAAAAGGTGCATTTTATGATTTGATGTTTTTGAATTTGTTGGGGATTCTTTTGTGGCCTAATATTTGATATATTCTGAGGAATTTTCCATGTTCACTTGTAAAGAATGTGTATTTTGCTTTTTAGCGTGGAATGTTCAGAATATATCTGATAAGTCCTGGTCCAGTGTCATTTGAAGCCATTGTCTCTTTCCCAGTTTTCTGCTTCCATGATATGATCATTGAAGTAAGTGAGTATTGAAATTCCTACTATTATTGTGCTATTATTGATTAGTTCTTTCATGTTTGTTATTAAACTTTTATGTATTTGGGTGTTCCCATGTTAGGTGCATATTATAATTTTATTTATAATTTATAACTACGTTTTTTTTATAATTTATAAATTATTTTTAAATTTATATAATTTAATTTATATATTTATAATTGTTATATCTTCTTATTGGATTGTCTCTTTCATGATTATATAGTGCCATTCTTTGTTTTTTGTTACAGTCTCTGTTTCAAAATCTAGTTTGTCCAATATAAGTTTGCTACTCTGGTTTATTTTTTATTTTTTTTAAGTTTTTTTTTTTTCAACGTTTATTTATTTTTGGGACAGAGAGAGACAGAGCATGAATGGGTGAGGGGCAGAGAGAGAGGGAGACACAGAATCGGAAACAGGCTCCAGGCTCTGAGCCATCAGCCCAGAGCCTGACGCGGGGCTCGAACTCACGGACCGCGAGATCGTGACCTGGCTGAAGTTGGACGCTTAACCGACTGCGCCACCCAGGCGCCCCATACTCTGGTTTATTTTTACATTGATTTATGTGACACATTTTTCTACATGTCTTCACTTTTAATCTGCAGATAAATTTCAGTGAGAAATGAGTTTCCTGTAGGCATAATATAGATGGACCTTGTTTTCTATTTATTCTTTCACCATATGTCTTTATATTGGATCATTTAATCCATTTACATTCAAAATAGTTATTAATGGATATGTATTTATTGCCATTTTATTACTTGTTTCTGGTCATCTTCTTGAATATCTTGTCTATTTTTCTTTCATATTTGACTTTTTTAAGTGATATATTTGGATTTTTTCTTTATTCTGTGCATATTTATTCATGGTTTTCACTTTATGGTTACCATTAAGTTTGTACATAACATCTTCTGCATATTACTGTCTATAATAATTTGATGGTCATTTAAGTTTGAACCCATTCTGTACTCCTCTCCTCCCCAAGTTTTAGGTATGTGGTGTCATATTTTACATCACTTATTATGTGAGTTCCTTAACTGATTTTTTACAGAAAAAGTAATTTTCACTGTTCTTGTGTTCCCTACCTTCATACTGTCACTTTGTTTTTCCCTTTCCACTGACAAAATCCCCCTTAGTAATTTTGGCAAATCTGTTTCAGTGTTCAAAAACTCCTTTAGTTTTTATTTGTCTGGGAAACTTTTTGTCTCTCCTTCATTCTGAATGATAGCTTTGCTGGATAGAGTATTCTTGTCTGCAGACTTTTTTTTTTTCCCATTCAGCACTTTGAATATATTATGTAATTGCCTTCTGGCTTGGAAAGCTCCTACTGAAAAACCTGCTGATAACCTCATGATGTTTCCTTTGTAAATAATTATCTTCTTGTGTATTACTGATTTTAATCATTTTTCTTTTTCATTGTCTCTTCCCATTTTATTTACAATATGTCTTGTTGTGGATATGCTTTTGTGGATTTTTTGGGGGGTGTTCTGTATCTCCTGAATCTGTATCTGTTTCCTTCCCTAAATTTGGTAAATTTTAAGCTATTATTTCTTCAAATTATCCCCTCCCCCTTTCCCCTCTCTTCTACTTTTAGACTCTTATAAAGCAAACGGTATTATGTAATGGAGACAGTGGATTATTAGTCTATTCTCTACTGCATAATTTTCTTTTTTCTTTTGTTCAGCTTGTTAACATTCTGTTTCTCTGTCTAATAGATCATCTCTGCTTCATCTAGCCTGCAATTTATTTCATCAAATGTGTTTCTGATTTCATTTATTTTACCTTTATATCCGCTATGTCATTCCTTATCTTTGTATTAATGGTCTTATTGAAGCCTTTGACTCTTTTTTCAAGTTAACAAAGTATCTTTATAATCATTACTTGAAATTCTATATAAAGCATGTTACTTATATTTGTTTGATTTAGATTTCTGTCTGTGGCCTGTTCTTTCATTTGGGACAAATTTCTCTGTCTTCTCAATTTTTCTAATCCTCTGTATCTGTTTCTGTGTATTAGCAAGGTCAGCTATGTAAGAATGAAAAATTAAGAAAAAAATGAGGGGTGCCTGGGTGGCTCAGTTGGTTAAGCCTCTGACTTCTGCTCAGGTCATGATCTCATGGTCTGTGAGTTCAAGCCCCACATTGGACTCTGTGCTGACAGCTCAGAGTCTGGAGTCTACTTCAGATTCTGTGTCTCCCTCTCTTTCTGATCCTCCCCCATTCATGCTCTGTCTTTCTCTGTCTCAAAAAAAAAAACATTAAAAAAGCTAAAAAAAATGATAACATACATGTTTACTTACAAGTGAATTAGAATGAGAGATCAATTTACTTATATATTCAGGTACCACAGAGTGAGGGGGGCAAATATTTACAATTGTTAGCTCTTTTGATGGATAGACTTCTTAATTCTGATACAATGCCCCTCTTCATCTCTTGTTACACTCTTTGCTTTAAAATCTAGTTTGGGGGAGACTGAGTGGTTCAGTTGTTTAAATGTCCAACTTTGTGTCTGGTCATAATCTCATAGTTTGTGAGTTTGAGCCCCACGTTGGGCTCTGTGCTGACAACTCAGAATCTGGAGCCTGATTCAGATTTTATGTTTCCCTCTCTGTCTGCAACCCCCCCATGCTCTGTCTCTTTCTAAAAAAATAAACATTAAAATTAATAAAAAATAAAAATAAATAAAAAATTAGTATGTCTGATATAAGTAAGACCATTCTGGATTACTTTTGACATCTGTTAGCGTGATAGATGGTTCTACATACCCTCACTTTTAGTCCACAGATGTCCTCAGGCCTAAAATAAGTCTCTTGTAGGCAGCGTAGAGATGGGTTTTGTTTTTTTATCCATTCTGATACCTTATGTATTTTTATTGGGGCATTTAGTCCATTTCTATTCAGAGTGATTATTGAAAGATATGAAGTTAGTGCCATTGTGTTATCTGTAGATTTTGTTTCTGGTGATTTTCTCAGGTCAAATATATAAAACAATTAATCACAAACATAAGCAAACTCCTTGATAAAAAATACTGTTATTGTATGAGACTTTAATAATCTACTTACAGCAAAAGACAGATCATCTAAGAAGAAAATCAACAAGGAAACAACAGCTCCCAATGACACACTGGGCCAGATGGACTTAACAGATATATCCAGAACATTTTATCCTAAACAGCAGAATACACATTTTCTTGAGTGCACATGGAACATTCTCCAGAATAAATCACATATTGGGCCCAAATCAGCCCTCAACAAGTACAAAAATATGATATCATACCATATACATTTTCAGATCACAACACTGTGAAACTCAAAATCAACCACAAGAGAAAAAACTTGGAAAGCCCTCAAATACATTGAAGTTAAAGAACATCCCACTAAAGAATGAATGGGTAACCCTAAAATTGAAGAGGAAATTAAAATAAAAATACAAGGAAGCAAAAAAAAAAAAAAAAAGAAAATATGACATTCCAAACCCTTTGGGATGCAGCAAAGGCAGTTCAAAGAAAATGCATTACAATTCAGGCCTGTCTCAAGAAGCAAGAAATGTTCCAAGTGCATAACCTAGTTATACACTTAAAGGAGCTAGAAAAGGATCAGCAAATAAAGCCCAAGTCTACAGAGGGAAAATAATAAAGATTAGAGAAGAAATAAATGATATAGAATCCAAAAATTAAAAAAAAAAAACAGTGGAACATATGAATGAAACTAAAGGAGAGTTCTCTGAAAGAATAAGCAAAATTGATAAACCCATAGCCAGAATTCTCAAAAAGAAAATATAGAAGATCCAAATAGATAAAATCACAAATGGAAGGGGAGAGATTACAACCAACACCACAGAAATACAAACAAATATGAGAAAACTATGAAAGAACATATGCCAACAAACTGGACAAACCGGAAGAAATGGACAAATTCTTAGAAACTTACACACTACAAAAACTCAAATGGGAAGAAATGGAAAAAATGACCAGACCCATAACCTGCAAAGAAATTGAATTGTTTATCAAAAATCACCCAACAAATAAGAGTTCTGGACCAGATGGCTTCCAGGGGTAATTCTACTAGACATTTAAAAGAAGAGTTAATACCTATTCTCCTCAAATTTCTCCAAAGAATAGAAATGGAAAGAAAGGTTCCAAACTAATTCCACGAAGCTAGCATTACCTTGATTTCAAAAGGAGACAAAGATGCCACTAAAAAGGAGAATTATAAGCCAATATCCCTGATGAAACTGGATGCAAAAATTCTCAACATGATACAAGCAAATTGAATTCAACAGTACATTAAAAGTATTATTCAACATGATCAAGTGGCATTTATCCCTGGGCTGCAGAGTGGGTTCAATATTTGCAAATTAATCAGTATGATACACCATATCAATAAAAGAAAGGATAATAATCATATAATCTTTTCAATAGATACAGAAAAAGCATTTGACAAAATATAGTACCCTTTCTTCATAAAAACCCTAAAGAAAGTAGGTATAGAAGGAACCGACATTAACATCATAAAAGCCATATGTGAAAGGCTCACAACTAATATCATCCTCAATGGGGAGAGTCTCAGGGATTTCTCCCTATGATCAGAAACAAGACAGGGATGTCCACTCTCACCACTGATGTTCAACATTGTACTTAAACTCCTAGTCTCAGCAATAATACAACAAAAAGGAAGGAAATCAAATTGGCAAGAAAGAAAGCAAAGTTTCACTCTTCACAAATGACATGATAATATATATGGAAAACTAGAATGAACAAAAACATTGCTACAGCTGATACATAAATTCAGTAAAGTCATAGGATATAAAATCAATGTGTAGAAATTGGCTGCATTTTTTATACATTAATAACGAAGCAACAGGGAAAGAAATCAAGGAATCAATCCCATTTACATTTGCACCTTAAAGTATGAGATACTTAGGAAAAAAATCTAACTAAAATGGTAAAATATCTATACACTGAATACTATAGAAAGCTTATGAAAGTAATTGAAGAAGACACAATAAAATAGAGAAAAATTCCATCATCATGAATTGGAATAACAAATATTGTGAAAATGTTGATACTTACCAAAGCAATCTACACATTCAATGTGATTCCTGGCAAAATAATGCCAGCATTCTTTACAGAGTTATTACAAACAATCCCAAAATGTGTATAGAACGAGAAAAGATACCAAATAATCAAAGTAACCTTGAAAAAGAAAAACAAAGCTGGAGGAATCACAATCCTGGACTTTAAGCTTCATTAAAAAGCTGTAGTCATCAAAACAATATGCTATTGGCACAAAAAACTGCAATACAGAACAACAGAACAGAATAAAGAAACCAGAAATGGACCCAAAAATATATAGCCAACTAATCTTTGACAAAGCAGGAAAGAATATCCAATGGAAAAAAAAAATACTGTCTCTTCAGCAAATGGTGTTGGGAAAACTGGACAGTGACATGCAGAAGAATGAAAGTGAACCACTTTCTGAAACCGTATACAAAAATAAATTCAAAATGGGTGAAAGACCAAAATATGAGATAGGAAACCATGATAATCCTACAGGACAAGCAAGTAGCCATGCTTTGACTGTGGCCACAGCCACTTCTTACTTGACATGCATATGGGGGCAAGATAAATAAAAACAAAAATTTACTATTGCGACCTCATCAGTATAAAAAGCTTCTGCCTAGCAAAGGAAACCATCAACAAAACTAAAAGGCAACCAATGGAATGGGAGAATATATTTGCAAATGACATATCAGATAAATGGTTAGCAACCAAAATATAAATAACTTACCAAACTCAACACCCCCAAACCAAATATTCCAATGAAGAAATGAGCAGAAGACATGAATAGACACTTTTCCAAAGAAGACATAAAGATGGCTAACAGACACATGAAAAGATGCTCAACATTGCACATCATCAGGGATATACAAATCAACACCATGATGAGATACCTCACACCTGTCAGAATGGCTAAAATTAATAACTCAGGAAACAACAGATGTTTGTGACAATGGGGAGACAAGGGAACACTTTTACACTGTTGGTGTGAATGCAAATGGGTGCAGCCACTCTGGAGAACAGTTTGAAAGCTGTTCAAAAAATTAAAAATAGTTCTATTCTATGAGCCAGAAATTGCCCTACCAGGTATTTTTCCCAAAGGATACAAAAACGCTAATTCGAAGTTGCATATGCACCGCAATGTTTATAGCAGCACTATCAACAATAGCCGAATTATAGAAAGGGCCCAAATCTCCATCGACAGATCAATGGTTAAAGAAGATATGGTATATATAAAACCACTCAGTGATGAAAAATAATGATATCTTGCCCCTTGGAACAATGTGGATGGAACTTAAGGATATTATGCTAAGCAAAATAAGTCAGTCAGACAAAGACAGATATCATATGATTTCACTCATATGTGGAATTTGAGAAACACAACAGATGGACATAGGGGAAGGATAGGAAATATAAGATAAAAACAGAGAGGGAGGCAACCATGAGAGACTTAAATATAGAGAACAAACAAAGCCTTTCTGGAGGAGTGGGGGGAGTGTTAAATAGGTGATGGGCATTAATGAGGGCACTTTTTGGGACAAGAACTGAGCATCTTATATAAGACATGAGTCACTGGGTCCTGTGCTTGAAGCCAAGACTGCTACACTGTATGTTAACTAACTTGATTTAAAAATAATAAAATAAAAAAGAGAGAGAGAGAAAAAGTCTCCCAGTTTATTTGAGTAAAAGCACACACAAATAAAAAACCATGTGCAGACTATCTAAGAAAGGATGAAATAGAATGAGACTCTGGAGTTAATTATACATTTTTTTTTTAATTTAAAATTTATTTTTGAGAGAGTGGGAAAGAGAGAACACGAATTTTTGAGAGAGGGAAAGAGAGAAAGAGAAAGAACACGAGCAGGGAAGGGGAAGAGAGAGGGAGACAGAAGATACAAAATGGGCTCTGCACTGCCAGCAGAGAGTTGAGCTGGGGTCAAACTCACAAATTGTGAGTTCATGACCTGAGCTGAGGTCAGAAGCTTAACTGACTGAACTATCCATGTGCCCCTGGAGTTAATTATGCATTGTTTTATCATATCAATAAACATATATGAAAAATATATTTAGACGAGGCAACGTATCATTACACATATACATGTTTCTGGTTGCTGCAGTCATTGATGTATATTTGTCTTTATTTTGATTTCTATAATCTCATAATTATTTGAAACACTATATGTACAATATTTTTCTTGCAAATTATATCTAAAAAAAATCAAAATAGTTGCACCAATAGAAATTATTACAACTTAAATATCCACCGAAGGGGACAAGTTAAATAAATTATGACATAAGCATAAAAGAGAGCAGTTGTTGGTAATAAAAGTAAAACAAGATTTCATATAGCAGTATTTTAGATATACATATATGTTACTATATGAATTATATTAATCTGTGCATTAGTCTAAAATTTTTTGTGATACATAGAAGAAGATGACTATTTTATTTTTATTTTCGATGTAACACATATTTTTTTGGTATTAAGGATGTCATTTATTTATTTTTCCAAATTTTTATTTACATTTTACTTAGTTAACATATAATGTAATATTGGTTTCAGGAGTAGAATTTAGTGATCATCCCTTATCTATACACCCAGTTCTCATCATAACAAGTGGCTTCCTTAATACCCATCACCTATTTAGCTAATTTCCCACCCACCTCCCTCCATCAACACCCAGTTTATTCTCTATCATTGAGTCTTTTATGGTTTGCTTTCCTCTCTTTTTTTACCCTTCTCATATGTACCTCTGTTTTGTTTCCAAATACCACATATGAGTACAATCACATGGTATTTGTCTCTCTGACTTATTTTGCTCAGCATAAAACACTCTAGCTCCATCCACACTATAATTTGGCTACTGTTGACAATGCAGGTATAAACATTGGGGTTCATGGACCCTTTCAAACCTGTATTTTTTGGATTCTTTGGGTAAATACCTAGTAGTCTGATTGCTGGGTTATAGAGTAGATCAAATTTCAACTTTTGGAGGAAACTGCATACTGTTTTCCAGAGTGGTTGCCCCAGTTTGCATTCCCACCAACTGTTTAAGAGGGTTCCCCTTTCTTTTTTTTTTTTTTTAATTTTTTTTTTCAACATTTATTTATTTTGGGGACAGAGAGAGACAGAGCATGAACGGGGGAGGGGCAGAGAGAGAGGGAGACACAGAATCGGAAACAGGCTCCAGGCTCTGAGCCATCAGCCCAGAGCCTGACGCGGGGCTCGAACTCCCGGACCTCGAGATCGTGACCTGGCTGAAGTCCGACGCTTAACCGACTGCGCCACCCAGTCGCCCCAAGAGGGTTCCCCTTTCTTAAGAGGGCAAGGAATCCTTGCCAACATCTGTTGTTTCCTGTGTTGTTAAATTTAGCCGTTGGGACAGGTGTGAGATGTTAGCTCATCATGGTTTTGTGTGTATTTCCCCAACTAAGAGTGATCCCATTGGCTGTTTGATGTCTTTTTTTTTTTTTTTTTTTTTTTTTTTTTTTTGGTTCCATACATATTTTAGGATTTTTGACTCTGGCTCTGTGAGATATGCTGGTGTGGTTTTTTTTTTTTGTTTGTGTGTTTGTTTGTTTATTTATTTATTTATTTTTTTGCCAAGCTATCATTAAATGTGTAGATTGCTGTGGGTAGTATAGATATTTTAACAATGTTTGCTCTTCTAATTCATAAGCACGGAATTTTTTACCCAATTCTTTGTGTACTCTTCACTTGTTTTCATAACTTTTCTATAATTTTCAGAGTGAGTACAGATCTTTTACCTTTTTGTTTACATTTATCCATGGGTGTCTTGATTTTGGAGAAATATTAATTGGGATCATTTCCTTAATTTATTTTTCTGCTTCTAGTTATTGGTGTATAGGAATGCCACAGATTTATTTACATTGACTTTATGCCCTGCACTTTGCTGAATTAATGTATTAGTTCTAGCCATTTTTTTGTTGGAGGCTTTTAGGTTTTCTATGTAGAGTATCATGTTGTCTATAGAAAGTGAAAGTTTGACTTCTTCCTTTCCAATTTGGATGCTGTTTATTTCGTTTTGTTTTCTTATTTCTGAAGCTAAGTACTATGGTAAATATTCATGGTGAGAGTGGACATCCCTGTCTTCTACTGGACCTTAGGGGAAAAAGCTCTCAGTTTTTCTTTAGCTGTGGTGTTCCATATGTGGCTTTTGTGATGTTGAAGTATGTTCCTTCTATATCTATTTTGTTGAAGGTTTTTTTTTTATCAGAAATGAATATTGTATTTTGTCAAATATTTTTCTGCATATATTGACAGGATCATACGGTTTTTATTCTTTCTTCTATTAATGTGATGCATCATGTTGATGGATTTGCTAATATTAATACAGACCTCTAGGCAAAGGATAAATCCACTTGATTGTTGTGAATAATTCTTTTAATGTACTGTTGAATTCAATTTGCTAGTATCTTGTTGAGAATTTTTGCATCCATGTTAATTAGGGCTATTGGCCTATGGTTCTCCTTTTCAGTGGGGTCTTTGGTTTTGGCATCAATGTAATGCTGGCCTCATAGAAAGAGTTTGGAAGTTTTCCTTCCATTTCTATTTTTTTTGGAACAGTTTGAGAAGTATAGGTATTAACTATAAATATTTGGCAGAATTCCCCTTTGTAGAATTTTGATTGTTGGGATAAATTTGGTTATTGATTCAGTAAAATTCCTGGTTATGAGTCTGTTCAAATTTTCTGTTTCTTCCTGTTTTAGTTTTCATAATTTGTATGTTTCTAGGAATTGTCTATTTCTACCAGATTATTCAGTTTGTTGGCATATCATTTTTCACTATAATCCATTTCTCCTATAGTTGTTTTATTTTTCTAGGGTGTTCATTGTGATTATTCACCTTTCTTTTGTGATTTTTATCCATTTCATTCCATTCTCTTCTTTTTGATAAGTCTGGCTAAGGGTGTATCAATTCTATTAATGATTTCAAAGCACCAGTTCCTAGCTTCATTGCTCTGTTCTGTTTTTATTATTGTTGTTGTTTGTTGTGTACATTTTTTTTCAAATATTTATTTATTTTTCTTTCCTCTGGCTTTATATTTCATTTGATATTCCTCTTCTTACTCCTTAATGTGTATGCTGAGGTTGTGTGTTTTAGAGTTTTCTTGCTTCTTGAAGTAGGCCTATATTGCTATATACTTCTTTCTTAGGAACACCTTTGTTGCATCCCTAAGTTTTTGAACTGTCACGTTTTTATTTTTATTTGTTTCCATGTATTTTTTTATTTCTTTAATTTCCTGGCTAACTCATTCATTCCTTAGTAAGATGTTCTTAATCTCCATGTAGATGTTGTTTTCCCAAATTTTTACTTGTGGCTCACTTTAAGTTCCATAGCTTAAAGTGTGAAAGGTCTGTATAGGTCTGAAAATATGCATGGTATGATATCAGTCTTTTTGTATTTATTGAGGACTGATTTGTAACTCAGTATGTTATCTATTATGGATAACATTTCATTTACAGTTGAAAAGAATATGTATTTCACTGCTTTATGATTAAATGTTCTGAACATATTTGCTAACTCCACCTGATAAAGTTTGTCATTCAAAGCTATGCTTGCTTGTTGATTTTCTGCTTAGATTATCTGTTCATTGTTGTATTTGGGGTTTTAAAGTCCCCTACTATTATTGTGTTATTATCCATGAAATTCTTTATGTTTGTTACTAATTGATTTATGCATGTGTGTGCTCCTAAGTTGTGTTATAAATATTTACCTTAGATTTCTTGATGTTTAGACCCCTTAATTATGATATAATTCCCTTCTTCATCTCTTGTTACAGTTTTTGGTTTAAAATCTAGTTTGTCTGGGGCGCCTGGGTGGCGCAGTCGGTTAAGCGTCTGACTTCAGCCAGGTCACGATCTCGCGGTCCGTGAGTTCGAGCCCCGCGTCGGGCTCTGGGCTGATGGCTCAGAGCCTGGAGCCTGTTTCCGATTCTGTGTCTCCCTCTCTCTCTGCCCCTCCCCCATTCATGCTCTGTCTCTCTCTGTCCCAAAAATAAAAATAAAAAATGTTGAAAAAAAAATTTATAAAAAAAAATAAAAAAAAAAATAAAATAAAATCTAGTTTGTCTGATACAAGTACGGCTACTCTGACATTTTTTTGGCAAACATTAGAATGATAGATGTTTCTCTATCTCCTCACTTTCACTCTGTAGGTGTCTTTAGGTCTAAAATGAGTTTCTGGTAAATAGCATATAGATGGGTCTTTTCAAAAATCAAATCTAAAATATCTTGTATCTTTTGACTGGAGTATTTAGTCCATTTACATTCACAGTGATTATTGAAAGATACTAACTTAGTGCCATTTTGTTACATGTTAAGTGGGAGTTTCTGGTGCTGTTCTCTGTTCCTTTCTAGTCTTTGTTGCTGTTGATTCCCCCCCCGCCCCCCCCGGAGTTCCCATTGCTTTTCATGCAGCTGGTTTAGTGGTCACAAACTCTTTTAACTTTTGTTTGTCTTGGAAATTCTTTATCTCTTCTATTATTTTTTAAATTTTTTTTAAATGTTGATATATTTTTGAGAGAGAGAGGCAGAATGTAAATGAGGGAGGGTAGAGAGATAGGGAGACACAGAATCTAAACCAGACTCCAGGCTCTGAGCTGTCACCACAGAGCCTGATCTGGGCTTGAACTCATGAAGCATGAAATCATAACCTGAGCCAAAGTCAGAGGCTTAACTGACTGAGCCACACAGGCCCCCCTCTCTTCTTCTATTCTGAATGACAGCTTTGCTGGATAAAATATTCTTTTCTGCATATTTTCCCCATTCAGCCCAATGAATATATTATGCACTCCCTTCTGGCTTGCGAGGTTTCTGTGGACAAATCTGCTGCAAAACTGATCTGTCTTCCCTCATAGATTAAAGACTTTTCCCTTACTGCTTTCAGGATTCTTTCCTTCTCTGTGTATTTTGTAAATATGACTATGATATGTCTTGGTGATGGCTGACACTGGTGGATTTAATGGGAGTTTTTTTGTGCCTCTTGGATTTCTATATCTATTACCTTCCCCAGATGAGGGAAATTTTAAGCCATAATTGGCTCAAACAACCTTCTGCTCTTTTCTATTTCTCTTCTTCCTCTGGGTATCCTATGGTATCATTGTAATTATGCTTGAGGAGTTATTGAGTTCCTTAAGTCTACATTTGTGATCCAATATATCTCTTTATGACTTTTTTCCAGCTTCATTATTTACCATACTTTTGTTTTCTATTTCACTGAATCATTCCTCTGCTTTGTCCATCCTACGCAATAGCATCCATTCAGTTTTGCACTAGAGTTATAGTTTTGTTTTTTTTTTTAATTTCAGCCTGACAAGATTTTTGTTATTTTATTCATGAAATAAGTGATTCTTTAGTGTTTCCTATGCTTTTCTCAAACTCAGCTAGTATATTTATGATTATCACTTTAAACTCTGGTTCAGATATCTCACTTGTATCTAAATTGATTGAATTTCTGTCTGTGAATTCTTCCTGTCTTGTCTTTTGGGGTGAATTTCTCTGTTTTACAATTTTTTTTCTTGGTTATTATTTTGTGTCTGTGTGATTGTTAGGAAATTCTGTTGTATTCCTAGACAACAGGACAGAGTTGAGGCTATATTAAGGAGGAGTAAAAACAGTTAATAAGCTAGATCCTAGGTGTGTTTTGCTCTACTAGAAGAAGCTTTATCAAACAAACAAAAGTAAACAAAACAAAAACAAGGAAGCCAGATCCCATTTCCCATTTCCCATTTCCCCTGAAGTTTTAAAATACTTTGATTATGGGGCGTCTGGGTGGCGCAGTTGGTTAAGCGTCCGACTTCAGCCAGGTCACGATCTTGCAGTCCGGGAGTTCGAGCCTCGCGTCGGGCTCTGGGCTGATGGCTCAGAGCCTGGAGCCTGTTTCCAATTCTGTGTTTCCCTCTCTCTCTGCCCCTCCCCCGTTCATGCTCTGTCTCTCTCTGTCCCAAAAATAAATAAACGTTGAAAAAAAAAATTAAAAAAAAAATAAATAAAATAAAATACTTTGATTAGTAGACTTGTTGAATGTGAGGAGTTTGTGTTTGTCTTCTGGGGATGGGGCCACTGATTCTCAGGTGGACTTGGCCTAGAGGAGATGCACCTGCAATGAGCAGTGGGGTGGGGTTTTGGTGTAAGCACCTCTGGCCTCTACTGGGTAGCACTTTTTGCCACTGATGTTGTGCAGTGTTGATGGGTGGGTGGGAAAATGGCATTGCCTGCTCTCTTGTCCCTGAAAAAGGGAGTTTAGACTTGCTACTCATTAGGAAGCCCTCACAAAAAAGCAAACACCTGTTTTGTGTCCCCAGATTTGGCCAGATCTCTGCCTTCACCCTGCCTGTGTTTGAGCTGTCTGCCTGCTAGGTGACACAATACTACTTTGTTTTATCTCAGGCATGTGGCTGGGTTTTGAAACTCCAAACTCTGAATTTTAGGGAACAGAACAACATGGACCCATCCTGACCCTCTGGGCAGGGTCTTTCAGAGTTTTTGCCATTTGCCAGTGTATCTCAAAAAAGCAGTTGCATAACCATGCATTAGTTCAGAGTTTATGGTAAAGTACAACACAATGTTGGCACTAAGTTTTGCAGCCCACAGCAAGCAACTTTGTTCCAATGATAGGGTGAGGGCAGCAAAGAGGTGTTGCCAGTTCTTTTTGTCCCTGAAGAAACTGTGACACCACTCCCAAATGCACTTCAGGTAGGAGTACTTTTTCTCACTGTTTGACCCAGCGTATCTTCAGACCATGGTGCTACTCCTGGGTCTCCACCCTCCTTATTCACCAGAACACCACCAACACTGCAAGGCATAACCCCAGTGATGGCATGGACCTCTAAATCTTCAGCCTTTGTGTTTTGCTTCTTATAATAACTTGCTGTAGTCAACCCCTCCCCTTTTCCCAGTGAAAGGTTTCAGGGAAGTTTGTCCTGTGCAATTCCCTCATGAATTTTCACTCTCTCTCTCTTTCTGTCTCTTTCACTCCTCTCATCATGATCAGGACTTCCTTCCCTTCACAGCACCCACAGTTCTTTTCTCCCCAAAGTCAACTCTTGGAAGCTCCTACCTTCCAAGGTGTGGCCGTTTTTTCTACCTCTAGTTGTGAAGATGTGCTGTCTCCGTGCTCAGATTGGTTTCTTGGCTGTTCAAAGTGATTTGGTGTTTATCTAGCAGTGTCCCAAGGATGAGACAAGCTTAGTGTATCCCTACTCCTCTACCATCTTAACTCCTCTCAATGTAACACCTTTAAACATTTTTTTAATGTTTTTTAAAATTTTTGAGTGAAACAGATCACAAGTGGAGGACGGGCAGAGAGAGAGGGAGACACAGAATTTGAAACAGGCTTCAGGCTCTCAACTGTTAGCACAGAGACCAACGTGGGGCATGAACTCATGTACTGTGAAATCATGACCTGAACCAATGTTGGGTGCTCAACCAACTGAGCTACCCAGGTGCCCCAACACCTTTGTAAATATAATTCACATATCATAAAATTTTCCATTTTATTTTTTTAAAATGTTTATTTTATTTCTTTAGAGAGAGAGAGAGAGAGAGCATGAGTGACTGGGGCAGAGGGTAGGAGATCTGAAGCAGGCTCTGTGCTGACAGCAGAGAGCCTGATGTGGGACTCAAACTCATGAACTGTGAGATCATGACTTGAGCTGAAGTCAGACACTTAACCAACTGAGCCACCCAGGCACCTCCAAAATTTCCCATTTTAACGTATACTCTGCAGTGAATTTTAGTGTATTCAAAGAATTGTATATCATCACCACTATTTAAATTTAGAACATTTCCATTACTTTAAAAACTAAATTCTATACCCAATGCCAGTGACTACCAATTTTGTTCTAGGTTCAGTCACTGACACCACTAATTTCCTATCTGTCTTGTGAATTTTTCTAATCTGGATGTTTCATGTGAATAGAACCATATAATATGTGGTCGTATGAATCAGGATTTTTTTGCTGAGCATAATATTCTCAAGCTTCATCATTTTTGTTGCATGACTATACTACAAATCTGTATTTTGGAAGAGAAATACTGAGACTATTAAGACTGTGATTTTAAAATGTTCTCTATTGCTTGCTTTTTTACTTTAAAATTATATTCTTTACTTATTTATATTTATTTATATTTATACTTATTTATATTTATATTTACTTATACACATATTACATGTGTATAAGACTGTAATTTTCTTTGTATTCTGTATTTGTAAATATGTTAAAAACTACATATTCAGAAAAAATATGCAAGTATATATTATATTTGTAAATACCAAGGGAACACACTCAACTGAAACAATATTACCTATCTTCCAAAAGTCACTAAAAATTATAGCACAGAAACTATTCTGCTCCAGAGGTCAAATTAGCTATAGTGACAGGAAATATATTAATATATTTCAACATTAATTAAATTAAGAATTATGTCATCATCAAACTCAGCACTAATTTTTAGTAAAACCTAATAATATGTCAGCATTGAATTTATCCCCATAGCATATATGAAGTGTGCAACATGATGCATGTTTCCCAAACTTCCAGAAATAAGAAAAGTCTATTTGCAATTAAATACTCTTGTGTTTATCAGTATAACTAAACATGTGAAATACATATGACTTTTGAAATTGGAATAAAAATTTAAATTATGCTTATTTTTAGGATATTATGATTGCATGCCTAGAAAATTACTAAAAACACATTGAAGCAATTATTTAATAAAAAGCTATTGTAATATCTACATCAATAAAAATGAGCTAAGAAGAATTTTGTAATGATGCTATGAGTGAAATAAACTTTTAAGATAATTCTGAATGAGAAGGGGAAATGAGGAGGACTTGAAAAAAGTTAGAAAATTATATCTTGCTTTTTTAAAAAAAAATAGTATAATCTAAAATATAGGAAGGGAGAAAACAAATCCTTTCTAAACTAGATCTCAAAGCCAGAAGTCATGACAAAATAGATTAGTACATTTGGCTAGATTAAATTAAACCTCATATGCAAAATATTATTACAAAAATATAAAAACAAAAAAAAAAGAAAATAATTGCCCTTATACCTGAAAATTATGAGACAATTAAGTTCTAAATTTCCGAACATATGTAAAGCTTAAAGAAAGCAATGAAGATTCATAAATATAGGAAAAAGGTATAAAAAGACATCCCACACAAAATTAAGACAAGTGGTTCATACACACTTTAAAACTTGTTCAACCTTACTGTATATTAAGTATATGCACCTTAAGGTAATGGATTTTTTTCCTATTGTAATGTTAAAGAAAGATGTAAAATTGGAATAGTCTCTGTCTTGTTAGTTTTTGTCACAACTTTGGTGATAAATGTGGTAACCCCTATGAAGTCTCTTTCTTTCCAAGGACAATGTGTTTTGTTTTGTTTTGTTTTGTTTTGTTTTGTTATGTTTGTTTTGTTTTGTTTTTAATTTGGGTCTATTCCCAGGGTATTTACTTACCCACTCCATGGAGAATCTCTTTAAAACTGAAAAAGCATGGACAGGAAACTATGGTTCTTAGTGCTCTCTGCCAAGGCAAAATCCTGTATAAGATCATGTTGGTGATGATTCTACTGTCCTTGCTCTGAATGTGGTTATGGCTGCTATTTTGCTTTGAAACCCTTGTCAGACGATTACACTTCTGTAAGTATTCATTTTCTTATCTTTATGTGTGTGATAATCCATTTCAAACCTCAGAGTTAACATGGGTGAAGTGCACAGAATAAGCGTATTGAACATTAGCTGTTAGCATTATCCTTTGAAAGTCCACAAAAAGAGATAGAAAGGAGGAGAGCCTGTTAAACCAACCTCTATGATCCACTGGACTTGGATGTGCCCCATCCTGTAAAGAATTGAGATATTAAGTCTGTTTTCACAAAGAGAAGCACCATGCTGAAGAAGAGTGCTAAAGTAAAACTTCTGTAAGAGCTTTTAATGATGATAACCAGGGATACAGTCAAGTCTAAGTTTCAACATTACATAAGACTTTTTAGCTTATAAACCTTAGGAGTGAGACCACCTGTGTTCAAATCCTTCCTCTACCCTGTGTGACATGGGACTAGTTTTTTAAGCTCTCCACAGCTCCAATCTCTTCATATAATGAGTTGTGTTCAGTATGGATGTAAGTCATATTCAATAATACATAAAAATATATTAGAATGTAACTGGTGTAGGTAATTAGGCAAGATCTCACTTTCCCAACAGTGCATTTAGTAAATTGTGATTTACACTTGGCTTTGGCTAACTTGACAAAATGCATGCTTTCTGAGATCCATTTATTCTGAAAAAGAAAACAAACTAACAAAACAATAAAACATAACAAAACTCTCATCTGTTCTACTTGAAAGGAATAGAGTGGGAGAGGACGTTACTGAATAAATATTCCTCTTAAAAACTGACAATAAACTGAGGGTTGATGGGGGGGTGGTAGGGAGCGGAGGGTGGATGATGGGTATTGAGGATGGCACCTTTTGGGATGAGCACTGAGTGTTGTATGGAAACCAATTTGACAATAAATTTCATATTTAAAAAAAGAAGATACAGGGATTTCAACATTGAGCTATTTAAAACACAAAGATGAGCAGTTAACATTAAAATATTTATGGGACTAGAAATATTTTAAGAGGCTTATCAAAATATAAGATACTTGAACTTTATTTCTACAAATATCTGCTTTAGCTTGTTAATACAAACAAAATGAAAAAAAAATCTAATACACTGGCTTGGTCAAAAATAGTTCAGCATTTAACAGTTGTTTCAACACTTATAGCTTGAGATATTCTCATCAGTGGCAGGTCCAAGGAAGTGAAGAGAGGCCATTGTCAGCTTCATTCTTAGCCCAGGCATGGAAGCCAGGGTGAATCAAGCTATGGGAAGTCTGTTGGTATTTTGAGGGACAAAGATGTCTCTTTCCCTGCTATAAAACACTTATAAGAGTACAATGATAGTGTAAAGTGTTTCTTAAATTTATTTATTTATTTTGAGAGAGATAGGTAGAAAGGGCAGAGACAGAGGGGGAGAGAATCTCAAGCAGGCTCTGTACTATCTGTGCAGACCCTACCTGGGGCTCTTATCTTGCAAACGGTGAGACCATGACCTGAGCCAAAATCAAGAGTCAGATTCAAAACTGACTGAGCCACTCAGGTGCCCCAGGAATTTCTTAATACCAGTTAAAAGTTTATGTTTTTATTTCATAATTAATTAATATATTCATAACCACCTTTTGTCAAGACATAAAACAACTTGTTCCTACTCTCTGAGGAAAACAAAACAAAACAAAAACCTCTATAGAAAGCCTTTTCTTCTAAGTCTGTAATTAGCAAAACAGTTTGCTATAACACTAGAATTCAGAACACAAGCAAGAGAGCCACAGTGGGAAAAAGGTAGATATGAGTTGGACACAGACAAGTACATTCTATCTTCTGGCTAGTTTTGGAGCAAAGATGAAACAATTCACAACCATCGGTCTGTATCTAGAATTTTATTCGAACCTTTATTTCACTTTTATTTATTCAATAACACATTCAAATCTTCCACGCATCTCCTTTCTCTTATTTTGTGTTTGCTCTTTCCTTCACATACCTATTGGTGTACACTGATTCCAGACCTTCATTATATGGTCATAAGTGTACTATTAAAATAATATGCTCTCTGCTTCCCTTTAACACACAAAAAAATCTTTCTTCAAAAGTTACTGAACATAAGGAACAACTAAGTTCTCAGAAATGCCACCTTTGTTATGCCATTCTCTTCAAACCCTGGAGTGTCATTTGCTGTCAGTGTAGACATAGTAAAGGCTGAGCCACTCAGTTCATGTCCTGCAATTCCTTACATCCCTACCCCACAAAATGTCTTCACACCTTTCCTATCAAGCATTCTATGTACACCTCTTCAGACTGCCTTGATCCTGCTTTGTTCACAGTGCATTCTCTGGCTTAAATAACACCTGTTCTCTTTTCTTATTTATACAGTATCATTATTCCAAGGGCTAATAATTTAATTTCCCACATTCTATATCCAATCCACTGTGATTACTCAGAATTCCTGGTGCAGTTAATGTCTGACTGCCTTTGGTCCCCCAAACTCTATCTTTCAAGTTTATTAGAATTGTATGGTAGGAATGTATTATATTCTCTATTGTTGAATAATTAATATGTAATTCAGAATAAATAATTATAAGATAAATAACTGTATCTCCAGAAGAAAGTTGAGGTTGCTGCTGAGACTGATTCTGTAGCCTACTTCAGATTTTTTTCTCTCTCACTCTCTGCCCTCCCCGCCCCTGCTCACACACACTCTCTCTCTCTCTCAAAAATAAGTAACTATTAATAAATATATACAGAATGGGTCTGAGTGCAGAAATATAGTCAATAACATTCCATTGGAATTTACCTAATTAGTATTTCAATGAAAAAGAATAATTCATATTATTGGAAGTTTCTTACAATTTCAAGAATTGCAAACAAACTCAAAAACAATACAATGCAACAATAACCCAATGCACACACACAAAAAGGAAATAAACTTTTTAATAAAGAAAAAAAAGCCTTACCATTTGAAAGTTTTTTCAAAATTTCCTGACTCAGGCATAATGGAGGAAGAATGGATAAATAGAAGAAATGGTGTTTGTTAAAGGCCTTCTTGATAGTGAATTATGTCAGATGTTTTTATATGCATTATCTAATTGAATCAAATGGGAAAGCTCACTCTGTACATTGAATAAATTTATACTCTGATATTTATTCAAGATTAAAGGATATTAAATGAGTAATTTGGAATTTATATTTGGGGCTGATTCCTCATATTCCATGGTTTGTCTCACTACTTATTGCAATACACATTATAAAACTTTCCATGTTAGAGAGATCCAGAGTATAGTCCTTGCTCTAGACAGATAGATGAGGTGGGTGATTTGGAATGGGCTGACACCCCCTTCAGTCATTCCACAATGTTATCACTGTGGTTCAATGACCTCGATGGAGGCTTTCTGGTGTTACTCTCATGTGGTATTATATAGTTTGATAGATGTACATGACAGTAAGGGAAAGGGAAATTAAGAAACTACAACAATAAATTGTCTTCAGCTGAGTCTTAAGTTGTTTACTTTATTTTTTGTAGTAATTGATTAAATATCCAGAGAAATGGAAAACTTCACCTCTGGAGGAACATTCTTCCTCATGGGCTTCTCAGATATTAGGGAGATCCAGATCTTACATGCGGTCCTGTTTTTGCTAATTTACCTAGCAGCCATACTGGGGAACCTTCTCATCATCACCCTCACCACCAAGGATCATCGGCTCCACACTCCAATGTACTTTTTCCTGAAGAACCTGTCTTTTCTGGATCTCTGCCTCATTTCCATCACTGTTCCCAAATCCATCATGAACTCTCTAATGAATCAAAACACAATTTCCTTTCTTGGATGTGTTTCACAGGTCTTTTTCTTCTTCCTCTTAGCCAGTACAGAAGTAGCACTACTCACAGTCATGTCTTATGACCGCTATGTTGCCATCTGCCATCCTCTCAGATATGACATCATCATAGGCCATGAAGCTTGCATACAGATGGCCACCTCTTCATGGATCAGTGGATGTCTCAATGCAATTCTTCATACAGCTTCTACCTTTTCCATATCCATATGCGGGCCTCCTGAAGTTAATCAGTTCTTCTGTGATGTCCCACAACTCCTCTCTCTTGCCTGTTCATATAACATTGGGGAATTAGTAGTCATTGGCCTCAGCCTACTGTTAGATTTTGGCTGTTTTGTGTTTATTGATATTTCTTACTATTATGTATTCTCCACTGTGCTGAGGATGCCCTCTGTAGAAGGCAGGCACAAAGCTATCTCTACATGTTTGCCTCACCTCATTGTTGTGACTCTGTTTCTCTCTTCTGGGTTTTTTGCCTATTTACACCCCTTATCCAAATCTCCATCACTCTTTGATTTGCTAGTTTCAGTATTCTATACTGTGGTGCCACCCACCATAAACCCCCTCATCTATAGTCTGAGAAATAAGGATATGAATATGGCACTAAGGAAATTGTTAATGAGAAGATATTGTCTATCAAACTAAAGAGTTAATATTGCATACATTGTGATCTTTTTATTCACTGACATGATTATATAAATAATCCATTTCATAGTCTAGTAATAATACTGGATATATATAGTAAAAGTTATCATGAAAAATTTAATTGTACTCATTAAAGTGCAATTAAGAAGCTTCCTCATTGTTTAGATCAAGTTGATGACAAAACCCATAGGTTTCTACTTGGAAGTGTACAGATATATGCTGACTTATATTTGTCATACTAATGGGAAGGTCCTTTTCTGTGATGAATGGTAAATTGTACAGGATACTGGAACATCAGAAATAAACTTGGGCTCTTCTAGATAAACTGATAATGTAGTAACTCTTAAGAAAGTTAATATGTAAAATGCCACATGACACAATATACATAATGCATTCTCAAATTAAAGGAAATAGACAGAGGTAGGTGATGTCTGCACAGCACTGTGAATGTATTAAATGCCACTAAACTGTACATATTAAGATGTATAATTTCATGTGTTGATTTCATCTCAACAAGGCAAAAGTAAAAACAATGTGTTGTCCATCTGACTTCCCCTTTTCATAAGGTACTATATGACATTTTCTGGCATCATTTGTGTCCCTGAAGTCTAGTGAGAAGACACAGATATACAAAATGTGATTTTATTCAAAGTGCTAAGTGGAAAAAAATCTGTATTCAAGAATAATCTATCCAGCAAGGCTATCTATTATTCAGAACAGAAGGAGAGATAAAGAATTTCCCAGAAAGGGGCGCCCGAGTGGCTCAGTTGGTTGAACATCCGACTTCGGCTCAGGTCATGATCTCACATTTCATGAGTTCGAGCCCTGAGCCAGGCTCTGTGCTGACAGCTCAGAGCCTGGATCCTGCTTTGGATTCTATGTCTCTTTGTCTCTCTGCCCCTCCCCCGCTCACACTCTGTCCTTTCTTTCAAGCATAAACAAACATCAAAAAAAAAATAAAAATAAAAATAAAAGAATTTCCCAGAAAAACAAAATTAAAGGAGTTCGTGATTACTTAACTAACCCTGCAAGAAATATTAAAGGGCACTGTGACACAGTGAGGAAGACAAGAAAGGATCATAGGAAGTCCCCGAAGCAATGAGAAAATGAATAATAAAATGACAATAAATACATATCTATCAATAATAACTTTGCCTTTAAATGAACTAAATGTTCCATTGAAAACACTTAGGTGTCAGTATGGATAAAAACAAAACAATACCCATATATATGCTTCCTACAAGAGACTTCTTTTAGATTTAAAGTTATGTACAGATTGACAGTGGGGGTATGGAAAAACATTTATCCTGCCAAAGAATGCCAAAAGAAAGCAAGAGAAGCAATACTTATATCAGACAAACTAGACTTTATAAGAAAGACAATAGCAAGAGATAGAGAAGGACACAATATATTCATAAATGGGACAATCTAACATGAAGATCTAACAATTGTAAATATTTATGTACCTGACATGGAAGCACACGAATATATAAAATAATAACAAACATAAAGGAATGATTTGATAATGATACACTAATAATAGGGAACTTTAACTCCCCACTGACAAATGCATGAAAGTTAAACAACATGCTGCTAAACACTGAATGGATCAACAAGGAAATGAAAGAAGAAAATTTAAAAACACATGGAATTAAAAATAAACACAATGATCCAAAATCATTGGGATGCAGCAAAAGAAGTCCTATGAGGGATATTTATAACAATACAGGCCTAATTCAAGAAGCAAGAAATTTTTAAGATATAAAACCTAATCTTACACCTAAAGTAGCTAGAAAAAGAAAAACAAAGCCTAAATCCAGCAGAAGGTAGGGTATAATGATGATTAGAGCAGAAATAAATGTTATAGAAACCACACACACACACACACACACACACACACACACACAAACAACCCACAATAAAATGAATCAATAAAATCAGGAACTGGTTCTTTGAAAAAAATATATACAAACTTCTAGCCAGACTTATCAAAAAGAAAAGTGAAAGGACACAAATAAACAAAATCAAATATGGGACCAGAGAAATAACATGCAACAGCACATAATTTCAAAGAATTATAAAAGTACATTATGAAAAACTATATGTGGATAAATTGAAAACTTAGAAGAAGTGGTAAAATTCCTAGAAATTTATAAAATACCAAAACTGAAATAGTGTGAATTAGTAAACTTGAACAGACTGATGACTTGCATAGGAATTGAATAGTAATCAAAAAATCTCCCAACAAAAGGGGACCAGAGGGATTCACAGGTAAATTCTACAATACATCTAAAGAAGAGTTATGACCGGGGCACCTTGGTGGGTCAGTTGGTTAAGATCTGACTCTTGACTTTTAGCTCAGGTCATGATCCCAGTGTCCTATCAAGCCATACATTGGGCTATTCATGGAGTGTGGAGCCTGCTTAAGGTGATCTCTCTCTCTAGCTCTGCCACTTTCCACTACTTGCTCACTTATTCCCTCTCTAAAGTACAAAAATGAGTAAAGAAATAAATAAGAGTTATCACCAAGTCTTCTCAAACTATTACAAAAAAAAATAGAAAAAAAAAGGAAAACTTGGAATTTTAGTCTTTGAAACTAACATTACCTTGATACCAAAACCAGATAACAACAACAACAAATAAGAAAACTATAGGCCAATATCCCTGATGGATAGGGTGCAAAAATTCTCAATAAAATACTAAGAAACCAAAACTAACTACATTTTAAGAAATCATTCATGACAATCAAGTAGGATTTATTCCTAGGTTAAAAGTGTTGTTCAATATTCATATAATGTGAAACACCACATTAATAAAAGAAAGGATAAAAAATGTGATTACTTAAATACATGTAGAATACATGTTGACAAAGTACAACATCTTTTTTTTTTTATTTTTTTAAATTTTTTTTTCAATGTTTATTTATTTTTGGGACAGAGAGAGACAGAGCATGAATGGGGGAGGGGCAGAGAGAGAGGGAGATACAGAATCGGAAACAGGCTCCAGGCTCTGAGCCATCAGCCCAGAGCCCGACGCGGGGCTCGAACTCACGGACCGCGAGATCGTGACCTGGCTGAAGTCGGACGCTTAACCGACTGCGCCACCCAGGCGCCCCAAGTACAACATCTTTTAATAACAAAAACTCTCAAGGAAGGTTTGGAGGAAGTATAATTCAAAATAATAGAGATCATCTATGGAAAATGCACACCTAGTGTCATCTTCAACGGGGAAAAACTGAGAGCTTTTCCTCTACAGTTAGGAACAAGACATGGATGTCCACTCTCGGCACTATCATTTAACATAATGTTGGAAGTCCTAGACACAGCAATCAGACAACAGAGAAATAAAATGCATCCAATTTAGCAAGTAAGAAGGAAAACTTTCACTATTGGCAAATTTAATATTATATACAAAAAAATCTGAAAGACTCCACCCAAAAATTCCTGGAACTAATAAGTGAATTCAGTAAAGTTGCAGGAAACAAAATCAACGCACAAAAATCTGTTGCATTTATGTACATGAATAATGAAGCAGCAGAAAAGAAAATTAAGAAACCGATCTCATTTACAATTGCACCAAAAGCATAAGATATCTAGGAAAAAACACAACCAGAGGTGAAAGACCTGTACTAGACATTTCCATGTTCATAGATTGCAGGATCAAAGACTGTTAAAATGTCTGTACTATGCAAATCAATATACACATTTAATGCAATCCCCATCAATATACCACCAGCATTTTTTCACAGATCTAGAACAAACAATCCTCTAAATTACATGGAAACACAAAAGACTTGAATAGCGAAAGCAATCTAGAAAAGTGAACACATTATGGAGGCATCACAATTCCAGACTTCAAGTTATATTACAAGGTTGTAGTAAAAAAAACAACATCTTACTGGCACAAAAATAAACATATACACCAATAAACCAGAATTGAAATACCAGAAAGAAGTCCACAACTATATAGTCAATTAATCTTCTATAAAGCAGGAAAGAATATCCGGTGAGGGGTGCCTGGGTGGCTAAGTTCGTCAAGCTTCTGACTTCAGCTCAAGTCATGATCTGATGGTCAGTGAGTTCAAGCTCTGTGTCATGCTCTGTGCTGACATCTCAGAGCCTGGAGCCTGCTTCAGATTCTGTGTCTGTCTTTCTCTCTCTTTGCCCCTCCCCCACTCATTCTCTCTCTCTCTCTCTCTCTCTCTCTCCTCCAAAGGAAAAGAAAACTAAATATTTTTAAAAATTAAAAAATATTTTTAAAAAGTAGGAAAGAATATCCAATAAAAAAGAGAGTCTTTTCAACAAATGGTGTTGGGAAAACTGTACAACAACATGCAGAAGAATGAAGTTGAACCACTCTCTTATACCATATACAAAAATAAATTCAAAATGGATTATAGACTTAAATGTGAGACTGAATCATAGAAATCCTAGAATAAATCACAGGCACTAAATTCTTTGACATCAGACATAGCAACTTATTACTAGATATGTCTCCTGAGGCAAGGGAAATAATAGAAAAAATACATGATTGGACATTATCAATATGAAAAGCTTCTGCCTGCACAGTGAAAGAAACAACAAATCTAAAAGGCAACCTAAGGAATGGGAGAATATATTTGCAAATGGCCTGCCCAATGTAGGGTTAGTTTTAAAAATATATAAAGAACATATATAACTCAATACCCAAAAAATGAATAATCCAATTAAATAATGAGAAGACATGAGTAGATCTTTTATCAAAGAAGATATACAGATGGCTGATAGAAAAATGAAAATATACTCAACATCATTCAACATTAGGGAAATGCAAATCAAAACCAAGATGAGCAAGCACCTCTCACCTGTCAGAATGGCTAAAATTAACAGCACAAGAAGCAACAGGTGTAGGCAAAGATGCAGAGAAAGGGAACCCTCTTAGACTCTTGGTGGAAATTCATAGCAATTTTGGAAAACAGTATGGAGGTTCCCGAAAAAGTTAAAAATAGAGCTAGATTATAATCCAGTAATTGCATTAGGAGATATTTACCCCCAAATACAAAGATACTAATTCAAAAGGATGAATGCAACCCAATGTTTATAGCAACATTATTTCTTTTTTTTTTTTTTTTTTTTTTTTTATTTATTTTTGGGACAGAGAGAGACAGAGCATGAACGGGGGAGGGGCAGAGAGAGAGGGAGACACAGAATCGGAAACAGGCTCCAGGCTCCGAGCCATCAGCCCAGAGCCTGACGCGGGGCTCGAACTCACGGACCGCGAGATCGTGACCTGGCTGAAGCCGGACGCTTAACCGACTGCGCCACCCAGGCGCCCCTAGCAACATTATTTCTAATAGCCAGATTATGGAAAGAACCCAATTGTCCATCAGCTAAAGAATGAATAAGGAAGAAGCAGTGAATATATACAATGGGCTATTACTCAGCCATAAAGAAATGAAATCTTGTCATTTGCAACTACATGGATGGAGCTACAGAATATTATGCGAAGAAAAATAAGTCAGTCGGAGAAAGAGAAATGATTTCACTCATATGTGGAATTTAAGAAACAAAACAAATATCAAAGGGAAAAAAGAGAGAAAAGCAAACCCAGAATCAGGCTTTTAGCTATAAAGAACCAACTAATGGGTACCAGACCAATGTGGGGTGTTTGGGTTAAGGATATAGTGGTGATTAAGAAGTGCACTTGTTGTGATGAGCACTGGGTTTTTATGCAAGTATTAAATCATCAAATTGTACACCTGCAACTAATGTGTCACTGTATATTAAATAATGGAATTTAAATGAAATCTTCAAAAAAGTATCCGGCAGAACTAGCTATGATAATTAATAAAGGTGGTTACACTAAAAAACAGATTTTCAATGCAGATGAAACAACCTTATATTGGAAGATGTTATATAGTACTTTCATACCTTGAGAATAGAAGTCTGTGTTTGCCTTTGAGTCTTCAAAGGATAGGCTATCTCTCCTTTAGGCACTAATGTATCTGGTGACATTAACTTGAAGCCAATTGTCATTTACAAGAGTGAAAATCCTAGGATACTAAAAAACTATTCTAACTCTATGCCTCTGATTTATAAATAGAACAACAAAGCCTGCATGACAGCACATCTGTTGCCAACATGGTATTAAAAGTTTAAACCTATTCTTGAGAAATACTGCTCAGAAAACAAACAAAAAACATTGATTTTAAAATATTACTATTCATTGACAATGCATCTCGTCACCCAAGAGCTCCAATGAAGGTGTAAAATGAGATGGACATTGTTTTTATGCCTGATAACACAACATTTATTCTGTACCCCATGGATCAAGAAGTAATTTTGATTTTCAAATTTTCTTATTTTAGAAGTACGTACCATAAGGATATAACTATCATGATAAGTGATTCATCTGATGGATGGTGTTGGGGGTGTAAATTGAAATCCTTCTGGAAATGATTCACCATTAGGTGCTGTTAAGAATCTTCATAAGTCACGATAAGAGGTCAAACATCAACAAGAATTTAAATGAAAGTGATTTTAAACTTCATGGGTGACTTTGAGGGTTTCTTGCTTTCAGGGCAGCAAATAACTGCAGATTTGGTAGAAACAACAAGAGAACTCTAATTGGAAGTGAAGCCTTTTCTTTCAGATTGCATAATTTGTTGGCATGTAATTGCTCATAAATTCTTTTATTACTGTTTGTATTTTCACAGTGTTGGTTGCGATCTCTCATTCGTGATTTTATTTGTTTGGGTCCTTTCCTTTCTCTTTATGATCAATCTGGCTGTTATCAACTATCAACTTGTTAATTCTTTCAAAGAACCAGTTACTGGTTTCATTGATTTGTTCTAATGCTTTTGTTTTTCTTTTTGTTTCTTTTTTCTTTTTTTAAATTATTTTTATATTAGTGATTTCTGCTCAAATCTTTATTATTTCTCTTCTTCATCTAGGTTTGGGTTTTATTTGCTATTCTTTTTCCAGCATTTTTCTAGGTGTAGGATTAAGCTGTGTATTTGAGACCCCCATTCCTTAATTAGAAAGGCTTGGGTTGCTATAGACTTCCCTTTTATAACCAACATTGCTGCATCCCAGAGGTTTTGGACTTTTGTGTTTACATTTTCATTGGCTTCCATGTAATTTTTAATTTTGTCTTTAATGTTTTGGCTCACCCATTCATTCCTTAGTGGGATGTTCTTTAATCTCCAAGTATTCATGCTCTTTCCATTTTTTTTCCTTCGGGTTGATTCTGAGTTTCATAGTGTTGTGGTCTGAAAATATGCATGGTATGATATCAATCTTTTTGTAATTGTTGAGGGCTGATTTGTTACCCACTATGTGATCTATTCTGGAGAATGTTCCATGTGCACTCTAGAAGAATGTGCATTCTGATGCTTTAGGATGAAATGTTCTGAATAAATCTGTTAAGTCCATGGTCCAATGTGTTATTCAGAGCCATTGTTTCCTTTTTGATTTTCTACTTACCTGATCTGTCCGTTACTGTAAGTTGGGTATTGAAGTCCCTACTATTATGGTATCATTATTAATGAGTTTTTATTATGTTTGTGATTAATCAAATTTTATATTTGGGTGCGTTATATTGGGGGCATACATATTTACAACTGTTAGGGCTTCTTGGTTGATAGACACCTTAACTATGATATAATGTCCTTCTTCATCTCTTGGTACAGTCTTTATTTTAAAATCTAGTTTGTATGATATGAGTATGACTATTCCAACTTTATTTTAGTGATCATTAGCATGATAGATGGTTCTCCATTCCCTTTCAATTTGAAGGTGTCCTTAGGTCTAAAATGGGTCTCTTGTAAACAAAATATAGATGGGTCTTGGTTTATTCTTCATTCTGATGCCCTATGTCTTTTGATTGGAACATTTAGTCCATTTACATTGAGAGTGAGTACTGAAAGATATGAAGTTGTGCCATTGTGTTACTTGTTGAATTAGTGTTTCTGATCTCTGAACAGTTTTAGTCTTCATTACTTTTTTCATTTTGTTTTGCTTTGTCTTTTCTCCACTCAAAGGACACCCTTAAAATTTCTTGCAGGACTGGTTTAGTGGTTACTAACTTCCTTAATTTTTGTTTATCTCAGAAACTCTTTATCTCTCCTTCTATTTTGAATGAGAAGCTTGCTGTATAAAGAATTCTTGGCTATATATATTTCCAATTTAGCATGCATAATATATCCTACCACTCCTTTCTGACCTTCCAAGTTTCTGTGGATGAGTCTGCTATGAACCAGATCTGTCTTCCTCTATGGGTTAAGGACTTTTTTCTCTTGCTACTTTCATAATCCTTTCCTTGTCTGTATATTTTGTGACTTTAACTATGATATGCCTTGGTCATGGTGGATTCCTGTTGAATCTAATGAAAGTTCTCTGTGCTTCTTGGATTTTGATGTCTGTGTCCTTCCCCAGATTAGGAAAGTTATTTGCTATTATTTGCTCCAATAAACTCTCTTCCCCTTTTTCTCTCTTTTCCCCATCTTGGACTCCTATGAAGTATCATTCAAATGTTGTTCCCTTTTAATAAGTTACTGATTTCTCTAAGTCTTGTTTTGTAATCTCTTGCCTATGTTGCCTTCTTTTTTTCTGCTTCATTATTCTCCATAATTTTGTCTTTTATATCACTGATTTTCTGCCTTGTCTAAATGGACAAATATCTAGAAATATATAAACTATCAAAACTGAAACAGGAAGAAATAGAAAATTTACACATACCCATAACTCAGTAAATAACTTGAATCAGTAATCAAAAAATCTCCCAACAAACAAGAGTCCAGGGCTGGATGGCATTCCATGGGAATTCCATAAAATGTTTAAAGAGGGCTTACACTTATTCTTTTCAAGCTGAATCCAAGAATTAGAAATGGAATGGAAAACTTCCAAACTCATTCTATGGAGCCAACAGTACTTTGATTCAAAAATCAAAGACCCCGTGTGATGCTAAGTGAAATAAGCCATACAGAGAAAGACAGATATCATATGTTTTCACTCTTATGTGGATCCTGAGAAACTTAACAGAAACCCATGGGGGAGGGGAAGGAAAAAAAAAAAGAGGTTAGAGTGGGAAAGAGCCAAAGCATGAAAGACTCTTAAAAACTGAGAACAAACTGAGGGTTGATGGGGGGTGGGAGGGAGGGGAGGGTAGGTGATGGGTATTGGGGAGGGCACCTTTTGGGATGAGCACTGGGTGTTGTATGGAAACCATTTTGGCAATAAATTTCATATATTGAAAAAAAAAATCAAAGACCCCACAAAAAAGGAAAAATACAGACCAGTTTCCCTGATGAACATGGATGCAAAAATTCTCAACAGAACACTATAAAACAGGCTCCAATGATACATTGCAAAACTTATTCACCACAATCAAGTGGTATTTATTCCTGGGATACAAGTTTGGTTCAATATCTGCAAATCAATCAATGTGATACATCACATCAATAAAAGACAGAATAAGAACCACATGATCCTCTAAACAGATGCAGAAAAACATTTAACAAAATACAGCATCCTTTCTTGATAAAAACCCTTAAGAAAGTAGTGATAGAAGAAACATACCTGAAGATCATAAAGGACATATATGAAGCACCCACAACTAATATCATCCTCGATGGGGAAAAACAAAGCTTTCCACCTAAGGTCAGGAACATGACAAGGATGGCCACTCTCACCACTGTTATTCAAGATAGTGTTGGAAGTCCTAGCCTTAGCAATCAAACAGCAAAAAGTAATAAAGAGATTCCAAATTGGCAAGGAGGAAGTTAAGCTTTCCCTCTTTGCAGAAGACATGATACTCTTTGTGAAAAACCCAAAAGACTCCACCAAAAACCTGCTAACTGATCCATGAGTTCAGCAAAATTGTAGGATATGAATTCAATGTACAGTATTCAACTGCATCTCTATACACCATTAATGAAGTAGCAGAAAGAGAAATCAAGGAATTAATTCCATTTATAATTACTCCAAAGACTGTAAAATACCTAGAAATAAATCTAACCAAAGAGTTAAAAATCTATACACTGAAAACTACAGAAAGCTTATTGAAGGACAATGAAGAAGACACAAAAAATGGAAAAACATTCCATGTTCATGGATTAGAAAAACAAATGTTGTTAAAATGTTGATACTACCCAAAGCAATCTACATATTCAATGCAATTCCTATAAAATAACATCAGCATTCTTCACAGAGCTGGAACAAACAATTCTAAAAGTTGTATGGAACCAGAAAAGTCCCCCACATAGCCAAAGTAATGTTGAAACAGAAAACAAAAGCTGGAGGCATCACAATTCCATACTTCAAGGTATGTTACAAAGCTCTAATCATTAGCATAGGATGGTAGTGGCACAAAAAGACAAATAAGTCAATAGAATAGAATAGAGAACCCAGAAATGGACCTAGAAGCATATGGCCAAGTAATCCTTGACAATGCAGGAAAGAATAGTCAATGGAAAGATACAGTCTCCTCAACAGATAGTGTTGGGAGAAGTGTACAGTGACATGCAGAAGAATAAACCTAGACCACTTTCTTACACCACACAAAATAAACTCAAAATGGGTGAAAGACCTAAACATAGTACAAGAAGCTATTAAAATCCTAGAAAGAAAATAGGCAACAAACTCTCTGATTTTAGCCATAGCAACTTCTTACTTGACATGTCTCATGAGGCAAGGGAAACAAAACCCAAAATGAACTATTGGGACTCATCGAGGTAAAAATATTCTGCACAGCAAAGGAAACAGTCAACAAAATTAAAAGACAATAGATGGAATGAGAGAAGATATTTGCAAATGACATATCAAATAAAAGGTTAGTATCCAAACTGCATAAAGAATTTATCAAGCTAAACACCCAAAAAACAAATAATCCAATCAAGAAATGGGCAACAAACATGAACAGGCACTCTTCCAAAGAAGACATCCAGATGGATAACAGATACATGAAAACATCCTCAACATCACTCATCAGCAGGGGAATAAAAATCAAAACCACACTGAGACACCACTTCACACCTGTCAGAATGGCTAAAAATAACAACTCAGGCAACAGATTTTGATGAGGATGCAGAGAAAGAGGAACCCTTTTGCACTGCTGTTGGGGAATGCAAACTGGTGCAGCCACTCTGGAAAGTGTGGAGGTTCCTCAAAAATTTAAATATAAAACTACCTTGTGGCCCCAAAATGGCACTACTATATAATTAATCAAAGGATAAAAAATTGCTGATTCAAAGCGGCACATGCCCCCCAATGTTTTTTTTTTTTTTAATTTTTTTTCAACGTTTTTATTTATTTTTGGGACAGAGAGAGACAGAGCATGAACGAGGGAGGGGCAGAGAGAGAGGGAGACACAGAATCGGAAACAGGCTCCAGGCTCTGAGCCATCAGCCCAGAGCCCAACGCGGGGCTCGAACTCACAGACCGCGAGATCGTGACCTGGCTGAAGTCGGACGCTTAACCGACTGCGCCACCCAGGCGCCCCCATGCCCCCCAATGTTTATAGCAGTGCTATTGACAATAGCCAAAGTATGGGAAGAGCCAGAATGTCCATTGACTGATGAATGAATAAAGAAGATGTGGTATACACACACACACACACACACACACACACACACACACACACATACACACTCTAATATTAGTCTGCAATCAAAAAGAATGAAATCTTACCATTTGCAACAACATGGATGGAACTAGAGTGTATAAGTGAATAAGTCAGTGAGAGAACGAAAGATACAATTTCACTCATAAGTGGAATTTAAGAAGTAGAACAGATGAACATAGCATAAGGTAAACAAAAATAAGGTAAAAACAGATGGGGAGAAAAACCATAAGAGACTCTTAAATGCCGAAAACAAACTGAGAGTTGATGGAGGGGTGTTGGGTAGGGGGCTGGGCTAAATGAGTGATGGGAATTAAGGAGGTCACATGTGGGGATGAGCACTGGATGTTATACGTAAGTGATGAATCCCTAAATTCTAGTCCTGAAATCATTATTACACTGTTAACTAACTCAGATTTAAATTTAAAATATAATAAATAAATAAATAAATAAATAAATGAAGCCTGACAATGTTACTTAATTGTTGCAATCTCATAATAAACTTTAATGGATAAAGAGTGGCTTCTTACTGCTGAACAAAGAATTTTTTTTTGACCTGGAATCTACTGGTGAGAAACTATGAAAATTGTTGAAATAACTACAAGTGGATTTAGAATATGACATAAACTTAGTTGATAACCAGGCAGGGTTTTAAAGGATTTACTCCAACTTTGAAAGAAGTTATACTGTGGGTAAAATGCTGACAAAAGCATTAATTATTACAGAGAAATCATCCATGAAGAGAAAGGTCAATAGTTACAGCATATTTTACTATTGTTTTTTTTTTTTTAAATGTTACTTATATTTGAGACAGAGAGGGTGGGTGGCTGAGAGAGGGAGAGAGACAGAGTATCCCAAGCAGGCTCTACACTGTCAGTGCAGAGCCCGACATGGGGCTGAAAATCACTAATGTGAGATCTTGACCTGAACCCAAATCAAGAGTTGGTCACTTAACTGAATAAGCCACCCAGACTCCCCTGTTGTTGTTTTATATTAAGAAATTTCCACAGCCACCTCCACCTTGATCAACCCTGATTAGTCAGAAGCCATCAACCTCAAGGTAAGACCACCCACCAGCAAAAAGTTTATAACTCACTCAAAACTCAGATGATGGTGAGTATTTTTTACCAATAAATATTTAAATTAAGTATTTAAGTTTTTCTGTAGACATAATACTATTGCACACTTACTAGCCTAGAGTATAAACATAACTTTGATTCAATTTATTATATTTACTTTGGTGCCATGGTTCAGAACTGAAATTGCCATATCTTTGAAGTACTTCTGTCATTTAAAAAAAATTTTAGGGGCACCTGGGTGGCTCAGTCAGTTAAGCATCTGACTTCAGCTCAGGTCATGATCATGCATTCTGTGAGTTCAAACCCCACATAGGGATCTGTGCTGACAGAATCTGAAGCCAGCTCCAGGCTCCAAGCTGTCAGCACAGAGCCCAATGCGGGGCTCAAACTCATGAGCAGTAAGATCATGACCTGCACCCAAGTCGGATGCTTAACCGACTGAGCCACTCAGGTGCCCTGAGGTACTTCTGTCATTTTTAAAGATATTGGCCAGCGTGAAGGAACCTTATTGAAATAAATTGTATGTTACTTGATATTGAAGTAAAAAAATATTTAAGATATATTGATGGACTGAGTTTAATCATCATTATTCTGAGTCTCCAAAAACTGGTTCTGTATTTGCATTGAGTTTCTTCATAATTCATTCTCCTGGCAATGGATTATAATAAATTGTATTTAATAATTCTATTTCTGTACACATAGGTATTTTTCATCATAAATAACTATTTTCAGAAGAAAAAAAATACTGAATTTGTGTAATATGCAGAGAAAATTTTCAATGACAGTAAATATATATTGATTTCTTAGAAAAATGATTTGTGTATCTGTCTCATTTTCAAGTCATTGATTTGTATTATACAAATGCTAGATGTACAATATAAAATATGATTATATATATATATTTGGGAATATATATATTTGGGAATTTTCATGTAAAGTGTAGTTTTCTTAGAAATAAGAACATTGATGGGAGGCCTGGGTGGCTCAATCAGTTAAGCGTCTGACTTCGACTCAGCTCATGATCTCGTGGTTCGTGGGTTTGAAACCCATGTCAGGCTATGTGCTGGCAACTCGAAGCCTGATACCTGCTTTGGATTCTGTGTCTCCCTCTCTCTGCCCCTGCCCCCGTTCATACTCTGTCTCTCTCTCTGTCTCTCTCAAAAATAAATAAACATTAAAGTTAAAAAAAAAAAAAAAAAACATTGGGAATCCGTCATATAATGGCAATTCATGGATACTCAAAAGTCCATGTTTGTACCCAGAATATATGAATATGTTATTTATATGGAAAAAAAGGACATTGGTGATAGAATTAAATTTATAGACCTTGATATGGAGAGGATATCCTAGATAATCCAGTTGGGCTCAATGTAATCACATAAAATCTTAAAAAATGAGAGCCTTTCTCAACTGTAGTCAGAAAATTAGAAAGATGGCCCGATGAGATGAACCTTACTGGGCAATGTTGACTTTTTTTTTTTTTTTTTTAATTTTTTTTTTTATTTTTTTAACGTTTATCCATTTTTGAGACAGAGACAGAGCATGAACGGGGGAGGGGCAGAGAGAGAGGGAGACACAGAATCGGAAGCAGGCTCCAGGCTCTGGGCCATCATCAGCCCAGAGCCCTACGCGGGGCTCGAACTCACGGACCGTGAGATCGTGACCTGAGCTGAAGTCGGACGCTTAACCGACTGAGCCACCCAGGCGCCCCTATGTTGACTTTTAAAGATAAAGTAAGGAGGCCCATGATTCAAGGAATGTGGGAAACCTCTAGAAGCTGGAAAATGCAAGGAAACAGATTTTTCCCTAAAGATTTGAGACGATAACATAGCCATGAGACACCATAATTTTATTTCAGTAAGTCTGACCTATAAAAACGTGCAATTTGTGCTTTTAAGCTATTAGGCTTATGGTAATCTGTATGTGCAATAATAGAAAACTAAAACACTGAATGAAAGTCAGTATTTCATTATCAATGTGCCACATTTGATCTATAGGATGTTTAAAATTGATTAGAGGAGAAATATTCTATCATCTATCTATCTATCTATCTATCTATCTATCTATCATCTATCTATCATCATCTACACACTCTCAAAATGTCTTTAACTGTTAAAACATTTTGCATATTCAAACAACTAGACCCTATAAATCACACCTGGAATGGATATTTTGTAACTATATCCAACAACAGATGTGAATCTCAGAGACAATATTAAGCACAAGAAACTGGACATACAGGATGTACCCTGTAAAATGTCATTCATCTTCTATAAATATTTAAAACAGGATGTTTTCAGAAGTCAGGATAACAATTATGTTCAGTGTTGAGTTGTAAAGGAGGTTCTGGGGTGTGATTTGTTCTACATATTCTAGATGCTGATAAAATGGGTGTGTGAAGTTTGTAAAATATGTTCAGCTGTATTCATAAAATATGTGCACTTTTCTTTATGTAAAATATACATAAAGTATTTAACCAAAGAAGTAAAGCCCCTCAGATGTTGAGGGAGTAGAAAAATATTTCTGACCCAATGATAATGAATATCCACCTGTGCTCTGGAACAACCTGAAAAGGAGTTGGGTGATTTTACACATGTCTGAGGGAGGAGACTTCCCTGGCCTTGGCACAGATCACCGTAGTTGGAGAACCATAAAATGTGGCAAATATAAAAATACATAATGGTATCATAAAACAAAGATTTTGTTTACACCCAGGGTGCATTAGATACTAAGAAAGAACAAAGACTCCCGATTATGACTGCAAATTGATTATTCACTATACTGGCAGAAACATTGAGTGCTATTCACCATCAGATTTATTTTTTTAAGTTTGTTTATTTATTTTTTTTATTTTGAGAGACAGTGAGGTGGAGGATCAGAGGGAGTGGGAGAGAGAGAGAATCCCCAGCAAGTTCCCCACTCTTAGTGGCTGAGTCAAGGTCAAGACTTGGATGCTCAACCAATTGAGCCACCCAGACACCACCAGATTTATTTGATTTAACAAATCAGTGTGATATCACACTTTTTGCATACAGAAATATCTAGAATCAGATCCACACTGCTCTGCCCAAATGGATGCTATTTGGATTAATAGAATGTTAATGTAATTTTACACATATATTTCACTTCTGTGATATTAAAATATTGCCTGAAACATGGCACAATGTAACAAATTCTATTCTCTAGTTACCAATTTTTCCTGTGCTAATAAGTAACTTTACCAACACCTTTTCTTCCCATAATAATTGAAGCAACAATATTGCTATATCATGGATTATCTGCCGAGTATGTTGGTAAAAGTCACTGGGGTATACGGACATCCTGCTGAACACAATACCAGCTGAAATGCATCTCTATAGATATGGGTAATGGTCTTTCCATAACTTATATTTACTTAGTTGTGAAGAAAAAACAGTTATGTAACAAAGGGCTTGAAACTTTATTGTTAGGGGGCTTACCAAAAAAAAAAAAAAAAAAAGGAAAACTAAATCAATAATGTTTACAACAAGGAAATTTTTTAAATACAAAATTATGACCAAAGACTTAAAATTCCAGGCCACGAACATATGAAGATGAGACAAAATATCTAGAACTAGTGTGAAAAATTCTGTGATGAGTATTAATACAGAAGCCAATAGATGTAAAGAAACATGGCAATCAAAGGCATTTTACTGGTAGATGGAAAACTTTAATTTTGGAAGGTGAAATACAGGAAGGTAAGATTGTTTTTACTGAATTATAAGGAGAGAAAGTATATGATAGCCAGAAAAGCCTAATGCATAATGACAGATTCCAAGATCTAGAAGTTATTCTGTGTGAATGAAGAAGATGCTTTCTACAAAAGAGTGGATGGAAAATAACATTAGAAAAGAGATGATTTTAGGGGCGCCTGGGTGGCTCAGTCGGTTAAGTGGCCAACTTCGGCTCAGTTCATGATCTCGCGGTCCATGAGTTCGAGCCCCGCGTGGGGCTCTGTGCTGACAGCTCAGAGCCTGGAGCCTGTTTCAGATTCTGTGTCTCCCTCTCTCCGACCCTCCCCTGTTCCTGCTCTGTCTCTCCCTGTCTCAAAAATAAATAAAACGTTAAAAAAATTAAAAAAAGAAAAGAGATGATTTTATGGTATGTAAAGAAAAAAAAATCCAATCTGAAGTCAAACGAAATGAAGAAGAAAATTGTAAAAATTGCTGATGATCCCAATAACCAGAGTTAATTACTTTATTATATTTTGCATTATATATTTTATATTTTTCTAACATACAAATATAGATAAATGTGTGAGCACATACATATTTTACAAAGATGATATGAATCCTTACATGCTCTTTAGTGCACTATTTTCTTTCACAAAACAATATGTGATATGCATTTTTCAAGTCCACATATAGGATTTACACTATCATTTTTATATCTACATTAAAAAGCTTGGAATATTATCTTTTATCCATTTTGAATAAATATTAAGAACACTTTAAACATTCTTTAATTTTATTATAAAAATAAGTTATATGAACATCAGTGGATTATATATTGAAAGGCAGATAGAGAGACAGAAAGAGAGAAATTTTTTTATATTTCTTTGCAGTGAAATTTTCTAAAAAAAAAAACCTCTTAGATGTCTGGGCCTATTAGAACACAAAATTTTTATAAACAGATAAATTATGCTAGATCCCACAATGAGGGTACTTCTGAAATAGGTTATAGTTCCTTGCTTCCTCTTTAGATGTATATGTATTGCAGATCATTTTCTTAATTTAACAATAGAATTTATAACTATTTCAATATTTTAGAAAAAATATGATATAATTGGCTCTTTCTTCTTTGTGAAATATAAGTTAATAAAAGCACTGAACACTGAACACATTTATAGTCTAACCTTTTCTTAATATTTTCACATGGTATTTGCATTTGCTTTAATTAATTAGCTTTTACATTTATTCTGTTCTTGAGTGTTTTTATAGCTATACTTCCAAAACTTGAATTTTTCATATTTCTCTATTTCTTTATTAAGCATGTTTTGTTTAATTGTTACAAAATGAGATGAAAGTTCAAGGGATAAAACTTAACTCATTTTTAAGTGGTATATGGTTTGTTTAGTTTATATTCAAAGTCTTCTCTTTTTTATATAAATTATAACAGTACAGTGGTAGCAGTATAGAGAATAAAAACTAAGAGATTAGGGAAAAAGGAACAATTTATTTTTTTATCAAAACTTCCTTGTCACTCTTAAATGTTCTGGGGTATCTATATTCACATCCTATAGTAAAACAACCACTCAAACAATTATCTGTGACATCTATGGTTCCTCATCTGCCCAATCTTATGAGTGGCTGGGAAGGAAATGTTAGCAGGTAAGTCTGTGCCTAATCTTTCCTCTTCTAATGACACATGTAAAAAGAAATAACCAGATCAAATCTTTTTTTTTTTTTTTGTAATTAATGAGATCTAATGAGATCTTCTGACAGTAATTTCTAGCAGAAAGGGAACTAAAAGTGTTACTTATGGAATGTGTTTAGGAGGATATATCCCACTTCTCTGGATTGCTTATGGTAAATAAATTTAGAATTAATGGGTAAGTAGGCAAGGATGCTGAAACATAGGTACCAATTATATAGTCATTTTATACTGAGTGGAATCGCTTCTCGGCCTTTTGGCTAAGATCAAGTGTATACTGAGTGGAACAGTTTCTTGATCTAAGTTCCTCCTTCTGTGCAAGGTAATATCCATCAAGTATGATTTGGAGACATCATATGTTACATGTAGGTCATGGCATGGTTTTCTTTTTTCTTTCTTTCTTTCTTTCTTTCTTTCTTTCTTTCTTTCTTTCTTTCTTTCCTTCTTTCTTTCTTTCTTTATTTTTTTTTTAAATTTGAAGTAGAGTTAATATACATGAGTTTCAGGGATACAACAGTGAACATTGTGTGTAATCTATATATTACACAATGCTCACCATGGTAAGTGTAGTTTCCATCTGTCACCATACAAAATTATTACAATATTATTGACTCTATTCCCTATGCTATACCTTTCATCCCAGTGACTTACATATTTTATAAAAGGGGATTGTACCGCTTAATCTCTTTCAGATATTTTGCTCATCCACCATCCCCACCCCTCTGGGAACCACCAGTTTGTTCTCTGTACATGCCTGTTTCTATTTTTGTTTGCCTTTGTTTTGTTTCGTTGTTTATATCCCAATTATGAGTAAAAACATATGGTGATTGTCTTTGTGTCCAACTAATTTCATTTAACATGATACGTTCTATGTTCATCAATGTTGTGAATGACAAGATTTTATGCTCTTTTATCAATGAGTAATATTCTATTGTGTATATATATCATATTTTCTCTGTCCAATCACATATTGATGGACATTTAGGTTGTTTCCCTATCTTGTCTGTAATAAACATAATAAAACAATGTTGCAATAAACATAGCATGCAAATATCTTTTTGAGTTAGTGTTTTGGCTTTCTTGGGTGAATACTCAGCAGTGAAATTACTGGATCATATGGTATTTCTTTTTTTCCTAATATTCGGAGGAACTTCCATACTGTTTTCCATAGTGGCTGAATCAATTTACATTTTTACCAATAGTACACAAGTATTCCCTTTTCTTCATATCCGCACCAACAGCTAATATCATACTTAATGGGGAACAACTGAAAGCTTTCCTCTAAGATCAGAAACAATGCAAGGATGTCCATTCTCAGCACTTTTCTTCAACATAGCACTGGAAATCCTGGCTGCAGCAATCAGACTAAATAAATAAATAAATAAATCACAACCAAATGTGTAAAGAAAAAGTAAAACCTACCTATTTACAGATCACATGATAGTACATAAAAAGCCCTAAAGAATCCCCCAAGCACTATAGAACTGGCAAATGAATTCAGTAAAGTTACAGCCTACAAAAATTATATCTATATATCTATATCTATATCTACATCTATATATCTATCTGTTGCTTTTCTATATATAAATAAAAAAGGAGCCTGAAGAGAAATTAAGAAAATTATCCTATTGACATCAGTAAGAATAAAATACCTAAGACTAAATTTAGCCAAAGACATGAAAGACCTGTACTCTGAGGACATAAGACATTGATGAAGAAAATTGAAGATAATACAAACAAATGGAAACATATGTCATGCTCATAGTCCATCTTAATAGGATAAAGAAGGTCTGGTGAGCTGCACCCATTTTATGAGGCTTTATGCTTTTCTTGTGTCTTGCAATCACCTATATCCTTAAAACTACTGAAATATGATACTAAAATTTTTATTTCTCATGAGTTCACTTTATTTATCCTAGTGGGTAAGTGGAATTATGGTTTCTATGGCAAGTTTGAAGGATACCAAATGCATTATAAAACACCCAGTTCATGCTACCAGGTTACAATTTTGTGCAAATTTACCTATATATTTCCTTGTTTTTTCTATGCTTATTTATTTACTTTGAGAGAGAGAGAGCATATGTGAGGAAGGGAGCAACAGAGAGAGGGAGGGAGAGAATCCCAAGCAAGCTTTTTGTTGTCAACACAGAGAGCAATACAGGGATCAAACTCATGGACTGTGATATCATGACCTGAGTCAAAATCAAGAGTCAGATACTCAATTGACTGAGCCACCCAGGAGTCCCCAACTTTTAAATTTCTGATCTGGTCTAAGAAAGATTCATGATATATGGTGTAGACTGCTGCATATCTACTTCCACCCGCCCCCCCCCCCCCCCATCACTATCATTTCCTTCTTCCTTACTGATCCTTCCTATGTGCTGCCATTTGTGTCATGATTTTGCTGAAGCTCATCATCAGACAGGTAAAGTCTTGCAAGGTGTTTATGGTAAAAGGATATAGAATTTTCCATTACATAGCTGATCCATCTCAGCTGGCTATTTAGATATTTGCAAAAGAAAGAATTCAAGTAACTTGGGTTAGGTCACTATTTTGGTTGTGGGAAACTGCTAAATGTTTAGACCTTTACTCTGAGTCTGCAACAATTGATTTAAGGATTGAACACTGATGAAACACAAATTAATAAGGAGAAGAAAAGTAACAACTAATAAAAATTGTAGAATAAAGAGTGTAATATTATTTATTCCTGGAAAAATAACTATTGGTAATGTAATATCTCATGGCTCAACGTGGTAAAGGTAACCAGTCCAGAATTTACCTGTATGATATTTGAAATCCTAAAACAGACATCACCAAACCCTAATAGTATTCTGTATGCAAAATTATAACCCTAAGCAACTTTCTACACATAAAACTGTCATAAGGGATTGAGATAACCTTTGGGAAAGATAATATGTTACTACACAAATATGAAACAACTATCCTTTCTTATTAGATAAAACTGAAGGTTACAAGTCATCACTCCAGCTTTGTTTGTTTATTTATTTTTAATGTGAATGTGCATTCCTTACTTTGCATTATAAATTAGGAATGCAAGGACCTTACCATTCCACTTTACTATGAAGCTAGTATTTGTGTCCATGACTACTTATTTAAATTTGGACTCATAAAATTTCAAGTTCAGAATGGTTTATCTTAATCTATGATATTTGTGAAATTTATCACAGAGACTGATAATTTTCACAAGAATATATTTGTACTGGAGCCAGAGATTCCTTACTCACAAAGTAGGGCAATACACAACTATATAACTTCCCTGAAATTCATTTTCCATATCTGAAAGATGGATTTATAATTTTATCTAATTTTTATACTCTGAGGATTATATGTGATAATCTATATAAAGCATTTATCATCATTTCCAGCATGACAGAGACATTTATTAGCTGTTATTTGCTTTTATTACTGTTACTATGATCACCCATGAATGCACATTTTATTACCGTATTCATGATGTCTAATTCAGCCATTAGGTATTCATGATTGCTGCTAAAAGTGTAAATCCTTACAAAGCATTTTCTGAAGTGTTCTCTTCATGTCATTGTTCCTTAGACTGTAGATGAAAGGATTTACCATTGGAGTTACCACTGTATACATGATGGCTAACAAGGTGTCACTCTCAGGGATAAAAGAGGAGGAGGGGGTGAAATAGACAGCACTGGCGGTGCCATAGAACAACACCACCACTGACAGGTGGCAGCCACAGGTGGAGAAAGCTTTCTGTTTCCCCTGAGTAGATGTGATCTTCAGGATCGTGGAGAAGATCAGTCCATAGGATATGAGGATGCAGATAAGGGGAGTGAGAGCAAATAGACCTCCCACTATAAAAATAACCATCACATTGAGGGATATATCAGAGCAAGAGAGCTTCAAGAGAGGGTTGAGATCACAGAAGAAATGGTGGATGATATTGGAAGCACAGAAGTACAGATGTGCCATTAAGAGAGTGTGTAAGAGGGCATGGAGATAAGTGACAATCCAGAGCCCAGCCACTAGTTGGACACAAAAGTGCACATTCATAATTGAAGTATAATGTAAAGGGCGGCAAATTGCCACATACCTATCGTATGACATCACACAGAGAAGAAGGCTGTCCATATTCACAAAAGAAATGAAGAAGAAAAGCTGGCTGAGGCATCCTATGAAAGAGATTGTCTGTGTATCAGTCACGATGTTCACTATCATTTGGGGGATAGTAGTCGAGGTAAAACAGATATCAACAAAGGCCAAGTTACTAAGGAAGAAATACATGGGTAAATGGAGGTGAAAGTCAAAGCCCACAACCAAGATGATGAGCATGTTGCCTGATATAGTGATTAAGTACATACATAGGAAGAGCACAGATAGGAAATGTTGCTGCTCTGCTGATCCAGAAAGTCCCAGAAGGACAAAATCCTTGATAATTGTTAGATTTCCTGTTTCCATCTTCCCAACGAATCTAGGAAAGAAAAATATTAAATTGTAAAGACTAGAAATGTTAACTATTTCACACACATGTGTGTGCGTGTTTGTGTGTGTGCATGTGTGTGTGTGTGTAATAAAGTACCATTCAAATTCTTTGTGCTCACCAATTATATTTTGTATTTACGACATTGTCTATATATTCACATAGACATGTTGGGCATAACAATCTAAACTTTTTTCAAGAAAGAATGTTTTTTTTCCTTCAAACAAAAATGCAAATTTTCTGCATAATATCTTCTTTTTAAAAAAATGTTTATTTATTTATTTATTTTGAGAGACAGAGTATGCAAATGGGAGAGGGGCAGAGAGAGAGGGAGAGAGAGAATCCCAGGCAGTCCCAGGCTGTCTGCACAGAGCCTGAAGCAGGGCTTGATTTTGACCTGAGCCAAAATCAAGAGTTGGACACTTAAACAGACTCAAACACCCAGATATCCCTGCAACAATCTTTGAAAATTATCAATACATACCTTCCTCCTTAAGACTTTTGCCAATCAACAATTTTCCTCCCCACTATATATCCATAGGCCTGAGCATTCATTTAGATTCATTTAGATTCCTAGTCAAGGGTGAAAAAACAGAGAGTAATGAAATACAGATAATCATGTTTCTCTCTATAGATAATTATATTGTATCACTGTGGGAGTATTTACTTATTAAAGTGTATTTATTTATATAATATAAGGGGACAGGTCTTGAACCAGGACACCATTTTCTCCCTTGAGGTCAGCACACTGGAGACTATACAAAGTTCCAAATACATCTTTTTTTTTTTTTTAATGTTTATTTAGCTTTGAGAGAGAGAGAGACAGAGTGCAAGTGAGGAAGGGGCAGAGAGAGAGAGGGAGGGAGACACAGAATCCAAAGTAGGCTCCATGCTCTGAGCTGTCAGCACAAAGAACAATATAGGACTCAAACCCATGAACTGTGAGATCATGACCTGAGATGAAGTTGGGCGCTCAACCAACTGACCCACCCAGACACCCCCCAAATTCATCTTCTAATGTGAGTTGGTTTCTCCCTTATTTTTATAAATATTAGTTTTAATTTTAATATGATAAATACTGATAATGGTAAACCACATAAACTGAAAGTCATTGGAGGGGTCTTCATTTATTATTTTGTTTTGTTTTCTTTTTTGACATATTGAAATGATCATATGGATCTTATCCTTTCTGTTATTGACGTGCTGTATCAAATTGATTGATTTGCAAAGATTGCAACCCAGGAATAAATTTCACTTGATGGGATTGAATGTTGTTGTTGTTGTTGTTGTTGTTTCAATATATTATTGAATTTGGTTTGCTAGTATTTGATTAGAATTTTTGCATCTATACTTATCCGGGATATTGGCCTGTTCTCTTTTTAGTGGTGTGTTTATCCAGTTTTGATATTACAGTAATGCTGGCTTCATAGAACAAATTTGGAAGTTTTCCTTTTTCTTCTATTTTTTTACAATATTTTTTGAGAATAATTTTTCTTTAAATGTTTGGTAGAATTCACCTGTGAAGCCATCTGGCCCTGGACTTTTGATTGTTCAGTTTTTTTTGTTTTTTTGTTTTTTTTTTTTTACTGGTTCAATTTATTTAGTGGTTATTGGTATGTTCAAATTTTCTATTTCTGACTGTTTCAGTTTTGGCATTTCATGTTTCTAGGAATTTATCCATTTATTCCAGGTGGTCCAATTGGTTGGCATATACTTTTTCATAATATTCACTTATAATTGTTTGTATTTCTGTGGTGTTATTTGTTATTTTTCCTCTCTCATTTATGATTTTTTTATATGAACATTGTTTTTCATTTTTTCTGATAAGTCTGGCTAGAGATTTATCAATTTTATTGATTTCATTTCAAAGAGGCATCTTATTTATTCGATGTGTACTATGTATTTTTTGTTTTTTTTTAAGTTTCTATGTCATTTATTTTTTAACTGTTTTAACATTTATTTATGTTTGAGAGAGCTAGAAAGAGCATGAGTGGGGAAGGGACAGAGAGAGAGGGAAACACAGAATGTGAAGCAGGCTCCAGGCTCTGAGCTGGAAACACAGAGCCTGATGAAAGGCTTGAACCCTTGAACCATGAGATCATGATCTGAACCAAGTCAAATGGTTAATGGACTGAGCCACCCAGGCATCCCTCTATATCATGTATTTCTGGTTAAATCTTTATTATCTATTTTCTTCTGCTGAATATACATTTTGTTTGTTTTATTTTTCTAGTCCCTGTGTAAGGTTAAGTTGTTTATTTGAGATTATTCTTGCTTCTTGGGGTAGGCCTGTATTGCTACACACTTCCCAATTAACACTGCTTTTGCTTCACCCCAAATGTTTTGGACTGCTATGTTTTCATGATTTTTACTATGTACTTAAAAAAAATTCTTATTTGATTTCCTGGTTGTCCATTGATTGTTTAGTAGCATGTTATTTAATCTCTATATTTTTGTGGTATTTCCAGAATTTTTCTTGTGGTTCACTTCCAGTTTCATATCATTGTGGTCAGTTAAAATGCATGGTATGACTTTGATCTTTTTGAATCAAGTTTGATAAAACTTGTGTGTATCCTAATGTGGATGCTATTCTGGAGTACACCCAATGTGTATTTGAAAACAGTGTGTACTATGCTGTTTTAGGATGGAATGTTCTGAATATATTTGTTAAATCCACTTGTTTGAGTGTGTCATTTGAAGAATTGTTTCCTTGTTCTGTTTAGAAATCTGTCCATTAACATAAATGAGGTGTTAAAGTTCCCTATTATTATTGTATTACTATTAGTTTATGTTTGTTATGAACTGTTTTATGTATTTGGGTGATTTGTTGGATGCACAAATATTTACAGTTGTTATAGTTTCTTGATAGATTGTCCCCTTTACAATTTTACGGCATCCTTCTTCCACTTTTGTTACTGTTTTTGTTTTAAAATCTAGTGTTTTTTTTTTTTTTTCTGATATAACTATTGCTACTACAGCTTTAAAAAAAATGCTTGTTTTTGAGAGAGAAGGGGGACGGGCAGAGAGAGGGAGAAGAGGATCTGAAGCAGGTTCTGCACTGTCAGCAGAGAGCCGGATGTGGGGCTCAAACTCACAACCTGTGAGTCGCGACCTGAGCCAATGTTGGACGCTTGACCAACTGAGTCACCCAGGTGCCCCAACCACTCCAGCTTTCTTTTGGCTTCCATTTGGATAGTAAATATTTCTCCATCCTCTCACTTTCAATCTGCTGCTGTTTTTAGGTTTAAAATGAGTCTTTTGTGGGCACATCATAGATGGGTCTTTTTTTTTTCTAACTTGTTCTTTCATCATATGCCTTTTGATTGATTGAAGCATTTAGCTCATTTACATGAAAAGTAATTATTGATAAATATTTATTTATTGTTAGTTTATTATTTGTTCTGCAGTTGTTTCTGAACACTTTCTCTGATCCTTTCTTGTCTTTCTCTGTTTCACGTTGTGCTGATTTATTTTCTTTAGTGGTATATTTGGATTTCTTTCACTTTATTCTTTCCATATTATTAGTGGTTCTGGATACTTGGTTACCATTAGGTTTGTATATAATGACTTCTACATATAGGCTGTGTTAAGTTGATGGCTATTTAAATTTGAATACATTCTTTCCCCTTCTCTTCTCTATATTTCAGGTATATGTTATTATATTTTATATCCTTTTTTGTCAGTTCACTGATTTTTGAGGGTGTGTGCAAATATTCACATTTACTGTTTTTGTGTTTCCTATCTTTAAACTGTCACTTTTGGTCTCTCCTTTCCCCTCAAAGATTCCCTTGCATTATATCTTGCAGAGCTGGTTTAATGATCACAAACTCATTTAGTGTTTGTTCATCTGGGGAATTCTTTATCTGTCCTTATATTCTGGATGATAGACTTGCTGGATACTTCATTCTTGGATCTAGATTTTTTCCAGCACTCTGAATATATCATGACACTCCCTTTTGGCTTGAAAACTTTCTGTTGAAAAATTTTCTGCTAACTTCATGCATTTTCCCTTGCAAGATAAGGATGTATTTCATCTTGCTGCTTTCATTTTTTTTCTTTATTACTATATTTTGCCACTTTAATTACAATGTGTCTTGATTTGGTCTGCTTTTGTTGATTCTCATGCAGGTTCCCTGTGTCTCCTGGATCTGGAAATCTACTTTATTCCCCAGATTAGGGAAGTTTTCAGCTACTATCTCTTCAAATAAACTTTCTGCCCCTTTCCTCTCTCTTCTTCTGGGATTTCTGTAAAATGGATGTTATTATGTTTGATCAAGTCACTGATTTCCCTAAATCAATTCTCATTTTGCATAATTATTTTATCCTCTTTTGCGTGCGTGTCTGTATGTGTGTGTGTGTATTATGATCTAGCTGCAGAACCCCATGTATGCTGTGTACCCTCCGGGACTTGTAATAAGTCTTGTTTTTTCAAAGTTCCCTCATAGTTGTTGAAACATAACCATTGTAAGAATCACAAGGGCTGGTCCAGCCACAATATTGGCTCCAGTTGGGGAAATATCTGTGGGGGCTTTCCACAAGTAGTATGAGCTCAGCTGTATGTCCCAGGAATTCCTAGACATTACAATTGATGGGCTAAGACAGCATAAAACAGAGAACAGTATTTAGAGAAGCTATGTCAGAATGGGTTAACTGAATGTGGATTGTGTTTGTATGCACTGCCCATTAGTGTATGTTAAACCTCATAAAACCGTCCACATAATACTTGATTACCTTTGAAAACATTAAAAAAAAAATCAAGTCTCTGAAATGCAAAATTTGATTTTCCTTTAACTTGTACCTAAGAACAAATGGCATGATGACTGTATTAACAATTTAGTGTCCAGGCTAAACACCAGTGTGACTTCATCTCCATCTAGTAGATGTATGTGCATGTTCATGTGTGTGTGTGTGCATGTGTGTGTGTCCGTGTGTGTGTGTGTGTGTGTGTGTGTGTTTGTAAGGGGCAGTCTATATTGGAACTGAGAATATGTTCTGGGTCTGGTAGTGAGGAATTAGAATTATAAACTGCATAGGGAGAAGGACATGAATGCAGAACACGAAAGCTACACTTGTAGGGAATTCCAAACATTACCTTGCTGCAAGCCATGGAGCAAGGATGTTGGAATAATAAGCACATACTGTAAGACTCTATAGTGTTGAATTATAATATATTAAACATGTATTCAATATATATTATCATATGGTAATATTTTATTTTAAGAATTTATCACATTAGGGTGGAGCTCCACATATACAAAATATAGAATTGTTTAAGGTAGTGAAGTACAAAACTGTTGGTTCAAGAGAATGCATGTGGCTGTGTATGTAGAGGAAATACTGTGATTGAGGGCATAATCCTGGCTTAGATGAACCAAGCAGGCATTGGCAGAGGGGAAGGGAAGCAAGGGAAGACAAGACAGTAATCAAGGGAAAACATGATGCTGAGTATAAAAGAATGGTCGAGGACTTGTTGAACAAAATATTTGTAATAGATATTATTAATGTAGAGTTAGTGGGGAAAATACTTGGATTAAATTTGGTTTTAATTGTTAATATTAAATGACATCAATTTAAAAATATTTTTGAAATGAATTTGAACTTTAAAAACTATGTGAGAGGTCTCTGGGTGGCTCAGTTGGTTGAGCGTCTGATTCTTGATTTCGGCTCAGATCACAATCCCACAGTAGTGGGATCAAGCCATGAATTGAGCTCTGTGCTGAGCAAAAAAGTCTGATTAAGATTCAGGCGCGCCTGGGTGGCTCAGTCGGTTGAGCGTCCAACTTCGGCTCAGGTCATGATCTCACACTCCAGGAGTTCGAGCCCCACGTCAGGCTCTGTGCTGACGGCTCAGAGACTGGAGCCTGCTTCAGATTCTGTGTCTCCCTCTCTCTGACCATACCCCGTTCATGCTCTTGTCTCTCTCTGTCTCAAAAATAAATAAACATTAAAAAAATAAAAAGAAAGATTCTCTCTCTCATCTCTATCTCTATCTCTTCCTGTCCCTCTACTCCACTTGTCCTCTCTATCTTAAAAGCAATCCAAACTAAACCAAATCAAACAAAAAAACTGTGTGAAACATCTCAAACTGAGAGAAATCTTCTCACGTTTAAGCTTCTCCCCCCTCATTTGTAAATACAAAAGTTTTACTTTATAGTAAGATGTTACATCGGCCTTTAAGAATATTTTGCAGTAGCTTCTAATACCAAGTTCCAATCCCCTCTCCAAGATTGTTTTTATGCAAAACATAATAGCATTTATGGATCCCAGAAAATATAATATATAAGCTGGAAATGATAGATTATTTTACAAGAACATATGGACACTCATATTTTAAAAAATTGTTTTCAATTCGTTAAGATTTCTGAAACATAACATAGGTATATATTAAGCATAAAATGAGCTCTAGTGTTGTTTTATTTTTATTATACCATTTGTTTTGATCCCCATTGTCTTTTATCATCACATACCACTCATGTTTTGAGACTTATTTAAAAAGCCAAATTCCTCTTTGAGCTCACTGGATCACTTCCTGTTCATGAATGAATTTCCCCACCTCCATGTTCTGTAACTTAAAGCACTTTATAATCATATTTACATCATGTGATTTCACTCATATATGGGATTTTAGAAACTCAACAGACAAACATAGGGGAAAGGAAAGAAAAATAAGGTAAAAACAGATGCAGTCAAACCATAAGAAACTCTTAAAAACAGAACAAACTGAGTGTTGCTGGAGGGGTTTTGTGCTAAATGGGTGATGGTCATTAAAGAAGGCGCTTGTTAGGATGAGCACAGAGTATCATATGTAAGAGATGAATCCCTGGGTTCTATTCCTGACACCAAGACTCACTGTATGTAAAAAACTTGAATTTAAATTAAATAAATGCATAGATAGATAGATAAATAGATAGATGATAGATAGATAAAATCATATATAAAATAGCCCTGTACTGAATGGATCAACAACTATTATATGACCTTATAGACTTATTTTATTAATATTCCTTTTATGAATTATCACCTAAATGAACTATGCCATTTGCTGTTGTGTATTATACATGGTATTTCATTATCTTATACAAGGGACATATTTCTGATACTTAAAAAAAAAAGGAGTAAGCCACAGAGCTACATTTTATAGACAAATGGCATGCAGAGGATTAGAGGATTTACATAAACGACTGAAAACTTACAGAAGAAACATTTAAGCCCAGGTATGTCTGACTCAAGGACCATGATGAACAGCAATATTCCAGAAGGGGACCAGGTAATAGTCTTAATCACTGGCTGACCAGGGTGATGAGACCTATACCCCCATTCCAGATCATCAGGAACATATAACCTAAGCAAAAACATACCTGCGACCTGATGTAACACTGATTGTGGGTTAGTAGCCAGGCCAATCTGACAGATCCATTCCGTCACATAGCTTTTGTGAAAATTAAATGAGTTGTTCCATGGAAACTGCTTTGAACATTCTCTGCAGCAGTCAGAACTATATAAATCTGTCACCTATTTTTTTGTTGTTGTTGTTAAAATTAGGTCATATTTATTTTGTTTTTCTATTACTAACATAAGAATTCAGGGACTGTAGAGTAAGTGATTTGTCACTTAGAAGTGAGAGGGATCATGGCTAGTTATATAATTTTAGGGCAAAATGAAAAGGTACAGTCACTTGTTCAAAAAATAGTAAAAACAAGTGATATTTAAGGTATTAATGCATAAAGGCTTTTTCTTATTTTCTTTTCTGATTTCTCAGCCACTTTGTGATATATTTGTGTTATAATTTCCTTCAAGATAAAATTAAAATTTAAAACTTTTAGCCTGAATCTCATTGTTTATCTTAATATTCTGCAGAACTACTTTTTTCACAGTAATTATAAAGCTGCGTTTCTATTTTTTAACTTTTTATTCTAATTTCAATTAGTAAAGATAGAGTGTTATATTAGTTTCAGGAGTACATTATAGTGAATCCGAAATTCCCTATATCACCTAGTGCACATCACAACAAGTGCACTCCTTAATTCTCCCTTACTTCTCATCATCTATTTCACCCATCCACTCATCTCCTCTCCACTATAGTAACCATCGGTTCGCCATATGTGTGTGTGTGTGTGTGTGTGTGTGTGTGTGTGTGTGTATAGTGTGAGTGTGTGTGTGTGTGATGACTGGATAGAAATATAGGTCTATTTTAACTTTTTAAGGAAATTCCAGACTTTTCCAGAGTGGCTGCATTAGTTTGCATTCCCACTGATCATGCAAGAAGGTTCCTTTTTTTCTCTACATCCTTAGCAACATCAGTTGTTTCTTGTGTTATTGGTTTTAATCATTCTGACAGGTGTGAAGTGACATCACATTGTAATTTTGATTTGCATTTCCCTAATGATGAATAATGTTGAACATCGTTTCATGTATCTGTTGGCCATCTGGATGTCTTCTGTGGAGAAATGGCTGTTCACTTCTTCTGCCCATTTTGTAATTGGATTATTTGTTTTTCATTGTTGATGTATTTATTTTTGAGAGAGAGAAAGAGAGAGAAAGTGAAAGAGAGAGGGGGGTAGAGAGAAAGGGAGACAGAGAATCACAAGCAGGCTCTGTGCTGTCAACACAGAGCCCCATGAGGGACTCAAACTCATGAATTTGGTGGTCATATACTGAGCTGTCATCAACACTCAGATGCTCAACCAACTGAGCCACCCAGGTGCCCCTCAGTTTTGACTTTTATAAGTTATTTATATATTATTGATAGCAACCCTTCATAAGTTATATCACTGGCAAAAAAAAAAATATCTTCTCTCATTCCAAAGGTTGCTTTTAAATTTTGTTGATTATTTCATTTGCTGTGCAGAAGCTTTTTTATTTGATGTAGTCACAAGAGTTTATTGTTCTACTGTTTCCCTTGCCTCACGGGATCTATCTAGAAAAATGTTGCTATAACCAATGTCATAGAACTTACTGCCTGTGCTCTTTTCAAAGATTTTATGGTTTTGGGTCTCACATTCTTTAAAGGAGTTTGAATTCATTTGTATGTATGGTGTTAAAAATTGGTCCAGTGTGTTTTTAATAATTACAGTCCAACTTTACCAAGACCATTTGTGGAATAGATTGTCCTTTTCCCTTTGGATATTCTTTCCCAGTTTGTGGATGATTAATTGACCTATAGTTATGGGTTTATTTCTGGATTTTCTCTTCTGATCCATTGATCTGTGTGTATATATTTTTGCCAAATATGTAACAGTATATAATGAATATAGAATGTATATAATGTGTATATATATCCCAGTACCATGCATACTGTTTTGGTCACTAGGCTTTGCAATGTAAAATGAAGCCTTGAATTGTGATGTTTGCAGCTTTCCTTTTCTTTTACAAAATTGGTTTGGTTATCCAGAGTCTATTGTGGTTCCATACATATTTTAGGATTGTTTGTTCTACTTCTGTGAAAAATTTTCTTTGCATTTTGATGGGCATTGCATTAAATGTGTACATTGCTTTGGGAAGTATATACATCTTAAAAATATTTCTTCTTCCAATTCATGGCTATGGAATGTCTTTTCATTCCTTTGTGTCATCTTCAATTTCTTTCATCAATGTGTTATAGTTTTTAGACTATAGGTTTTTTTTAATCTCTTTTGTTAGGTTTATTCCTAGGTGTGCCACTATTTTTGGTGCAAATGTAAGAGGAATTGTTTTCTTATTTTTTTTCTTTCTACTGATTCATTGTTGTGGTATAGAAAAGCAACAGATTTCTGTACATTGATTTTGTGTCCTGTGACTTTACTGAATTTATTTAACGGTTTTAGCAGTTCTTTGGTGTAGTCTTTTGAGTTTTCTACATAGAGTATCATGTCATCTGAATATAGTAAAATTTTACTTCTTTCTTGCTGATTTGGATGTGTTTTATTTATTTTTGTTTTCTGACTGCTGTGGCTAAGGCTTCTGGTATTATTTTGAATAAGTAGTGGGAGTGGACATCCTATCTTCTTCCTAACTTTAGGGGAAAAAAACCCTCTGTTGTTCCCATTAAGGATGATATTATCTGTGATTTTCTTATATATGGTCTTTATTATGTTGAGATATGTTTTGTTTGTTTGTTTTCTAAATCTATGTTGTTGGAGGGTTTTTTTCAAGAGTGGGTGTTTTACTTTGTCAAATGCTTTTACTGAATCTTTAATTTTTTTTTTCAACGTTTATTTATTTTTGGGACAGAAAGAGACAGAGTATGAACGGGGGAGGGGCAGAGAGAGAGGGAGACACAGAATCAGAAACAGGCTCCAGGCTCTGAGCCATCAGCCCAGAACCCGACGCGGGGCTCGAACTCACGGACCGCGAGATCGTGACCTGGCTGAAGTCGGACGCTTAACCGACTGCGCCACCCAGGCGCCCCAACTTTTACTGAATCTTTAGATGACCATATGCTTTTCATTCTTTCTCTTAATGATGTCATATGTCTCCTTGATTGATTTGCCAATACTGAACCACACCTAGGGATAAATCTCACTTGATTGTGATGAATGATTGTTTTTAATGTACAGTTGGATTTGGTTTGCTAATATTTTGTTGAGGATTTCACAGTAATGTCGGCTTCATAGAAACTATTTTTGGAACAGTTTGACAAAAATAGGTATTAACTCTTCTTTAAATATTTGGTAGAATTCTGCTGTGAAGCCATCTGGCCCTGTACCTTTGTTCATTGAGAATTTTTTGATTACTGATTAAATTTCTTTGCTTATTAAGAGACTGTTGAAAACTGAGAGCAAACTGAGGGTTGATGGGGGGTGGGGGGGAGGAAAGGGTGGGTGATGGGTATTGAGGAGGGCACCTTTTGGGATGAGCACTGGGTGTTGTATGGAAACCAATTTGACAATAAATTTCATATATAAATAAAAAAATAAAAAATTAAATAAAAACTAAAAAAAAATTTCTTTGCTTATTATTGGTCTGTTAAAGTTTCCTATTTTTTTCTGTTTCAGTGTTGGTAGTTTTTATTTCCATTTCTTCCAGGTTATCCACTGTATTGTCATTTGGTTTTTCATAGTATTCCCTTATAATTATTTGCATTTCTGTGGTGTGGTTTCTATTCGTCATTGTTCATTTGAGATTTTACTTATTTGGGTCCTTTCGCTTTTCTTTTTGATGCATTTGGCCAGAGGTTTATCAATTTTATTTTATTTTTTTAAAAGAACCAGCTCCTGGTTTCATTGGTTTGTTCTATTCCTTTGTAGTTCTATATCACTTATTTCTTCTTTTATTTTATTTTATTTTTTTAATTTTCTTCCATGTACTGGATTTATGCTTTGCTTGTTGTTCTTATTCTAGCTCTTATAGGCGTAAGGTTGGGTTGTGTATTTGAGATTTATCTTGCTCTGGAGTCAAGCCTTTCTTGGTATAAACTTCCCTCTTACAAATGCTTTTGTTTCATCCTAAAATTTTGAATTATTTTCTTTATATTTTAATTTTTTTCTATGTACTTTTTTTCTTATCTGAAGGTTGTTAATGTTGAGAAGCAAGGGAGAGAAATGGCACCAACCAGCTACTTTGCCCCTGGAGCAGTGCTGGACTGCTCTCCGGGAAGCACTCATATATTTGTGATCTTTCCAGAATTTTTCTTGTGGTTGACTTCTAGATTCATAGTTTTGGTTCAAAAAAGTTGTATGATATGACTTTGGTATTTCTGTAGTTGTTGAAGCTTGTTTTGTGGCCTAATATGTGATCTATTCTGGAGAATGTTCCATATTTACTTGCAAAGAATGTGTATTCTGTTGCGTTAGAATGGAACATTCTCAATATATCTGTTACATCTATTTCATGGATTTCTGAGTGTCACAAAGTTTGTGTCCTTCAAAGCCATAGTTTCATTGTTGATTTTCTTAAGTTAATTTGTGTATTGATGTAAGTGAGGTATTAATGTTCCCTACTTATTATTATATTACATGGTTTTAATTTTTATTTCGCTGATGATGAGTGATATTGAGCATCTTGTCATATGTCTGTTAGCTACCTGGATGTTTTCTTTTGGAAAAATGTCTATTCATGTCTTCTGCCCAATTTTTAACTGTATTATTTGATTTTTGGTTTTGAGTTTTACAACTTCTTTGTATATTTTGTATACTAACCTTGTATCTGACATGTCATTTGCAAGTATCTTTTCCCATTTCATAGATTGCCTCTTATTTTTGTTGACTGTTTTGTTTGCTATGTGGAAGCACTTCATTTTGATGAGGTCCCACTAGTTTATTTTTGCCTTTGTTTCTCTAGTTAGAAGTTCCTATGGCTGACTTCAAAGACGTTATGGCCTGTGTTCTCTACTAGGATTTTTATTTGATGCTTTCCTGTCACAAATTTAGTTCTTTCATCCATTTTGAATTTTTGTGGGTATGGTATAAAAAAAGTGGTCCAATGTCATTCTTTTGCAGGTAGCTGTCCAGTTTTCCCAACACCATTTTTTGAAGAGATGGTCTTCTCCGCCCCCCCCCCCCCCCACCCAATGGATGTTCTTTCCTGCTTTGTCAATGATTAAATGCCCAGATTGTGGGTTCCTTTTTTGGTTTTTTATTCTATTTTATTGATCTATGTGTCTTTGTGTGTGTGTGCATGTGTGTGCACGTGTGTGTGTGTGTGTGTGTGTGTATGTGTGTGTGCCAGTACCATACTGCCTTGATTACCACAGCTTTGGAATATACGTTAAAGTCTGGAATTAGAGGATTGTTTGTTCTAGCTCTGTGAAAAATGCTGGTGTTGTTTTGATAAGTATCATATTAAATGTGTAGATTCTTTTGGCTCATAGAGACATTTTAACAATCTTTTTTTTTCCTTCCAATCAATGAGCATGGAAAGTGTTTTTCCATTTCTTTGACTCATCTTCAATATTTGTCCTCAGTGTTTTATAGTGTTTAGAGGACAGATCTTTTACTGTGGTTAGGTTCAGTCCTAATGGTTTTTGGTGCAGTTGTAAATGAGATTGATTCCTTGTTTCAGACCTAGACGTTTCTGATGGATTATTTTGGGTTTTCTATATGGAGTACCATGTCAACTGAAAGTAGTGAAATTTTGACTTCACTGTTGCCAATTTGGATGCTGTGTGTGTGTGTGTGTGTGTGTGTGTGATTGTTTTGTTGTGTTGTTGTTGCTGCTGTGAGATTGCTGAGGATGGGAGTTCCAGTACTATTTTAAATAACAGTGATGACAGTGGACATCGCTGTCTTCTTCCTGACTGTAGAGGACAAGCTCTCAGTTGTTGAATCCTCCTGATGATATTAACAATGGGTTTTGCATATATGGTCTTTATGATATTGAGGTATGTGCTCCTCTATCCTCACTTAGTTAAGGGTTTTAACCATGAATGGGTGGTATATTTTGTCATAAGATTTTTATGTATCCATTGAAAGGATCATATCATTTTTATCCTTTCTTTTATTAATACAGTGTACCAAATTGATTTGTGAATACTGAATCACTTTGCAGCACAGGAATAAATCCTCTTTGTCATGTAGAATGATTCTTTTAATTTATTGTTGGATTCACTTTGCTGGTATTTTGTTGCTAATTTTTAATTTATGTTCTTTAGATATATTGGCCTGTAGTTTTCTACCATTGTGGAGTCTTTCTCTGGTTTTGGAATCGGAGTCATTTTGGCCTCATAGAATGAATTTGTAAGATTTCCTTTGATTTTTATTTTTGGAATAGTTTGAGGAAAACAAATGGGTATTGTTAACTCTTATTTAAATGTTTGGTAGAATTCCCTTGTGGAGCCATCTGGACCTGCACTTTTGTTTGTTGGGAGACTTTTGATCACTGATTCAATTTCTTTGCTGGTTATCAGTTGGATCAAGTCTATTACTTCTTGTTTTAGTTTTGTTATTTTATATGCTTCTAGGAATTTATTAATCTGTTCCAAGTTGTCCCAAATATTGGCAGGTAGCTTTTCATACTATTTTCTTATAAGTGTTTGTATTTCTGTGGGTTTTTTTTTTTTGTTATTTATCCTCTGTTATTTGTTATTTTGTTTGTTTGAATCCTTTCTCTTCTACTTGTAATATGGCTAAGGTTTTATGAATTTTATTATTTTTTTAAAGAACCAACTCCTGGTTTCATTGATCACTTTTATTGTTTTGGTTTTCTACACTATTAATTTCTGATTTAATCTTTATTATTTCCCTTCTGCTGACTTTAGGCTTTAGTGTCCTTTTTCTAGCTCCTTTAGTGTAATGTTACATTGTCTACTTGCAATTTTTCTTGCTTCTTGAAGTAGATCTGTATTGCTATATACTTCCCTCTAGGACAACTTTTGCTGCATATGAAAGGTTTTGACCCTTGTGTGTTCATTTTCATTTGTTTTCATTTATTTAAAAAAATGTTCTTTGACTTTCTGGTTGACTCATTCATTTTTCAGTTGCATGTTGTTTAACCTCCAGGTATTTGTGGTCTTTCCAAATTTTTTTGAGTGGTTGACTTCAAGTTTCATTATCTAGCAGTCAGAAAATATGCATGGTATGATCTCAGTCTTTTTGCAATTGTTGGGGCCTGATTTGTGATCTATTCTGGGCAGTGTCCCATGTGTGCTTATAAAGAAATGTGTATTCTGCTGCTTTAGGGTAAAATATTCTGTATGTTCTGAATATATATTTACATCTGGACCATCTGGTCCAGTGTGTCACTCAAATCCATTTTTTCTTTGTTGATTTTCAACTAGATGATCTATCCGTTGATGTAAGAGTGATATTAAATCCCCTAATATTATTACATTATTATTAATGAGTTCCTTTATATTTGTTATTCACTGAATTTTTAATATTTTGGAGTTCCCATGTTGGCTGGAAAAATATTTACAATTGTTAGATCATCGTGTTGGTTTGTTCCTTTTATTATGATATAGTGCCCTTCTTCATCTCTTTTTATAGTTTTTGTTTTAAAATCTTTTTTTTTTTTTTGATACAAGTATTGCTACTCTGGCTTTCATTTTATGTCCATTTGCATGATACATAATTCTCCATCCCCTCACTTTCAGTGTTCAGGTGTCTTCAGGTCTAAAATTAGTCTCTTATAAACAGTATATAGATGTGTCCTGTTTAATACATTTTCACAAGCCATGTCCTTTGTTTTGACAACTTAGTCTATTTACATTCAGAGTAATTATTGATAGATATGTTTTCAGTGCCATTTTATTACTTGTTTGTTTGTTTATTTATTTATGGAAATTTTCTCTATTCCTTTCTAATCCTTGTCATTTTTGGTCTTTTTTCCCACTTATAGAATTCCTTTTAATATTTCTTGTGAGGCTGGTTTATTGGTCCAAATTCCTTTAGTTTTTGTTTGTGTGGGAACTTAATCTCTCCTTCTATTCTGAATGATAGCAATGCTAGATAAAGTATTCTTGGCTGCAGATTCTTCCAGTTAAGCATGTGGAATATTCCCTGTGGAGAAATGTGCAGCTAGTCTTGTGGGTCTTCCCTTGTCAGTTAGTGACTATGTGTGTCTTGCTGCTTTTAGGCTTTTTTGTTCTTTCTCTCTATATATATTTTAATATATATTAATAATACATAAATTAATTAATATCTTAATTAATAAGTTTTACTTATTTACATAATATCTATACCCCTCATGGAGGTTGAACTCATGACCCAAAATCAAGAGTTTAAAACACTTCTGACTAAGCCAAACAGGTGCCCCTATGTCTATATTTTTCTTATTTAACTACAGTATATCTTAGCATTGTCCTGCTATTGTTGATTTTGATTGGGGTTTTCCATACCTCCTTGATTTGGATCCCAGTTTAGGAAGTTTGCTTCTCCAGATTAAGGAAGTTTTCAACTCTTATTTCCTGAAATGAATTTTCTGACCCCTTTTCTCTCTTCTTGTTCTTGTTCTTCTTGTTCTTGTTCTTCTTGTTCTTGTTCTTCTTGTTCTTGTTCTTGTTCTTCTTCTTCTTCTTCTTCCTTCTCCTCCTCCTCCTCTTCTGGGATTCCTGTGATACAAATGTTATCATGTTTGATGAAATCACTGAGTTCCCTCTGTCTATTTTCATGATCCACAAATCTTCCTCTTTCATTCAGCTTTATTGTTTTCCATTAGTCTATCTTCTGTTTGCTTATTTTTTTTCCTCTGCTTCTTCCATCCTTGTTCGTTATATCTGGTTTGTTTCAAATATCAGTTATTGCATTTTTAATTTCTGACAGATTGTTTACTTATTTTTTATCTCTGTGGTAAAAACATCCCTGTAGTCTTCCAATCTCTTTTCATGCCCAGTGAGGATCCTTATGATTGTTGCTTTAAATAATCTATCAGGCATACTATTTATATATGTTTCAATTATGTATCTGGCTGTGACCTTTTCTTGGTTTTGTTTGCTTGTTTGTTTTGTTTTTCTGGAATGAATTCCTCCATCTTTGCATTTTGTCTAGGTGTCTGTTTTCTTCTCTGTGTTAGAAAAGTGTGTTAAGTTTTCTGATCCTGAAGTTAATGTCTTCATGAAGCTGAGGTCATGTGGTGTCCAGAGCCGGGTGCTTCAGGGAGTGTCTCTAGTGTGTGCTGCATGCACTCTGTTGCTGTGTTTTGGATGCTCTACCCTTCAGGATAGTCACATGTAGAGCTTCTCTTTGCCTGCAATGAACAGTGTTTGGTCTTTGTCTGGAGTATGGTAAATTTTAACTAAGTGTGCTCTAGTCTGCTTGTGAAATGAGACCTTATGCTACTTCCACTAGAACTGAAGCCTTGCCAGATTTTCTGTTCAGGATATGTGGTATGTGTAAGGATTTCCAGTGGTCTTCTGGGGAAGGAGTCCCCTGAACTGGGACTGATGTACATTTTCCTGAGAAAAACAGTACCAGCATTGCAAGGTGGGAGGGTAACTTAGTGTAACCATGTTAGGCAGCCAGTATTGGCACTGGTATACTTACTGAAGGTTGCTAATTTTGAGAAGCAAGGGAGAGAAATGGCACCAACCAGCTACTTTGCCCCTGGAGAGTGATCTCAGTGCTGGCTGCTCTCCAGGAAGCACTCCCAGATTGAATAATCTTCCCATAGTGCAACTGAGGCATTTTCTACATTGCTGTTTTCATCCTGTCTTTCTCTGGGTTGCTTTCCTGCAGTGCAGTGCAATTTGGGCTCTATCCCAGACAAACCTGCTGACTTTTACAACTACAAACTTCATGGATGTGGGATCAGGCGGGGCCTGATCTGGTCTTCTGGAGGAGGGGCTCATTGCACTGGAATGGTTGTAGGTTTGACCAAGAAGGCAGTTGCACCAGAGTGCAAAAATGTGGGATTTGGAAGAAGCAGCTAAATAGCCACTGTTGGCACCAGAGCCCTAGGTAGATGTATTTGAGCCTATGATGAGGGGAGAAGCCAACACCTCCAGCTGGCTTTTTTGTCCCCAGAGAGGCATCTCTGTCAAAGCCACCTCTCATAGTTACTCTGCAAGTAGAGGGAAGATTCTGCCCTGTGAACCTTAGATGACCCTCAGATTGAGACATCTGCCCCAATGTTGTTTTCCTGCCTGCCTTCTCTCCAGGAGTAGGGCAGTGCCTTCAGGACTCTATCCCAGCAAACCCACTGACCTTTAAAACTCCAGTCTTTGAGCACCACTGGTTGCAACAACTCACAAAAAATCAACTCCTCTTGTTTACCCAGCCAAAAGTTATGGGAACATGTTCACCTTTTTCATTTCCCTATGAACTCTCCTCTCTCAGGCCACTCCCTCTGACCAGGGCTCTGTCCCCTCTGCATCACCTGCAGTCCATTTCTCCCCCAAACCACAGCTCAGCACTACCTACCTAAGTGTGACCTCTTCTTTCCCTCTAATTGTGCAGTTTGTTCTGTAAGTGCTCAGGTTGATATCTTGTGTATTCATAATGATTTGGTAATATTCTAGTTGTGTTCCATGGATGGGAAAGACTAGGGCCCTCATGCTATCCTGCTACCTTAGCATCATTTCTTGATGATTACTACTCCTTTGAATAGATACATTACATTTTATTTGTCCATTCTCTTAACAATTGACACCTGGGTTATTTCCATTTCCTGCCTGTTGTTAATAAAGATTTTCGGATATCTACAAGGATAAATCTGTGGACATATGCATTTATTATCTCTGATAAATAACTAGGTGTGGAATTTCTGGGTCAAAGAGTAGATATATATTTAATCTTTTAAGAAAGAGCCAGATAGTTTTTTTTTTCTAGTTAACAGATTATACTTTCAAAAGTATTCAAATAAACATTATAGGCAAATGTCATATATTTTGTATTTAAAAACATTTTCTTTACACAGTGAAGAAAAAGCACCAAATGAGACTTCCCAATTTATTAGTTTATCTTGTTAATCATGAATTGCAAAATCTCTCACTATTTCTCTATCAAATTAATGAGGGAGTAAACCTCCTGTGTTAGTTTCTGAGGGCTGCCAAAACAAAGTACCAAGACTTGGCAGATTACATAACATAAATTTATTTTCTCACAGTTCTGGAAACTAGAAGTTAAAGATAAAGGTGTCAGTAAAGGCTTCTTTTGAAGCCTTTCTTCTTGGCTTGTAGATGGCTCTTTTCTCCCTTTGTTTTCACATCTTGTTTCCTATGTATGTGTCTCAGTCTGGATCCTTATCTCTTCTTTTAAAAAAAATTGTTAAATTCAGGTATAATTTTGTTGTTCAATTTTGCATTATAGGCACTATATGTGAGCTGTGGATACTCCATATTTTTTTTCCAAACTTAAAGCTTTCAATAATTTTTTTAGTATCATAGTTACATTAACTTTTAGGTCTCTCAATTTCTCAGAGGATTCTTACTGCATTCAGTGTCTGCTCTCTTGGGTGATGTTAACCAGATATACTGTAATTAATATAGGAAAGGATACCCAGGAGACAGAACTCTAAGAATTCCAAATAATTATCAGTTGTCTTGTTTAGTCTAACAAGCCCCATGATGATTACTCAGATATATAATTTTCAAAATGTTATATTAGACTAAAAAATCTTACCTCATTATTTCAATTATTAACATCTCTTTAAGTTTTTTTTTCCTTTTTGCCAGATTAGTGTGTGGGGTTTTAATTATGCCCAAGTGTGTATGCATGAGTGAGGGGAATAAATGCTCTGAACTCAAGTTGCCTATGTGATTCCAGGATGGGAATAACATTGCCAGAATGGAATATTCCTAAGTGTCTTAGAAGAAACCATGTATTAGTGACTCAATTGGATTTATTAAAAAAAAAAAAAAAAAATGGAAGGTACTTTTACCTGTTTCAACTAAATGTCCATTGGGACACATACTGCCCAGGGATACTGAAGTATGGTGATAATGAGGCCAACTTAAAGGTCATGCAGCAACTGATGCTATCAGTCCCTGCAAAGTACATCTAAGGAAAGTCTTTTTGTATTGAATGAATGCGGTACTTCCACACTAGAGGGAAACCTCAACACACATAGTCAGCTAAAGTAGCTCAGTGAAATGCTTCCTATGTGAGGTATGTATTAGCTCTAATAAAACTGAAAAAAAAAAGAAGAAAACTTCAATAATATTTACACAGTTTTTGGAGTCACAAAATTTGATTAACACCATCACTTTCAAGAAGCTTACCTTCAAGTTTAAAGTTTTATTTAATTGTTAAAACTTTTATTATACTAAATAAATAAATAAATCAAAATTACAAATATTCCTGCTCCCATTGGTGATTAGTATGTATGCCTTCTGAAGAAATATAAGAACTTGAACCAAATTAAATTCCAATTATGTCATAGCATCCACATGTAACATTAACAAGGTTTCCCTACTTCAAGATTGTGGTTCCTGAGCTATGCTTCTAGAAAGTACACATTTTAACAGAACCTCCATAAGGTATTTTCTGGAAGACTAAGTCTCAAAAAAGAAGAAAAAATCAATTGTAGTATTCACTTTGTCTATCTTATTCTTCTTTTTGACATGTTTGATGTGCAAGTTTACTTTGCATTTTATCTTTTCAACTATAATCAATAAAATAATTTATCACTACTACTTTTATATGCAATATTCAAATATCTTTCATATTTTTTACTTAATTCATGAATTTATTTAGCCACTTTTAATCTTCACCTTTCAAGTAAAAATTTTCCTTTCACTTCAATCTTGTTCACTTACTTTGAGGAGTTGGGATTTACTGGGGGTTACATTTATACTCAACTAGAACAGTAACTCAATTGATGTGAATAATTCAGTTTCTAAAATATAAAAAGATTCTCATGCTAGTTTGTAAATAGTTAATAGCACTTCAAATGCTACCTACAATCCCTGACTTTTGACCGTGACTTAACTGGTCAGAGAGTCTCCACTACTCTGTTCCATGCAGCTACAATGTCTATTGTGATTGACCAGGTCTATGCCAGTCATTCTTCCAGAAGTCCTGCCTCCAAGCAACACCACTGACTCACCAAAAACAAATGATTTTTTTTAGAATTAATAAAATTGATAAACCTATAGCCAGACTTATCAAAAAGAAAAGAGAAATAACCTAAATAAAATCATAAATACAAGAGGAGAGATGGTAACCAACAACACAGAAATATAAACAATTAGAAGAGACTATTATGAAAAATTATATGCTAACAAATTAAGCATTCTGGAAGAAATGGATAAATTCTTAGAAACATATATAAAGTAAGAAAACTGAAACAAGAAGTGGGAAATTTTAAAACCCGTAACCAGCAAAGAAACTGAAATAGTTATCAAAAATCTCCCAACAAACAAAAATCCAGGACCAGATGACTTCTCAGGGGAAAGCTATCAAACATTTAAAAAAGAGTTAACACTCATCCTTCTCAAACTTTTCCAAAAAATAGAAATGGAAGAATACTTACAACCTCATTGCACAAGGCCAGAATTACCTAAATTCAAAAACCAGACATAAGCCCCATAAAAAAGAGAATTAAACAACAATATCCCTGATGAACATGGGTGCAAAAGTTCACAAGATACTAATCAAGAGTACCTTAAAAGAATCATTCACCACCATCTAATGGGATGTATTCCTGAGCTGCAATAGTAGTTCAATATTTGCAAATCAATCAATATGACACACCACATTAATAGGAGAAAAGATAAGAAATATATGATCCTTTCAATAGATTCAGAAAAAGCATTACAGTACAGCATCCATTCTTGATAAAAACCTTCCACAAAGTAGGGATAGAGGGAACATACCTTAACACCATAAATGCCATAAATGAAATACACACAGCTAATATAATCTTCAATGGGGAGAATCTTAAAGCTTTTCCTCTACAGTCAGGAAGACAAGGACATTCACTCTCACAATTGTTATTTAGAGTAGTACTGGAAGTCTTAGTCTCAGCAATCAGACAACAAAGAGAAATAAAAGACATCAAAATTGGCAAGAGAGAAGTCAATCTTTCACTCTGGGAATGACATGATACTTTATGTAGAAAACCCAAAAGACTCCAGCCAAGACTTGTTAGAACTAGTACAGAAATCCAGCAAAGTCTCAGGATCCAAAACCAACATACACAAATCTGTCACATTTCTATACACCAATAACGAAGAAGCAGAAAGAGAAATAAAGGAATTGTTTCCATTTGCAATTGCACCAAAACCCATAGGATACATAATAATAAACCTAATCAAAGAGGCAAAAATCTGTACTCTGAAAATAATAAAACATTGGTGAGAGAAATTGAAGAAGATACAATAAAAATAGAAAATATTCCATGTTTATAGATTGGAAGAACAAATATTGTTAAAATGTCTGTACTACCCAAAGCAATAACTGTGTTAAATGCAATCTCTATTCAAAATACCACCAGTATTTTTCACAGCGCTAGAACCAACAATACCAACATTTTTTGGAGAGAGAGAGAGAGAAGAAAAAGGAAAAAAGAAAAGGAGAGAGAGAAACAGAGAAAGAGAATCTCAAACAAGCTTCCACCCACAGTGGTGCCCAGTGCGGGCTCAGTCTCATGACCATGGGAATATGACCTGAGCTGAAATCAAGAGTCAGGTGCTTAACAGACTGAGCCATCAAGGTGCCCCTCAACACTACTAAGATTTGTATGGAACCACAATAGACCCTGAATAGCCAAAGCCATATTGGAAAAGAAAAACAAAGCTGGAGATATCACAGTTCTGGACATCAAGCTATAGTATAAAGTGGTAGTCCTCAAGACAGTATGGTACTGGTCCAAAAACATACCCATAGATAAATGGAACAGAAGAGAAAAACTAGGAATGGACCCACACTTATAACTATATGGTCAACTTATCTTTGACAAACCAGGAAAGAATACCCAATGAAAAAAGACAATCTTCAATAAATGATTTCCAAAATCTGGACAGCAAGATGCAGAAGAATGAAACTGGACCACTTTCTTACACCATACACAAAAATAAATTCAAAATAAATGAAAGACCTAACTATGACTTAAAATCATCCAAATACCTAGGAGAACACAGGCAGCAAACTCAATGACATAAGCTGTAGTTACTTCTTTGTACACACATATCCTGAGGCAAGGGAAACAAAAGGAACAGTGAACTAGTGGGTCTTCATCAAGATAAAAAGCTTCTGCACAGTGAAAGAAAGTATCAACAAAACAAAAAGACAACCTACAGAATGGGAGAAGATATTTGCAAGTGACGTATCTGATAAATTGTTAGTATCCAAAATACATAAAGAACTTATCAACCTCAATGCTGCTGGAAGCCAAGCAATCCCAGCCTGAGTGGCAGGGCCCAGGCTGTGGATGGATTGGTGACTGCAAGGCAGCCCACCGACAGTGAAGCTTCTTGTACTCCCACTTTTAGGTAATTTGGCCTTAATAAAAGTACCTGGGGTATTTTCTGTTGCTTTTTAAGCAGTGACTGGCAAGGACTTCCAAGCATTGACTGCACAGGAATTTACTTCTGCAAGAACATCCTTGTCTAAATACATCTGACTCCAGGCAGTATTATATTCTCTTCTTCCTAACAACATGTCTAAAGTCATAGGAGCATTTTTAGACTTTCTTTTTATGGAAACCTGGTTCTTAGCCAATTCCTCATATTCTGCCTTCCATAATAAATAATTACCTCCAGACCAGCAGGCCTTGGCCACTTGCACCCAATCATAAGGTATCATCCATCTATTATACAGTGCATCCAAAAGAGTTAATGTATAAGGAGTAAGAGGACCCTAGTCCTGACATGCAACCTTTAGTTCCTTGAGTATTTTATATGGCAGAGGTTCCCAAGAGATCTTTTCATCAAATTCTCCTCCATACATGACAGGAAAACATTGAGCAAATTCACCATCCCCTGCCTGTTCTGCCTGTCTTAGCACAGCCAAAAAACCTGAAGTTCTATGGACCTTTTGTTGTGCCAAGGTCATTGGAGGAGGGGGACGAGGTGGCAAACGTCTAAACAATTTATCACAATATAAAGGACTAGGGGGAGCCCGAAAAGGCTTAGCAGGCTCTTTATTCCTTAGCTGAGCTGCATAAACCCCTATAGGGCTTCCCTCATCATGATACTTGGCTGCAGCATCCTCTAAATCTTGTTCCTCTTCAGGTGTAAGCTTATCACCATCAGGCGGGGCCTAAGCCAGCATTGCCTGAGACTTAGCAGGAGAATGCAAAGGAGTGCCTTCTCTAAAGAAAAATTCTCCCGTTGGGGGAGTTTTTCAACTTCTTGTTGGGGTTCTAAAACATCTTTAATTAAATTCAAAAGAGCAAAGGCATCTGCAGTTACCTTTTCTGGTCCATGGAGAGTATAATATTCTCTAAGCTCATGTCCTACTCTATTCCATGTCTGTAAGTTTACTGTACCTTCTTCAGGAAACCACAGACAGCATTTCTGAATAAAATTTTAAAATTTAGCCAACTGGCTACTAGTAACTTTAATTTTTCTTTTTCCAAGCATAAGCAGTAGTAATTCAATAAAGAGTCTTCTTTCTTTAGACTCAATATGGCCCATAACTTCTCAAATCTATCCACCCTTCACTTACCGGCCTATGTCTGCAGGGTGGTCAGCGGCACCCCAGGTGGAGTCCTAGCCATCCGGAGTGCTCCTAGCTGATTACCTTCAGGTCCTTGTTCGGGTGCCACTTGCCAGAGGCCAGCGCCAGCAACCAGGGGTTCCCGAAGGATGAACGGCGTTGGCAAAAAAGTGAAAATAAAACAAAACTAAAATAAAAAACTAAAATAAAAAAACTAAAATAAAAATGTTCACAGACAACAGCAGTGTGTTGTACTGGCCACTTTATTGTGGCAAACGCGGCATTATATTTGCTAACAATTTGCTTATAGCATGTGTCATCTATGTTTTCTGGCATTACCCCATTCTAAAATTGTTCTTTTGTGTAATCACCCATTAAGGAATAACATGATTGTTTTCTTGTAACGTTCCCTCCTGCCCTTTGCTTATTGATTAATTTCTTTCATTGTTTTTATTATGTATCTACATTTATCTATAACCTATAAAGCATTTGCTTTGCTGTTTTCATGAAAGGTAATTTATCTCTCAACATCTCAAGTGGAACAGTTGCAGGGACATGACCTCTTAGTTGTTTCCCTGAACCATTTGTGGTTTGAAGAACAAAAGTGTTCGCCTCAGCCTGAGGTTCCAGGAGGGGGATAAGAGGGCCTTAGAAACCCACACCTTATACATTCTCAGAGAGATAATGCACCTAGGAACTAATGAAACATTCTGTACCTTAACCGACTAGGTTCAATCATCATCTGGAATGCCTCCTGTGGGCCAAGTGGGCCTAGGGGTTGGAGTGACCTGTGCCCATGGATACACTCCTTAGTTACTGGAGTGGGACTTTCAAATCCATGTTTCTCCTTTGTTGGCCTCGTTTGCTGGCAAATGTATGAGGCTATCCTTCCTTTAGGTAGAGGAGTCTTTATAGAGGGTGGCAAAGGCTAAATGTAGGGCTGCACAATTTCTTGCAGAACCTTATTTTCTTTCCTAATCGTTCTTTTCCCAGGGAGCCTGTCGAGGGCAGTTCCCCAACAGACAATACCCCAGGTACTTTTATTAAGGCCAAATAACCTAAGCATGGGAGTACAAGAAGCTTCACTGTCCGTGGGCCGCCTTGCAGTCATCAATCCGTCCACAGCCTCGGCCTTGGCATCAGGCTGGGATAGCTCGGCTTCCAGCACAACACCTAAAAACCAAGTAATCCAGTAAAGAAATGGGCAGAATATATGAATAGACATTTTCTCAAAGACATTCAAAAGGCTAACAGACACATGAAAAGATGCTCAACGTCACTCATCATCAGGAAATAAAAATCAATAACATGATGAGATACCACTTCACACCTGTCAGAATGGCTAAAATTAACAACACAGGAAACAATAGATGCTGGTGAGTTTGGGAAGAAAGGGGAACACTCTTGCACTATTGAAGGGAATGCAAATTGTTTCAGCCACTCTAGAATCATTATGGAGGTTTATCAAAAAGCTAAACATAGAACTATGGTATGACTCAGGAATTGCACTCCTAGGTATTTACTTGAAGAATACAAAAATACTGCTTCAAAAGGGCACATGCACCCTGATGTTTATAGTAGCATTATCAACAATATCCAAATTATGGAAAGAGCCCAAATGTGCATCCACTAATGAATGGAAAAAGAAGATGTGGTATATATTTACAATGGAATATTGCTCAGCCATGAAAAGGAAAGAAATCTTTCCATTTGTATGACTTGGGTGGAGCTAGAGTGTATTATGCTAAGTGAAATAAGTCACTCAGAGAAGATCAATACTATATTATTTCACTCATATGTTGAATTTAAGAAACAAAATGGATGCACATAGTAGAACAAAAAGAAAAGAAAGAGAGAGAGGAGAGAGAAGGAGACAAATCATAAGAGACTCTTAACTATGGGGAAAAACTGAGGGTTGCTGGAGGTGAAGTGGGCAGGGGATGGTCTAAATGTGTGATGGGTATTATAGAGGATACTTTTTAATTTTTTTAATGTTTATTTATTTTTGACAGAGAGATACAGACACAGTGTGAGCAGGGGAGGGGCAGAGACATAGGGAGATACAGAATCCCAAGCAGGCTCCAGGCTCTGAGCTGTCAGCACAGAGCCTGATGCGGGGCTCAAGCTCACAGACTTTGAGATCATGACCTGAACTGAAGTCAAGATGCTCAACCCACTGAAAAACTCAGGAACCCCATAGAGGATACTTGTTTTGATGAGTACTAGGCATTAAATACAAGTGATGAATCACTAAATTCTACTCCTGAAGCCAATATTACACTATATGTTAACTAGATTTTAAATAAGAACTTGAAACAAACAAAAAGGAGGTTTTAGTGGGTGGACATCACAGTGCCATCTGCTTTTCCTTCTCCCCTGTGTGCTTGCCTGTCCATCAAGTCATCAGCCAGCCATCACAGTTCCTGAATGCTTGGCACTGTCCTTGGAGGTCCCCTGTCTGGATATGTATTCAGGCCCAGAACCAAAGTGTGCTTATGGCTATCTCACAAGTGAGTTAACACAATAGCTAACAAATATCTCATGCTTAATTGTGGTAAAGAAGTGGCTATAGTGGTTTAATTATAATTACCTAAATTAAGACTTATGCACTTATTTATGGTAACTGAAGCCTTCAAAGAACTTGGAATCTGAAAGGCAGAGTAAGGAAAGTAAAACAGAAAAGCATATATTAACTGGTACAATTTAGGAAGGCGCTGACCAAGCTCTTTGAGCTATATTGGCAGCGTCACTCCTCGCCACAAGGTAGAGTGTTTCAGATAAAAATTCCCTGTAAGCACCATGTCTTGGGACAGGGTTCATCATAGGATTCTATAGGATTTCGCCTTTACTTAATGTCTTAAAGTCAACAATGTCTGATTACCATGGGAAGAATGATTAATTGCATCTGTTAAAAATGAGAACTAGCAAAAGTATAACACTTGATTAGTAGCACACGTATTTCTAACCTAAATTTAATCCACTGGGATATTAAGTGTTATGTGATTATCCTCAATTTATGGAAGAGAAGATGGAGGTACATATAGGTTATTTATAACTTATATGCAAAACTGGAATTTAAATTAAGACAGCCTGAAGACTGGTCTAATATTTAACTGATTCTCTATCACATCTGACTTGAAGCATCATCCTTGACCTAATTAAGTATATTAAAATAAACAATTATGACTAGGTGGATAATAAAGACACAGATAACTATAAGAGTGAGAAATAAACTAAATGTAGTTTTTTCCTCTAAATTCAGCATAACTGCAAGTGAATTTATCTTCATGAACAAGTTTGTTGTTATTAGCAACTTTATCTAATTATTTAGCCTAGGGTCACCTAATTGACAACCTAATTTATATGAGAATGTCTGAATTTCTTGATTTTTTTTGAAAGACACTTTGTCATATATAGAATTCACAGTTGACAATTTTTCTCTCAGGACTTGAATATAGTGTTGTACTACCTTTTGGCCTGTTAATTTCTGCTAAGAAATTTACTGATAATCTTTTTGAGAATCCCTTATAGATGATGAGTTTCTTTTGCTGCTTTCAAGACTTTCTCTTTTACTTTCAATAGTTTGATTACATGTTTCCTTGTGTATATTTTCTTCAGGTTAGATTACTTGGAGTTCATTGAATATTTTGGATTTTTATATCCATGTCCTTATTCAAACACAGGAACGTTTTAGCTGTTATTGCTTTAAATAAGCTCTCAGCCCCTCTTGAGATTCCTATAAAATATATATTGCTCTGATTGATGATATACATAAGTCCCTTAACTTTGCTTACTTTTCTTCATTTTTTTCCCTAGGACTTGATAATCTCAAATGACTTATCTTCAAATTTGCTATTTCCTCTGCCTTTTCAAGTCTGCACTTGAAACCTTCTAGTGAATTTCTCAATTCAATTTTTGCATACTTCATATAAAGAATTTCTGTTTGGTTCCTATTTTTATAAAATCTATCTCTTCTTGACATGTTCTTAATGTTCTTTACATGTCCATATATTGTCTATATGCAATTTTTCTGAATACCTTAAGTCACTTGCTGATCTTTTCCTTTGGCTCTTGTATAATGTTTAAAATTACTTTTTTCTAAAATTTTTATTTATTTATTTGAGAGAGCGATAGAATGTGGGGGGAGGGCAGAGAGAGAGGGATAGAGAATCCCAAGGAAGCTCCACACTGTCAGCGCAGAGCCCAATGTGGGTCTTGAACTCATAAACTGTGAGGTCATGACCTGAGCCTAAACTAAGTCAGACACTTAACTGACTAAGGCTTCCAGATGTCCTTAAATTTTCTATTTTAAAGTCTTTTCTTTAATTAGACTGTGATTCTTTAGGGTTAGTTTCAGGTAACTTATTCTGTTTATTTGAATAGACCATATTTACATACATACTTTGTGATTTTTTTTTAATTGGGCATTTGAAAAAACCGTCTCCTCTCTCAGTCTTTGCAGACTGGCTCTGTGTGTAGGAAGACCTTTACTATTCAGCCCAATGTAAAGGCTTTTTAGATAGTTTAGGCAGTTTCTGGGGATGCATCCTCCCTGAGCATCCTGTGCATATGCCTATTTTGCAATTATCCAGTATTTGCTGATCTTATATGTCTTGATTTTCCTTCGGCTGTCACACTTCCTTTTTCTCAGTGCCCTATATGTTCTGTTATGTTTAACTGCCTATAATCTCTTGCACCCAGGTGTCCACTGATCTGCTGCTCTCCTTCAATTTTCATGGGCTTTGGTGCCTGCAATTCCATTTTGTGGATTCTAACTTGAGATCCAAATTATGCCCATATCTTATTGTTTTTAGCGTCTTTTTTTTTTTTTTTTTTTTGATTGACCATTTCTTGATTTGTGGCTGCAAATCCTTAACTGGTGTCTAGAGATCTCTAAAGTTTATTTTAGTTAGTCTGGAGTTATTCACTTGATATTTCCATGAGGTAATGGCAATAGCCTGGAGCTTCCTTGTCCACCATGTTTTTGAAGTCCTGTAAATTTCATTTAAAGTTTTTTTTCTCCTTTTTAACAGTTATGTGAAAATGGAAGCAAAATAACTGCTATCCAAATGACATTTCACACATCAGAAGTATGCATGCCATCACGCCAACATATATATGTTGTAATTATTATATAAATAGAATATATATTATAGAATGATACATAATATTATATACTAGTGTATAATATTGACATAAAATTATTGTATATGTAATTACATTACATTATTAAATACATATATGATGTATATCATACATAATTATATATATTTTATATATGTAAAATTTTAACCACATAGAGTTTTTCTTTTTGTGTATTATGAGATATTGATGAATGATCAATGTTTAACAGGTGAAATGACAGAATATGATAAAGGTAACCCTAGATTATAATAGATAACATCAACATAAAGTAGCCCTAGAATTGTCTAAGTTCTTCACACATATTAGCTCATTTGTTAAAATAAAATATATGAGGTAGATATTCTGAACTGCATTATGTTGAAGTCGGGGTAGCTGAAACACAAGGTTTTGGTAACTTTCCCCAGATCATATACCAAGCAAGTTGTTGGTCTTTGATTGGAAGTTGACCTCTGGTTTTAGAATCTATTATCTTGTATTGAATTTCCTTTCCTTTTTTAGTATTGATTTCTTTTTATAATTGAATTTGTATGTACTAGTTTACTAATAGGTGGGAAAATACAATAATGTTTAGCATTGTTCTGTGACTTTTTTTTACATACAAGAGTTTAACTAGATCTTATATGTGTTCTTTCTTGTTCAATTGAAGACTTATCAGTGAGTGTAAAAAGAAAAATTGTTCATATATTTAAGAAGCTATTTCATGGATGATCAATTATAATGTTCAAATAAACTTCTATTTGTGTATTTATTATATATTTAAGTTAATTGACATTTTCTATGCAGATATAATAAGACATATTTCGACATTATTCAAAAAGATTTCTAAATTTAATGAGATTACAGTAGAGTTTCTCTCTCTTATAAAAAATATTTTTTCAAATTAAGTTTTCTTTGACCTGTTTTTTTATGTCTTTTTTCTTAGACTATACAAGAATGTGTTAAGTCAGGGGAAACTAATGTGTGACATGCTCAAAACACAGTATTAAGCTGATGCGAAAAGGGGAACTTAACAAGATGTTAATGTCGTATTGCCCACCATAGTATTTATTTTATTTCTTTTATTATGTTTTTTAATTTTTTTAAAATGTTTTTATTTATTTTTGATACAGAGAGAGACAGAGTATGAGCAGGGGAGGGGCAGAGAGAGAGGGAGACACAGAATCCGAAGCAGGCTCCAGGCTCTGAGCTGTACGCACGGAGCCCAATGCGGGGCTCAAACTCACAGACCGTGAGACCATGACCTGAGCTGAAGTCGGACGCTCAACAGACTGAGCCACCTAGGCGCCCCATATTTCTTTTATTTTTAATGTTAGAAGAGTCCGTGAGTGGGATAGAGGGGCAGAGAGAAAGAGAATCTTAAGTAGGCTCCATGCTGAACAATGGGGGCATGAGGCTCAATCCTACAACCCTTGGATCATGACCTCAGCTGAAATGAAGAGTAGGGTGCTCAACCAAACGAGCCACCAAAGCACTCCCACCATAGTATTTCTAACAAGTTTTCCTTTAATATTTTGTTTAATATGAAGAATGGTTGCATTTAAAAAAATAATAATATAGTGTTTAATATCACTTTTATTGAATTATATAACAAATATAAATCATGTATCTACTCTTAGTTTGCTTATCAAATTACTTTTTTTTCCAGTAATTAACAATATAATACCTGAAATTGATCATATAAAATTTTAATGAAAATACTTTGACTTAGGATAATTATTGCTTTAACTCAAGAAAGTTCAGATAAAATACAATATTAAGAGTGATAGAAATATTTTCCTACTCCATGTGAAAATCCACTTTAAGATATATGATTCCTTGTGTTTGGAAAACCAATTTTATTTTTACAATTTTGTTTCTTCATTTAGTGGGGAGATAAATCAGTGGCATAGTAGGAAGACCATAGGTTTTCCCTGTCCCTCAAACACAGCTAGGCAATATCAAACCATTCTGAACGCCCGATAAGTCAACCTGAGAACTGACAGAACAGAGTGCTCCACTAGAGGTTGAGAAGTGTTCACTTCACAGAAGGTAAAAAGTATGAAGATATTGTTTAGGCAGATCTCAGGTGCTGTGGAGGTGAGAGAGCCCTGGTCATGGAGAAAAGCCAGAGAGAGTGGAACACACAAGGATAAGCACAAGGGGAGCATTTTGCCAAAGCCATTGGCTGGGAAAATGAGAGGGGCTGATTTCATCTGCTTTTGCAACCAGTGGGGCTCAAAGACTGGAGGTTTATTTATTATTTTTTTTATTTACATTTATATATTTTTGACAGAGTGAGACAGAGCATGAGTTGGGGAGGGGCAGGGAGAGAAGGAGTCACAGAATCTGAAGCAGGCTCCAGGTTCTGAGCAAGAGTTCAACACAGAGCCTGATGCGGGGCTTGAACCCAAGAAACATGAGATCATGACCTGAGCCGAAGTCAGATGTTCAACCGACTGAGCCACCCAGGCACTCTACGCCTGGAGTTTTAGAGGTTCCTGGGCAAGGCTGGGGTAGAGACCTGAGAACAATGCCCTAAACCTACAAAGGGAAGTGAACAACTCCAAGGCAGATTGCACAATCTGAGGATCACCTAAGGTGCATGGGGAGAGGCTGTTCCTACATTTTTGAATGCATCTATGAGAGATAACACTGATCTCTGGTGAAAAAAGAACCAATGGGAAAAATTTCCTTCCCATGACCCTCAACATAGGCACAGTGACACCTGCTAAGGGCATCTATAATCCAGGCACTTGTTGTTTAATCTGCTTTGCTCCAAATGCCATGCCCTTGTGCTCTGGCATGACTGCTTTTCTGGATCAAATTTGAATCAATCCCAGCACAGCGAGACCCTTTCCCAGAGGACCAGTGCAGGTCCTTACCACACCAGGTGCCTGAAGTTTGCAATTTTAAAAGTAAGCAGGTTTGGCTGTGGTAGAGGCCTAGGTATGGTGCACTGCTGGAAGGAGTCAAGTGACCTGGAGACAGTTTGAAAACAGCCATCTGAAAAATGTCAGTGATGCATGAGGGGAACTTATTCATTCCTCTGAAGGTGCTTCCTTGAGAGCAGCAAGCATAGACTTTACTCTGGGAACAAAGGAGCAGACTGGCACCATTTCTCTGCTCTGACCCTCAGGGTAAATCAACTTCAGCAAATAGCTCAGTGCCAGTACTGGGTGCCTAACCTGCTTTACAGAAAGACTTCCTTTCTGTGCTCAGCTGGTAACTGCTATTCTCTGACAAGTATGCCTAAGGACCAGCACAGCTGACTCCTTCCACAGAAGGCCAGCACAGACCCTGAACCCAATATATCTACTGACCATAGAGTTCTGTGAAGCTCCAATTCTATTGAAAATAGCATCAGGTCTCTTTTAACAAGCACATATTTAAAACTCACCACATACTGGCCAAAGTCTACACACTCCCCACTACAGACATGTCTAACCTCTGTAGATGACTGACCTGAGGGACAGAACAGCCAAAACACAGGGGCAAAATACATGCAGCACACAGGAAACACTTCCTGAAACACCAGGCCCCGGACAGTATACGACCATTAAGCCATTCATAAGGCCATTACTCTTGGGAGCAGGAAACATAGCAGGCTTTCCTAACACACAGAAGAAAACAGTGACTAGACAAAGTGACAAGACAGAAGAATTCATCCCAAAAGAAAGAATAAGGAAAGGTCACAGACAAGAATGTAATCAAAACAAACATAAGTAATATGCCTGACCCAGAATTTAAAGCAATAATCATAAAAATACTTGATGGACTTGAGGTGAGGGGAAAATGGAAGACTTCAGGGAACATCTTAATGCAGAGATGAAGGAGCTAAAAAAACAATAAAACCAAAATGACAAATTCAATCACTAAGATTCAGAACACACTGGATGTAATGACCACAAGGATAAAAGGAGAGGAATGAATAGTGATACAGAATATAAAATTATGGAAAATAGTGAAGCTGAACAAAAAAAAAAAGAAATAAAAATTTTGTGTCATGACAGTAGACGTAAGAACTCAGTGACTCCATTGAAGACAATAGCATTTGGGGGAACCTGGGTGGTTCATTCTGTTAAGCATCCAACTCTTTGTTTCAGCTCAGGTTATGATCCCGTGGTCTGTGGGTTTTAGCCCTGTGTCAGGCTCTGCGCTGACAGAGTGGATCCTACTTGGGTTTCTCCATCTCCCTCTCTCTCTCTGCCTCTCCCCTCCTCACTCTCTCTGTCTCTCTCTCTCAAAAAAACTAAATAAACTTAAAAATAAAGACAGTAACATTGACATCATAGGAATCCAAGAAGAAGAGACAAAAAAGTTAGAGGAATTTGAGGAAATTATACGTGAAAATGTCCAAAATCTGGGGAAGGAAACAGACATCAAAATCCAGGAGGCAGAGAGAAATTCCTTCAGAATCGACAAAAGCAGGCCGATACCAAGATATATTGTAGTTAAATTTGCAAAATATAGTGATAAAGAAAAAAAATCATAAAACCAGAAAAGAACAAGGTCCCTAATGTACAAAGGAAGACACATAGGGGTAGCAACAGATCTCTTCACAGAATCTTCGCAAACTAGAAAGGAGTGGTATGAAATATTTAATGTGCTGAATATAAAAATCTGAAGCCAATAATATTCTATCCAGCAAGGATATCAGTATGAATAGAGAGTTTCCCAGACAAATAAAAACTAAAGGAGTTCATGACCACTAAACCAACACTGAAAGAGAACTCTTTAAGTAGGAAGGAAAGTCACCAAAAGTGACAAAGATTAGAAAAGAACAGAAAATTCTAGAAATAACAAAGCAAGTAATAAAATGTTATTGAATACATATCTATCCGTAATTACTGTGAATGTAAATAGACTAAATGCATGAAATGAAAGACATAGGGTGTCAGAGTGGATAAAACAAAGAGATTCATGTATTTGCTGCCTATAGGAGATATTTTAAACTTAAAGACACCTGCATTTGAAACTGATGGGATAGAGAAATATTCATCATTCAAATGGAGGTCAATAGAAAGCCAGAGTAGCAATATTTGTATCAGGCAAACTACATTTTACAGAAAAGACAAAAACAGGAGATGAAGAAAGGCAGACCACAATGCTACAAAACTTGAAGTCAGCCACAAGAAAAAAATTGGAAAGAACAGAAGTGTATAGTGGTTAATCAACATGCTACTAGAAAATGAGTGGGTCAACCAGGGAATTAAAGAATAAATTAAACAAAATACATGGAAACAAATAAAAATAAAAAATAAAATGGTCCCAAAACTTTGGGATGACACAAAAGAGGTTGTAAGAGAGGTACAGAGAAACTCAGGCCTCCTTCAAGAAGCAAGAAAAGTATCAATTACACAACGTAAATTTATTCCTAAACTTGCTAGAAAAAAAACAAAAAATTAACCCTAAAGCCAGCAAAAGAATGATTAAAGCAGAAATAAATATTTAGAAAGTAACCAAAACAAAACAATACACAGTAGAAGAGATAAATGAAACCAGGAGCTGGTTGTTTGAGAAAATTAATAAAATTAATAAACCCTTAGCCAGACTTATCAAAAAGAAAAGAGAAAGGAACAAAATAAATAATATAACAAATGAGACAGGAAAAAGAACAACCAACACCACAGAAATGCAAGCAATTATAATAGAATATTATGAAAAATTATATGCCAACAATTTGGACAATCTGGAAGAACTGGTTAAATTATTAGATACATATAAACCATCAAAACTGAAACAGGAGGAAAGAGAAAACTTGAACAGACTGATAACAAGCAAGGAAACTGAATCAGTAAACAAAAGTCACTCAAGAAACCAAATTCCAGGGCCAGATGGTTTCACAGGGAAATTCTACTAAACATTTAAAGAAGAGTTAATAGGGATGTCTGGGTGGTTCAGTCAGTTAAGTGTCTGATTCTTCATTTGGGCTCAGGTCATGATTTCAAGGTCGTGAGATCCAGCCCCAGTCACGCTCTGTGCTGGGCATGGAACCTGCTTAAGAATCTCTCTCTCCCTCTCTGTCTGCCCCTCCCCCACTCCTTCTCTCTCTCTCTCTGTTTCTCTCTCTAAAAAAAAAAAAGATAATAGAATTGATAACTAGGTTTTTTCAAACTCTTCCAAAAGATAGAAATGGAAGAAAAACTAGCAAATTCAATCTATGAGGCCATCATTACCCTGATTCCAAAACCAAAGACTCTATTAAAAAAGATAATTACAGGGGCGCCTGGGTGGCGCAGTCGGTTAAGCGTCCGACTTCAGCCAGGTCACGATCTCGCGGTCCGTGAGTTCGAGCCCCGCGTCAGGCTCTGGGCTGATGGCTCGGAGCCTGGAGCCTGTTTCCGATTCTGTGTCTCCCTCTCTCTCTGCCCCTCCCCCATTCATGCTCTGTCTCTCTCTGTCCCAAAAATAAATAAACGTTGAAAAAAAAAATTAAAAAAAAAAAAAAAAGATAATTACAGACCAATAACCCTGATGAACATTGATGCAAAATTTCTCAACAAAATACTGGGAAATCAAATCCAACAGTACATTAAAAAAATCATTCACGACAATGAGGTGGAACTTATTTCTTGGTTTCAAGTGTGATTCAATAGTCATAAATCAATCAATGTGATAAACTTCATTAATTAAAAAAGGACAAGAATCATATGATCCTATTAGATGCAAAAAAAAAAAAAAAAAAAAAGTTTGACAAAGTAAAACATCCACTCACGAAAAACCTCCCCTAAACCTGACAAAGTAAGAATAGAAGGAACATATCTCAACATCTTACAGACCACATACCAAGCAAAAGAACAAAAACAAACAAACAAACAAACAAACAAACAAAAACACATATAATACCACTGACAGTGGGCAAAAACTGTCAATGGACTTTTTGCTACAGTCAGGAACAAGAAAGGGATGTCTACTCTCACCACGGTTGTTTAACATAGTACTGGAAACTTGCCCTCAGTAATCAGAGAACAAAATGAAATAAAATCCATCTAAATCAGCAAGAAAGAATTCAAACTTTCACTATTTGTAGATGATATGTTATATGGAAAACCCAAAGATTTCACCAAAAAAAAAAAAATTGCTAGAACTGATACACAACATCAGTAAAGTCTTAGGACACAAAATCAACATAAAGAATTCTGTTGTATTTCTGTACACCAATAATGAAGCAGCAGAAATAGAAATCAAGGAATTGACCCCATTTAAAATTGCAGCAAAAATAAAAGATACTGAGAAATAGATGTAACCAAAGAAATATAAGATCTGTACTCTGAAAACTAAAAAACAGTGATGAAAGAAATTGAAGATGATACAAAGAAATGGAAACATTCCATGCACAAGGATTAGGAGAACAAATATTATTAAATATCTATATTACCCAAAGCAATCTACATGTTTAGTGCAATCCCTTTCAAATACTACCTGCATTTTTCACAGTGCTAGGACAAACAGTCCTAAAGTTTGTATGGAACCTTTTTCTTAATAGACAAACATATTTAAAAAGAAGAGCAAAGTTGGAGACATCACAATTCTGGACTTCAAGTTACATTACAAAGCTGTAGTGATAAGATGGCAAGGTACAGACACAAAAATACACATGAAGATCAGTGGAACAGAATAGAAAACCAGAAATGAATCTACAACTATATAGTCAAATATACTTCAACAAAGCAAGAAAGAATATCCAAAGGAAAAAAAAAAAAAAAAGACCGTCTCTTCAAAATTGATGTTGGGGAAACTGGACAGCAACATTCAAAAACAAACAAACAAACAAACTGGACCACTTTCTTACACCATACAAAAAATATACACAAAATGAATGAAAGATCTAAATGTGAGAAATAAAATCATCAAAATACCAGAGGAAAGCACAGACAGTAAGTCTGAAATCAGCCATAGCAACTTCTAACTAGATATGTCTTCTCAGATGAAGGAAAAAAAAACAAAAAACAAAAATGAACTATTGGGATTTCATAAATACAAAACAAAACAAAACAACACCAACAAAAACCCTCAACTTTTGCACAATGAAGAAAACAATCAAGAAAACTAAGAGCCTACCTATGGACTGGGAGAAGGTGTTTGCAAATCACATATCTGATGAAAAGTTAGCATCCAAAATCTATAAAGAACTTATGAAACTCAACACTCAAAAACAAATAGTCCAGTTAAACAATGGGCAGAAGATATGAATAGACATTTTTTTCAAAGAAGACATACAGATGGCTAACAGACACGTGAAAAGATGCTTAACATCACTCATCATCAGGAATATAGAAATCAATACTGCAATCAGATATCACCTTTTATCATTCAGAATAGCTAAAATTAACAACACAGGAAACAACAGGTATTGGTGAGGATCAGGAGAAACCTCATACATGGTTGGTAGGAATGCAAACTGGTGCATCCACTCTGGAAAACTGTATGGAGCTTCCTTAAAAAGTTAAACATAGAACTTTGAAGGGATAAATGCACCCCTATATTTATAGCATCATTATCAACAATAGACAAATTATGGAAAGAGCTCAAATATCCATTGACTGATGAATGGAGAAAGAATATGTGGTGTGTGTGTGTGTGTATATATTTATATATGTATATATATATATATACACACATATATATATGAATATGTGTGCATATATATATATATATATACTGGATTATTACTCAGCTATAAAAAATGAATTCTTCCCATTTGCAAGGACATGGTTGGAGCTACAGTGTATTATGCTAAACAAAATAAGTCACTCAGAGAAAGACAAATGCCACATCATTTCACTTATGTGTGGAATTTAAGAAACAAAATAGATGAACATAAGAAAAAATTAAAAAAAAAAGAATCAAACCACAAAACACTCTTAACTATATACAAAAAATAAAGAATTGGAGGGGTCATGGGGTGGATGAGTTAAATGAGTGATGGTTATTGAAGAGGGCACTTGTGATGAGCACAGGGCGTTGTATGTAAGTGATGAATCACTAAATTCTATACCTTAAACTGTTATTACATTGTATGTTACCTAAATGGAATTTAAATGAAAACATGAAGTATAAAAAATTAATTAATTAATTAGATAAACAAATAAACAAATAATAATATTTAACTGGAAAAATTTTTCTCCTTGCATTTGTACTATGAGATAATTAATATAAACTAATTTGTAAAAATGCTTGCAAATGAAAATAATCAATGGTCACTTTATGTATCCACATTTGAGAGGTAAATTTATCTGTCTTCATACATTATTGCATTGTAATATTCAGGTAGAGAATAAATAGAAGGAAGACTCTTATTTGCAGTTTTAAACAATCACCTAGGATTCATTCTTCTGATAACTTTTATGCTTTAACATTATGCATTAAAATAACTTTTTAGATGTTTGCACAATAAACATTTTATACATTCATGTGATAGATTTGGTACTGGTTATCCAGAGGCTTAGGTACCTCCAGGACTCAAGATCATTGCATTTCTTATTGCTTATATATTAATATGAGTAATGGTACACAGACCTAGTTAAAAGTTTACAAAACATGAGAGAAAAGCCATTATCAAAATATCACCACTTACTATGGAATCAAAGTTCTAAGTGATTACTTAATGTTTCCCACACTTTGAATATCACTGAGAAGTTTAAGAGCCATAGTTTTAATTTTGATTGCTGTATATTTTCATAATTATGCTACAATCTAAAAATCGACATTTTATGCGGACTTTATTTTCTGATTTTGGTGTAAAATGCATAAAGGGACTGGAAGTTAAATTCAAAATATATTTTTCTGGATCATAAATCCTATCATCCTTCTTAGTATTTTTTTTTTTTTTTTTTTGTTTATTTACTTATTTTGAGAGAGAGAAAGAAAAAAACAGACACAAGCTAGGGAAGGGAAGAGAGAGAGAGAGAGAGAGAGAGAGGATTTCAAGCAGGTGCTGAACTGTCAGCACGCAGCCCAGTGCAGGGCTCGAACTCACAAACCATGGGACCCTGATGTGAGTCAAAATCAAGAGTCAGACACTTAAGGGACCAAGCCACCCATGTGCCCCATCCTTCTCAGTAATTTAATAAAAGTTTCTGTCAACTCACTCAGCTACTGATTCACACTTGGGATAGTTTCCATTGTCAATTAATCTCTTTAATTACTATGGTTTATTCCTACTTTTTTTCCTTATTGAGTTGAATACAAATTGTTTTTTTGCAAAAGACTATATTTTAGGGGCGCCTGGGTGGCGCAGTCGGTTAAGTGTCCGACTTCAGCCAGGTCACGATCTCGCGCTTGGTGAGTTCGAGCCCCGCGTCGGGCTCTGGGCTGATGGCTCAGAGCCTGGAGCCTGTTTCCGATTCTGTGTCTCCCTCTCTCTCTGCCCCTCCCCCGTTCATGCTCTGTCTCTCTCTGTCCCCAAAATAAATAAACGTTGAAAAAAAATTAAAAAAAAAAAAAAAAGACTATATTTTACATTTTCAAATATATTGTTATGTCATTTTTGTAGTTGTCTTATGAATTTTGATTTTCACTTTCTAGTTATATACACAGTAAAACCTTGGATTGCTAGTAACTTGTTCTGTGAGAGTTCCGCAAGATATGCAAATATTTCTAATAAATTTTAACTTGATAAACAAGTGATGTCTTACATTACGAGTAGTACATGACACCAAACATCACATTATCACTACTGAGCTAATGGTTTTCTTTCTCTCTCTCTCTCTCTCTCTGTCTCTCTCTGTCTCTCTCTCTCTCTCTGTGACATTATGGGTGACCATCTCTCATACTAAGATGCTTGGTCACAGGCCACAGTGTTTGGCAGGAATCAGTGGTTTTCAGAATGTTGGAAGGTGCCCACAACTAGCACTAGTGTATTTTTTGTCGCTTCAAATCACCAATGGACAGTTTTTTTCTTTTGAATACAGGAGTAAGTTTAGGAATACTTTGCTTTATTCTAGATCAGGCTGCCTACAGATATAGACCCTTTCTTCTGTTGCCTTATTTCCAATTATAGTAAATACAGTATATGATATGAGTTTATTAATGCAGTAGTCTGGTCAACATCCATGGAAGCATATATAATGACCCCATTCAGGAAAAGGTGGAAAAGAAAAGCAATAAGAAAGAGATGATTATGGTGGAAGTTAAGAAGGAAATCACTGAGAAGTATGGATGAGGTAGGCAATGTCCAAAATTGCAAGAATTTATAAGAAGGCTACATTGATCATTTGCACAATATTAAAGAAGAAAGAAGAAATAAGGGGCTAGATGTAGCAAAGGGAGTCAAATGATATAAAGGAGATATGTACAATGTGGGAAACTGCAAACTTTTGTAGAAAAGCACCACCCAAAGAAGGCCGTAGCAGTGAGAGTGATGAATGTTTCAATGACAATGCAATGTCACACTTCTGTGGAATACTTAAAAGGAGGCAAAAACAAGTGTCATTAGGTAAGTTCCAGGTTAAAGTTGTATGAAAAAAAAAATCCATAGAGCCAATAGATAGCAATGATTCAGTTAGTAATAGTGAAAGTTGTCCTACACAGTAACCCTCCTTTCTCTTGTCTGCCTCATTCCAACCATGAAGGTTTTCAAAGGTAAGTGCAGGATAATTTGTTTATTTTTCTTTATATTTTGTATTTTCTTTGTTATTTTTGTATTATATTACAGTGTTGTAATCATTTTTATGTGAATATTTTTTGGGTTGTGGAATATATCATCTGAGTTTCCATTTTTTCTTATGGTGAAATTCTCTTCAATACAAATTGCTTTGGATTACAAGCATGTTTCAGAAATGAACTATGCTCACAAGCCAAGGTTTTACTGTATAAGAAATCAAAGAGACTCACAGCAAGACAAATTATGTTTAAAGTGTCAAAACATATAGACAACGATAAAATCTTAGAAGATCTAAGAGAAAAAATTTGCTATTTATAAGGGAACCACAATAAGACAATCAGCAGATTTTTTCAGCAGAAATTTCACAGGCCAGAGAGAGTGACACAATATATTCAAGTGCTGAAAAATAAAAACTTCTAAGCAAGACTACTCTGCCTGATAAAATCTTTATTCAGAATTGAAGAATAGATCATTTTCCAGAGAAGCAAAAGCTTCGGGATTTCACCACCTCTGAACAATCCTTACAAGCAAAGTTAAATGGACTTTGTTAAGCAAAAATGAAAGCATGCTATTTTGGGCCATAGAAAACATATAAACATATAAATCTCACTAGTGAAAGCAAATATCTAGTAAAATTCATAATAACCCAATGTTGTAAAAGTAGTGGGTTAAATAGTTGTAAAGTTAGTAGGAGGCTTATGAAACGAAATAATAAAAATTACTATAACAACAGTAATAGATTAATGGATATACCAGATAAAAAACGTAAATAGTGACATCAAAAATACAAAATGTATGGGGAAGGTATAAGTGTGGAGTTTAAAATGTATTTAAATTAAGGTGTTATGAACTTGAAATAGATTGTTGTAAATAAATGTTTTATGTACACTCATGGTAACCAAAAGCAAAATTATCTGTAGTGAGTACACAAAAGATTAAGAGAAAGGAATCCAACAATATCACTCAAAAAATTATGAAGTCAAAAAAAGTAAAGTAAATAAAAACAATGGAATTACAACTGGCAAGAAAAAAATAATAAAACAGAGATAAGAAAATACCTATGAATAAATATTTTAGATGTAAATATACTAAATTCTCCAATCAAAAGATACAGAGTGGCAAAATGGGTAAAATTATAGGAACAAAATATACACTACCTTCTACAGCCTCGCTTCAGCTTTCAAGGCATACAAACACTAAAAGTAAAAAAAAAAAAAAAAAAAAAAAAAAAAAGGAAAGATAATCCCTGCTAATGGAAAACAAAATAAAGCTGTGTATCTATGCTTATATAAGACAAAATAGATTTTAGACAAAGACTGTACTGAGAGACAAAGAACATAATTATATAAGAATAAGGAGGTCAAACCAATAAAAGATATAACATTTGTAAGTATTTATGTGCTCAACATAGAAGCACCTAAATATATAAAGCAAATATTTACAGACCTTATTGGAAAAATAGAAAGGAATACATTAATACTAGTGAACTTTAATACCTCACTTTTGGCAATAGATAGGTCATCCACATAGGAAAACAATAAGAAAACATTTGACTTAACAAATTACATTTAATGGACTTAAAAGATATTTCCTTTTTTTTTAACATTTATTTTTGAAACAGAGAAAGAGACAGAGAGAGCAGTGAAAGGTCAGAGAGAGAGGGAGACACAGAATCTGAAGCAGGCTTTAGGCTCTGAGCTGTCAACACAGAGCCCAACGCAGGGTTTGAACCCATGAACCCTGAGAACATTACCTGAGGTGAAGTCAGACGCTTACCTGACTGAGCCACCCAGGCACCCCAAATGATATTTCAACTAAAAGCAGCAGAACATATGTTCTTCTGACGCACACATGGAACATTACCCAGGATAGATATGTTAGGTCATAACACAAGTCCTTATAAATACAAAAAATATTGGAATGATACCAAACATATTTTATACCCACAATCATGTAAAACCAGTCATCAATTCCATGAAGAAAACTAGAAAATTCACAATAAGGGGAAATTAAAGAATGTGTGATTAAAACCAATGGGTCAAAAGAGGAATCAAAAGAGAAATTTAAAAAATATATCATGAAAAATAAAAATAGAAATACAGTATACCAGAAAATATAGGATGCAAGTATAGCAGCTCTAAGAGGAAAGATCATAACAATGAACTCCTACATTTAGAAATACGAAAGATCTCAAGTAAACAACTTCACACCTAAAGGAACTAGAAAAAATGCAAAGCCTAAAATTAGCAGATAAAAAAAAAGAAGAGATCACAATGAGAATAAATGAAATACAGTCTCCAAAAGACAATACAAAAGGAAATGAAAGTAACTGTTTTTTTTTAAATAAACAAAATAGACAAACCTTTAACAAGACTCAGCAAGAAAAAAGATAGACAACAGACATCAATAAAATCAGAAATTAAATATTAGATGTTACTATTTATACATATATATTGTAAATACTTAAAGTGTTATAATTATATAAATAGTTTATAATATAAAATGTGTGATAGTATTCAGCTATTAATAGCACAGAAATTCTGCCATTTGCAATAACATGGATAGATCTTGGGTGCATTAATGAAAATTGAAATAATTCAGATAGAGAAATACAAATACTGTTTGATCTCACTTATAGGTGGAATCTACAAGAGCTGAGGTCATTAAAACAAAGAATAGAATGGTGGCTACCAAAGGCTAAAGGACAGGGAAATTGGGAGATGCTAGTCAAAGGGTATTGATTCAAGTTATAAGATGAATAAATTCTGAAATGTACAGTATTGTGACTTGGTTCACAATATTGTATTTTATATTTGAAAGTTCTAAGAAATTAGCTCTTAAATATTTTAGTCACAAAAAAGTGTAATTATGTGAGATGATGGACATGTTAACTAACCTCCTTGTGGTACTCATTTTGGATATATGTGTATCAAGTCATTACAATGCAAATATTAAATTTATACGATTCTATATGTAAATGTATCTCAGTGAAAGTAATAAAAGAATAAGCTAAATCACCATGTAAGAATAATGCAATCAGCATCGAAAATAAAATCGAACAAAGCAAAATAAATTAAAATAATAAAATAAAATAAAATAAAATAAAATAAAATAAAATAATGTGTAAGTAAAAATGTACTTAAAGGGACAATTAATGATGGAAAAAATTCACATGTAATAAATGCTATTATCTGCAACTTTATAAAAGTACATTCAATTTAACCACAAAAGTTATCACACCACAGGCAAATGAATAAACTATATGAGCACACGATTACCATTACTAATTAGAAATAGTTAATGAGTATGTTCCCTTACATAGTGAACAAGTAATAAAGCAGTCTTTGTGTTATTTTCATATGGGAATAAATATCATATGAAAACAAAGTAAGTTTTTAAAAGGGTTTAGAGTAGTTAATAAAGGGCATGAAGTAGTCTGTAACACTTCTTGATTATGTGCAATCTCAATGGTGGCAGCTACAGATGTCATATGAGTGCTGAAGGATTGTTGCATGGGGCTTTGGTTCCTGTATTGTGACGTGCAGGAATGCTCTGTTCTTTCTTTAAAAGTATGCAAGGTCTACAGATGGAGTTTAACCAGTTATTTGTGAATGTAGTCTGGTCTTTTCCTCAGGGAAAGTTTGGTCCTTTACTCCTCAAAAGCAGCAGTTTGCAAATTTCAAATAAAGTAAGTTAGTTGTTCCACAGATCAAGGGACTTAGATCAACAAGCAAGTAGTGTATACCTTTGAAACAATTTAACCCTTAAGACTGATTGGAGTGTTTTTGCAGTAGTATATTTTAAATATGTACTATTTGTATTTGTCAATCATACTTAACTCTTGGAAAATCTGAGAAAGAAAAACTTTTTTTGAGGAAAGACATAAATATCATAGAGACAAATAAAAAGCAAAAATTATGAAATGGTATAAAGCTTATATTGTATCAAGTAACACTTCTGATTGATAAACCAAATTAAACAAAATTTAAAATATAACCTAGATCTGGGCACCAGGGTGGCTTAGTCAGTTAGGCGTCTGACATCAGCTCAGGTCATGATCTTGTAGTTCATGGGTTCGAGGCTCTCATTGGGCTCTCTGGTGACAGCTCAGAGTCTGGAGCCTCCTTCATATTCTGTGTCGCCTTCTCTCACTGCCCCTCCCCTGCTCACGCTCTGTATCTCTCTCTCAAAATAAATAATAAAACCAATTTAAAAATTTTTATTAAAAATGAACATTAAAATATATATGTATATGTATATTTTAACATTAAAATATAAACAACATATAAAATATTATAATTTATATTTTGACATATAAAATAAACATTAAAATATATATATATATAGCCTAGATCTGCCCAAAACAAAATTTCATAATAATGAAAAAGATATATACTGTGGACTCAATTCTACTATTAAATCTCCATGTCAAATGTCCAAGCAATCCTTTTTGTATATATTAATACATCATTATCATGTCTATACAGCTATACTATACATGTATCTGTGTCTTTACTTAAGTATATGTTATTCTAAGGTCCAATAGATGATCACAGATTGCTTTTAATCAACATCTTCTTTTCCCTCAAACTTTATTGAAGTATGATACTTGTGTATATTTAGAGTGTAGAACATGATATTTCTATATGCACGTATATTGTGAAATGATTACAAAAATCAAACTAATTAACATTTCTGTCACTTCTCATAGTTATCATTTTTGGGGATGTGGTAACAATACTTAAGATTCACCCTCAGCAAATATTAAGTATACAATACAGTATTTTCCAGTTTATTCTCACTTTTTGTTTATATGTATCATGTTTGTGTCCGTGTGATTGTGTACATACGTGTTTGTGAATTTTTGTTTCCTTTCCTCTAAAAAATGTTCATGGTAATTTTTAATATTTGAGTTTATCACTAATTTTAATTTTTAACCTTTCATTGTCTTTTGATTTTAAATAATTATCTTCTATTTATGCAAGTAGTACATACAACTTTTTTCAAAACTTTATGGTCAATAATTATTTCCCACACTTCATTTTTAAGTCTCTTTGATTCTCTCTAGATTTTAAATATGGTACATATTTGGGGCACCTGGGTGGCTCAGTCGGTTTAGCGTCAGACTTCAGCTCAGGTCATGCTCTCATGACTCGTGGGTTTGAGCCCCACATCCAGCTCTGTGCTGACAGCTCAGAGCCTGGAACCTGCTTTGGATTCTGTGTCTCCCTCTCTCTCTGTCCCTTCCCTGCTCATGCTCTGTCCTCTTTGTCTCTTAAGAAAATAAAATAAAACATTAAAAAAAACTAAATTTTGGTACACATTTATCTTCTGAGTTAACTATTGGAATGTATATAATTTTTATACAATGAGAATTTTTTAAACAAACTTAAAAATATATAATATAAGAAAGTATTATGTGATGTTCTTTAATATGCATTTGTGTATTAAAAGTAAATTGTTGACGGTCCATTAATATAAGTTAATTTAGTAATTAAAAATAAAATCGAATAAGAAATCAACCTAATCACTGTAATTGTGATTAAAAATGTAAAAGCATACATTAGCCATCATTGAATGTTTCATTAACTTAGTTAAAATATTTTAAATTGCATTCTACAGTCAATTTTGGAAAACATTTTGGCAACAGATAGACTTAAAATATGTTTAAAATGGTCTATGGGTGCCTGGGTGGCTCAGTCGGTTGGGCATCCAACTCTTGATTTCAGCTTGGGCGATGATCTTGTGGTTTGTGAGTTTGAGCCCCATATCAGTCTCTGAACTAACAGTGCAGAGTCAGCCTGGGATTCACTCTCTCCTCTCTCTTTGCTCCTCCCCTGCTCTCACTTTATCACTCTCTCAAAATAAATAAATAAACTTAAAAAAATATTAAAATGATGTAATTTATTTTATAATACATCATTGAATTCTTATTACATTCCATAACTCTTTTGGAATGAGAATGTAATAGTATTACAATTAATATTAAAAAATAAGTGAGGGGCACCTGGGTGTCTCAATCGGTTATGTGTCCAACTTTGTCTCATGTCATGATCTCACGGTTTGTGAGTTCAAGCCCGATGTCGGGCTCTGTGCTGACATCTCAGAGCCTGGACCTTGCTTCAGATTCTGTGTCTCCTCTCTCTCTGCCCCTCCCCTGCTCACACTCTGTCTCTCACTCTATCTCAAAAATAAAGATTAAAAAAGTCAATAAAGAAAATAAAGTGATTCGTAAGAGAAAACAATCATTAAAAACATTTACACAACAAATTCAAAAGATCAAGATTTTATAATCTATTATAATCATTCATGGATGGTCTCCAAATATACATTTTATCCATATCAAAATCAGTATTGGGCTGAAGACAATGTGAGAGTTGATAATAACCATTGTGGTGTGGACTTTTGGTCATTTGAGAACAAATCAATATTGTATTGTATATTGAACCTAAATTGTTATTATGTAATATTTTGGCATTACATTTGCACATATTTGAACAGAATAGAAAGCAAATGTCTCAGTCCAGTGAGGAATCACAGAGCTTCTGTTTGTGTATGCTTGTGATACAATTTGATACTTATTTCAACAGAGGTAAGGAAGAAAATAATAGATAGTGAAGATTATTTGTTTTTCCCATATTTCAATGTCTTCTTTAAAATATTTACTTTTCTAAGACTGTATAAACTCTATATTAAATTATATGATTTTGTTATAAATTCAAACTGTTCTTCCTTTATTTTACTTAAATGTTTATTCATTTTTGAGACAGAGACAGAGCATGAACGGGGGAGGGTCAGAGAGAGAGAGACAGACACAGAATCCGAAGCAGGCTCCAGGCTCTGAGCTGTCAGCACAGAGCCCGACGCGGGGCTCGAACTCCTGAACCGTGAGATCATGACCGGAGCCGAAGTCAGAAGCTCAATCAACTGAGCCACCCAGGTGCCCCAAACTGTTCTTCCTTTAAAATGTCTGTATGCAAAAGTAAATATTTAGTGTATGACTTATTGTGATGAAATTAAGTGTTCCACCAGGACATTTTTCTTAGCTTCCCATGCTCTTCATGTAATTAAATAAATGAAAATAAATGCATACATAGAACATAGAATAGTGTTATAAATGCTATTCACCAAATATTTCTGGAAATATTAGATTTATGATATAAGCTAATATCTATTATTTTGTTTTTACCATTATAAAGTAGTTAATTTATCTTATTTGCTCTAAACAATTCTAGTTCTTTTTCTTTTTTTTTCTTGATTATTCTCATCACACAGTTAAGGACTCTCACACATATTGGTTTATACCTTACAATAAATGTATGTTTTATTTTAAATGAGTGCTAGATTCCCATATTTAGTTCTTATAAGATGGTCTAATTCAAATAACATCTATAATACTTATCTGCATTAGAATGTGATTATTCAAATTCTAACTACAAATCATAGTACACGCCTTATTTATGTAACTGTAGCTCTTGTACTGATTAAATAATGTGGCATCCTAAGCTAGTTCATAGTCATTGTTCACACAAGTGCTAAGGGATATCAGTAACATAGAAACATGAAGATATTAGCCTTGGAAACAGAGATAAAGCTGATACCTATTAGAATTACAATTAATTAAAAGTAGACAATATTCTCTGAATACTGACTTAAATCAGAGTTTGTTGCATCTCTAAAGAGATACCAAAATGGGGAATCAACAAAGAAAAATTACATAAATGTCTATTACTTTCCATTATAATACAGTATCAAAAAATATCTAAGTGTTAAAAAGAAAAAAAAAGAGTTAATACAATATATAAACAAAATTATATTCAGTCATCTTAAAATATAATTTCAAAGAACATAAACATATGTGTGAATGTAATTACTTTAAAAATATAGAGAACTATAATGAATTTTCAAAATAAATTATTCATAAAATAATGAATTTATTAACTAGTACATTTTTAAAATACGGGTGTTCTATATTAGGTTTTTTTTTATTATAAATGTGTGAATGATAAAAGTAGTGAAAAATGTAATAGTCTTCATCATTGAAAACTAAGTCAATTATTTCAACAGGTAAAGATTTTTGAAAATAATAAAAGCTAAAACAAACAACACTTATATCATCAGCCCTCTTTTTTTTCAGTGCGTTCTGACTAATGTCTCTTTCTATGAAAAGATTTATTCACTATACATTGATATTTAGCTAAGTTTATAAGCTATAAATGTATAGAAAAGTATTTATATTATATTATATTATATTATATTACATTATATTTATTATATTATATTATACATTATATTTCAATCAGCAGACTCATCTGGAAAATTTGACTGAATTTGTTTTGTATCAGTTCTTTCCTTATGCAATCACTGGGACAAACAATGAATGGACCTTGCCAAAAGGAATACTAATAAACACATCAATGAATCTCATATAATTTATTTTTTGGTACTCATCAGATATAATACAGAATTAAGAACATTTTCATAATATTGGGTAAGAACTAAAGTGTAAAGTGGAATTTGGAAAATAAATACAGAAACTATTAAAACAATTACAATTTAAAGTATAAATAAATTCTTTCCTTTCCATATTTTATACCACCCAAAAATATTGAACTGATATAAATGCAGGAATATAGTAAATGCAAAACTTTATGTGAGTGTAGAACTGTTATCTATGAAGAAACAAATCTCCCAGGCAAAACTGGGCTCCCATTTTATTCTTCACTTATATTTACAAATGTACTTGTGAAGTAAAAGTAAATGTTTTATTTACCTCTGTTCTGGTTTTGTAGATTTATATAATAGCAAAGAATTACAATAATGTATCAATCTGTATTCAGGAAAGATTTGTTACAGCAAATGGTATAGTGTAGCAAAAGCAAAGAAGTATAATGCAATATTAGGGACATTCAGAAGAATGAGGCTCAGCTTCTGGGAAACATTTTCAGTCATGTGAGACATGCTTCCTCTCTGGATAATAAATCAGGACACCAGGGAATCCACACTCTAATTTAAGGAGAAAACTTTTATGGTTCTCCAGTCAAGTATCCAAAACCAGATGTATAATCTGACTCAATAAACAGAAATTAAAACAGCCTAATAGAAACCAGGTACAAACTAAGAATGTTTACATTTTCTCTAGCAATGCTCCAAAGTTATGTCAGACCTGAATGCATCCTCACTGATACTAGTTAGTATATTTAACTCCATTTGGTCAAGGATTACCACCATGGTTCCAGGTAACTCCAGAGATAAGTACAAATTTGCAACATACGAGCTAGATTAACCCTGTATTTACAAAAAATATTCAAAAGAAAACACCTCTACTCTTGGAGAAAATTAAGGACATTCTCCTTTCTCAAGAGTCTTCTAGGGATCAGCTTTCCCAGACCTGACTTCATTGCCTTGTTTCTTAGGCTGTAGATGATAGGATTAAGGGAAGGGGGTAACAAAATATAGAAAGAAGATAGAACAAGATCAGTGAATGATGTGCACCCTAAAATAGGTTTCAGGTAAGCAATAAAAGCAGTTGAGAGAAAAAGTATAACAACTGCCAAATGTGGAAGGCAAGTGGAATAGGTTTTTGACTGCCTTTTCGTGGATGGTATCTTTCTGACAGTGTAGAAGATGCAGATGTAGGAGACTGTGATGCAAATAAAGCAGAAGACATCCGGGACTGCATTAACAAGAATGAGTACAATTTCTACAGTTATATTCTCTGAGCAAGTAATAGCTAACAACTGGGGAATATCACAAAAGAATTGTTGAATTTCATTGAATCCACAGTAAGATAAGGAGAATTTCCTGCTGTATGTATAACAGATATAAAGCCACTAGTGAGCCAGGACAGAGCCACTGTCTGCACACACGTGCCCCTGTTCATGATGGCTTCATAGTGCAGTAGATGGCAAATGGCAGCATAACGGTCAACAGACATCAGTGTAAGGAGGAACAGCTCTGCCCCTGCTGAAAAAGGCACCAGGAAGACCTGGGTGACACAGCCAAAAAATGAGATAGAATTGCTGCGGGTCAAGGAATTGGCAACAGTTTTGGGCACAACAGCTGAAATGAGACAGATTTCTAACAGAGACAGATTCTTTAAAAAAAAAAAAAAATACATGGGTGTGTGCAGGCATGGGTCCAAGGATGTTATGGTAATAATGAGGCCATTCCCCCTCAGGGCAAACAGGTAAATTACTGTAAAAAGCACACATTGTAAGAACTGAAGACTCCATGGGCCTGAAAATCCCAAGATAAGAAATTCTGTCGCCACTGAAATATTGTTCATTTTTGATGAAACATTCTGCATTAAAAAGGAAAAGGTATAGTTACAACAGCCGTGAATTCTAAGTATATTTATTTCACCTCAATAGAGAAAAAAAAAAAAAACCCTCTGTTAATTCTTATCACATTAGTAAATGTGGTGTGTGTGAGAAAAAGTCAGAAATAATTTTAAAAAATGCATTTTCCTCATCAATAAATCCACATTTTGTATGTACTTTGTTTCATCAAGTTTTTGTTTCTCTAAGTGTCTGTTATAATGTTATGAGAACATATGTACAAACTGATTATCAGACAAAATGCAACCTGTGCTTATAGAGAAGAATATCAACTGAATATTAACAAAATGCAACCTATGCTTATAGAGAAGAGTCTTAATTTACACATGAAAGAAAGTGGAGGAATAAATATGAAGTATCCAATGGTTCCATGCCACATCCTCTATCCAATTCAATGAATTAATAATTTGATAATTAACTCTTCCTGTACTTGTATTAAAAGTCACTTCATGAAACAACAGGCATTCCTCTTTCTACTTTAAACTTTCTTTCTGTATTACTTTAATCCTTTCTTTTATCTTCTGATATTTTAGATTACTGTTTATAAGTGACTAAATATAATACAGAATTTCTTATTTTAGCTATCTGGATTACTATATATTATACCTTGTTACACTTAAACTTTTTTAGTTATCTAGTTTTCACAAATTAAGGTCATTTTATGCATTTGTGAAATCCATACGCCTAGATAGATTGATAGATACAAATAGATATACATATACGTGTTTATCCAATCTTACTTTATTACACTGCTGCACAGTTACAAATACAAAGTAAGTTAAACTTCTATTTACAAGTCTGTATATCCTTTCCCTGTATTTTAACTAATAATATCCTTTTTCTAATTCTCTGATGGACATGATGCTTACACATGAATTCTTTTCAAATATTTTACTTAAAATAATCCTATATTAAGTAAAAAATGCTGTATACTTTTCTACTTGATTTAAAACCTGCCAACATTTTAACAGAAAAGACTTGAAATGGGTAGAGATAAATTGCATAAATGATAGATGATATCGACAGATAGATATAATATACATATACATAGATATAATATCATATAAGCATATTTATTATTTTATATTTATATTTTATATATTTATATTATATATATTATATATATAATCTATCATTTATATCATCTATCATTTACTGTCTATCTAATTTTACTTCAATGTGTTTTATAAGTTTATCCCTTATGTGTCAATATCTGTGACTTCTCTTTCAGCCTCAACCATTACCAATTCTTACTCATTCAATTAAGAATTCAATTACTTGAACATAGTGTAAATGGATGAAGAAAGTGCAGTTGTTTCAAAAAGTTGGGTGAACAGATTCAGTGTAAATTTCTGAAATCAACTGACCTCTACTATTTTACAAATCTATACTTGTATAATATATAATTATATATTATATACATAATATATATTATGTATATAATATGTATATATACATAATATATAATTATGTATAATTTAAAGCAACCTAATGTTTCCATAAATCAAAAATAAGGAAAGCTAATTTTTGATACTGTAGCCTATAATCCCAATAATTTTAACTACATTTTAGAGGTAATGTTTTGCCAACCTAGTCATCATTTTTTTTATCTATCATTTCACGACTTAATTCTTTTATTACTCTCTGCTTATGACTGAAATAAAAATTTACTTGGTATTTTAATTGTTTTTAATTGATTACAGTGAAATCAGCATTCTGTTATGCATTAAAATGAAGTTACATAAATGTTTTGAAGTCCAAAGTGTCCTTGTTGTGTGAACTCATATTTCAGAACAAGTTTGGTCTGCACTTAGAAAACCTATGTTCTAGAGATATTAAAATAAACATTTAATAATCCAAGAAATTTGTATCACTAGAGAATTTAGGAAACTTTTTACAGGTTTATTATTTTCTTACTGAAATTACAATCAATAACCAGAATAAAAGAAAATAAAACTCCCTAAAGTATCTGTTCTGTAGAAGATGGAAGAAATCATCAGGCTTTGTGTATAGTTGTTGATGAAACTATTCCTGATTATTCTAAGTCAACAACAGTAGCTCTGATTTTCAAATATTGAGAAAGTTCTTTCCTAAAAGGCACTTTACTTCTTGCTGTCTTGGCTTTAGCAAATACAGTTGTGAATAAGATTAAACACAATGAGAATGGTGATTTTATATTTGCTGTCCATCTCCCAGTGGCTTGAACTCTGGAGTATTCCAAAGGGAAATGCTGCCACTTTTGTCGGAATGGACTGATGTAGTCTGTTTCTCACAATCATAAGAGACACACATTGGCACAATAAGATATGTGGAAATGAAGTATCATGATAAAATTTCCTTTTTAATTATTAACTTCAAATACTGTGATGCAATCAAGAGTCTTCATAATTTGTGAGAAGACACTGAAGAAGCATATATATCCAATCACACAAAGAGCCATTATAGAGAAGTGTCTATTAGCCTGACACTTTCCTTGGTGTGTTTACATTATCTCATTCACACTATAAATATATTTTTATTCAATAGCCTCTTGAAATCACAGTTATATTCTCATTTGTTGTGTTGGACTGTCCAGTCATATTTTCTTCTATAGAGCAAATAAATGGTTTCAATGAGTGATATCAATTAATATCGTAAAATATCATTTAAAAAACCTACACATACAGACAGTGAGACAGACAAAAGGTAATTTAATCAACTAGGTATTAGTTTACTTATAATTTTTTATACATTAGCTGGAATTAATAAGTTTAATAATTTTGTTTTAGTAATTGATAGACTGTTATGTAAACAAATTTCATGAAACTGAGTGCAATGCAAACACGTATTATTGTGTTTAAATAATTCCAGACCCAGATGGTAAAACATGTTGTGAGATGTAAAAAATAAAATCTTAGCAAATGCAATGAAATAATTTAACAATATTTAGAAAAGGTATAAGAACACTATAAGCAGTTGCTGAACTTTGGGTTAAAATAAAGTACTTTGAGTCATTCAAGATAAAACCAGCTCACTTGAAGATAAGTCATATGCAAATCCAGACCAAGATTTAACAATAACAACAAAAGAAGAAAAAGGGTAAAACCTTTTATATTTATGGGACTCCATCAAGACAGCTACTTGCTGTGGAGAGACAAAGGGAAGACAAAGAATGCTGGGGAATCATAGGACTGTATCTGAAATTGAGAAAAACCACAGACCAGGATTCAGAAAGATTCAATCTCTAACTGCAGGGCTTTCTCCAGAATGGTGCCAGCTGCCCTGTTCCTGCACCTGGGGAGGAGGATAGCCAGTCCCCAGCTCAGTAACTAGGTCTGAGGCACAGTCCTCACTTGGAGAAAGTAATCCCTTCCCTGGAGTGCTGTGGGAATAAGGTATTTAACAATTCAAAGGACAAAGAGTGCCTGCACCCACCAGCCAAAGACTATATATCTGGCAGGGCCGAGCTGCATTTCCCCAGAACCAGGGCACATGGAGTGGGACCCCTTAAGATATCGGGGTTTAAATCCCAGCTGAGCACCAGGGAGGCATGGGAGTCAGTGGAGTGGGGGGGTGGGGTGGCAAAAAGCCTCATTTGTGCCTGTGGTAGAGAGAGGATGGCCAATTAGAATGGTTTGGGACACCCAGTCCATGGAAGAGAGACTGGGATATTGCCATTTTTCTCACGATCCACAGGAAGGTGGGGCTTCAGGGGACAGACAGCAGACCCACAGTGGAGGTGGGACCCACCTACACCAAACCAGGCCCCTCTATGCCTGGAAATTGCATATCTACTGGAGCTGGATTGGCACTGAAGAACCAGACAGCCCCTCCTCAAGACCAGCACTGCCACCAGTTCCAAAGCATCCAGCGGTTTTGCATTTCCTGATTTAATTCTTGGATAATTCTTATTTTATATATTTATATTTATGTTTATATTTATATTTATATTTATTTCCTCTTCTAATCTGGTTATTCTGATTGTTGGTTTCTTAAACAGACATCCTTACTCTATTCTCTTTATACTTGTTTTATACCTCTTTCTTTATTTTTCTCTCACTCCCTCTCTCTCTCTCTGGATTAAACCTTATAGGTGCTCTGTCTGCTTAATTTTCTTTTGTTTTCTTTCTCTCTGTCTCTGTTATTTCTCTCGTTGTATGGGATAATGCCTCTTCCATCAGCACTGACCCCACACTGTTGTTTACTTGTAGCTGATGTTTCTGCTTTTTTTGTTCTTGGTTTGTTTATTTGTTTTTCTTCCCAGGGTGACTTCAATGACCGAATCAAAGCACACCTGCTGGAGGTTCCAAAACATCACTACAAGTAGGGATATAAAACAAAGTCACAACAATAGAGAGCAAGTAAGACATTCCAAAAAATACCTCCTGAAGGGCCAGGCTCTAGACAGTGTTTGACCCCTCTTTAATACAGTAGAGGGGCGCCTGAGTGACTCAGTCGGTTAAGCGTCCAACTTCGGCTCAGGTCACGATCTTGCGGTCCGCGAGTTCGAGCCCAGCGTCGGGCTCTGGGCTGATGGCTCGGAGCCTGGAGCCTGCTTCCAATTCTGTGTCTCCCTCTCTCTCTGCCCCTCCCCCGTTCATGCTCTGTCTCTCTCTGTCTCAAAAATAAATAAACGTTAGAAAAAAAATTAAAAAAAAATACAGTAGAGCTCACAGGTGCAAGGCATATAGCAGGTTTTTAAAACACATAAGGTACAGAAAACTAGCCAAAATGATGAAATGGAAGAATTCTCCTGAAAGAAATTCCAGGAAGAAATGAAAGCTAAAGAAACGAAAGCTAAAGAAATAAAACCTAAAAATATAAACAATATAATTAAGTAAGAATTTAAAATAACAGTCATGGGGCGCCTGGGTGGTGCAGTCGGTTAAGCGTCCGACTTCAGTCAGGTCACGATCTCGTGGTCCGTGAGTTCGAGCCCCGCGTCAGGCTCTGGGCTGATGGCTCGGAGCCTGGAGCCTGTTTCCGATTCTGTGTCTTCCTCTCTCTCTGCCCCTCCCCCATTCATGCTCTGTCTCTCTCTGTCCCAAAATAAATAAATAAATAAAAAACGTTGAAAAAAAAAATTAAAAAAAGAAAAAAAATAACAGTCATAAGATTAATCACTGGACTTGAAGAAAAGCATAGAAGACAGTAGAGAATCTATAGCTGCAGAGATCAAGGAACTAAAAAAATAGTAATGATGAATTAAAAACTGTTGGTATTTTTTACCAACCATCATTACCAATAGTAATGATGAATTAAAAAATGTCAAAATAAACTAGAAGTAGTGAAAGCAAGGAAAGAAAAGTAAGAGGGTAGAATAAGTAAAATAGAAGGTAAAATGGAAATAGATGAAGCTTAGGAAAAAAGACATAAAAAAAATCTAGACTCTAAGCGGAGAATAAGAGAACTAAGTGATCAATGAGCCCCCAAAGTCTGGCTTGCAAAAACAGAGGGGCCGGACTGTGTGAATTCTGAAAGCCAGCAGGACTTAACATCTGGAATATTAGAAGTCCAGAGCTCTGCACTTGGAGAGCAAGGAAAGCGAGAGGACACCAGGAGGGAGAGTTGTTGAGCCATGGTAGGACAGAGCTCGGTGGGGTAACAAAGGTGCTGGCAAGAGCTATTTCCCTCTCCCATCCCCCAGCCGAAAATCCAAAGTGAAAAAGTTCCTGTCACCAAACTTGATCGTACCATGCAAACACCAAAACTGTGCTTCTCTGGATCCATCCCTCCCTTGGGCCGGCCTCCCTCCTGGTGCTTCAAGGCCCCTCCCCCAGGAGACGACTGAAGGCAAGGCAAAGCTAGCTAAGCCTGCCCCTCCTGCCCCTGTGCACCATGCTAATTGACCCTGTCAAATACTCCCATGGCCAGATCCCATAAAAGCAGCACCACAAGCATGGCAGTGTGCAAGCAGCCAAAACAGGAGCCACACCACTCCACAGTGAAGACTGCCCCTGGGAGAGGGGAAGACAAGGTACACACCAGTCTGACTGTGGCCCCAGCCCCAGCTGGGGGCATATATTGGGGCTGACTACGGCCCTGCCCACCAACACAAGTTTCTATGGACAGCACAGGGAAGTGCCTTGCAGTTTGGAGCTACCACAGGGACTACCCAAAATGACAAAACAGAAGAATTCTCCTCAAAAGAAATTCCAGGAAGTAGCGACAGTTAACGAATTGATTAAAAACGATTTAAGCAATATAACAGAACAAAAGTTTAGAATAATAGTCATAAGATAAATCGCTGGACTTGAAAAAAGCACAGAGGACAGCAGAGAATATATTGTTACAGAGATCAAAGGACTAAACAATATTCATGAGGAACTTAAAAATGCTATAAATGAGATGCAAAAATAAAATGGAGGTGGCCATAGCAAGGATTGAAGAGACAGAGGAGAGAATAGGTGAATTAGAAGATAAAATTATAGAAAAAGAGGAAGGTGAGAAAAAGAGAGATAAAAATATCTAGGAGTATGAGGGGAAAATTAGAGAAATAAGTGATGCAATCAAATGAACAATATTCTTACCATAGGAATTCCAGAAGAAGAAGAGAGAGACAAAGGGGCTGAAGGTACACTTGAAGAAATTATAGCTGGGAACTTCCATGATCTGGAGAAGGAAACAGGCATTAAAATCCAAGATGCACAGAGAACTACCTTCAGGCGTAACTTGAACTGATCTGCACAACATATCATAGTGAAACTGGCAAAATACAAGGATAAAGAGAAAATTCTGAAAGTGGCTAGGGATAAACAGACTCTAACTTACAAAGGCAGACACATAAGAGTAGTAGCAGACCTATCTACTGAAACTTCGAAGTCCCAAAAAATGGCAGGAAGTCTTCAATGTGATGAACAGAAAAAATATGCAGCCAAGAATCCTTTATCCACAAAGTCTGTCATTCAAAATAGAAGGAAAGATAAAGGTTTCCCCAAACAAAAACTGAAGGAATTCATCACCACTAAATCAGCCCTACAAGAGATACTAAGGGGGACTCTGTGAGTGTACTGTTGTAAGAACCACAAAGTCCAGAGACATAACTACAAGCATGAAAACTACAGATTACGCAACCACTCTAAACCCATATCTTTCAATACTAACACTGAATGTAAATGGACTAATCAAAAAACATAGGGTATCAGAATAGATAAAAAAAAAAAAAAACAAGACCTATTTGCTGTTTACAAGAGACTCATTTTGGACATGAGGACACCTTCAGATTGAAAGTGAGGGGATAGAGAACTATCATGCTGATGGAAGTCAAAAGAAAGCTGGAGTAGCCATACTTACATCAGACAAACTAGACTTTAAAGGCTGTAACAAGAGATGAAGAAGGGCATTATACAATAATTATAGGGTCTATCCATCAAGAAGAGCTAACAACTATAAATGTTTATGCACCGAATACGGAAGTCCCGAAATATATAAAACAATTAATCACAACTATAACCAACCTTATTGATAAGAATGTGGTAATTGCAGGGGACTTTAGTACCCTACTTACAGCAGTGGATAGATTATCAAGACACAGGATCAATAAGGAAACAAGGGCCCTGAATGACACATTGGATCAGATGGACTTGACAGATATATTTAGAACTCTGCATCCCAAAGCAACAGAATATACTTTCTTCTTGAGTGCACATGGAACATTCTCCAAGATAAATCACATACTGGGTCTCAAAACAGCCCCTCATAAGAATAAAAGAATGAGATCATACCATGCACACTTTCAGACCACAATGCTATGAAACTTGAAATCAACCACAGGAAGTCTGAAAAACCTCCAAAAACATGGAGGTTAAAAAACACCCTACTAAAAAATGAATGGGTCAACCACGCAATTAGGGAAGAAATTTATAAAAAATATGGAAAAAATGAAAATGAAAATGCAACAATCCAAAAGTTTTGGGATGCAGTGAAAGCAGTACTGAGAGGAAAGTATATTGCAATTGAGGCCTATCTCAAGGAACGAGAAAAATCCCAAATATAAAAATCTAATAGCACACCTAAAGGTAATAGATTCATAACATCAAAGACACCCTAAACCCAGCAGAAGAAGAGAAATAAAGAAGATCAGGGCAGAGTAAACAATATAGAATCTAAAAAACTGTAGAGCACATCAATGAAAGCAAGAGTTGGTTTTTTGGAAAAATAAAATTGACAAACCTCTAGCCAGGCTTCTCAAAAAGAAAATGGAGACGACCCACAGAGATAAAATCATGAATGAAAATGGAATTATTACAACCAATCCCTCAGAAATACAAGCAGTTATCAGGGAATACTATGAAAAATTATATGTCAACAAACTGGACAACCTGGAAGAAATGGATAAATTCCTAAACACCTACACACTTCCAAAATTCAAACAGGAAGAAATAGAAAACTTGAATAGACTCAAAACCAGCTTTTGAATCCCTTATCAAAAATCTCCCAACAAATAAGAGTCCAGGACCAGATGGGTTCCCAGGGGAATAGAACCAGATGTTTAAAGCAGAGATAAAACCTATCCTTCTCAACATATTCCAAAAAATAGAAAGGGAAGGAAAACGTCCAGACTCATTCTATGAAGCCAGCATTACTTTGATTCCTAAACCAGACAGAGACCCAGCAAAAAAAAGAACTACAGGCCAATATCCCTGATGAATATGGATGCAAAAATTCTCAACATGATACTAGAAAATCAAATTCAACAGCATACAAAAAGAATTATTCACCATGATCAAGTGGGATTCATTCCTGGGATGCAGGGCTGGTTTAACATTCACAAATCAATCAATGTGATACATCACATTAATAAAAGAAAAGATAAGAACCATATGATCCTGTCAATCAATGCAGAAAAAGCATTTGACAAAATTCAGCATCGTTTCTTAATAAAAACCCTCAAGAAAGTTGGGATAGAAGGAACATACTTAAACATCATAAAAAAAATTTATGAAGAGCCCACAGCTAATATCATCCTCAATGGGGAAAAACTGAGAGCTTTTCCCTGAGATCAGGAAAACGACAGGGATGTACTCTCTCACCACTGTTGTTAAACATAGTGTTAGAAATTCTACCATCAGCAATCAGACAACAAAATGAAATAAAAGGCATCAAAATTGGCAAAGATGAAGTCAACCTTTCACTTTTTCCAGATGACATGATTATACATGGAAAGCCCGATAGACTCCACCAAAAGGCTACTAGAACTGATACATTAATTCAGCAAAGTCGCAGGATATACAATTAATGTACAGAAATCAATTGCATTCTTATACACTAATAATGAAGCAAGAGAAAGACAAAGAAACTGATCCCTTTCACAATTGCACCAAGCATAAAATACCTAGGAGTAAACTTAATCAAAGATGTAAAAGATCTGTATGCTGAAAACTATAGAAAACTTATGAAGGAAATTGAAGAATATACAAAGAAATGGAAAAAGCATTCTGTGCTCATAGATTGGAAGAATAAATATTGTTAAAATGACAATACTACCCAAAGCAATCTACACATTCAATGCAATCCCAATCAAAATTGCACCAGCTTTCTTCTCAAAGCTAGAACAAGTAATCCTATAATTTGTATGGAACCACAAAAGACTCCGAATCGCCAAAGTAATATTGAAGAAGACTAGAGTGGGAGGCATCAAGATCCTAACCTCTACTACAAAGCCATAATCATCAAGACAACATGGTATTGGTATAAAAACAGACACATAGACCAATAGAATAGAATAGCGACTCCAGAACTAGACCCACAAAAGTATGGCCAACTAATCTTTGACAAAGCAGGAAAGAATATCCAATGGGGAAAAAAAAAGTCTCTTTAACAAATGGTGGTTGGAGAACTGAATAGCAACATGCAGAAGATTGAAACTAGACCACTTTTTTACACCATTCACAAAAATAAACTCAAAATGGGTAAAGGACCTGAATGTGAGACAGAATACCATCAAAATCCTAGAGGAAAATGCAGGAAAAAACCTTTCTGACCTCAGCCACAGCAATTCCTTACTTGACACATCTCGAAAGGCAAGGGAATTAAAAGCAAAAACGAACTATGGGGACCTCTTCAAGATAAAAACCTTCTGCAGTTCCAAGTAAAAAAAAAAATCAATAACACTAAAAGTCAACTGATGGAATGGGAGAAGATATTTGTACATGACATATCGGATAAAAGATTAGTATCTGAAATCTATAAACAACTCACCAAACTCCACACCCAAAAAACAAATAATCCAGTGATGAAATGGGCACAAAACATGAATAAACACTTGTCTAAAGAAGACATCCAGATGGTCAACAGGCACATTAAAAGATGTTCAACGTCCCTCATCATCAGGGAAATACAAATCAAAACCACACTGAGATATCATTTCACGCTGGTCAAAGTGGTTAAAATGAACAAATCAGGAGACTATAGGTGCTGGAGAAGATGTGGAGAAATGGGAACCCTCTTACAAGTTGGTGGGAATGCAAATTGGTGTAGCCACTCTGGAAAACCAATTTGACAATAAATTTCATATTAAAAAATGCTATGAATCTTAAAATCAACCAGAGGAGGGGCGCCTGGGTGGCGCAGTCAGTTAGGCGTCCGACTTCAGCCAGGTCACGATCTCACGGTCCGTGAGTTCGAGCCCCGCGTCAGGCTCTGGGCTGATGGCTCGGAGCCTGGAGCCTGTTTCTGATTCTGTGTCTCCCTCTCTCTCTGCCCCTCCCCGGTTCATGCTCTGTCTCTGTCTGTCCCATAAATAAATAAAAACGTTGAAAAAAAAATTTAAAAAAATAAAAAAATAAAAAAAATAAAAAAAATCAACCAGAGGAAAAAGTTTACAAAATATCCAAAGGAATGGGGGTTGAAAAACATCCTACTAAATAATGAATGGGTTCACCAGGCAACTAAAAAAGAAAATTTAAAAAAAATATATGAAAACATGACAATACAAACCCTTTGGTATTCAGCAAAGGCAGTACTAAGAGAAAGATACACTGAAATACAGGCCTATCTCAAGAAACAAGAACAATCCTAAATACAAAATCTAACATCACACCTAAAGGAACTAGAAGAAGAACAGCAAAGAAACCCCAAGGCCAGAAGAAGAAAAGAAATAATAAAGATCAGAGAAGAAATAGACAATATAGGATAATAAAATAAATAAAAAGCAGAACAGATTGATGAAACTAAGAGCTGATTTAAAAAAATATATATGTAAAAAAAAATTGATAACACCCTAGACAGACTTCTCAAAAAGAAAAGAGACAGGACTCCAAGAGATAAAATCACAAATGAAAATAGATTTATCAAAACCAATCTCTCAGAAATAAAAACAATTATCAGAGAATACTATGAAAATTTCTATGACAACAAACTGGAAAACATGGAAGAAATGGACAAATGCCTAGACATCCACACACTACCAAAACTCAAATGGGAAAAAAATAGAAAATTGAACAGACCCATAACAGTGAAAAAATTGAATTAGTTATCAAAAATCTCTGAACAAGTAAGACTCCTGGGCCAGAGTTGCAGGGGAATTCTACTAGTCATTTAAAGCAAAGTTAATACCTATCTTTCTCAAACCATTCTGAAAAATAGAAATGGAAGGAAATCTTCCAAACTCAATCTATGAAGCCAGCATTACCTCGATTCCAAAACCAGACAGAGATCTCACAAAAAAAGGAGAAATATAGGCCTATATCCCTGATTAACCTGGATGCAAAATTCTCAGCAAGATAATAGCAAATCAGGGGTGCCTGGGTGGCTCAGTCAGTTGAGAGTCCGACTTTGGCTCAGGTCATGACCTCGTGGTTCGTGAGTTTGAGCTGTGAGTTGGGCTCTGTGCTGATGGCTTGGAGCCTGGAGCCTGCTTCGGATTCTGTGTCTCCCTCTCTCTCTGCCCCTTCCCCTCTCATGCTCTGTCTCTCTCTGTCTCTCAAAAATGAATAAACGTTAAAAAAATTTAAAAGATACTAGCAAATCATTTTCAACAGCATATAAAAAGAATTATTCACCATGATCAAGTGGGATTCATTCCTAGGCTGCAGAGCTGGTTCAGTATTTGCAAATCAATCAGTTTAATACATCATATTAATAAAAGAAAAGATAAGAACCATTGATCCTGTCAAGAGATGCAGAAAAATCATTTGGCAAAATACAGCATCCATTCTTAATAAAAACACTCAAGAAAATCAGAATAGAAGGAACATACCTAAACATCAAAAAATTATATATGAAAAGCCCACAGTTAATATCATCCTCAATGGAGAAAAACTACGAAATTTCTCCCTGAGATCAGGAATGTGACAGGAATATATACTTTCACCATTGTTGTATAGCACAGTGTTGGATGTCTTAGCCTCAGTAATGATACAACAAGATAAAATAAAATGCATCATAATTGGCAAAGAAGAAGCCAAATTTTCACTTTTCACAGATGACATGATACTCTACATGGAAAACCCTACAGACCTAACTAAAAGTCCACTAGAACTGACACATGAATTCAGCAAAGCCACACTATACAAAATTAATGTACAGAAATCAGCTGCATTGTTTTTTTTTAATTTTTTTAATGTTTATTTATATCTGAGACAGAGAGAGAGAGAGAGAGAGAGAGAGAGAGAGCATGAGTGGGGGAGGGGCAGAGAGAGAGGGAGACACAGAATCCAAAGCAGGCTCAAGGCTCTGAGCTGTCAGCACAGAGCCCGACGTGGGGCTTGAACCCACAAACTGTGAGATCGTGACCTGAGCTGGAGTCGGTCGCTCAACCGACTGAGCCACCCAGGCACCCCAGCTGCATTGTTTTTCACCAGTAATGAAACATCAGAAAGGGAAATCAAGAAATTGATCCCATTTACAATTGTACCAAGAACCCCTAAATATCTAAGAATAAACCTAACCAAAGATGTAAAGAATATATGTGCTGAAAACTAGGAAACTTATGAAGGAAATTGAAGAAGACACAATGAAATGGAAAAAACATCCCATGATCATGGATTGGAAGAATAAATATTGTTAAAATGTCAATACTATCCAAATCAATCTACACATTCAATGCAATCCCAATCAAAATTGCACCAGTATTCTTCTCAAAGCTAGAACAAGCAATCCTAAAATGTGTATGGAATCACAAAAGACCCCAGATTGCTAAAATAATATTGAAAAAGAAAACCAAAGCAGGAAGCATCACAAAACCAGACTTCAAGCTGTATTATAAAGCTATAATCAACAAGATAGTATGTTACTGACACAAAAGCAGAAACGTAGACCAATGGAATAGAATAGAGACTCCAGAATTGGACCCACAAATGTATGACCAACTAATATTTGACAAAGCAGGAAAGAGTATAGAATGGGAAAAAAAAAGCCAGTCTCTTTAGTAAATGGTGCTGGGATAACAGGACAGCAGCATACAGAAGAATGAAACTAGATCACTTTCTTACACCATACACAAAACTAAATGGGTGAAGGACCTGAATGTGAGACAGAAAACCACAAAAACCCTAGAGGAGAAAACAGGCAACAATCTCTTTGACCTCAGCTGCAGCAACTTCTTGATTTACACATCTCCAAAGGCAAGGGAATTAAAAGCAAAAATGAACTATTGGGACCTCATGAAGATAAAAAGCTTATGCACTGCAAAGGAAACAATCAACAAAACTAACAGGCAACTGACGGAATGGGAAAGGTATTTGCAAATGACATATTGGATAAAAGATTAATTTCCAAAATGTGTAAAGAACATGCCAAACTCAACACCTGAAAAACAAATAATCCAGTGAAGAAATGGGGAGGAGACATAAATAGACACTTTTACAAAGAAGACATCTAGATGACCAATGGACAGATGAAAAGATGCTCAACGTCCTTCATCATGAGGGAAATACAAATCAAAACTATAGTGAGATACCACCTCACACCGGTCAGAGTGGCTAAAATGAACAACTGATGAAACAACAGATGCTGGCCTGGATGTGGAGAAACGGGAACCCTCTTGCATTGTTGGTGGGAATGCAAACTGGTGCAGCCCCTCTGGAAAACAGTGTGGAGGTTCCTTAAAAAATTAAAAATAAAACTACCCTATGACCCAGCAATAGCACTGCTAGGAATTTACCCAAGGGACACAGGAGTGCTGATGCATAAGTGAACATGTACCCCAATGTTTATAGCAGCAGTGTCAACAATAGCCAAATTATGGGAGGAGCCTAAATGTCCAACAACTGATGAATGGATAAAGGCGATGTTGTTTATATATACCATGGAATACTAGTTGGCAATGAGAAAGAATGAATTCATGTCATTTGCATCAACATGGATGGAAGTGTCGGGTATTATGCTAAGTGATATAAGTCAGTTGGAAACATATATCATGTTTTCACTAATATGTGGATCTTGAGAAGCTTAGAGAAGACCATGCGGGAAGGGAAGGGGAAAAATAGTTACAGAGAGGGAGGCAAACCACAAGAGACTCCTAAATACTGAGAACAAACTGAGGGTGGATAGGGTTTGGTGGACAGGGGAAAATAGGTGATGGGCATTGAGAAAGGCACTTATTGGGATGAGCGCTGGATGTTGTATAGAAGCCAATTGACAAATTATATTAAAAAACAAATGTAGATACATATTAATATATTACAGTATTGAGAATAGGCATACAAAAAAGTTAATATTTGCATTATGGAAGCTCAAAAAGAAGATCTACAAAAGGGGAGAAAGTTTATATAAAAATAAAATGACTAGGAGCCCCTGGGTGGCTCAGTCAACTGGTTAAACTTCTGATTTCAGCTCAGGTCATGATATCAGTGTTTGTGAGTTCGATCCCCACATTGGTCTCTGTGGTGACAGATCAGAGCCTGGAGACTGCTTGGATTCTCTCTCTGTCTCTCTCTCTCTCTCTGTGCCCCTTTCCCACTCATGCACTGTCTCTCTTTCTCTCTCTCAAAAATATATAAACATTGAAAAACCAAAAATAAAATGACTGAAAACTCCCAGAATGGGGAAGATAAGTAGATATCTAGATAAATGAGTGATAAATGTCCCCAACACATTCAGATAAAATAAGACTTCACTGAAGCATATTATAATCAATTGTCAAAAATTTAAAAAAATAAAATAAAACAGCAAGAGAAAGGAGCTTGCCACATGCAGAGAAATCCCCATAAGGCTATCTATAGTGTATTTCCCAGCAGAAATATTAGAAACCATGAATTGTGGGATGACAGACTTCACAGATTAAATGAAGAAAACCTGCCAAAAAAGAATATTTTACCCATCAAAACAGTCATTTAGAAATAAGGGAGAAATAATGACTTTCTGGACAAGGAAGTCTGAGAGATGCCATCACCACTGAGACTGAATTATAAGAAATGCTAAAGGAACTCTTCAAATTAAAATGAAAAGACACTAATATAACTCTCTATATTAACTAAATGTAATTAAAATGAAAAGTTAAAAAAATTAAAAAGCTTAAAATTATTTAAAAATTTTAGGACACTAAGTATTAATGTAACTGTAAATATGAATGTGTAAAATGCACTGGTAAATAGGCAGACAGATTCAGAATACTCTAATGCTGTAATCATGGTGTGTAAATCACTATTAACTGTAGAATAAATGTTAAAAGACAAAGTATTAAAATAACTATACTTTAATAATTTATTAAGGAATGTAAAATATAAATGTATGTAAATAGACATATTAAAAGCATAAAATGTTTGAAGGAAAGTAAAAATACAAAGTTTTTGCATATTATGAGATTAAATTTTAAATTTAAAATGGACTGTTGTAACTCTAAGATATTTTATGCAAAGCTTTTTGTAATCACAAAGGAAAATCTTATACCACACACATCAATGCTTAAGAGAAGGGTATCAGAGCATAAAACTACAGAAAAGCATCAAATCACAAAGGAATTCAGTAAAAGGCAAATAAAAGAACAAATGATCTACACAACAGCCAGAAAACACGTAGTAAACTGGCAATAAGAAGTCTTTGAATATTATTAATTTTTTTACATGTAAATGCAATACATTTTCCAATCAAAAGACAGTGGCTAAAAGGTTAAAACAACAAAAATAAGACCACCTCTATATTATGTATGAAAGACTCAGATGTAACTGCTTACATAGACTGAAACTGAAATAATTGAATAGGATATTCTAAAATAATGAAAGCAATAGATAGATAGATAGTAAGATAGATACACAGATAAATAAATCAGCAGTCACAAGATATAAAATCAACAAATTGAAATCAGGCACATTTCTATACACCAATACTGAAAGCAGCACGAAGAGAAATCAAAGAACCAATCCCATTTACAATTGTACCACAAACCATAAAATATCTAGGAATAAACCTAACCAAAGAGTTAAAATGTATGTAGGTGAAAACTACAGAAATCTTGTAAAAAATTTTTATGAAGACACAAATAAAAACACTCCATGCTGATGGACTGGAAGAACAAACTACTAAAATATCCACACTACCCACAGCAATCTCCATATTCAATGTAATCTCTATCAAAATAACACCAGCATTCTTCACAGAGCTAGAACAAACAATTCTAAAATTTTCCTGGAACCAGAAAAGACCTCAAATGACCAAAGTAATCCTGCAAAAGAAAAGCAAAGCTGGAAGCATCGCAAATCCAGACTTCAAGCTATATTTTAAAATCTGTAATCAACAAGACGGTAGGTATACTACTGTCATGAAAACAGAAACATAGATCAATGGAACAGAATAGAGAACCCAGAAATGGACCAACAAATGTATGGCCAACTAACCTTTGACAAAGCAGGAAAAAAATATCATATGGTAAAAATACAGTTTCTTCAGCAAATGGTGCTGGGAAAACTGGACAGTGACATGCAGAAGAATCAAACTGGACCACTTTCTTTCACCATATACAAAAATAAATTCAAAATGGACGAAAGACCTAAATGTGAGGAGTGTGGTTGGCTCAGCCAGTTAAACGTTGGACTTTGGTTCAGGTCATTGTCTCATGGTTCATGAGGTCAAGCCCCACATTGGGATCTCTGCTGTTAGCATGGAGCCTGCTTTGGATCTTCTGTTCTCTTCTCTTTCTTTCCCTCCCCACCTTCTGCTCATGCTCTCTCTCTCTAAAAAATAAACATGAGGGGCGCCTGGGTGGCGCAGTCGGTTAAGCGTCCGACTTCAGCCAGGTCACGATCTCGCGGTCCGTGAGTTCGAGCCCCGCGTCAGGCTCTGGGCTGATGGCTCAGAGCCTGGAGCCTGTTTCTGATTCTGTGTCTCCCTCTCTCTCTGCCCCTCCCCCGTTCATGCTCTGTCTCTCTCTGTCCCAAAAATAAAAATAAAACGTTGAAAAAAAAAAAAAATTTTAAAAAATAAACATGATAAAAAGACCTAAATGTAAAACAGCAAACCATAAATATTCTAGAGGAGAAAACAGCAGCAAATTCTTTGACTTTGGATGCAGCTGGTTCTTTTTTTTAATGTTTATTTATTTTTAAAGGACAGAGAGAGAGACAGAGTGTGAGTGGGGGAAGGCAGAGAGAGAGGGGGAGAAGCAGAATCCATAGCAGGCTCCAGACTCTAAGCTGTCAGCACAGAGCTAGACGTGGGGCTCGAACCCACGAGCTGTGAGATCATGACCTACGTCAAAGTTGGACACTTAATCGACTGAGCCACCCAAGCACCCCTGGCTGCAGTGGGTTCTTACTAGACACACCTCTGGGGCAAGAGAAGCAAAAGCAGAAATGAACTATTGGGACCTCCTCAAGATAAAAACTTCTGCAAAGCAAAGAAAATGATCAACAAAACTAAAAGGCAGCTGAAAGAATAAGAAAAGATATTTGCAAATGACATATATTATAAAAGGTTAGTAACCAAAATCTATAAAGAACATATTAAACACAACACCCATAAAGTAATCTAGTGAAGAAATGGACAGAAGACATAAATAGACACTTTTCCAAAGAAGACATCCTGATGGCTAACAGACACAAGAGAAGATGCTCAAATTATTCATAATCAGGAAATATAAATCAAAACCACAATGAGATACCACCTCACAACTGTCAGGATCGTTAAAATTAACAACTCAGGAAACAACAGATGTTGGTGACAATGCAGAGAAAGGGGAACACTTTTGTACTGCTGGTGTGAATGCAAACTGGTGCAGCCACTCTGCAAACAGTATGGGGGTTCCACAAAAAGTTAAAAATAGAACTACCTTACGAACTAGCAGTTTTACTACTCGGTATTTACCCTAAGGATACAAAAATGTTGATTAGAAGGGGCACAGGCACCCCAATGTTTACAGCAGTGCTTTCAACAATAGCCAATTATGAGACAGCCCAAATGTCCATCAATTAATGAATGGATAAAGAAGATGTCATGTGTATATATAATACCATAGAATATTATTTGGCAATCTGAAAGAATGAAATCTTGCCATTTTCATCAATGTGGATGGTACTAAAGGTATGATGCAAAGCGAAAGAAGTCAGACAAAGATAAATATATGATCTCACTCATACGTGGAATTTAAGAAACAAAACAGATGAACATATGGGAAGAGAAACAAAAATAAAAGGAAAACAGAGAGGGAGGCAAGCCATAAGTGACTTTTTAATACAGAAAACAAACTTAAGGTTTCTGGAGGGGAGGCGGGTGGAGGGATGGGGTAAATGGGTGATGGGAATTAAGGAGGGCACTTGTTGGGATAAGCGCTGGGTGTTATATGTAAGTGATTAATTACTGGATTCTACTTCTGAATCCAGTAATACTACCCTATACGTTAACTAACTTGGATCTAGATTAAAAACAAATATGTTTAGCAAATAAATAAATAAGTAAATAGTTGCCATTGTTATCTTAGACAATAGAGACTTTCAATCAAAAACTGTTATAGAATACAAAAATCATTATATAATGATGAAATAGTCAATTTATCAATTGTACATAACAATTGAAAATTTAAATGCCCCTAACATGGATCACTAAATATATAAATGAAATATTAAAAGATTTCAACTGAGACAAGGCATCAAAACACGAGTATAAATCTTTAATACCCCACTTTCAAAAATGACTAAATCAAGCAAAAAATCAAATGACAATCAATAAGGATTATTGGACTTCAAGTACCCATTAGACCAACCCATATTTGCAATACATTCTATTTAATACAGCAGAATACACATTCCTGTGATGTTCACACAGAACAATCTCCAGGACAGATCATGTGTTAGGACACAAAACAAGTCTTAACAATTTAAGGAGACTGAAATCATACCCAGCACAATTTCCGACAAACAATATAAAAATCAGTAGCAGGGGGATAACTAAAACAATTTACATAAGTAAAAAGAAAACAACCCATGAATGAAGAACCAGTGACTCAAATAAATTAAAAGGAAAGTAAGTAAATGAGACAATGAAAACAAAAACACAGCATATCAAAATTTATAGGATGTAGCAAAGGGGTTCTATTAAATAATTCTAATGGAATAAAAGCCTACACTAAGATAAAAAAGAATATTCTAATAAAGAACCAAACATACACCTTAAGAAGTTATAAAAAGAACAAAGTAAGGCCAAAGTTGTTGGAGGTAAGGAAATAAGAGAGATCAATTCAGAAATAAATGAAATAGAAAACAGAAAATGTAAATAATAATAAATGTAAGAGATGGTTTTAAAATATTAACCAAACTGACAAACCATTAGCTAGACTAAGATAAAAATAGAGAAAACTCAAATGAATAGAATCATAAATTAACAAGAAGATATTACTACAAATATACAAATATGTAAAGGATCATGCCATCAATTTGGACAAATTAAAAGAAATGGATTACTTCCTAGTAACATGCAGACTACTAAAACTGATTCATAAGAAAACATTGTAAAATTCTCAAAAAACCAATAATATGTAAGGAAATAGAAGCAGTAGTAAAAATCCCTCAGAAATGTCCAAGACCAGGTGTTTTCATTAGTAAATTCTACCAAAAATTTTAAAAACTTATAATTATTAGTAATTTTTCTTAAACTCTCACAAAAAATTGAAGAGGAAACACTTCCAAAATCATTGTGTGAATCCAACTTTATACTGATACCAATGTTAGAAAAATACACTACAAGAAATAAAGACTATAGGCCATAATCTGTGATGAACACTGATACCAAAATCCTCAGCAAAATACTATTAAACTAAATTCTACACCCATTAAAATGATCATACACGATGATCACTGGGGACTTATTACTGGGAAGCAATAATGTTCAACATATAGAAATCAATAAATGTGATATGACACATTAAGAAAATAAATGATACGGGCGTGGGGCTGGTTCAGTTGAAAAAGCATGCAACCCTTGATCTCAGAGTTGTGGGTTTGAGCCTAATGTTGAGTGTAGATTTTACTAAAAAATATTTTTATTGCTACAAAAGAGAAAAAGAATAATTACATATATATTCATTTCAAAAGATTCAGAAAAGCATTTGGCAAAATGAAAGTCTTTCTATGCTAACATTTCTTTATGACTAAGTATAGAAGAAATGTACTTGAATGCAATGAAAGTCATGTGTGACATTTCCATGGATAACATCACACTCAATGTTTAAAAACTGAAAGATAGTCCTCTAATTTCAAGACGAAGGTGAGGGTGTCCAAACTTATCATTTCAATTCAACATAGTAGTAGAAATCCAAGTAGTCCAACCAGAACAACTGGAAAAGAGAAGATATCCAACTTGAAGTAAAACTGTTTCTGTTTTCAGGTGGTAGATATGTATATCCTTATGTTCCAGGACAAAACTATTACAACTAATAAATAATTTTAAGTAGAATACAAAATCAGCATACAAAGATCTATAGTATACATTAAAAAAGATTATCCAAAATATAAATTAAGAAAGCTATTTAGGGACACCCGGGTGGCTCAATCAGTTAAGGGTCAGATTCTTGATTTCAGCTCAGGTCATGATCTCACAGTTCAGAGGTTCAAGCCCCTGTGTTGGGCTCAACACTAACATTGTGGAGTCTGCTTGGGATTCCCTTTCTCTCCTTCTCTCTGCTCCTCCTGCACTGACTACCTCCCCCCACCCACCTCTCTCTCAAAATAGATTTTAAAAACTTAAAAAAAAATAAATCAAATACTTAGGAAAAAAAAACTTGAAGAAGGAGATAAAATGTCTGCATACTGAACACTAGAACATACTAATAAAAAATGGAAGAATATCTATACAATCCAAAAAAAACTATAAATTCAATGCAATTCCTATGTAAGTACAAGTTTTCACAGAAAAAAAAAAAAAATCTTAATTTCTTACCATACCAGAAAAAACATTGAAAAGTCAAACCAATTTAAAGAGGAGCAATATCATAGACATCATCCTCTTGATTTGAATTTTTATTACAAAGTTATAGTAATTAAATAGTATGATACATAAAAATAGGTATATAGGGGCGCCTGGGTGGCGCAGTCGGTTAAGCGTCCGACTTCAGCCAGGTCACGATCTCGCGGTCCGTGAGTTCGAGCCCCGCGTCGGGCTCTGGGCTGATGGCTCAGAGCCTGGAGCCTGTTTCCGATTCTGTGTCTCCCTCTCTCTCTGCCCCTCCCCCGTTCATGCTCTGTCTCTCTCTGTCCCAAAAATAAATAAACGTTGAGAAAAAAAAAAAATTTAAAAAATAGGTATATAAATAAATGAAACAGAATAGATCCTAGAAATGAACTCATGCATATATGAAAATTATTTTTTTAACTTTTAAATGTTTATTTTTGTGAGAGAGATTCTGTGAGTTGGGGAGGGGCAGAGAGAGGGAGACACCAAATCCAAAGCAGGCTCTAGGCTCTGAGCTGTAAGCACAGAGCCCTACAGGGCGCTGAAATTCATGAACCATGAGATCATGACCTGAGCCAAATTCGGGCACTTAACCAACTGAGCCACCTAGGCATCCCTATGGAAAACTAATTTTAAGCAAAGTTACAAAGAATACATAATGGGGAAAAGATGGTCTCTTCAATAAATGTTGGGAAGAATGGATATACTCATGCAAAGTAATGAAATGAGTTCCTTATATAGTTCACAAAATTCAACTCATATGCAAATCATATCTGATAAAGGGCTAACATGCAAAATACACAAGTAACTTATGTCACAACTCAGGAGTTGTGAATAACAAATATTTTTAATGAACAAAGGAATTTTTTAGATATCTTTGCAAAAAAAAGACATACTGGGTGTTTTGAAGGATTCTCTGTATCATTAATAATCAGATAAATACAAATAAAAGAAAAAAAAATGGGATGTCACCTCACACCTGTTAGTTGGCTGTTATTCAAATAACAAAAGATATGAAGAGATATTTCTCCAAAGAAGACATTCAGAAGGATAACAGACACATGACAAGACACTAAACATCACTCATCATCAGAGAAATGCAAATCAAAGGATGTATCAAACCTGTCAGAATGCCTAAAATGAAGAACACAAGAAACAAGTGTTGAGGATATGGGAAAAAGGAATCTTGATGCACTGTGGGAATGCAAGCTGGTGCAGACACTGGAAAAAAAAAAAAAGGTATGGAGTTTCCTCAAAAAGTTAAAAATAGAACTATCTCATGATCTAGTTATTTTACTATAGGGTATTTACCCTCAAAATACAAAAACATTAATTCAAATGGATACATGTACCCCTAGGTTTATTGCAGTATTATTTACAACAGCCAAATCATGGAAGCAGCCCAAGTGTCCATAGATAGATGAGTGGATAAAGAAGTGGCATATATACACAATGGAATATTATTCAGCCATAAAAAATAATGAAATCTTGCCTCTTGCAAGGATATGAATGGAGGTAAAGAGTATAATGCTAAGTGAAATAGGTCAGTCAGAGAAAGACAAATTCCACATGATTTCACTCACATGTGTAATTTAATAAACAAAGCAAGCAAGCAAAGAAAGAAAAAAAAAAGAGAGACAAATCAAGAAACAGACTCTTAACTATAGAGAACAAACTATGGTTACCAGAGTGCAGTTGTGTTGGGAGATGGGTGAAATGGGTGATGGGGATTAAAGAGCACACTTATCATGATGAGCACTAATGTATAGAATTGTTGAATCACTATATTGTACACCTGAAAGTAATATAGCACTACCTGTTATCTATATTGTAATTAAAATAAAATCTTAATTAAAAAAAATGATAACACATATTGATGGGAAAGTGGAGAAAAGGAAAAACTTGTGTCCTGGTGTGTGAATGGAAATTTGAACAATCATTATGAAAAACATTATTGAGTTTCCTCAGAAATGTAAAAGTAGAACTGCTATATGATCTAAATTTCCACTCTTGGGTATATACCTAGTTGAAATAAAATCACCACATTTCAGAAATATTTTTATTCAATTGTAATTGTATAATTATTCCCCACAGAGAAGTTTTTAAAACAATCCAAGTGTCCAATGACAGAAGAATTAATAAAGAAAATGTGTAAATGTGTTTGTGTGTTTGTGTGTGTGTGAGAGAGTGAAATATCATTTGGCCTTAAAAAAGAGAAGAAAATTGTTTTATATGTGACAAAATAGATGAACCTGGAGACATCATGTGAAGTGAAACAAGTAAGAAACAGAAAACAAATACAGCATACTTTCATCTATATATGGAAAAATTTGTGCAGTGATATTACATTGTGGTTTTCATTTACATTCAACTGATGATAAGAGATGTTGAGCATCTTTTCATGGAGATTAAACAACATACCACTAAACAATGAACAGATAAATCAGAAGTAAAAAAAAAGTTAAAAATACATGGAAACAAATTAAAATGAAAGCACAACAGTCAAAAACATTTGGGATGCAGCAGAGTGGTAATAAGACAATAGCATATAGCAGTACAGGCCTATCTTAAAAGCAAGAAAAATCTCAAATAAACAAACTCACCTTACACCAAAAGAAGCTACAAAAAGAATAACAAATTAAGCCTAAAGCCAGCAGAAAGGATGAAATAATAAAAAGTTCAGAGCAAAAATCAGGGATATAGAAACTAAAAAACAAACAAACAAACAAACGTACCATTGAAACCAGGAGCTGTTTTTTTGAAAATTAATAAAATTGGTAAACCTGTAGCCAAACTTCTCCAAAAAAAAAAGAGGAAGGACCCAAATGAATAAAATCATAAATAAGAGAGGAGAAAAAGCAATCGATGACACAGAAATACAAACAATTATAAGAGAAAATTATAAAAAAAAAATATATATGCCAACAAATTGAACAACCTGTAAGAAATGGATATGTTAGTAGAAACGTATAAACAACCAAAACTGAAACAAGAGTAAGCAGAAAACTCAACAGATTGATTGCCAGCAAAATTATTTAATCAGTAATCAAAAATCATTCAAAAAACAAAAATCAAGGTCCAGGTGGCTTCAAGGTGAAGTCTACAAAATATTTAAAGAAGAGTTAATACCTATTATTCTCAAACTAGACCAAAATGACAAGAAAAAAAGAGAAAAACCTCTTTTTAATTTTTTAATGTTTATTTATTTGAGAGAGAGAGAGAGAGAGAAAGAGAGAGAGAGAATGAGTGGGGAAGGTGAAAAAAGAAACACAGAATCCAAAGCAGGCTGTCACCACAGAGCCCAACATAGGGCTTGAACTGACAAACATGAAATCATGACCTGAGCTGAAGTCCGACACTTTGAGCCACTCAGGTGTCCCAAGTAGGAAAACTTCTAAATTCATTCTATGAGGCCAGCATTTTCCTCATAGGAAAACGAGATAAATATACCACTAAAAAGACAGTTATCAGATAATATCCCTGAAGAACATGAATGCAAATATTTTCAATACAATACTAGCAAACTGAGTCCAACTATGTGTTAAAAGAAGAATTCACCGTGATCAAATGGGACTTGTTCTTGGGTTGCAAACGCGGTTCAATATTTGCAAATCAGTCAACATGATACACTACATTAGTAAAAGAAAGGATAAGAACTGTGTGATCATCTCAATAGATGCAGCAAAAGCATTTGACAAAGCACAATACCCATTAATGACAAAAACCCTCAACAAAGTAGGGAGAGAGGTTACATACCTCAACACAAAAAAAGGCTATCTATGAAAAACATGAAGTGAGCATCATGCTCAATTGGGAACATGGAAAACTTTTCACTTATGTCAGGAATAAGACAAGGATGTCCACTGTCCCACTTTTACTCAACACAGTACTGGAAGTCCTAGCCACAGCAATCAGACAGCAAAAAGGAATAAAAGCAATCTGGATTGGTAAGGAAGATGTAAAACTCACTATTTGTAGATGACATGATACTATATATAGAAAACGCTGAAGTCTTCACCAAAAATCTACTAAAGCTGATAAGTGGATTCAGTAACTTCATAGCATACAAAATCAATGCAAAGAAATATGTTGCATTTCTATACATCAATAATGAAGCAACAGAGAAATTAAGACAACAATGCCACTTAAATCCGTACCAAAAACAATAGCATACCTAGAAATAAACTTCATGAAAGATTTATACTTTGAATACTCTGAAAACTATAAAAGACTATTAATTAAATTAAAGATGACATGAAGAAATGGAAAGATAATACAGGCTTATAGATTTAAAGAATAAATATTGTCCATACAAAGGGTCCATACTACCCAAAGCAATCTATATATTTACTGGAATCCTTATCAAAATAACAAGAGCATTTTTTCACTAAACTAGAACAAACAATTCTAAAATTTATATAAAGCCACAAAAGACTTTGAATAGCCAAAACAATCTTGAAAAAGAAAAGCAAAGTGGAGGTGACGATTTTAGTCTTCAAATTATATTACAAAGTTGTAGTAATAAAAACAGTATGATAGTGGTACAAAAATAGACATATCATTAGACAAAATAGAACATTTAGAAATAAACTCACAATTATATGGTCAATTACTCATTGCCAAAGGAGAAATGGATATTCAATGGGAAAATAAAGATAGTCTCTTGAACAAAGGGTCTGGTAAAACTAGACAGCTTCGTTCAAAAGAATGAAACTGGACCACTTTCTTACACCATATACAAAAATATAAACTTAAAATTCATTAAAAACCTAAATATGAAACCTTAGTGCATAAAAATCCTAGAAAAGAACACAGACAATAAGGTCTCTTACATCTGCCATAGCAAAATTTTTCTAGGTATGTCTCTGGAGGCAAGGGAAATAAAAGCAAAAATAAACTATTGGGACACCATCAAAATTCTGAACAGTGAAGGAGGCAATAAAGCTAAAGGCAACCTAAGGAATAGAAGATATTTGTACATAACATAACTGATAAAGGGTTAGTAACATATATATACACACACACACACACAGACACACGCACACATATATACACACACACATATATACACACAATATAACACAACTCCAAGAAAAAAAAAATAATCCAATTAAAGATGGACAGGTGACATGAACAGACATCCCTTTCTGTTAACCCTGACGACTTTGAGATAGCCAATAGACACATGAAAAGATGCTCAACATCACTCATCATCAGGGAAATGCATATCAAAAGTATAATGAGATATCATCTCACACCTGTCAGAATGGCAAAACAAAAGAAAACAAAACAGAAACAGAAACAAGCATTAGTGAGGATGTGGAGAGAAAGAAAGCATCTTGCTTTGTTGGTGGTAAACTGGTGTAGCCACTGCAGAAAATAGTATGGCCATTCCTCAAAAAGTTAAAAACAGAACTACCCTATAATTCAGTAATTTCAATGTTGGAATATTTACCCTAAACATACAAAAAACACAATTCAAAGAGATATATACAACCCTATGCATACTGTAGTGTTATTTACAATAGGCAAGTTATGGAAGCAGCCCACATGTTTATCAATAGATCAATGGATAAAGAAGAAGTGGTGTGTGTGTGTGTGTGTGTGTGTGTGTGTGTGTGTGTGTGTATACATATAATAATATTCCACCACAAAAAGTGTGAAATCTTTCCTTTTGCAAAGACATGAATTAAGAAAAAGTGTATGATGCCAAGTGAAATAAGTCAGTCTGAGAAAGACAAATACAATATGATTTCACTACTATGTGAAACTTAAGAAACCAAAAATTGAGCAAAGAGAAAAAAAAGAGAAAAACAAAGCAACATATTATTAACTATAAGCACAAACTGATGGCTACCAGAGGGGAGGTAGGTGGGATGATGGGTGAAATAGGTGATGTAGATTAAGGCAGTCACTTGCGTTAAGTGCTGAGCTATGCATGGAATTGTTGAGTCACTATATTGTACATCTGAAACTAATATAGCATGTTATGTCAAGTATACTAGAATTAAAATTTTAAAAAAGCAATATAATTTTACCATATAATCTCACAATCATGCTCCTTTGTATTTATCCAAAGGAAATTTATGTACACAAATAAAACTGCACAAGGAGGGTTATAGTAGCTTTATTGTTAGTTGCCAAAATCTGGAGAAAACCAAGATGTCCTGTAGTAGGTGAGTGGATAAATAATTGCGGTACAGGAAAACAATGAGATATTACACAGCAATAAAAGGAAATGAGTTATTTAGCTACAAAATCACATGGAGGAAACTTAAATGCATAGTAACTAAATTAGAGTAGCCAATCTGAACAGATTGTATATTGTATGATTCCCACTATGTGACATTCTGGGAAAGCCAAGAATATGCAGATAGTAAAAAGATCAGTGGATACCTGGGGTAATCTAAGGGGAAAATCATGGGTAGAGCACAGAGGAGTTTTGGAGTAGTGTAATGCTCTATGTTACATTACAGTGATGAATATGTTTAATTATGTATTTGTCCAAACCATAGATGTAAAGCACTAAGAGAATCCCTAATGTAAACTATAGGCTTTGGATAATCATGAGGTTTCAATGTAGGTATGTCTTTGTTTAAAAAAAATAAAAAATTATACATAAATAAATAAATAAATAAATAATACAAACAAACAAAAAATTATGATCCTAGTGAATTATATTGTTACTGTGGAAGTCTATGCAGTGGTTATATGGAAATTTTCTGTACTTTCTTTTAATGTTTTTAATCCTAAAAGTGCTCTAGAAAAATTTGAGGCAAAAATACTAAGAAATAATGTGTGTAAAATTGTAGATCATAAGTATTATCGAACATTAAAAAAAGAGGGAATAATTTTTAATTTTTGGTGAATATTATTTTTAGCAACCTCCCCAATGACATTTTTAAGACATTATTTCTTAGACTGTATATAATAGGATTAACGGTTGGGGGCACCATAGTGTAGAACATAGAAATTAAAAGGTCAGAAATAGAAGGAATCCCTGAAGGTGGCTTCAGATAAGCAAAGATGCCAGTGAAGAGAAATAATATAACTACCACCAGATGTGGAAGGCAAGTGCAGTAGGCTTTTGACTGACCTTCTGTTGATGGAATCTTCTTGACAGTGGAAAAGATGTTCACATAGGAAATGATGATGCAAATAAAACAACAGATATCCAAAACCACACTAATGATAATAGGTACAATTTCTCTTGTTAAATTTTCTGAGCAAGATATAGCCAATAATTGGGGGATGTCACAAAAGAACTGATGGACTATGTTAGATCCACAGTAGGATAAGGAGAAGGTACCAACTGTGTGCATCAAAGCAATCAAACCCCCACCCAGCCAAGATGAGACTGTCAAGTGAACACACATGTCTTTGTTCATGATAATTTCATAGTGCAGGGGATGGCATATGGCAGCATAGCGGTCAAAGCACATTGCTGTCAGGAGATGCAGTTCTGTGGTTGCTGAAAAAACTACCAGAAAGGCCTGGGCAACACAGCCAATGAATGAGATGGAGTTATTGTGAGACAAAGAGTTGGCAATGGATTTGGGAATAGTGATTGAAATTAGGCAGAGATCCCAAAAGGATAAATTATTCAAGAAGTAGTACATGGGGGTGTGGAGATTCTGGTCCAAAGTTGTGACCATAATAATGAGGACATTCCCCATCAGAGCACAGAAATAAATCAAAAAGAAGAGCATTAACTGCAAAATGTGTATATTTTCATTGGTAGAAAATCCCATGAGGATAAATTCTGTCACAAGTGTGAGATTTGTCACTATTGGAGGCATAATCTGTATAAAAAATAGAGAAATAAAATATCATTGTCAACTTTTCAATATTGAACATAAAATGGGTTTCTACAATGGCAATCATACAAACTATTTACCAGAGAAATCTAACTCCTACACATTATATCAATCACCAATAATTACTTGAGTAATATTATTTTATTGAACCACTTTATTTTCAGTTTTTGTAAATGTGTTTCAACACATGTCCTATGAAAATTGCTGAAGCGTTGAAATTTTCAACAGTTCTTATCAAAACATGAAAAGCATGTATCCTTCCCACATTTCTCAGTAAATTCAAAGTGACAAACCAACAACTATTAAATTGCGTCTTAGTCACATGGTACCTATATCATGATTATCCTATCACTAACAAAACCTGTTTCAGCATACCTTCAAGGAGTGGAATAGTAAACGATTCTTAGAAAGAAAATGATTACAGACCTGCAATCTATCCTATGAAATCTTTAACCTACTACTTACTGTCTGCTTAATTTAGAGATGTCCTTACACTTAAAATGTTTAATAGTAGGGTACCTGGGTGGCTCAATCTGTTGAGCCTCTGACTTTGGCTCAGGTCATGATCTCATGGTCCATGGGTTTGAGCCCTGCGTCAGGCTCTGTGGTGACATCTCAGAGCCTGGAGCCTGCTTCAGATTCTGTGTCTCCTTCTCTCTCTGTCCCTCCCCTGCTCACACTCTCTCACACTTAAACACAAATAAACATCAAAATAAATAAATAAATACAATGTTTAATAGAGAGATTAAATAGAAATCAATCTAACTTTGTTCTCATGCACAAAACTCAAAATATTTATCATAAAATTACATGGTTTTATGTGCATACTTTCATATGATACATGTCCTGATTTAGTCATCAAAAATCCTACATTGTTTAAGCTAAGATTATTGACCTCCTCATCACCAATTGATTCATTATTCACACTGTCATCTGATTTCTCCCACTATATCATTAGGGAAAAAAAATATTTTCCTCACAAACTTTTTTTTTCCTTTTTCATCATATTTACACATCTAATACTAAAATGTTTGTACTTGCAAACTATAACAGTTTTCAAGTCCACCTCCTGTCCAATCCCCTTCCTTGTCTTCTTCTTTTCTTCCCATAAAATTAATGTAAATCTCTGGCAGAGAAGAACAGACCACACACTGTAGGAGATAAATCCAAATAGTTTTAGTCTCATGAGTGTGGTTGTCAATTTGATTTACAGTGACATTTGGTGTCTTCTGTTTGTACAGATTTTATTAATCAGGCTTCATGCAAATTTAGGGAACTATAAAGATGCACTATACAATATTTTCTCCCACTCCTTCTTCTTATTTTAATTATCCGACATATGTGATCAACCTCTCTCAATTGTGATGGACAATGGAATGATCCTGAGTAAATAGTGGTTGCTGGAATTGGGAAATAGTAATATAAAAATTTTAATATATTAAAAAATATAATTGCAGAAACTTTAAAGAAAACAATGCAATAAATTTTACAATATATTTTAGTCCAAGACATAAAATTATTCTGAATGATTTAAAATATGTTTTTAATAATTAAATTTTATATACATGTACTACTGTCCCTGTAGAAATACTATAAATTCTTCATCTTATAATACTACTAACAGCTCAAGTGATGGAGGAAGAAAAACTCAGAAGTTCAGAGCTACAAATAGAATGATTTATATATATGCTTGTCATCTCTAATGTGATAGATATAAAATGATTGGGAAATACTAGCTTAAAGAGCTCTTGAAGGGGTGCCTGGGTGGCTTAGTCTGTTAAGCGTCCAACTTTGGTTCAGGTCATGATCTCACAGTTTGTGAGTTCAAGCCTCATGTCAGGCTCTGTGCTGACAGTGTGGAGCCTGTTTGAGATTCTCTGTCTCCCTCTCTCTCTGCCCCTTTCCTGCTCTCTCTCTCTCTGTTTCTTTCTCTCTCTCCTTCTCTCAAAAATATATAAACTTTAAATACAGAGTTCTTGAGGATTCTAATTTATACATGTGATTAATATTTGGGGGGATAAAAAATATAGCATTCCACTTTCAACACTTAGTGTTTTTTTTTTTTTTTAGTTTCACCTTGAGTTTCTTTCTTCATTACCTATTCTTATTAATTATGATTTAATTTAACATTTAATACAATTTAAGCTTAGTGTGTTACAGTTATACAGCTGGCAATTGTCATATATGCTCTAATTCAAAATATTATAATATGATAGAATTATTAAAAATCATAAAAAGTGGAGTCTCTTAAATTGAGTAATATATATATATATTATATGTGTGTGTGTGTGTGTGTGTGTGTGTGTATTTGCGTATGTATATATTTCTCCCAGTGAATCTGACTACAGAAACCTGGCATTTTTAAATCAAACAATCTGTGCAGCAGAATAAGACCATACCTTTACATTTTCTTGGTTTTCATTATTTGTAAAATTAGTATTTTTAACTCCTATTTTTCTCATATCCAAAATAAATTATTATATCTAAAATATTTTAAGCTTAAATGTTTTTTTTTCTTCCAAATAAATCATTTAATAGTATACCTCCAAACCTGGTATATGAAAGTTCCAGTTGTATTTTTAACTATTACCATCACAAGGGCAGAAGGATATAAAATCTCATTTCAATACAGATGATTACATGTATTGATCCTCTGAAAAGTCATATGATTTCCATAACAAGCTTTATCGTTATGTCAATAGGAAGAAATATGGGACTTAAAGAACTTGGCAATTTTACCCCTCTTACTAGTCTCTTGTGTACTTGAATTGTCCAAGACCTTAATTTATCGAGCTGCCCTATTCCAAAGGGAAAATAATGTTATGTTTTTCTCGACTGAGTTGCTTAATTGCCACCAGCCAATAATAAATCTCACTGAAAATCAGTAGATTGTGTGTGTGTGTGCGTTTTGGTTTTTTTTTTTTTTTTTTTTTTTTGGTTGTTTACACATCTATGGATAGGATTGTAATTAACTTTAGCATCTAATGTTTTAGTCATGATATATTGAGTGTTGCCTATGAATCACAACCAGTTTTTGGCACCACTTCAGTAAAACCAATGCAGTGATTCAAAGTTCAAAAGTGAGCTCTAACCTCACTGTCTTTCACCAGGAGACAGAAACATTGGAAAGGAAGTGGGATGCACACAGAACAAAGAAAAGTGTAGTCCCAGAGAGAATAGGACTAAAATGGGTCCAAGAAAAGCACATGGTGAGGTTGTGACATGGGGGCTTCAGAGTCTAGTGCAACTTCAGGGAAGCAGGCAACAATAAACTAGATGAGGATTTAATTATATATAAAAAAATGAAAAAATAAAAAGAAATAGCTGCAAGGCCAGCAGACACTGCAGTTCATGTGAAGTTGTTAACTTTTACTCTGAATGAGAGGAAACCACAGATGACTTTGAGTAGAGAAAGTAAATGATCAACTTATATTTAAAGCTGATCAGTCTCTGACAAGTGCAGGCTGTGGAGAAAGCTAACTGGAAATAAAAAATGAATGCTATGTCTCTATTCCTAATGAGGGTTCATGATGACTTAGAAAAAGCATGTAGGAGAGGTGAGAGAGATATTTTGTTCATGAATATATTTTTAGAGTGATACCTAAAGTTCTCCTTTAACAAAACCTTAGTCTATTTTTGTTTTATAAACCCTAATCTCATGTGCTTAAGAGATTTTTTCAGATAATGATATTATTTTTGAGTGATATTTTTGAGAAAGTAAATTTAAACCTAAAATACTCTGACCAGGGGCGCCTGAGTGGCGCAGTCGGTTAAGCGTCCGACTTCAGCCAGGTCACCATCTCGCGGTCCGTGAGTTCGAGCCCCGCGTCAGGCTCTGGGCTGATGGCTGCGGTCCGTGAGTTCGAGCCCCGCGTCAGGCTCTGGGCTGATGGCTCGGAGCCTGGAGCCTGTTTCCGATTCTGTGTCTGCCCCTCCCCTGTTCATGCTCTGTCTCTCTCTGTCCCAAAAATAAATAAAAAATGTTGAAAAAAAAATTAAAAAATAAATAAATAAATAAAATAAAATAAAATACTCTGACCAGAAAAATTGTATTGTACATTAGACAGCCAAAAAGAGACAACAAAGTAACATATTTTCTAGATATTCAAGGATTCTACTCCCATAAATATTGTTAATTTGATCTTGTAAATACTTTGACTTTTTAGGATTTGAGGTTGTTTCTCTGTCTTCCCTCCTCCTTATCTATATTGATGACCTATGCACTCAAACTCACAATAATTTTATGTTTATGTGCCATAGACTCTGTCTGGAGTTCTCTGTTGCCCAACAAGAGAGTGGATTCAGGATTAAAGTGTGAGAGAGACTAATGTCTGAGAGGAGACAAAAGCCCTAAGGGTCCTTGCTCTGTTTTTATTAGGATCAGAAGACTTACAAGTGTGATGGATGTGAGCAAAGACAATGAAATCATAAACATTCACTCATGGGCATGAGGGAAAGGGGCTTTTGAAGATATGTAGTGTTAGGGGATTGGGCCAACAGGAAACAAAATCCTGGTGCTGGGTGGAAGGTTTTTTACAGCAGATATGAGGCACCACCTCCCTTTACCTAAACTTGCCTGGGGACAAGAAAGAGCATGGTACCTCAGGGTCAACAAGGCACCTTTCTTTTGCTAATTAGTTCTGCTCCAGGCAACTTCGCCCTACAGAGTTCTATAGCCCTGTTTATCTGTTTACCTATTTTGGTCCTTTCTTCCTGTGAAAGCAGCCTTTTGCTATTGTACTAAGTTGGGAGGCATTTCCACCCTGAATACCTAATCTTGTTTATATCATTTTGGACAATTTCATCCTGAGATTTCCTATTCCTATACTGGGGGCCTTTGACCTGTTTACCTAATCTTATTTGCCTAATAATCTTGGATGCATTCATCCTGTGGCTTTCTATTTTTTTTTATGTCTTCTTAACCCACCTATGCAAGCTCAGGGAATTCCTATGCTTTTTCCTCACATTTATGCATATTTGTTTATTCTCTTGCTGAATGATCTTGAGGGAGTCTCTTTGTTTCTTGTGCTCATGGATTTCACAGTTGTAAAGTTTCTGTTTACAGATCCTTGTTCTGAGAATAAAATGGAGCCTTTCATTCTTAAACTCATTTTATTTTTTTAATGAATTATCTTCCCTTTTTAAAAATTTTTGATACCTTTCTTTTTGTTTTTCTTTTCTTTCCTCTCTCAGGAAATTTATTATTTTGACTTCCTTAATTGCTATTATTTTTAATGCTGTCTCTCTAACCTTTATTTTTTCTGTTTCTCATTTAACTCTTCATGGAAGTCTCCTAAACTATCCTTACATCTTTACCATGTCAATGTTTTTCTGTATTTTACATTCAGATATTAATAATATTTATATAGTTCTCTATAGAAGAATTTTCCTTTATTATGAGAAATTTTATTCTTGGTTTCAATATTTCCTTCAATATTTCTGCAGTACTTTTTTTTTCTTGGTTTCTATTCTCTATTAATATTACTGATATCTTATTTTCTAACTTTAAAATTAGAATTTTCACACTCACCTGATGATCTCTGATTTTATAATTAAGAGTGAGGGAGTTTATGAAATGTTGGGTTTATGGGCTGAATTTGCTGTACAGCTGAGCTTCATTGAGAAGGAAGTAGAAATTTTGACAGGTCATAAATATCCATTTTAAGGTGGGTTTTTCTCCAGAAGTAAAAATCACAGAATATTGAGCTTAGTGGAAGACTGGTCACATGAATTCTGTAAAATATCTTAAAGTTAATTAATGTCTTCAAAATAGTTAATGTCTCTATTCAATACCTATCTATTTATGTATCCATTTTTCCCCACTACCATTTCTGCAATACCTGATATATCCAACTCTAATCTCTGTTTCAAATTCTGCATACTCTACATTAAACTCCTGCCTCCAGGAGTTGGAGTAATTTGTAAACTTTCAAAGTGGATAACAGATCTATTGTCTTATCTCTATTTTGAACAAACTCTCTTCTTACACAAAGTAACTAATCCAGAATATTTCATATTCAATTTCTTCTCCACTATTGTATTCTTTCTGAGGAAACATTTCTCAACTTCCCTATCATCTAATAGTTTGGGAGACAGAAGGAGAGAGATATGGCTGTTTCAAATCTATTATTTTATCCAAAATTATGTTTTCCTTAATTTCAGGTGCATGATTCATTTTCCAATACAAAAAAAAAAAAAACAAAAAAAAACAAAAACAAAAACAAAAACATTGTTACATCATAAAATAATATAATAACTTTCACATCTAGTTGTGTCTATGTAAATAGTACCTTAAGCCAGACTATCTATCCCCAAAAAAGTCAGGCTATAAATAAAACATAGGAGACAATTGTTTTTAGGTAGTGAACATCAGACAGTACAAGAATGTAAATCATGATATCTGATTCCTGATTCTAGAAATAAAGGAAAAAAAAATACTATGCAACTATTTTGGACTTGGAAGGAAATGACAAATACACATGTCCTATTTCAGAAAAAAATCAGATTGTGGACACAAGCATTCACAGAATTTAGCACCTTCTAACTTGAATATCCAATGTAAAGACATGGCTATTGGAGAGGAGTTAAGCCTGTGGAAAAGTAAGGTGACCCTATGCTTGCTTCATTTTTCAAACACAGCCAGATAGATATCAAATCATTTTGAAAATTCAAGAAATCAGACTGAGAACAAACTGCACATGTAGAGGAAGAAAAAAAAAATGGTCACATTGTAGAAGGTAGGAGATACAGAGAGTTGATTTGGAGGAGAAAGTAATTGCACGTGCTACAGAGGAAGGAGTCCTGATCACAGAAAGAGGAGTAAGAAAGAGAAAGTGAAAATAGTGTACAGGGGATTGCACAAGAGAAACTCTTCACTAAAACCATTGCCTGTGGAAAGGAAAGGGCCTGACTGTCACAGTTTTTATAAGCAGTGGTGCTCAAAGCCTGAAGTTTTAGATGTCCCACCGTTTCTGGGGTCATGCCAGTTGGGCTTACCAGTGCTCCTGTGGGAAAGGAGGGAGGAGGCCCAAGAGTGGACAAGGTGGCCTTTGTTTCCTCTGGGTTGCACAGGGAGAAACAGTTCCTCTACTTGAAGTGCACTGAGGAGAGGCTGCATTACCTCACAGGGAACAAAAGAGTAAGTGGGTTCCATTGGGTGGCTGCATTAATTAGCTTAGCAGCAGAGGCACCTGATGAAGGCAGCCAACTTGGTAGCCAGCTTTTGACTGGGCTTTACCATAAACTCCAAATCCCACATGGTCTTGTGACTGCTTTTCTAGGACAAACCATCATCAGCCACAACACAAAGAGATGCAGAGGGTGAGCACAGGTCTGCACCACACCAGATCCCTGGAGCTTTGAAACTCAGCCACACACCTGAGATAAAACACAGCAATACTGTGCCACCAGGCAGAGAGATGGCTCGGACACAGGGTGAAGGCAAGTTCTGACAGAAGCTTAGGACACCTGAGGGGAGATTGTTCACTCTTCTGTGAGGGCTACCTGAACAGCAGTGGGTGCAAACTCCCTTTTCTGTGGATGAGAGAGTGGGTGATACCATTTCCCTCTGCTCATCATTATGGACAGACTTCAGTGGGCAATACAGCACATGAGTGGAGGCTGGAGTGCCTTACTCCAAGCCCAGCCCCACTCTGTCCTGCAGGTGCATCATTACAAGGACAAGTTGGCCTGAAAACCAGTGCATCAGGCCCCTTCCAAAGAAAACCAGCACACCACCCCACCCCCCTGCACACACAAAGTCTATTTATCATAGAGTGCTGCAAAGCTTCAGTTCTGAAGGAAATAAGATCTAGCCTTTTCTAACAAGCAAATGAAAACACAGTTAAAACTCACAACACACTGGACCAGATCCAAACACTCCACACTGCAGGCAAGAAGAAATTCAGCATAGGACTTATCTGACAGAAAAAGCAACCAAAACAGAACAGCAGAGTCCACACAGAAAAAAAAAAGAAAAAAAAGAAAAAAGAAAAAAAGAAAAAGAAAAAAAAAACCCTGACATTCCAGCCATGGACAGTATAGGACCTTTCTTAATATAGCGATTACTCTCAGGACCAGGAAATGTAACAGATTTTACTAACACACAATAGACAAAGGTCTAAGCAAATTTCAAAAAAGGAGGAATTAGTCACCCAAAAAAACGAGAAGAAGTTGTGGCAAAGGATCTAATAAAAATACATGAATAATATGCCTGAACAAAATTTTAAAATAAGGATATTATTGGGCTTGAGAAAAACCTACAAGACAGTATAGAATCCCTTTCTGCAGAGGTAAAAGACCTAAAAGCTAGTCAGGCCCCCCCAAAAAAAAGTTACAACCAAGATGAAAAACTGACAGCAGGCGATGAGAACGAGAATGGACAACACAGAGGAAAGAATCAGTGCTAAAGAAAATAGAATTTTGGAAAATAATGAAGCTGAACAAAAGAGAGAATGGAAAGTAATGGTTCACAAATGTAGACTTAGAGAACTCACCTGACTCCATAATGTGTGATAACATTCTTATCACAAGAGTTACAGGAGAAGACAGGGGAAAAGTGCAGAAAGTTCATTTGAGAAAACCTTAGCTGAAAACATTCCTAATCTGGGGAAGGAAACAGCCATTCAAATCCAGGAAGCACAAAAAACTATAAAATTCAACAAAAAGCCTGCAACAAGATATATTGAAGTACAATTTGCAAAATATAGAGATAAGAAAAGAATCCTGAAAACACCAAGGAAAAAGAAATCCCTAACCTACAAGGGAAGATAAATCAAGTGAGCAGTAGACCACGCTTTAGAAACCTGGCAGGCCAGAAGTAAGTGGCATGTTATATTCAACATCATGAAGGGGGTTAAAGATGCAACCAGGAATACTTTATCCATCAAGGCTGTCAGTTAGAATAGAAGGAGGGATAAAGACCTTCCAAGATAAACAAAAACTAGAGGAGTTTGTGATTACTAAACCATCCCAGCAAGAAATATTAAAGGGGACCCTTGAAGTGGCAAAGAAAGACCAAAATCAAAGACTAGAAAGGAACAGAGGGACACCTGCGTGTTTTAGTCAGTTAAGCATCTGTCTCTTGATTTCAGCTCAGGTCATAATCTCACGGTTTGTGGGTTTGAACCCCACATTGGGCTCCTCACTGACAGTGCAAAGCCTGCTTGGGATTCTTTCTCTCTCCATTTGTGCCCCTCCCATGCTTGCTCTCTCTTTCTCTCTCTCTCTCTCTCAAAATAAATAAATAAGCTTTGAAAAAAAGCTTAAAAAAAGAAAGCAACAGACAAAATCTCAAGAGCGATTTTACAGGTAATACAGTGGAACAAAATTCTTATCTATAAAAATTACTTTGAATGTAAATGGACTATATGGTCCAATAAAATGATATAAGATATCAGAATGGATAAAATAACAAAACCCATCTATATGCTACCTAACATTTGCAGATTGAAAGTGAGGGGATGGAGAACAGTTTATCATGTAATTATCACCAAAGAAAGCCAGAGTAGGACACATATATCATAAAAACTAGGCTTTGAACCAAAGGCTATAACAAGAGATGAATAAGGGAGGGCACTTTATCATAATTTAGGGGTCTATCCACAAAGAATATATAACAATTGTAAATATTTTGTTGGCAGTTTGTAAGTATCCAGATATATAAATCAATTAATAACAAACAAAACTCAATAATACAATAATAGTAGGCGACTTTAGCACCCTACATATAGCAATGGACAGATCATCTAAGCAGAAAATCAATAAGGAAATAAAGGCTTTCAATGACACACTGGACCTGATAGATGAACAGATCTATTCAGAACATTTCATCCTAAAGCAGCAGAAGACACATTCTTCTTCAGTACACATGTAACATTTCCCAGAATAAATCACATACTGGGTCACAAATCAGGCCTCAACAAGTACAAAAATACTGATATCATATCATGCATGTTTTCAGATTAGAATGTTATAAAACTTGGAAAAGTTACAAGAAAAAAATGCAGAGACCATGGGGCGCCTGGGTGGCGCAGTCGGTTAAGCATCCGACTTCAGCCAGGTCACGATCTCGCGGTCCGTGAGTTCGAGCCCCGCGTCGGGCTCTGGGCTGATGGCTCAGAGCCTGGAGCCTGTTTCCGATTCTGTGTCTCCCTCTCTCTCTGCCCCTCGCCCGTTCATGCTCTGTCTCTCTCTGTCCCAAAAATAAATAAACGTTGAAAAAAAAAATAAAAAAAGAAAAAAATGCAGAGACCAAAAATACATGAAACGTAAAGAAAATTCTGAAAAATAAATGAGCTAACCAGCAAATTATAGAAGAAAAAGATATGGAATGAAATAAAAATGAAAACACAACACTCTAACCCTATGGAATGCAGAGGTACAAATGTACAACTGTACAAATCTTCAAAGTACTTATATTTGTACCAGTACAAAATATTTATAGAAGTGATTACCCAAAAAACAAATAATCTAGCTAACAAATGGGCAGAAGCCATGAACAGACATTTTTCCAAACAAGACATGCAGATTGCTAGCAGGATGTTAGTACAAATTGGCAAAAGACATGAATAGACACTTTTCCAAAGAAAACATCCAGATGACTCACAGACACATGAAAAGATGCTAAACATAACTCATCATCAAGGAAATACAAATCATAACCAAGATGAGATACCACCTCATATATGTCAGAATATCTAAAATTAACAACACAGGAAACAACAGATGTTGGTGAGAATGCAGAGAAAGGGGAACCCTCTTACATTGTTGGTGGGAATGTAAATTGTTGCAGCCACTATGGAAAATAGTTTGGAAGTTCTTCAAAAAGCTAAAAATAGAACAAACCAAAGACTAAGCAATTGCGCTACTAGGTATTTACTGAAAGAATAAAAAATACAAACTCAAAGGAGCACATGTATTCCATTGTTTATAGCAACATTATCAATAATATCAATAATAGCTAAATTATGGGAAGAGCTCAAATGTCTAAGGGATGATTGTATGTGTATGTGTATATATATATATATATATGAGTGAAATCATATGGTATTTGATTGTGTGTGTATATATATATATGAGTGAAATCATATGCTATTTGTATAAATGTATATATATATGTATATATATATATGAGTGAAATCATATGCTATTTGTATAAATGTGTATATATATATATATATACATATATACACACACATATATATGTATGTATGTATGTGTGTGTATATATATATATATATATATATATACACACACATACATACATATACAAGACAAAAATACCATATGATTTCACTCACATGTGGAATTTAAGAAACAAACAGATATATGTAGGGGAATGAGGAAAAAAAAAAGACAGGGACCCTAATAGTAAGAGACACTTAACAATAGAGAACAAACTGAGGGTTGCAGGAGGGGAGATAGGCAGGGGACAGGCTAAATGGATCATAGCTGTAAAGTATGGCACTTATGATGAACATTCCAGAGTTACCTGAAAGTGATGAATCACTATATTCTAGTCCTGGAAATAATATTACATAATATGTTAACTCACTAGAATTTACATAAAACTTGAAACAAAGAAACAATAAATAAAAGTGTCACACATAATGATTAAGTAGAGGGACGCCGGGGTGGATCAGTTGGTTAAGTGTCTGACTCTTGGTTTCGGCTCAGGTCCTGATCTCACGGTTTGTGGGTTCAAGCCCCGCATCGAGCTCTGTGCTGACAGTGAAGACACTGCTTGGGATTCTCTCTCTCCTTTTCTCTCTGCCTCTCCCTGACTTGCTCTCTCTGTCTCTCTCTGAAAAATAAATAAATAAATAAAATGATTAAATAGAATTTGTAAATGTGATGTATGGATGGCTTATCATACATACATCAATAAATGTGATACTAAACACTAATAAATTTAAAGATTATAAAATAAATAAATAAATAAATAAATAAATAAATAAATAAATAAAATATACAAAACTTGAGACAACAAATTACAACGGGTAAAAGTCTTTTGACTAAATGTTGGGAAAATTGTTTAGCCACATTCAAAAGTATGAAACTGTATCTCTTCCAGACACCACACACAAAACAAAGACCCAATTATATACAATAAAACTGGTTTTACCTGAGAGGAGGTTGGTGGGGGATTGGACAAAGTGCGTGAAGGGGAAAAGGAAATAGAAGTTTTCAATTATGCAAATGAAAGGTAAAGCTTAAGGAATATAGTCAATGATATTGTGATAGCATTTTATGGTGAGAGATGGTTGCTATACTTGCAAATATAGCATTAAATATAAAGTTGTTGAATCAATATGTTGTACAGCTGAAACTGAAGTAATATTTTTTGTCAAAAATACTTCAATAAAAATAATAAATTAATTAAAAATATATGATCAACTGAATAGATGCAGAAAAACATTTGATAAGTGCCAACATCTTTTCATGATACTCTCCAAAATTGAGTATGGAAATAAAGTACTTCAATAAAATAAAGAACAAACCCACAACAAACACAAAATTCAAAAGAGAAAAATTGAAAGCTGAGTTTTTCTTCTAAAAGCAGGAATAACACAAGGATACCCACAGTTACAATCCTATTGAACAGTACTGGAAGACATGGCCAAAGCAATTAGGTAAGAGAAAGAAATACAAAACATCAAACTTGGCAAGGAAAATTTAAATTATCTCTGTTTGCAGATGATACGATTGCAAATTTACACCAATAAACAAAATTAGAAAAATAGCAGGATACAAAATAAATATTAAGAAAGTTTCATTTCTATATACAAACAACAAACTCCCTGAAAAATATGTTTTTTTAAATCTCAATTACAGAGCCACCTGGGTGGCTCAGTCAGTTGAACATCTGACTCTTGTTTTCAGCTCAGGTCATCATCTTGTGGCTCATGAGTTCAAACCCTGCATTGGACTCAGTGCTTTCAGTGTGGAGCCTGCTTCAGATTCTCTTTCCCTCTCTCTCTGGCCCTCCCTTGCTTGTACATTCTCTCTCTTTTTCTATCCCAAAACAAATTTTAAAAATCTCAATTATGATTGTTACCTTTTTTCACAGAAACAGAAATAAAAGCTATCTCTAAGTTAATACAAAACCACAAAAACCTAGATGAGCAAAAACAATCTTGAAAAGAGAAATAAAATTGGAGTCATCACACTTCCTGATTGCATACTTAATTACAAAATTATAGTAATTAAAATCATACATTACCAAAATAAAAATGGACACATACATCAATGGGACTGATTGACTGCCAAGAATAGAACCCACTTATATATATATGGTCAACTAATATTTATCAAGAAAACAAGAAAGATATAATAGGAACTAATATCTTCAATGTAAGATAAATGGAAATAGATAACTATGTGGAGAAAAATAAAAAATTGGTCCCCTACATTACATCGTTCACATAAATTCACTTAAAATGGATTAAATTTTTACATGTAACACTTGATAACATAAAATTTCTAGAAAGCATATGATAGAAACTTCTTAATTTTGGTCTTGTCAAAGTTTTTTTTTTTTTTTTTTTTTTGAGAGAGAGTGACAGAATGACAGCAGGAAAGGGGCAGAGAGAGAGTGAGATACATAATCTGAAACATAATCTGAAATAAAATTTAGAAGAGATACAAGCAACATAGAATAAAACAAACAAACAAACAACAACAACAAACAGTAGAACACATCAATGAATATAAGAGTTGGTTTTTCTAAAGAATAAACAAAATTGATAAACCCCTAGCAAGACTTCTAAAAAAAAAAAAAAGAGAGAGGACACAACTAGATAAAATCACGAATGAAAGAGGAGAAATCACAACCAACACCACAGAAATACAAACAATTATAAAAGAATTGAATGAAAAAAATATATGCCAACAAACTGGGCATTCTGGAAGAAGTGGACAAATTCCTAGACACACACTACCAAAACTCAAACAAGCAGAAATAGAAAATTTGACAAAGATGCATAAGCAATGAAGAGATTGAATCAGTTATCAAAAATCTCCCAACGAACAAGAGTCCTGGGATAGATGACTTCCCAGGGGAATTCTATCAGACATTTAAAGCAGAGTTAATACCTAATCTTCTCAAACATTTCCAAAAAAAATACAAATGGAAGGAGAGCTTCCAAACTCATTCTATCAAGCCAGCATTACCTTGATTCCAAACCACAGAAAGACCTCACAAGAAAGAAGAATTACAGGCCAATATCCATATTAACGTGGATGCAAAAACTCTCAATATACTAGCAAATTGAATTCAACAGTACATTAAAAGAATTATTTATCATGATAAAGTAGGATTCATTCCTGGGCTGCAGGCTGGTTCCATATTTGCAAATCAATCAGTGTGATACACCACATTAATAGAAGAAAGGATAAGGACCATACAATCCTGTTAACACATGCAGAAAAAACATTTGATAAAATACAGCATCCTTCCTTGATAAAAACCTTGAAGAAAGTAGGGATAGAAGGAAGATACCTTACCTCATAAAAGACATATATGAAAGGCCCACGGCTAATATCATCCTCTGTAGGGAAAAGCTGAGAGCTTTCCCCTGAAATAAGGAACATGACTGTGATGTCCACTGTCACCACTGTTGTTAAATATAGTGTTGGAAGTCCTAGTCTCAAAAAACAGACAATAAAAAGAAATAAAAGGCAGCCAAATTGGCAAAGAAGAAGTCAAACTTCCACTCTTCACAGAGGACATGATACTCTAAGTGGAAAACCCAAAAGATTCCACCAGCTAGCGCTGATACATGTGTTCAGCAAAATTGCAGGATATAAAATCAATGTGTAGAAATCAGTTGCATTTCTATACACCACTAATGAAACAGCAGAAAGGGAAATCAAGGAACTGATCCCATTTACAATTGCACCAAAAACTATAAAATATGTAGGAATAAACTTAACCAAAGAGGTGAAAAATGTATACAATGAAAACTATAGAAAGCTTACAAAACAAATTGAAGAAGACATAAAGAAATGGAAAAACATTCCATGATCATGGACTGGAAGAACAAATATTGCTAAAATCTTGATACTCCCCAAAGCAACCTACTATTCAATGCAACCCCTATCAAAATAACACCAGCATTCTTCACAGAGCAAGAGGAAACAATTCAAAAATATTTATGGAAGCAGAAAAGACTCTGAATTGACAAAGTAAAATTGAAAAAGAAAACCAAACAAAGCTGGAGGCATCACAGTCATGAACTGTAACCTGTATTATGAAGCTGCAATCATCAAGACAGTATGGTAATGGCACAAAAGCAGACAATAGGTCAATGGAATAGAATAGAGAATTCAGAAATGAAACCAAAAATATATGTCCAACTAATCTTTCACAAAGCAGGAAAGAGTATCCAATGGGAAAAAGAAAATCTCTTCAGCAAATTGTGCTGGGAGAACTGGACAGCAACATGCAGAAAAATGAAAATGGACCACTTTCTTACATCATACACAAAAATAAACTTAAAATGGAGGAAAGACCTAAATATAAGACAGAAAACCATCGAAATCCTAGAGAAGAAAACAGGCAGCTACCTCTTTGACCTCACACACAGCAACTTCTTACATGATATTTCTCTGGAAGCAAGGGAAATAAAAGCAAAAATGAACTGTTGGGACCTCATCAAGATAAAAAGCTTCTCCACAACAAAGGAAACAATCAAGGAAACTAAAAGGTAACTAAGAGAATTGAAGAAGATATTTGCAAACTACTCATCCAATAAGGGGTTAGCATCCAAAATCTACAAAGAACTTACCAAACTCAACATCCAAAAACAAACAATCCAGTGAAGAATGGGCGAAGGACATAGTAGACAGTTTTCCAAAGAAGACATCCAGATGGCTAACAGACACATGAAAAGATGCTCAACATCACTCATCATCAGGGAAATACAAATCAAAACCACAATGAGATATCACTTCACACCAACCAGAAGGGCTAAAATTAACAACATAAGAAACAGGTTTTGGTAAGGATGTGGAGAAAGGGGAACTCTATCGCACTTTTGGTGGGAATGCAAACTTGTGCAGCTATTCTGGGAAACAGTGTGGAGATCCCTCTAAAAATTAAAAATAGAACTACCCTATGACCCAGAAATTGCACTACTAGGAATTATTCACAGGATACAAAAATGCTGATTCGACAGGCACGTGCAACCCATTGTTTATAGCAGTGCTCCCAACAATAGCCAAATTGTGCATAAAGCCCAAATGTCTATCAACTGATGAATGGATTAAGAAGATGTGGTATGTGTATATACTGTAGCCACACACTGAAGAAAAAGTTCTCAGACACTAAGACTGAGCAGACGTGCAGGGTGCCTCTGCCAGCAAAGACAGCAGCAGCAGTGAACTGCACATAGTTTATATTTCATGTTCAACAGGTATAAACATCAAAGAATGCCAAAGTATGTAGGAAAACACGAAGAGCCTCCAGACATAGACCAAACACACAAACAGTGTTTATGTGAAAGCATGCAGGAAAGATGCAGTCTCAAGGACAGCTAGACAATTATAGTGGGTCTGTTCCCCAACTGGCTCCTGGAAGATCATGAGGCTCTGGATCTCATAGTGCTAGCACATCAGACAATCTTGAAACCAGAACATTGCTGATATTTCATAAATTACCCCATTCACTTTTCCAGGGCTTACAATACACTCTCTAAAAATAACTCTACATCTCCCCCTCCCCCCTCTTTTTTTTCAGTTAACAGAATCAGGAATTGTCACAGAAGTGGTGAGTATCTGGGTATGGTGAAGAACACCTTGGGTGACTTGTTAGAGGAGCAAAGAGACATCATCATTTTGACAACAAAACAAAACAAAACAAAACAAACAAAAACCCAATATTATTAGCAATATTATATTTGTTAAATCAGGACTGTAGATTGAACGCAGAGAACCAATTTTTTGGTTTGATCCAGTTAGAAATATTGAGAGTGTTAATTATTGCCTTTTTTGGTTGAAGTTCTTGTAATTATTTTTGCAATCTGATTTTTAAGTTGTTAATGGAGACATTTAGGGGCAAGTCAAATGCCTGATTAAGATGTCTATGCATTTAATTCCAGGACTCATTGTGTAAAGTGGGGGTGATACAGTAGGTTGTGAAACCTGAGTCACATAAGTCGTAATAAAGTCCACAATACCTGTTGATGTTCTCTTCGACACACAAGAGCAGCTTCTAATGCCTGAAGTTGGGCAAGGATATGTTGATCAATTCTCACTTGTTCCCCCAAATCTAGTGTAGTATTTTACATATATTGGTTTATTTGGTGTGTGGTCTGTAAGGAGTTGGATAGAGAGGTGACTGCCGAGCATGCTATTGCTGCAAATGCTGTAATGGCCAAAATAGCCACCAACACAATGCCTAGAAATCTTTTGGTTCTCTTTCTTTCCTATAATTCAGAGACAAGTTGTTGCAATGGGCACCGCCCCCTTGCCAAGGCCGATTAAATTGAACCCGTGACTACAGTTGTGACTTTGGTGATGTGAACAAAGGGTACATAAAATGTGATATATTTGTAGGAGAGAAACAAAGTGGTCACCCATGTTTTGTTCCCTATTAAAATAGTGTGTTTCTCATTAAAATTTGGAGCTGCAGATGCAAGTAGTAAAATATATGGCCTTGTAGTACATATAAGAGTACTGTTGATTTCATTGGTATAGGACCAATTATATTTGTCATGTATAAATGTAGTGGGATCATGTATAAATTTTCTGTGAATAAATGGCAGGTCAATCCTCCAAAAGGAAGTTTTAATAGAGGAATAAGCATTAGTGGAATATTTGACTCAAAGTATTGGAATAACAAGTCCAGGATTCCATATGGGGGTAAAAGTGTCATAGGAAAGGAAGTGACTGATTCCAGATATGTCCTTCCTAGGTTCTATTACTTCTCCATCCATTACTTTCCTTGAGGTCCCCAATTTTCAAGGATTTTATTGTTTACTACGGATATTTGGTTAAAGTACAAGAATGGCAGAGGTCCCATGAGAAGCCATCATAGGGCCCCATCTCCAGCCAGGGTCTGGTATATACTGGCATTGAAGTTTTGGGTACTCAGTTTCCCTCATTTAGGTTTCCTCATATTTCTATTTTGAGAACAAAATAAGATACTGGATAGTACTTACCTGGAATACATTTTTTGGTGTCTTAAGCATACCATTGTTTGTGAAGAGGGACACAGAGGCTTTGGTTAGTATTGCAAGTGTTAGGATTATAACAGAAACATAGAGAGATGCCCAAGTGAGAAAAAGTCTAATTTATTGAGAGTCTATGTGGTGGATAGTTAGGCAAATCATTAGCATTAATGGGAACCCAGTGTCTTCTGGTAATGGAGGAGTCATTAGATGAGACAGGAATTTCAGGATCTTTCCAAGAGACTAAATACAAATAGGAGAGCTAAGAAGATGAGCCCAGTAGGTAAAAGTAGAGGGTGGGTGAATAGAAACAACAGGTAAATAAAGCAGAGACATTAGCAGGAGTATTACCTTAGCTGAGTTGGCAGCAAGGCAAGAGATGATGGGCAGAAACATATTTTTAGGGGTCTCGGGTGTGCCTGTGTTGATTAAAACCTCATTAACCTTTGAGGTTCGATTTCTAACATTACCCAGAAGATGATTCAGTTGGCTGAGTGATCAATCGTCCTCTTCTTTGGATTCCACATCCTGCTGGGAGGGGTTACTGCCATCACTATAAATGACAAAAGACTTAAAAATGGACATGGTTAAAATTTTGATATAAGAATTTATTTTGATGAGAGTTTATTATGATGTAATTGAGAAGGAAATTTAGTGTGTGACATATAACATTTTGATAATCAGAATATCAAGTGATGACTATATATTAAAACATATTAAAGCTTTAGGAATTGTATATATACATATATATATATATATATATATATATATATATATATATATATATATATATTTGAGCAGTTTTTACCCAAGCAATACATCCTAAAGTTTCCAATTATTTGGGCTTTCCAAGACTATTTATTAAATAAAAAGACTCAATTGGTTACAAAGATTTTATTTACAATTTTAAATCCTAGGAAGTTTGTTAAAATCTTAGAAAGTTATAAAGTGTAACCTCAATAGGATTACAGATCGTTATAAATCTTATTTATTTAATCAAGGTAGCGATAAGAGATTTTAAAGGCAAATATGTAGGTTTATATAGTTGTTAGCAAAACCTAGTTCCTTTAACATTGAGAAGTTTTGACTAAGTAATTAAAGACCTGATAAAAACAAAACATAAAGCTTTTTTTTTCTTTTGTCAGACAAAGAGAAAAGACCTTTGTTTACATTTCTTTCAAGAGCAGATCCACAATCCAAGAAAACTGCTTTTTGAATAGAGAGAAAAGTAGAATTTTAACCTTGTGTTAGTGTATTTTTAAAATCCATTTATTTTAACTTTAGTCTGTCTTAACCACACATTTTTTTTCCCAAAGATTTCCATTCACGAAACATTTACAACTTTCCTTTGCATTTAGATTTTTTCCCAAGCCATTATTTTTAATAACCAGTCTCATTTTGGACAAAATTATTTTCTTTTACCTTTAACAAAAATGTTATACATATATATATATATATTTACATAACTCTGTATGTAAAAAATTAAATATATATAAATATATAAAATAAAAATATATATAAATACATATAAACATATATTATATATTTTATATTATACATATTATATATTTTATATAAATATAAAAAAATATATAAATCTATATCTTAATTTTTTACATACAGAGTTATTTTTCTTATTTTCATCAGTTTTAATTATATTTAGCAGAATTTTAACTCTCAGAAACCTTAGTTTCCAGTAAAAATTAAGTAGTAACCAATTGTGAACTGTTATATCAGAATTTTTTAGATGGAAAATTTATGAATCAATTAAACACAAAGAATTTTTTTTAACAGATTTAACTATCCTTTGCTTTTCTGTTGTTTTTAATTTTTTAAATCTTTATTTATTTTTTAGAGAGAGAGAGAGAGAGAGCAGAGGAGGAACAGAGAGAGAGGGAGACACAGAATCCGAAGCAGGCTCCAGGCTCCAAGCTGTCAGCACAGAGCCCGACATGGGGCTCGAACCCATGAACCATGAGATCATGACCTGAGCTGAAGTTGGATGCTTAACCTACTGAGCCACCCAGACAAAACTTTTATCATCCAGAAAAAACTTTAAAGTTTTAGGTTATCAAAGACCTTGAAAGCTATCTTAACAGTTACCCATGAAAACTTTTGAGACAGAAGTAGACATTATTTTAAATTGTCTTTTTGTTAACAAATTGCAACAGAGATTACATGAGCTTATTTGATCTTTAGTAAACCTAGGTAGAAAAAGTTGTAAATTTAATGTAGACAATTTTAAAGACAAGTCTATCTTAATTAAAACAATAAACTTAATTTTATTAAAATACCAAATATATTTTATCTGGATCCATTTAAAAGTGAAGCAATTTGTTTACCATGCTCAATTTTTACCTGGGGTACCAGTGAGGAAATCTGAAGTGGAGAAACAAAGTCTAAAACGGGTGTTCTTTGATCCTTGGACAGTGAGGGAAGGAGGAGAAGCCGATGGTGCTGGAGGTGCCCTGAAAGTGTGGAAGTCTGTCACGTAGTTTGCATCCAAAGTTGTGTAGAAGTAGGAAGAGGGAAAGAAGGGCAGAAGAGGTGAGGTACTTCCAAGGAGGCTGGAGATGGATTAAAGCTCAGAGGACAGAAAGAGGTCTCCCAGTTCTAAACCCTATCAGTTATGAATAGAGACAGATTTTTTTCCCCACCATAACTAGAAACAGGCAGTCCATGTCAAGTCAAAGAAGACAGGGAATTTCCATGAAACAAAAGGCATTTCAGCAGCTCCTTGTGAATATTCCTTAAAGTCTCCTTCCCTAGTAGACTAACCATAGACAATTGCTCCAATTATCATAGTCATTAACTTAGGAAATGAATGAGGGAGAAGCCCCCACATGCAGCTAGAGTAACCTGAGTCTATTAGGAAAGAGGAACAGTGACAGAGTGTCGGCGTCCCCTTCATTAGGGATAGCCTGTGTTTTCTCCAGCAACCTGGGTTTATTAGGAGGAGGCTTGTTAAGACAATCATCCAATATATCAGGAGAGAGTTTATTAGCCTAGTTAGTGGCCAAACACATTCTGCAAGAGGCCCTCAGTTCTGGATCCTGGAATAGGGCCATGAAAGCCTGGACATAGGGTACCTCAGTCCATTTATCCTGTTTCTTGCAGAAGAAATAAAACTGGTAGATTGTATTAAGGACATGCAGTTTTACAGAAGATCAGTCCTTTTCTAAATTTTGCAATCCAAATTTACTCTAGTGGGTTAAATTACATGGGAGAGTCCTGCCAACTATTTTTTATCAGGTTTTTCTTGTAAAGCAGAAATGACAATGCAGCATAAGTTCCAAGTGTGTAAATGAGAGATCTTTAATGGGCCAAGACCATTTTTTTAAGCAGTTCCCTATGTACTTCCAATCGTCCATTTCAATGGACCACCACAGGGGACCATGGGCATTGTTGATACATTATGGAAAGCAATTGGTTTAATCTTTGGGATTTTACTTCCTTAGAACAAAAGCATACAGAGTTGCTCCTTATGTATATCCTCCTGTTTAGATAGTGAAATCCCCAATGACAAGCGAACATGAAAACAAATGTAAAAGAAACAAGAAGATGAGGGGTCTGCATGCCTGAGTGAAACAGAAAAAATTAGGGATATTTTTCTCATCTTGTCATGGTTATTGAGTGCTGGTAGTTCCTACCTGGATGAGCAGTGGTCCTTTCCCTTTTTGGGGCTTGAGAGATGAGCTACACAGTCGATTTTGCTGGTCCCTGTTTCGGCGACAGTTGTAACCTCTTACTGAAGAAACAGTTCTCAGGCACTTAGACTGAGCAGACATGCAGGGCTGCCTCTGCAAATGAAACAGCAGCAGCAGCAAACTGCACATAGCCTTTATTTCATATTCACTTTCCCAGGGCTTACAATACACTCTCTAGAAATAACTCCACAATATACAATGTAATGCTACTTGGTGATAAAAAAAGATTGAAATTTTGCCATCTTCAACAATATGTATGAAACTAGAGTGTATTATGTTAAGCAAAATAAGCCAGTCAGAGAAAGACAAATATGATTTCACTCATATGTGGATATTGAGAAATTTAACAGATGAACATAGGGGAAGGGAAGGAAAAATAAAATAAAAACAGAGGGAAGCAAACCATAAGAGATTCTTAAATATAGAAAACAAACTGAAGGTTGATGGAGATGTGGTGGGGGTGGGTTAAATGAGTGACAAGCTTTAAGGTCACTTTTTGGGATGAGCACAGGGTGTTATATGTAAGAGATGAATCACTGGGTTCAATTCCTGAATCCAAGACTACACTGTATGTTTAACTTTAGAATTAAAACAAAATAGGAAAAGGATAAGATGAACAAAGAAATGATTAACACAGCTGTGATCTTCAGAATATTCAACCAGCAAGAGGGACTTCTACAAAATGAAAGCTTAAGTGAAGAAAAACAAAACAAAACAAAGCAAAACTAACAAGCAAGCAAGCAAGCAAGCAAGCAAACAAAAAACACTAGACTGTATAATTCCTATTGTCTGATCTACTTAAAACACTCTTCATTAGCCATGCCCAATTCAAAGTTACAGGAAGTGAACCTGATTGATGCAATCCAGGAAGTTTGAACTCTAGGACATAAAATAAGCAGGGGGAATCTAGGCAGGTCAGGAGTACATATTTTACATTTTTCTGTTGTTTCTTCTTGAGACCTTGTCTCATTTTTTTGTCAATGTTTCATAATCTTTTAAGTATTTGGTAAATCATATCTGATTTTCTATTATCTGATAATTACTAATAAATGGAGTATCTATTTTTTTCACTTTTACTATTTTTTGTATTTTTTTTTTAAAATTAATCTTTATTTATTTTTCAGAGAGAGACAGAGTGTGAGTAGGGGAGGAGCAGAGAGAGAGGGAGACACAGAATCCGAAAGCAGGCTCCAGGCTCTGAGCTGTCAACACAAAGCCCAATGCATGGCTCAAACTCATGAATAGAGAGATCATGACCTGAGACGAAGTCAGACACTCAACCGACTGAGCTACCCAGGCGCTCCTATTTTTTTTTTTTAATTTTAATTATGGTATAGTTAACATATGGTGCTATATTAGTTTCAGGTATAGAATATAGTGATTCAAAAATTCATACATCACCCAGTGATCATTACAAGTGAACTCCTTAATCGATGTCCTCCTATTTCAGCTATCCCTCTATTCACCTCCCTTCTGGTAACCATCAGTTGGTTCTCTATAATAAAGATTCTGTTTCTTGGCCCTTCTCTCTCTCTCATTTTCTTTTTCTTTGTTTCTTAAATTCTACATGAGTGAAATTATATGGTATTTGTCTTTTTCTAACAGACATTTCATTTAGCATTACACTCTCCAGCTCTACTCATGTTCCTGCAAATGGCAAGATTTCATTTTTTATTGCTGAGTAATATTCCATTGTATATATAATATATATATTAAGATACACACACACACCACATGTTTTTTTAATTAAAAAATTTACATTTATTTATTTATGATAGGCCTAGAGAGACAGAGCACAAGTCAGGGAGGGGCAAAGAGAAGGAGACAGAATCCAAAGCAGGCTCCAGGCTCAGAGCTGTCAGCACAGAGCCTGACCAGGGATCAAACTCACAAATCATGAGATCATGACCTGAGCTGAAGTTGGACACTTAACCGACTGAGCCACCCAGGTGCCCCTCACCACATCTTCTTAATCCACTTATCTACTGATGGACACTTGGTCTGCTTCCATATTTTAGTTATTATATATAATGCTGCTGTATACATATAGAGGCATATATCACTTTGAATTAGTTTTTTGTGGGTTTTTGGTTGCGGGGGGTAGACAGTAATGCAATTACTGAGTAATATGGTAGTTCTATGTTTAACTTTCTGAGGAACCTCCATAATGTTTTCCACAGTGGCTGCACTTAGAAAGAAACGCATTTTATAAAACTTGGTGCCAACTGACTGGATGTGCAAGCTTGGGGAGTTAGATAGTTTTGATTATTCCTTTAAATAGTATAGGTTATTCATTTTTTAAAATTTTATTGTTTTGGGAATGGGCTTAAGTTTTACATTTCAATTTTTTATCAAATCATTTTTGAAACATTCTATGGATTTTTACCTCTAATCTTTAGTCTTTCAAAATTGTATTTATATTTTTATTTTCATTTATATTTATTTCTTTAACCTTCATAAGTAATTTATGTACAGGTAATTAATATATTTAAAATTTTAAGCATACAAAATCATTTTAAATATTTTACTTTTTCTGTCATATGCATGCACTTTATCACTTTGAAATGATATCTTTCACTTTTCTCATATATAAAAATATACATATAAGAAAGAAACATGTGGTAAACAGCCAAGTCATATGTAGATATAGAATTTGGGTGTACAATTTTCAGTAATTAAATTAAGAAGTCAATCTGATATAAGTTCTAAGTCAGACCACGATCCCTGCTAAAAATAAGGGAAGCCAAACAATAACCCTAGAATAATCATACATTTTCAGAAACTGATTAATAACTGACATTTTTCCAAATTATTTTTATTTCTCCCTGTGGGGGATAAGCTTAGGAATATCCTGGGCTTACATCAATGGAAAAACAAGGCATAAAGAAATACAAAGTCATAAAATGCTCACACCCAAGCTTGGGTGAACCAGATTGGCACTCCAAGAATAGAGGGGTGCAAAGACACCTGGAGAATAGGGAGGCACAAAGATGCCAGGAATAGTGAGGTGCAATGGTACCCCAAAATAGGGAGGGGGTATAGAGACCCCAAAATAGAGAAGGAGAGGCAAAGACCTAAAATAGAAATGGTGCAAAGGTGCCCAATACATAGGAGTGACAAGATTAGATATTCAGGGTGAAAGCACCCCAAATTTAGTATATAGCAGAAAAGCTGCTTTCACAGGAGAATGGGGCCAGGTTAGGTAAATTGGTGAATTGGACTATGAGTCACTGTGCTGAAGGCAAAGCAGCCCAGAGAGGAGATAGTTAACAAAAAAAAAAAAAAAAAGTTACCTTATTAATTACCCTGAGTTTATTCCCCCTATCTGTCTCATATTCTAGGCTAGCAAAGATAAACAGGCATGGCAGTGCCTCCTGTCTGCTGTTAACAACCATCTGCCCATCTGCCCGGTGCCAGGATTTTGTTTTATATTGACCCAAAACCCAAATACTGTATATCTTTTTTTTTTTTTTAATTTTTTTTTCTTTCAACGTTTATTTATTTTTGGGACAGAGAGAGACAGAGCATGAACGGGGGAGGGGCAGAGAGAGAGGGAGACACAGAATCGGAAACAGGCTCCAGGCTCCGAGCCATCAGCCCAGAGCCTGACTCGGGGCTCGAACTCACGGACCGCGAGATCGTGACCTGGCTGAAGTCGGACGCTTAACCGACTGCGCCACCCAGGCGCCCCTGTATATCTTTATTAAAAAAAAAAAAACCCTTTTCCTCAGGTCCCCAAGTTAATGTTCACAGTTTCTTTGTCTCTTTGTGCACACCCATCACGTTTGTAACTTTCTAATCTGAATAAATATAGGGCAAAGACCCTTTTTCAAGGTTCTGTTCTTTTTCCGGGACATTAGCCATCTCTCGTTTTAATGTTGCATCTGCTCTTTTGCTGGCCAAAAGAGAACTTTAGACTAAGAGTCTATGACACTCCCAACTTAGGAAAAACCAGAGAAAGTCAAATATGTACCTCTGGACTGCCTACAGTTTCCACATGGAAGCAGTCTCCAATCAGGGCATACCTGATTATTTTCCTTTTCCCACCATAAAAATTTCCCAGTCAGCCAAGTATATTTGAGTCTCTCCTAAAACAAAAGTAATGTTGGCTGATTTCTTTGTGACTCTTTGTAACAATTTGAATAAATGATTTTACTTTTTTTTTTTTTTCATTTGGTGGCTTTACATTTATTTCCTCAATTAATAGTACTGATGATTTTTTTTAAAATTAACGTTTATTTATTTTTGAGAGGCAGAGAGAGACAAAGTGTGAGCGGGGGAGGGGCAGAGAGAGAGGGAGACACAGAATCTGAAGCAGACTCCAGGTTCTGAGCTGTCAGTAAAGAGCCCTACGTGGGGCTCAAAACAACAAATTGCAAGATCATGACCTGAGCCAAAGTTATACTTCACCCACCGAGCCACTCAGGCACCTCACCGACGAATTAAAAAATAAATGAAACAAATATATATATATATATGCATATATATATATATATATACACATATATATAAATGAATATATATGTATAATTTTTTGATATCTATAGGTGCTATTTACACTTCAAGAAAATTTACAGTGAAAGACATTATTGAAACACCATTATATTTGTGATGTAGTTTTGCAATCTATCACTCATATAATGTGGACTTATATTTAGAGAGTTGTATTGTAAGCTCTGGGAAAGTGAATGGGGTCATTGCTGAAGCGTCAGCAATGCTCTGGTCTCAAGGCTGTCAAACACGATAGCACTATGAGATCCAGAGCCCCATGATACTCCAGGAGGCAATTAAAGAGCAGTCCCACTGTAATGGCCTAGTAGTCCTTGAAACTGCACATTTTCCCTGCCTGCTTTCACTTAAACACCATATGTGTATTTGGTCTGTGTCTGGAGGCTCTTTGTGTTTTCCTATCATGCTTTGAAATTCTTTGATGTTTATCCCTGGAAAACATGAAATAAAGACTGTGTGCCTTTTGCTACTACTGCTGTTTCTCTGGCAGAGGCAGCCCTGCACACCTGCTCCGTCTACTCTTTCTTCAGTGAGAGGCTACAGTATACATGTACATATCGAATTAATTGTTTGAAATTGGTATCGTGTGCGAATCCTTTTAGGTTATCCTATAAGTAAGAATAGAATGTTTTGAGGAATTATAATACAAGTATGTGTATTTGTTTTTTGAATCTGATTCACAGAGGTAATTCATGATTTCTCATGAGATTAGGTTAACCACCAAGGCAGGGACAGCAGCTTTGATACCTCAGAAGGCAACAATACCCAAACAGTATCTTACAGTACAAGTCATGACCAGAACCCTGGGTCTTTTCTGAAGATGTTTTTTAGCAAGTCTAGTGGTTTGGGTATCTAGCACATCACATAGGTGAGAGTGAGAGGATATGGGGGATACCTTGCAATGAGGGGAAAGTGTGTTCAGCCAACCACTCTGCAACCACTCCAGGTGTATTTGTCGTGTATTTGTTGTTAACTCTTCTGGTTGGTTGTTTGTATATCTCTCTTGTTTTTGTTTTTTGTTTTTTTCTGCTCCATCTTGCTTATGTTTCTCAAATTATAATAGTTTTTTTTTAAATACACAGCCTATTTTTTAGTGAATTCTTATTATTTGTTCTTTTTTAAAAAATTTTTTGTTAATGTTTATTGATTTTTGACAGAAAAAGAGACAGAGCGTGAGCAGGGGAGGGGCAAAGAGAGAGGGAGACAGAATCCGAAGCAGGCTTCAGGCTCTCAGCTGTCAGTACAGAGCCCGACGTGGGGCTCAAACCCACAGACCGCGAGATCATGACCTGAGCTGAAGTCGGACACTCAACCGACTGAGCCACCCAGGCGCCCCTTATTATTTGTTCTTAATCACACTCTTGTCATTTATTATATATTATATTCATTTATTATATATTTATACACATTATATATATATATATGATGAGAATTCAAGGTTGTAGCTACATATTTTCTTTTACATTTAAATAGTTTATATAACATATGCAATTGTATGCTTTAGGTTTACCCAGCTGCTCTTTTCTTATGGAGTGCTATTTGGGGAATAATCAGGAATAATCAGGATTTCACTGAGCTTGAACACACCCAAGTTTGTGTAAGCAAGATTAGGTAAATAAAATTAGGTAAACGGGGCAAAGGCCCCAATATAGGACAAAACTACAGGACAACAGAAGACCACTGCTTTCACAGGAAGGAAGGACCAAATTAGGTAAACAGGTAAATAGGGCAATAGAGTGGGCAAAGTTGCCCAGAGTGGAGCTAATTAGCAAAAGAAAGGTGCCTTGTTGACCCTGAGGTAGCATGCTCTGCCTTTCTTGTCCCCTAGGCCAGTTTAAGTAAAAAGAGGTGGGGACTAACGTTTGCTATAAACAAGCTTCCACACAGCACCTGAATCTTGTTTTCTATTGACCCAACCCACATATCTCCAAAACCCCCTTTTCCCCACACCCATGAGTTAATATTCCGGTTTCATTGTCTCTCTGTGCATGCCAATTACACTTGTAAGCCTTCTGATCTTAATAAAAATGGAACAAGGACTCTTATTTCGTGCTCTTTCTCCCTGTGGACATTAGCTTCTCTCGCATTTTCAATCCTGCATCCCGCTCTCTTGCTGGACAAAAGTCAACTCCACACCCAGAGTCTAAGACAGTACCATCATCCAATATAGTAGCCTCTGGCTATGTGAGGTTACTGGCAACTTGAAATGTGGCGACTTTTATGAAGATATGTTTTTTTTTTCAATATATGAAATTTATTGTCAAATTGGTTTCCATACAACACCCAGTGCTCATCCCAAAAGGTACCCTTCTCAATACCCATCACCCACCCTCCTCTACCTCCCACCCCCCATCAACCCTCAGTTTGTTCTCAGTTTTTAAGAGTCTCCTATGCTTTGGCTCTCTCCCACTCTAATCCCCTTTTTTTTTTCCTTCCCCTCCCCCATGGGTTTCTGTTAAGTTTCTCAGGATCCACATAAGAGTGAAAACATATGGTATCTGTCTTTCTCTGTATGGCTTATTTCACTTACCATCACACTCTCCAGTTCCATCCACATTGCTATAAAGGGCCATATTTTGTTCTTTCTCATTGCCCTGTAGTACTCCACTGTGTATATAAACCACAATTTCTTTATCCATTCAACAGTTGATGCGCATTTAGGCTCTTTCCATAATTTGGCTATTGTTGAGAGTGCTGCTATAAACATTGGGGTACAAGTGCCCCCATGCATCAGCACTCCTGTATCCCTTGGGTAAATTCCTAGCAGTGCTATTGCTGGGTCATAGGGTAGGTCTATTTTTAATTTTCTGAGGAACCTCCACACTGTTTTCCAGAGTGGCTGCACCAATTTGCATTCCCACCAACAGTGCAAGAGGGTTCCCGTTTCTCCACATCCTCTCCAGGATCTATAGTCTCCTGATTTGTTCATTTTGGCCACTCTGACTGGCATGAGGTGATATCTGAGTGTGGTTTTGATTTGTATTTCCCTGATAAGGAGCGATGTTGAGCATCTTTTCATCTGCCTGTTGGTCATCCAGATGTCTTCTTTAGAGAAGTGTCTATTCATGTTTTCTGCCCATTTCTTCACTGGGTTATTTGCTTTTCGGGTGTGGAGTTTGATGAGCTCTTTATAGATTTTGGATACTAGCCCTTTGTCAGATATGTCATTTGCAAATATCTTTTCCCATTCCGTTGGTTGCCTTTTAGTTTTCTTGGTTGTTTCCTTTGCTGTGCAGAAGCTTTTTATCTTCATAAGGTCCCAGTAATTCATTTTTGCTTTTAATTCCCTTGCCTTTGGGGATGTGTCGAGTAAGAGATTGCTACGCCTGAGGTCAGACAGGTCTTTTCCTGCTTTCTCCTCTAGGGTTTTGATGGTTTCCTGTCTCACATTCAGGTTCTTTACCTATTTTGAGTTTATTTTTGTGAATGGTGTGAGAAAGTGGTCTAATTTCAACCTGCTGCATGTTGCTGTCCAGTTCTCCCAGCACCATTTGTTAAAGAGACTGTCTTTTTTCCATTGGATGTTCTTTCCTGCTTTGTCAAAGATGAGTTGGCCATACGTTTGTGGGTCTAGTTCTGGGGTTTCTATTCTATTCCATTGGTCTCTGTGTCTGTTTTTGTGCCAATACCATGCTGTCTTGATGATGGCAGCTTTGTAGTAGAGGCTAAAGTCTGGGATTGTGATGCCTCCTGCTTTGGTCTTCTTCTTCAAAATTACTTTGGCTATTCGGGGCCTTTTGTGGTTCCATATGAATTTTAGGATTGCTTGTTCTCGTTTCGAGAAGAATGCTGGTGCAATTTTGATTGGGATTGCATTGAATGTGTAGATAGCTTTGGGTAGTATTGACATTTTGACAATATTTATTCTTCCAATCCATGAGCAGGGAATGTCTTTCCATTTCTTTATATCTTCTTCAATTTCCTTCGTAAGCTTTGTATAGTTTTCAGCATACAGATCTTTTACATCTTTGGTTGGATTTATTCCTAGGTATTTTATGCTTCTTGGTGCAATTGTGAATGGGATCAGTTTCTTTATTTGTCTTTCTGTTGCTTCATTGTTAGTGTATAAGAATGCAACTGATTTCTGTACATTGATTTTGTATCCTGCAACTTTGCTAAATTCATGTATCAGTTCTAGAAGACTTTTGGTGGACTCTATCGGATTTTCCATGTATAGTATCATGTCATCTGCAAAAAGTGAAAGCTTGACTTCATCTCTGCCAATTTTGACCCTTTGATTTCCTTTTGTTGTCTGATTGCTGATGCTAGAACTTCCAACTCTATGTTAAACAACAGCGGAGAGAGTGGGCATCCCTGTCATGTTCCTGATCTCAGGGAAAAAGCTCTCAGTTTTTCCCCATTGAGGATGATGTTAGCTGTGGACTTTCCATAAATGGCTTTATGAAGCTTAAGTATGTTCCTTCTATCCGGACTTTCTCAAGGGTTTTTATTAAGAAAGGGTGCTGGATTTTGTCAAAGGCCTTTTCTGCATCGATTGACAGGATCATATTGTTCATATCTTTTCTTTTATTAATGTGAGGTATCACGTTGATTGATTTGCGAATGTTGAACCAGCCCTGCATCCCAGGAATGAATCCCACTTGATCATGGTGAATGATTCTTTTTATATGCTGTTGAATTCGATTTGCTAGTATCTTATTGAGAATTTTTGCATCCATATTCATCAGGGATATTGGCCTGTAGTTCTCTTTTTTTTCTGGGTCTCTGTCTGGTTTGGGAATCAAAGTAATACTGGCTTCATAGAATGAGTCTGGAAGTTTTCCTTCCCTTTCTATTTCTTGGAATAGCTTGGGAAGGGTAGGTATTATCTCTGCTTTAAACGTCTGGTAGAACTCCCCTGGGAAGCCATCTGGTCCTGGACTCTTATTTGTTGGGAGGTTTTTGATAACCGATTCAATTTCTTCACTGGTTATGGGTCTGTTCAAGCTTTCTATTTCCTCCTGAGTGAGTTTTGGAAGAGTGTGGGTGTTTAGGAATTTGTCCATTGCTTCCAGGTTGTCCAATTTGTTGGCATATAATTTTTCATAGTATTCCCTGATAATTGTTTGTATCTCTGAGGGATTGGTTGTAATAATTCCATTTTCGTTCATGATTTTATCTATTTGGGTCATCTCCCTCTCTTTTTGAGAAGCCTGGCTAGAGGTTTGTCAATTTTGTTTATTTTTTCAAGAAACCAACTCTTGGTTTTGTTGATCTGCTCTACAGATTTTTTAGATTCTATATTGTTTATTTCTGCTCTGATCTTTATTATTTCTCTTATTCTGCTGGGTTTAGGCTGCCTTTGCTGTTCTGCTTCTATTTCCTTTAGGTGTGCTGTTAGATTTTGTATTTGGGATTTTTCTTGTTTCTTGAGATAGGTCTGGACGCAATGTATTTTCCTCTCAGGACTGCCTTCGCTGCATCCCAAAGCGTTTGGATTGTTGTATTTTCATTTTCGTTTCCATATATTTTTTAAATTCTTCTCTACTTGCCTGGTTGACCCACTCATTCTTTAGTAGGATGTTCTTTTACCTCCATGCTCTTGGAGGTTTTCCAGACTTTTTCCTGTGGTTGATTTCAAGCTTCATAGCATGTGGTCTGAAAGTATGCATGGTATAATTTCAATTCTTGTATATTTATGAAGGGCTGTTTTGTGACCCAGTATATGATCTATCTTGGAGAATGTTCCATGTGCTCTCGAGAAGAAAGTATATTCTGTTGCTTTGGGATGCAGAGTTCTAAATATATCTGTCAAGTCCATCTGATGCAATGTATCATTCAGGGCCCTTGTTTCTTTATTGACTGTGTGTCTAGATGATCTATCCATTTCTGTAAGTGGGGTGTTAAAGTCCCCTGCAATTACCACATTCTTATCAATAAGGTTGCTTATTTTTATGAGTAATTGTTTTATATATTTGGGGACTCCCGTATTCGGCGCATAGACATTTATAACTGTTAGCTCTTCCTGAGGGATAGACCCTGTAATTGTTATATAATGCCCTTCTTCATCTCTTGTTACAGCCTTTAATTTAAAGTCTAGTTTGTCTAATACAAGTATGGCTACTCCAGCTTTCTTTTGGCTTCCAGTAGCATGATAAATAGTTCTCCATCCCCTCATTCTCAATCTAAAGGTGTCCTCAGGTCTAAGATGAGTCTCTTGTAGACAGCAAATAGATGGGTCTTGTTTTTTTATCCATTCTGATACCCTATGTCTTTTGGTTGGCGCATTTAGTTCATTTACATTCAGTGTTATCATGGAATGATATGGGTTTAGAGTCATTGTGATGTCTGTATGTTTTATGCTTGTAGCGATATCTCTGGTACTTTGTCTCACAGGATTCCCCTTAGGATCTCTTGTAGGCCTGGTTTAGTGGTGACTAATTCCTTCAGTTTTTGTTTGTTTGGGAAGACCTTTATCTCTCCTTCTATTCTAAATGACAGACTTGCTGGATAAAGGATTCTCGGCTGCATATTTTTTCTGTTCATCACATTGAAAATCTCCTGCCATGCCTTTCTGGCCTGCCAAGTTTCAAAAGAGAGATCAGTCACGAGTCTTATAGGTCTCCCTTTAAATGTTAGGGCACGTTTATCCCTTGCTGCTTTCAGAATTTTCTCTTTATCTTTGTATTTTGCCAGTTTCACTATGATATGTCGTGCAGAAGATCGATTCAAGTTACGTCTGAAGGGAGTTCTCTGTGCCTCTTGGATTCCAATGCCTTTTTCCTTCCCCAGTTCAGGGAAGTTCTCAGCTATAATTTCTTCAAGTACCCCTTCAGCACCTTTCCCTCTCTCTTCCTCCTCTGGGATACCAATTATGCGTATATTATTTCTTTTTAGTGTATCACTTAGTTCTCTAATTTTCCCCTCATACTCCTGGATTTTTTTATCTCTCTTTTTCTCAGCTTCTTCTTTTTCCATAATTTTATCTTCTAGTTCACCTATTCTCTCCTCTGCCTCTTCAATCCAAGCCGTGGACGTTTCCATTTTACTCCGCATCTCGTTTAAAGCATTTTTCAGCTTCTCCTGACTGTTCCTTAGTCCCTTGATCTCTGTAGCAAGAGATTCTCTGCTGTCCTCTATACTGTTTTCAAGCCCAGTGATTAATTCTATGACTATTATTCTAAATTCACTTTCCGTTATATTATTTAAATCCTTTTTGATCAGTTCATTAGCTGTTGTTATTTCCTGGAGATTATTTTGAGGGGAATTCTTCCATTTGGCCATTTTGGATAGTCCCTGTTGTGTTGTGGACCTGCAGGGCACTTCCCCTGTGCTGTGGTGTATAACTGGAGTTGGTGGGCGGGACCGCAGTCAGACCTGATGTCTGCCCCCAGCCCACCGCTGGGGCCACAGTCAGACTGGTGTGTGCCTTCTCTTCCCCTCACCTAAGGGCTGGATTCACTGTGGGGTGGCATGGCCCTCTGGGCTACTTGCACACTGCCGGGCTTGTGGTGCTGGGGATCTGGCGTATTAGCTGGGGTGGGTAGGCAAGGTGCACGGGGGCAGGAGGGGCAGGCTTAGCTGGCTTCTCCTTAGGTGATCCACTTCAGGAGGGTCCCTGTGGCAGCGGGAGGGATTCAGACCCACTGCTGGAGGGGTGGGTTTGCAGAAGCACAGTGTTGGGTGTTTGTGCAGAGCAAGCAAGTTCCCTGGCAGGAACTGGTTCCCTTGGGATTTTGGCTGGGGGATGGGCAAGGGAGATGGCGCTGGCTAGCACCTTTGTTCCCCACCAGCCTGAGCTCTGTCGTCCAGGGGCTCAGCAACTCTCCCTTCCTTTGTCCTCCAGCCTTCCCACTTTCTGAGCAGAGCTGTTAACTTATGACCTCCCAGATGTTAAGTCCTGCTTGCTGTCAGAACACACTCAATGGGGCCCCTCTGCTTTTGCAAGCCAGACTTGGGGCTCTGCTTGGCCGGGGGACAGCCCCTCCACCATGGCTCCCTCCCCCCAGTCCGTGGAGCCTGCACTGCCTGCTGCCCTTCCTACCCTCTTCCCTGGGCCTCTCCTCTTCGCTTGGCTCCAGAGACTCCCTTGTGCTAATCCTCTGGCGGTTTTCTGGGTTATTTAGGCAGGTGTAGGTGGAATTTAAGTGATCAGTAGGACGCGCGGTGAGCCCAGCATCCTCCTATGCTGCCATCTCTGTATTCCTGAAGATATGTTTAAGTATAAAATAATCCACATTGGATTTAGAAGATGTATTCATTTTATTTGTATTACTTTTATTCTTTCTGTTTGTTGAGATTAAAAATAAAATTTATATATGTATTTTTAGTGTGCACTATGATAATTTAATATAATTTTATGACATACTTTTATCAGTTTCTTTAAGAAACCCACTTCATTTATTTTTTGAATGATAGTTTATAATTTTATTTTGTTAAAAGTGACATATATATATATATATATATATATATATATATATACAGTGATGTATGTTAAAGTGGCATATGTAGGGAAAGACAGACAGAGACAGAAAGAGAGACAGAGAATGCTCTTTGGTATAAAGTATTTAATTATAATTAAATGTATTACACATAGCATTTATGTATTTCAAATTTTGTGCTTTCTTGTCAACATTTTTCTGTTTAATTTTTTGTTTCATGTGAACATGTTATGTTATAGATCCAATATGCTTTTCTTATAACCTACATATGATTTTTATTAATAACCAAATATTGCAAAATTAATATTAATTTCATTTATTTATTTTTTTCCTTTTAAAATTTAATTTTAAGTTTAAATTTTAGTTTGTTAACATACAGTGCAATATTAGTTTCAGGAGTAGAATTCAATGATTCATCACTTACATACAACACCCACTGCTACTCACAAGTACCCTCTTTAGTAAACATCACCCATCTAGATCATCCCCCACCTCCCTCCATTGACATGTAGTTTGTTCTCTATCACTATGAGTATCTTGTGGTTTGTTTCCCTCTCTTCACTTCTTCACCTTCTCATATGTTCATCTATGTTGTTTCTTTAATTCCACATGTAAGTAAAATCATACAGTATTTTTCTCTTCCTTTCTTTAACTGATTTATTTTGCTTAGCATGATACATTCTAGCTACATCCACGCTATGCTAATGGCAAGATTAGCCACCATAAAGAATGATATCTTGCTATTAGCATAGCTTAGCAAAATAAGTATACACACACGCACACGCACACACACACACATGCATACATATATGCCACAATTCTTTTTCCATTCATCAGTTGATGGACATTTGGGTTCCCTCCATAGTCCGGCTATTATTGATAATGTTGCTGTAAACATTAAGGTGCATGTACCCCTTCAAAACTGTATTTTTGTATCTTTTGGCTAAAATTCTAGTAGTGTACATGTCTCACATTTAGGTTTTTCATCCATTTGGAATTTATTTTTGTGTATGGTGTAAGAAAGTTGTCCAATTACATTCTGCATGTTGGTGTCCAGTTTTTCCAGCACCATTTGCTAAAGTGATTGTCTTTCTTTTCATTGGATATTCTTTCCTGCTTTGCCAAATATTAGTTGGCCATTTGTTTGTGTTCCTTTCTGGGTTCTCTATTCTGTTCCATTGATCTATGTGTCTGTTTTCATGCAAATACCATATTGTCTTGATGATTACAGCTTTGTAATACAGCTTGAAAATTAGAATTGTGTTGCCTCCAGCTTTGGTTGTAAAAATTGCTTTGGCTATTCAGGGTCGTTTCTGTTTCCATACAAATTTTAGAATTGTTTGTTCTAGCTCTGGAAAGAATTCTGGTATTATTTTGATAGGATTTGCAGTGAATATGTAGATTGCTTTGGGTAGTATAGATTTTTTAACATTTGTTCTTCCAATCCATGAGTATGGAATGTTTTTCCCTTTTATTTGTGACTACCTCATTTTCTTTCATAAGCTTTTTATCATTTTCTATGAATGTATTTTTCATGTCTTTGGTTATGCTTATCCCTACGTATTTTATGGTGTTTAGCGCAATCATAAATGGAAACAATTTCTCTTTCTACTGCTTCATTATTGGTGTATAGAAATGCACTGATTTCTGGACATTGATTTTATATCTTGAAAATTTGCTGAGTTCTTGCATCAGTTCTAGCAGTATTTTGATGCAGTCTTTTGGGTTTTCCACATAGGGTATCATGTCCTCTGTGAAGAGTGAAATTTTGATTCCCTCCTGCCATTTGGGATACATTTTATTTCTTTTTGTTGTCTGATTGCTGAAGCTAGGAATTCCAACACTATGTTGAATAACAGTGGTGAGAATGGACATCCCTGTTGTGTTCCTGAATTTATGGGGACAGTTCTCACTTCTTCTCCAATGAGGATTATATGCTATGGGACTTTCATATACGGCCTTTATGATCTTGAAATATGTTCCTTCTAACCCTGCTTTCTTGAGGGTTTTTATCAAGAAAAGTTGCTGTATTTTGTCAAAAGCTTTTTCTGCATCTATTTGAGAGGATCATGTGGTTCTTATCATTTCTTTTATTACATGATGTATAACATTGACTTGTGGATATTGGACGAGTGCTGGATCCCAGGAATAAATCTCATTTGTTTGTGGTAAATAATTCCTTTAATATATTGTTAGATCCAGTTTGCTAGTATCTTGTTGAGAATTTTTCCATCCATGTTCTTCCTGGAAATTGGTCTGTAGTTCATTTTAGTGAGGCTTTTTTGTGGTTTGGGAATCAACGTAGTGCTGGCCTTGTAGAATGAGTTTGGGAGTTTTCCTTCCACTTCTATTTTTTGGAACAGCTTCAAAAGAATTGGCATTAAGTCTTCTTTAAATGTTTGGTAGAATTTGCCTGGAAAGCCATCTGGCCCTAGACTTTTTGTTGTTGTTGTTGTTGTTGGGAGATTTTTGATTACTTATTCAGTGTTATTACTTGTTCTGGGTCTGTTCAAATTTTCTATTTCTTTCTGTTTCAGTGTCAGTACTTTATACGTGTCTACGAATTTGTCTGTTTCTTCAAGATTGTCCATAATTGTTTGTATTACTGTGGTGTTAGTTGTAATTTCTCATCTTTCATTTGTTATTTTATTTATTTGAGTAATTTCCTTTTTCTTTTTGATCAATCTTACTAGGTGATTATCAATTATGTTAATTCTTTCAATTAATCAGCTCCTTCTATCATTGATCTTTACCTCTGTTTTTTTTTTTTTTTTTGATATTATTGTTTCCTGCTCTAATTTTTATTATTTACTGATTTCTGCTGGTTTTGGGGGCTTTACTTTCTGTTTTCTATTTTTCCAGCTCTTTCAGGTGTAAGGCTAGGTTGTGTATTTGAGACCTTTCTTCCTTCTTTAGGGGGACCTGGATTGCTACATACTTCCCTTTTATGAACAAAATTGCTGCATCTGAGAGGTTTTGAGATGTCATGTTTTCATTTTTGTGGGCTTCCATGTGCTTTTCAATTTCCTCTTTAATTTCTTGGTTAATCCATTAATTATTTAGTATGATGTTCTTCTTTAGTCTCCAAATATTTATGCTGTTTCCAAATTTTTTCTTGTGGTTTATTTTGAGTTCATAGCGTTGTGGTCTAAAAATATGTAAGGTATGATCTCAATCTTTTTGTACTTGTTGAGGTCTGATTTGTGACCCAGTATGTTCCATGTGCACTTGAGAAGAATGTGTATCTGGTGTTTTAGGATGAAATATTCTGCACATATTGATTAACTCCATCTCGTCCAGTGTATCATTCAAAGCCATTGTTTTCTTATTGATTTTTTTGCTTAGATGATCTGTCCATTGATATGAACTATGATACTCACAAAAATGATAACTTTAAATATAATGCTAAAGCAAATTTTTGTCTAAATAAAAAAAAGTAAGTTTAGTACTTTAAATAAATGTAACAAAAGAGATTTTTTACAATAAGGCCAGTTAGTGTGTATTAAATATATTCACGTTTATGGAATGAAAGAAAAAAAACTGAATAAGTATTTATAAAAAGGAAAAATCCCCCTCATCCAACAGAACTCACTTTAGACTCTCTCTCAATCTCTCTCTCTCTCTCCCTCCCTCTCTATCTCTCTCTCCCTCTCTCTCCCTCTGACTCTCTATCCTGCTTGCCTATATATATATATATATATATATGTATTTGAGCTATTGCTTATTTTTGAAATAATAGATATATATTTTCAATATTGCAAGGGAAAAAGGGGAATGACAGTATATCTCAATTCAATGCAATGCTAAGGAAAATGTACAGAAGTAATAAAATTGAAGGTAAAAATAAATTTGTATAGTCAAATTAAGAGGGAGGAGGAGTTAAGATGGCAGAGTACTAAGGGGACCCTGGGCTTATCTCTTCCATCCAGCACAACAAGATTGATATCAAACCATTTTGGACACCTCAGAAATCAATCTGAGTATCAATGGTACAATCTGCACAATTTGAGGGACAGAACTAGCCACACATGTGGTGTGGAGAGGTGAATTGGAGAAGAGAGAAGTTCAGTGCCACAGAGGGCAGGGAGTCACTTTCTTAGGAGAAAGTCAGAGGAGAAGAGAGCAGTGCATTGGGTTTGTGCAAGAAAGAACTCCTCCTGAAAGAAGTTAGAAAGAGTAAGACCATTCGCTGGGGACTGCAGAAGAAAACTGTTCCCCAAAACCATTGGTGGGGGAAAAGAAGATTTCAATACCATTAGTGTTTTGTTGTTGTTGGTGTTTTGTATTTTTTTGTTTGTTTTTTTGTTTTTCTTTTTATAAACAGTGGAACACAGAGTCTGAAGTTTCAGTGGTAAACCCCTGCTGGTGCTCTGGTTAAGAAGCAGGGCTGAGCCCCAGGAGTGGGCAGTGTGGTTGGAGAATCTTCTGGGTCACTCAAGAAGAAGTGGTTCCCCTACCTTGAGTGAAGTTGGTGTGATCTCTCTGCTGACAAAAGACCAGGTGGGCACCATAACCACAATGTGCCCTCATATAGGAACAAAGATGCTAGCTAAGGGCAATGAGCTCTGGTGCTGTGTGTTGTGATTTAACATTAACTCAGAGCTTCTGCCAATGTGCAGTGGTGCAACTGTTTCCTGGAGCAAACTGGCCCTGACCACAATGTGGGAAGATACTCCCTGAGAAGAACACTGTGGGTCCTAACCTCAGGGGTCTCTGAAGTGGTTTTTGAAATACATTTGTGCCATAGATAACACTCTATAGAGTGGCACCACCTGGCAGACTGACAGCTCAGACACAGACAGGGAAAGACAAGGAGCTGACTGAAGCAGAGGACACAGGAAGGGTGACTGATCCAGTGTCTGTGAGGGCGCAAACGTCCCCCGCCCACACTGCTGTGAAGACTAGAGAGTGGAGGGGCGCCTGGGAGGCGCAGTTGGTTGAGCGTCCGACTTCAGCCAGGTCACGATCTCGCGGTCCGTGAGTTCGAGCCCCGCGTCAGGCTCTGGGCTGATGGCTCGGAGCCTGGAGCCTGTTTCCGATTCTGTGTCTCCCTCTCTCTCTGCCCCTCCCCCGTTCATGCTCTGTCTCTCTCTGTCCCCAAAATAAATAAACGTTGAAAAAAAAAAAAAAAGACTAGAGAGTGGGGAGAAACCATTTTCATGATTAGTGCACCAACACTAATTGACCCCAGTGAGTTAAACTGTGCTTTAGGTGGATAATGGAGTCGGTTTACACCAAACCCCACCCCTTTTGCCCTCCAAGCATATCTCCACTAGTGTAAGTCAGCCTGAGAATCAGAGCAGCAGACCCCTTATCCAGAAGACCAACATATATCCCTTCCATGAGCTTAGTATACTGACCATAGACTGTTGCTAAGTTTCAGCTCTAGGGGATGCTGAATCTAGCTTCACTTGGATTTATTTGTTTGTTCATTTTATTTTGTAGTTGTTACTGCATCTGTTTTATTTTTGTTGTAGTGTTTTTTCTTCTTTTCTTTTTGTTTCTTGATACAGAAAGAGTAAACTAAAAATATCATTTTATTTTGTTTTATTTTTTTCATGTTTTAAATTTTAACTCTTATTTTTTCCCTTCTTTTCATTTTCCCTTTTTTCTATCAACCTTCTCTTACCATAGTCTGGTTGTTATACACCTAGAATCTAACTTGCTGTATTTGATTTTAAAAATATTGTTATTATTATTGTTTTTGGTTTTCTTCCTCCAAAATGGCAAGTCAAAAGATTCACCTCAAAATAAAGAACAGATAGAAATGACAGCCAGAGATTGTCAACGAATATATAAGTAAGATGTCTGAACTAGAATTTAATACAATGATTATAAGGATACTAGTTGGGCTTAAAGAAAACATAGAAGACACCAGAGAATCCATTTCTACAGAGATAGAAGAACTAAAATCTAGTCAGGCTGAAATTTAAAATGCTATAACCAAGATGTAAACCCAATTGAAGGCCATAAAAAAAGGATGAATGAAACAAAAGAGCAAATTAGTGCTGTTTAAGATAAAAATATGGGAAATAATGAAGGTGAAAAGAAGAGAAAAACAACAGGCAAGAAGGCAGACTTAGGAAACTAAGCAATTTATTAAAACATAATAGTCATATCATAGGGGTCACAGGATATAAAGCCAACAGAAGTCTGTTGAATTTCTATAGACCAATAATAAAACAACAGAAATAAGAATCAAAAGAATTGATTCCATTTGCAATTTCACCAAAAACAATAAGATACTAAGAATAAACTTCAATAAATAGGCAAAAGATTGATATTCCAAAAGCAATAGAACACTTATGAAAGAAATTGAAGAGGAACCACACACACACACACACACACACACACACACACAGATAAAAAAGCATTCCATGCTTATGGATTTGAAGAACAAACATTGTTAAAATGTCTATACTACCCAAAGCAATCTACACATTTAATGCAATCCCTATCAAATTACCACAGCAATTTTTGCAAAGCTAGAACAAACAGTCCTAAAATTTGTATGGAACCAAAAAGGTCTCTAATAGGTAAAACGATCCTGAAAAAGAACAACAAAAATGAAGGCTTCACAATTCCACATTTCAAGCTATATTACAAAGCTGTAATCATAAAGACAATGTAGTACTGCCACAAAAATACCCATATATCAATGGAACAGAATAGAAAGCCCAGAATTGGACCCACAACTATATGGTCAACTCATCTTCAATAAAGCAGGAAAGAATCTCCAATGGAAAGAAGATGGTTTCATGAACAAATGATGTTGGGAAAACTGGATAGTGATGTTCAGAAGAATTAAACTGGAGCACTTTCCTATAACATATGCAGAAATAAATTTAAAATGGATGAAATTCCTAAATGTGCAAAAGGAACCATCAAAATCCTAGAGGAGAACACAGAAAGAAATATCTTTCACATTTATAATACACTAGAGTGTATTATGATAAGCAAAATAAGTCAATCAGAGAAAGAAAAACATCATATGATTTCAATCATATGTGGAATTTAAGAAACAAAACACATGAATATAGGGGAAGGGAAACAAAAATTAGATAAAAACAGAGACAGCAACAAACCATAAGGTACTCTTTTTTAAAATTTTTTTTAATGTTTATTTTTGAGACAGAGAGAGACAGAGCATGAATGGGGGAGGGTCAGAGAGAGGGAGGCACAGAATCTGAAACAGGCTCCAGGCTCTGAGCTGTCAGCACAGAGCCCGACACGGGGCTCAAACTCATGGACTGCAAGATCATGACCTGAGCTGAAGTTGGCCACTGAACCAACTGAGCCACCCAGGCGCCCCCATAAGGTACTTTTAAATACAGAGAACAAACTGAGAATTACTGATGGGGTGTTGGATAGGGGGATGGGCTAAATGGGTGATGGACATTAGGAAGGGCACATGTTGGGATGAGCACTGGGTGTTATATGTAAGTGATGAATCACTAAATTCTATTCTTGAAAGCATTATTTCACGGTATGTTAACTAGCTTGCATTTAAATTCAAATAAGAAAGAAAGAAAAAAAGAAAGAAAGAAAGAACTATCAACTGCCTATTTACTATTATCTATGCTCAAGTAATTTTGCAACCAATATTTTTATTTCTAGTCTTCACCCAACTTTTTAAACCAATTTATTTACATGTGCAATATGTATTTATTTTCTAGTTTATATATTTGGGAGTTAATTTAGTGATACATTGTACAGGATTTCTTTCTACATCCAAACATGTGTTAAATTGATTTCTTTTCTAAAGGTTTAGATATTTATTTATTTTTTATTTATTTATTTGATTTCATGCTTAATGTGGAGCTTGAACTCATGACCCTGATATCTAAAGTTAGATGCGGGGCGCCTGGGTGGCGCAGTCGGTTAAGTGTCCGACTTCAGCCAGGTCACGATCTTGCGGTCTGTGAGTTCGAGCCCCGCGTCAGGCTCTGGGCTGATGGCTCAGAGCCTGGAGCCTGTTTCTGATTCTGTGTCTCCCTCTCTCTCTGCCCCTCCCCCGTTCATGCTCTGTCTCTCTCTGTCCCAAAAATAAATAAACGTTGGAAAAAAAAAAAATTAAAAAAAAAAAATAAAGTTAGATGCTCTACTGACTAAGTCAGCCAGGAGTCCCTAAGAGTTTAAGGTTTTATTTAGTTTTTTTAAAGTTTTATTTATTTATTTTGAGAGAGCACAACTGGGGTAGCGACAGAGAGAGAGGGAGACAGAATCCCAACCAGCACAGAGCCCGATGCTCGGCTTGATCTCACAAGCCATGAAATCGTGACCTGAGCCAAAATTAAGAGTTAGATGCTTTGCTGACTTAGTCATGCAGGTGCCCCAAAGTTTAGGTTTTAAATGACTTATCCTCCCTTTCCTGTGTCCACACTGTTGCCCTCAGTACAGAAATAATTTTCCCTTGTCTACATGCCTCCATGCCCCCGTGTTGATGAAAAATTTTATTTTATTTCATTTGTCCTTTATAGGTAATCTGCATTTGGGTATGTATTTTAAATGTATGCTTTATCTATTAGGTTTTAAACAGATAGATATAGAGATAGAGATAAAAATTAAAGTATATATTTATATATACATATATATTGTTCTACATTTTTTTTTCAAAATCTTTAAAAGTTTCTGCACTGCAAAGGAAAAAAATCAACAAAACTAAAAGGCAGCTGATGGAATGGGAAAAGATATTTTCAAATGACATATCCGATAAAGGGCTAGTATCCAAAATCTATAAAGAACTCACCAAATGTCACACCCAAAAAAACAAATAAGCCAGTGAAGAAATGGGCAGAAGACATGAATAGACACTTTTCTAAAGAAGACATCCAGATGGGCAACAGGCACATGAAAAGATGCTCAACGTCACTCTTCATCAGGGAAATACCAACCAAATCCACACTGAGATACCATCTCACGCTGGTCAGAGTGGCTAAAATGAACAAATCAGGAAACTAAAGATGCTGGAGAAGATGTGGAGAAACGGGAACCCTATTGCACTGTTGGTGGGAATGCAAACTGGTGCAGCCGCTCTGGAAAACAGTGTGGAGGTTCCTCAAAAAATTGAAAATAGATCTACCCTATGACCCAGAAATAGTACTGCTAGGAATTTACCCAAGGGATACAGGAGTGTTGATGCATAGGGACACTTGTACCCCAATGTTTATAGCAGGAGTTTCCACAATGGCCAAATTATGGAAAAAGCCTAAATATCCATCAACTGGCAAATAAAGAAGATTTGGTCTATATTTACAATGGAATACTACTTGGCAATGAGAAAGAATGAAATCTGGCCTTTTGTAGCAATGTGGATGGAACTGGAGAGTGTTATGCTAAGTGAAATAAATCAGGCAGAGAAGGAGAGATACCATATATTTTCACTCATAGGTGGATTCTGAGAAACTCAGCAGAGGACCAGGGAGGAGGAGAAGGGGGAAAAAAAGGTTACAGAGAGGGAAGGAGGCATACCATAAGAGACTCTTAAATACTGAGAACAAACTGAGGATTGATGGGGGGTGGGAGGGAGGCAAAAGTGGGTGATGGGCATTGAGGAGGGCACCTTTTGGGATGAGCACTGGGTGTTGAATGGAAACCAATTTGACAATAAATTTCATAAAAATAAATAAATAAATAAGTAAATAAATAAATAAATAAATAAGGCATTAGGGCCTCTAAACACACAAACACACAAAATCTCACCAATGATTTCTTTAAATATCATTTATCTAGCATGATTTCAATTCCTTTATATATGCCACAAAGTAGTATGTACACTCACATACACACACACACACACAAGATACATAATTATATAAACATTGATGTCTTGCTTTATCAACATTTTTTTGAAAAACAATTTTTGTGTGTTTATAAATGTTAAAATACTATTTGTTCTATGACAAACTCATCTCAAAATATCAGGAATTTTGAAAACTATGCTAAGTGAAACTTCAGTAATTAACTGCTCTTATAGGTGCTGTATATTTTCACTCATATTTATTTAAAAAAAAATAAACAACAGGGTGCCTTGGGGGCTAGTCTGTTAAGTGTCCAACCCTTGATCTTGGCTCAGGTCATGATCTCACCATTTATGGGTTTGAACGGTGGCTCTGTGCTGACAGCATGGAACTGGTTGTAATTCTCTCTCTCTTTCTGTGTGCCCCTATTCAACTTGTGCTGTCTCTAAATAAACATATAAATACAAATTCAAAAAATTAAATAAATAATATATTAAACTTAATAAACTCAAAATATAAATCAAGAAATTTGTAAAACTTTGACAACAGTCTATGAAAACTAGGAAGAACATGGAAATTAAAATATATATATGTAAGAAAAATTTGATAAATAAAGCAATTATGTAAGACAGATAAGGCATTCTTAGAATTTCTAATAAATACATATTTTTAAAAAGTATCTGGCAAAAATATCTGATGGTATTCACACACACACACACACAAGTAATTAATTAATTAGTTAAATAAAATAAGTACCCACCAACAAAAATCACACTGGAAGAGCTCTGGAGAACAAAGAGACTACCAAAAGTAAGTAGAGCACAAAAACTGAGGACGAAACTATAGAAAAGCATACCAACCATTTTTGTCTGTGTTTTCCTAACCCTTAACCTGGTATGACTCAGTTCCAGAAAGTATTCCCTTGGTCATTACTTTCCTCACAAGGAAAAAGGGGATCAGGGGACAATAGCCTTTTCCATGAAGGACTTTAGCAATGTTGCCACTTCCTTTGACACTTGCAGCTTTGGTAAACAAGATCCCCCATAATCTATGCCTGTGCTGACTTCAGCTATTGGAGATATGCAAAGCAATGCCACTGTGGCCCCATAGAGACCCAAGCACTGCAATTTACTTACATCATGACTTCGTGCTGATCCACAAGTGAAAGTCTTTCTCACAGAGGGCAGTCCTTAAAACTTGAAAAAGATGACTACTCTTTCAAATAATCAGACATAACCATAAGTCTATAAAGAAATAAGAAATCAAGGAAACATGTCACCACCTAAGAAACATAATGAATTAGCTAAAATAGGGATGTATAACGTAACTATCAAATTTAAAAACAACCATTTATTATTACTTTTTTTGTTTGTTTATTTGTTTGAAAGAGAGAAAGAGAGAGAGAGTGTGAAAATGGGGGAGAGGGGCAAAGGGAAAGAGAGAGAATCTAAAGCATGCTCCACATTCAGTGTGGATCCCAATATGGGGCTGGATTCCACAACCCTGGGATCATGACCTGAGCCAAAAATCAAGAGTTGGACACTCAACTGAATAAACATCTAGGCACCCATCAACAATTGTTTTAATGAAAATTAGTAAGATATAAAGGTTTAGAGATAGACGAGTCAATAAAATCAGGAAAATGATACATAGACAAGATGTTAAGTTCAACAAAAGGATAGAAATCTTAAAAAAAGAAACTACAGAAATTCTGTAGTTGAGGAATACAATGTATGAAGTGAAAAGTACAATACAATGATTCACACTTGAGTAAGCAGGAGAAGGAACCTGTGAACATGAAGGCAAGTCATTTGAAACTATCTATGCAGAGTAGGAAAAAATTAAATAAATTTGAAGAATAGAGGAGATAAGGAGCAACATCAAGAAAGCTAACAGTAGTTTTATGGGAATCTGAAAAAAGAGAAGAGAGATTTTAAAAAAAAAGGAACAGAAAGATTTTTAAAAACATAATAATATTGGCTGAAAACTTTCCAAATTTTTGTGAGGAAATGGACATCCCAATTCTTGAAGTACTAAAGTCCCCCAAAATAGGATTAAAACAAATAAGAATAAAATAAGAAATACTATAATCCCAAGCTTAATATCAACAAGGAAAAGGAAATTTTCAATGTCACCAGAGAAAAATAAATAATCACAAATATGAGAAACCCATAGGCTATTGTCAGATATGTTAGCATTCCTTTACAGGTAGAGGGGAGAAGGAAATAATATTTTTGAAATATTGAAAAAATATATGTTAAACAAAATATTCTACCTGCCAAAATTATATTTTAAATATATATAAGAGATAAAGTCTTTCCCAGACCAACCAAGATAAACTCAGAAAGCTTATCACAACTAGACCTGCTTTACCAGAAATTCTTAAAGAAGCTCTTGAAGGGGCTACTGGTTGGCTCATCTGGTAAAAGATGCAATTCTTGATCTCAGGGTCATGAGTTCAAGCCCTATGTTGGGCGTGGAGACTATTTAAAAAAATAAAATAAAATAAAATAAAATAAAATAAAATAAAATAAAGAACCTCTTCAGTTTGAAGGAAAAAATGAGAAAGAGCAGCAGGAAAGCATATGGAAACATAAATCTCTCTCATAAAGGTAAATATATAGATAAATACAAAATAATTAACACTATGAAGATAATGTAAGAATTACCTTTAATCCATATATAAAAGTTAAAAGGTAAAATTTTGTTCATTTATACATAATATAAAAAGAAGCAAATTCTCATTATAAGAAAACAAAATGTGTGGGCCGAGTAAAATATGGAGAATTTTATACAATTAAAGTTAAGTTTTTATAAACTTAAAATTAATGGTTATACCTATAAAACTCTTTCCGTAATCTTTGTAACCTAAAGTACACAAAAAAAGTAATTAATATACACACACAAAAGAGGAAAAAAATCAAGGCAAATCATAGGCAGAAAATAATTTAAAAATGGCAATAGTAAGACCTCACCTATCAATAACTACTTTAAATGTAAACTAGTTATATTCACTAATTAAAGGCATAGAGTAGAGAGGAAGAGGCAGAGTAGTAGGAGGTCCCTAGGCTTCCATCATCCCTCAAACACAACAAGATAAATATGAAATTATTCTGAATGACCAATAAATAGATCTGAGGACTGACAGAACTAGAGGAAGAGAGGAGGAAAGTAGGAGGTACACACACAAGGCTTTGGGGAGAAACGGATTGCAGGTGCTGCAAAGGTGAAGGGACTGTGGTCACAGATATAGGAGGGAGGGAGGAAGAGAGAGAGAGAGAGACAAGTTCACAGGGCATCACACAACAAAATAATTATTCCCTGGAGCCATTGACTGAGGAAATGAGAGGGACTTATTTTTGTAAATTTTTATAAGTAGCTGTGGCTGATGTGGAACCCCGAGGGCACTGCAGTGCTCCTGTGGAGTTAGACCAGGGGCAGACTATGCAATCTGAGGATGCCCTGGGATAAACTGGTAGAGATGGTTCCCCCTTCTTGGAGAGCAACTGGAGAGGTGGCATTGCTTCTTTGCGGACAAAAGAGCGAGCTGGTGCCATTTCCTTCCCCTGCCCTTAGTGTAGGTCCTGAGTCATCTGTCCAGGGTGGAAAACTCTAAACTGGCTCTTTGCTGCACTTTAATCCAACTCCACAGTTCTGAGCTTTGGTGCAACTGCCCTTCTGGGACAAAACTGCATCATTCCCAGCATGGAGAGACCCTCCCTCAGAGAACAAGTATGGGTCGCTCCCATGCCACGTCCTAATCTTTGGAGTTTTAAAACTCAACTGACCTGCCTGGTATAGACCCCAACGTGCACTGTGCTGCCTGTTTGGCAGATGGCTTAGACACAGAGAGGGTGAAGGCAGGTATCCAAGGGACACCTAGGGCACATGAGAGGAGTGTTAATTCCTCTGGAAGGATTTCCCAGAGAGTAGAAGGTGCAAACTCCCTTATCTATGCACTAGAGGGCTGGCTGGCTCCGTTTGTCTCTCCCATTCCTTAGGATAAATTAACTTTGATAAGCAGCACAGCACCAACAGTGACTGCCTAAACCCTGTGCATTAAGACCTACACACATGTGCCATGTTAGTGCTGCTTTTCTCCAGTAAGTGTGCCTGAAAACCAGAGCAGTGAGCACCATCTCCAGAAAACTAACACAAACCCCCATGCATGCACCACCTCTACTTACCATAGAGTCCTGAAAAACATCAGCTCTAGTGGAAATAGCATCAGGTCTCTTTTAACAAGCAGACCAGAGCACACATATTTATTTATTTATTTATTTATTTATTTATTTATTTAATTTTTTTTTTTTAACATTTATTTATTTTTTTGAGACAGAGAGAGACAGAGCATGAACGGGGGAGGGGCAGAGAGAGAGGGAGACACAGAATCGGAAACAGGCTCCAGGCTCTGAGCCATCAGCCCAGAGCCCGGCTCCAGGCTCTGAGCCATCAGCCCAGAGCCCGACGCGGGGCTCGAACTCACGGACCGCGAGATCGTGACCTGAGCTAAAGTCGGACGCTTAACCGACTGTGCCACCCAGGCGCCCCCAGAGCACACATATTTAAAACTCACCACACTCTGACCAGTTTCAAAACACTCCATATTGGATGAGGGAAAAAGCAACCAAAACACAGCCTTAGAGTGCACACAGGATACATGAGAAACAGTTCCTAAAGTGCCAGGGCTTGGGTATTATGTGACTTATTCTTGATAAAACCATTACTCTTTAGCAGGAAACATAACAGGTTTTCCTAACACAAAGAAGAATACAGAGGGCTAGATAAAAACGCCACGGTGGAGAAATTCTTCCCCAAATAAAGAACAACAAAAGTCACAGCCAGGGATCTAATCATAACTGATCTAAGTCCTATGCCTGATCCAGAATTTAACTCAATAATCATAAGGATACTAGCTGGGTTTCAGAATAGCATTGAAGACACCAAAGAGTCCATGACCACAGAGATAAAAGACTTAAAAAGTAGTCAGGCTGAACTAAGAAAACCCACAACAACCGAGATTTAAAATTTACTGGATGTAGTGACCACAAGGATAGAAGTAGAGGAACAAATAAGTGATGGAGAAGACAAAATTATGGGAAATAATGAAACTGAAAAGAAAAGGGAAATTAAAAGGCTACAAAAGTAGTCTTACAGAAATCTGTGATTCCTTGAAGTGTGTTAACACTTGTATCATAGGTGTCCCTGAAGAAGAGAGGGAAAGGGGACAGAATGTTTATGTGAGAAAATTGTAGCTGAAAACTTCTATAATCTGGGGACAGAAGACATTCAAATCCAGGATACACAGAGAACTCCCATCAAAATGAGTAAAAGCAGGCCAATACCCAGACATACCACAGTTAAATTTGCAAAGTACAGGGATAATGAAAAATCCTAAAAGATGCAAGACAATAGAAATCCCTAACTTACGAGGGAAGACACATAAGTTAGAAGCAGATGTCTCCAAAGAAACATTGCAAGCAAGAGTGGCATGAAGCTCCCAATGTGCTTCATGAAAAAACTCTGAAGCCAAAAATACTCTACCCAGTAAGGCCATTGTTCAAAATAGAAGGAGAGAAAGAGTTTCCTAGACAAACAAATACTAAAGGAGATGTTAATCACTATAGCAGCCCTGCAAGAAATATTAAAAGAAACACTTTGGGAATGAAAGACCAAAAGTTAAAAAGACTGGAAAGGAACAGAAAACTTTTCCAGCAACATTGATTTAACAAGTAATATATGTCACTAAATATCTATCAATAATTGTTATGAATGAAAATGGATTATTTTCTGCAATCAAAAGACATAGAGTGTAAGAATGGATTAAAAAAAAATCTATATACTGCCTACAAGAGACTCATTTTGGATTAAAGACACCTGCAGATCAAAAGTGAGAAGATGGAGAACCATTCATCATGCTAATCAGCATCAAAAGAAAGACAAGTAGCCATATTTATATTAGACACAGTAGACTTTAAACCCAAGACAGTAACAAGAGATGAAGGGCACTATATCACAATAAAGGGGTCTATCCAACAAGATCTAACAACTGTAAATATTGATGCCCCCAAAATTGAATCATTTGAATGTCAAAATCAATTAATAACAAACATAAAGAAACTCAATAATACTAATACAATATTATAGGGACTTTAGCACCCCTTTTACAGCAATGGAGAAACCATCTAGGTGGAAAATCAACAAGGAAACAAAGGTTTTGAGTGACATACTGGACCACATGGACTTAAAAGATACATTTAGGACATTTAATCATAAAGAAGGAAAAAAATATTCTTTTTTTAAGTGTACATGGGACATTCTCCAGAATGTATCACATACTAGGTCACAAATCAGACCTCAACAAGTACAAAAATATTAATATCAGACCATGCATGTTTTCCAGCCACAATATTATGACACTTGAAATCAACCAAGAGAAAAAAAATTGGAAGATCACAAATACATGGAAGGTAAATAACACCTTACTAAGGAATTACTAGGTGCCTAGGAAATTAAGAAATAAAAATACACGCAAAAAAATAAAACTAGAAACATGATAGTCTAAAACTTTTTGGATGTATCAAAAGCGAACATAGGAAGAAAGTACATATCGATACAGACCTACCTCCAGAAGCAAGGAAAATCTCAAATTTGCAACCTAACCTTACAGCTTCAGGACTTAGAAAAACAACAACAGCAACAACAACAGTAGAATAGATCAATGAAAGCAGGAGCTAGTTCTTTGAAAAAAATAATAAAATTGATAGCTCCCTAGCTGTAATTATCAAAAAGAAAAGAGAAATGACCCAAAATAGTTAAAATCATGAATGAGAGAGATCACAACCAACACCACAGAAAAACAAGTATAAAAGAAAATTATGAAGCATTGAGCATCAATAAAATTGGCAAACTGGAAGAAATGAATAAATTCCTAGAAATATATAACCTACCAAAACTGAAACAGGAAGTAATGGAAAACTTGAAAAGACCCATAACCAGGAAAGAAATTAAATCAGTAATCAATAACCTCCTAATAAACCTCCTAATAAATTTCAGGGCCAGACAGATTCCCAGGGGAATTCAACCAAACATATAAAGAGTAGTATCTATTCTTCTCACTCAAACTGTCTCCAAAATACATACATACATACATATATACATACATACATGTATAAATACATAAATACATAAGTATAAAAAAAGTAAAGAAAAATAAATCAAAGGAAAACATCAAAACTCATTTTATGAGCAGTATTATGTTGATTCCAAAGTCAGGCAAAGACCCCACTAAAAGAGAAAATTACTAGGGCACCTGGGTTGCTCAATCGGTTAAGTGTCTGTCTTTGGCTTAGGTCAGGATCTCACAGTTTGTGAGTTCAAGCCCCACATTGGGCTTTGTGCTCACAGCTCAGAGCCTGGACCCTGCTTTGGATTCTGTGTCTCCTTCTCTTTCTGCCCCTCCTCCACTCATGCTCTGTCTCTCTCTCAAAAATAAATAAGTATTAAAAAATATTAAAAGAATTGTTGGCTAATATCACTAATGAACATAGATGTAAAAAATCTCAATAAAATACTAGCAAATCATATTGAACAGAGAACATTAAAAACATCATTCACACAAGTGGGATATAATTCTTCGTTCCAAGAGGGGTTCAATATTTACAAATCAATCAATGTGGTACACAACATTAATTAAAATAAAACGATAAGAACCATATGATCCTCTAAACAGGTGCAGAAACAGCATTTGACAAAGTACATAATACATTCTTGATAAAACAAACAAGCAAACAAAAAAACCCTCAACAAGTAGGAATAGACAAAACATACCTTAACATCACAAAGAGCATATATGAAAAACACACAACTAATATCATCCTTAATAGGGAAAACATGAGAGTTTTTCTTCTATGGTTAGGAATAAGACAGGAGTGTCTACTGTTACCAGTTATTTAATATAGTACTGGAAGTCCTAGCTTCAGCATTCAGACAACAAAAAGAAATAAAATCCATGCATATTTGCAAGGAAGAAGTCAAACTATCACTATTTGCACACAACATGATACTCGGTGCAGAAAATCTCAATGAGCTCACCAAAAGAATGGCTAAAACTTATACATGAATTCAGCAAAATTCCAGGATGCAAAATAAAGGTACAGAAATCGGATCCGTTTCTATACACCAATAATGAAGCAGCAGAAATAGGAACCAAGGAATTAATACCATTGTCAATTGCACCAAAAACAAAAACAAAAACAAAACATAAGAAATCTAAGAATAAACCTAACATAACAGGTAAGGGATCTGTATACCTAAAACTATAAAACACTAATGAAAGATATTAAAGATGACACCAAGAAATGGAAAATAATACCATGTTCATGGATTGGAAGAAAAATATTGTTAAATGTCTATACTACCCAAAGCAATTGCCACATGTAGTGAAATCCTGATCATACTGCAACCAGCATTTTTCACAGATCTAGAAGAAATAATCCTAAAGTTTGCATGGGACTACAAAAGACCCCAAATAGCCAAAGAAATCTTTTTTTTTTTTTAATTTTTTTTTTTCAAGGTTTATTTATTTTTGGGACAGAGAGAGACAGAGCATGAACGGGGGAGGGGCAGAGAGAGAGGGAGACACAGAATCGGAAACAGGCTCCAGGCTCTGAGCCATCAGCCCAGAGCCTGACGCGGGGCTCGAACTCACGGACCGCGAGATCGTGACCTGGCTGAAGTCGGACGCTTAACCGACTGCGCCACCGAGGCGCCCCAATAGCCAAAGAAATCTTGAAAAAGTAAACAAACCAGGAGACGGCACAATTCCAGACCTCAAGTTATATTACAAAGCTGTAGGGATCAAGACAGTATGGTAATGGCAAAAAAACAGATACATATATCATTGGAAGAGAAGAGACAACATATAAATGGGCCCACACCTATATAGTCAACTAATTGTCAACAAAGTAGAAAAGAATATCCGATGGAAAATAAGACAGTCTCTTCAACAAATGGTGTTGGAAAAACTGGACAGTAACATGTAAAAGAATGAAATTGGACAACTTTCTTATACCATACACAAAAATAAATTAAAAATGTATGAAAGAACTAAATGTGACATAGGGAACCATCATAATCCTGTAGGAGAACATTGTCAGTAACCTCTTTGACATTCTCCATAGCAACTTCTTACTAGATACATCTCTGAAGGCTTCAGAAACAAAAGAAAAAAAAAAGACCTATTGGGACTTCATCAAAATACAAAGCTTCTTCAGAGCAAAGGAAACCTTCAACAAAACTAAAAAACAACCTATGGAATGGGGGGAAAATATTAACAAATGACATATCTGATAAAGGGTTAGTGTCCCAAATCTATTAAAAAAACTTATCAAACTCAACATCCCAAAACCAAATAACCCAGTTAAAAAAAATGGGCAGAAGACATGAATATACATTTTTTTTCCAAAGAAGGTATAATAATAGCCAATAGACACATGAAAAGATCCTCAATGCCACTTATCATAAGGAAATTTCAAATAAAAAATACAATGAGTTATCATGGCATACCTGTCAGAATGGCTAAAATTAATAACACTGGACACAACAGATGTAGGTGAGGATGAGGAGAAAGGGGTACCCTCTCGCACTGTTGGTGAGAATAAAAACTGATGCAGCCACTCTGAAGTCCCTCAAAAGGTTAAATATGGAATTACCCTAAGATCCAGCAATTTATCTTCTAGGTATTTACTTAAAGGATACAAACATATTCATTTGAAAGGTACATGCATACTGAAGTGTGTAGCAACATTATCAACAGTAGCCAAATTATGGAGAATGGCCAAATTCCCATCCAGTAATGAATGGATGAAGAAGTTGTAGTATATATACAATGGAATATTACTAATCCATAAAAGAGATTAAAATCTTCCTATTTACAATGACGTGGATGGAGCTAGAGGATATTATGCAGCAAAATAATTGTCAGAGAATGACAAATACCATATGATTTTACTCAAATATATGGATTAAGAAAATAAACAGATGAACACAGGGGAAGAAAAGAGAGAGGGAAATCATAAAACAAACTCTTAACTATAGATGACACAATTAATATTACTGGAGTGAGGGGGTTGGGAGGATAGGTTAAATGGGTGATGGGTATTAAGGAGGGCACTTGCTGTGGTAAACACTGGATATTGTATACATATAGCACTATTTATTTATTTATCTCCCAATATAAATAGGTTGCATCCATATTTGGACTATAATAAATAATGCTGAAGCAAACATAGGGGTACAGATATCTTTTTAGGATAGTGAGTTTCTTTATTCTAGATATATGCCAAGGAGCAGAGTTACTGGTTAAGATAGTATTTATGTTTTTAATTTCCGAGGAGACTCCATATGGTTTTCCATTATGACTATACCAATATACATCCTGGTAAACAGAGAGTGAGGGTTCTCTGTCCCCCACATCCTCACTAGGAATGCTTCTCTCTCTCTCTCTCTCTCTCTCTCTCTCTCTCTCTCTCTCTCGATAGCCATCTAACAGGCATGAGGAGATACGAGCTGGCGTTTGATTTGCATTTCCCTAGTTATTAGTCACATGGAGAAACTTTGAAAGTAACTGCTGGCCATTTAAGTACATTCTTTGGGAAAATGTATATAATTATCCCATTTTCTTTCTTTTTGTTTTTTCATGTTTTTAACATTTATTCATTTTTGAGAGACAGAGTGTGAGTGGGGAGGGGCAGAGAGAGAGGGAGACACAGAATCCAAAGCAGGCTCCAGGCTCTGAGCTGTCAGCACAAAGCCTGACACTGGACTTGAACCCAGGAACCATGAGATCATGACCTGAGAGGAAGTTGGATGCTTAACTGACTGAGCCACCAAGGTGCCTCATAATTAGTCCATTTTCAGCGGATTTTTTCCTATTGAGTTATATGAGTTCTTTATATATTTTAAATATTAACCCATTTTCAGGATTATGGCTTGCAAATATCTCCCTCCCCATTATGCTGGTTACCTTTGCATTTTGTTTATTGTTATTATTGCTGTGAAAAAGATTTAATTTTGGTATAAATTGACTTATAATTTTTCTTAATGTAGTTTCTTTTGCTTTAGGTATCATATCCAAAAGATAACATATATAGGTTTTCCATATATATTCTTCTAGGAGTTTGTGGCATTATGTGCTATATTTAAGTGTTTGATACATTTTTAGTTATTCTTTAATTGCTATTAAATAGAACTCTAATTTCATTGTTCCTCATAAGTTTATCCTGTTTTCCCAGCATCATTTGTTGAAGAGACTATACTTTCTTAATTGGACATCTTTGGCCCCCTTGTCAAATATTGGTTGACAATATATGCATGGATTCAATTTTGATCATTTCTCTCTCTTCTCTCTCTCTCTCTCTCTCTCTCTCTGCCAGTACTATACTGTTTTGATTACTATAGCTTTACAATGTATCTGAAAGTCAGAAGGTGATATTTCTAGCTTTGTTCTTTTTCTGGAATGTTTGGGATATTTGTGGTCTTTGGTGTTCTATTAAAATGTTAGGACTGTTTTTTCTACTTCCTGTAATAAATGCCATTGGAATATGTATAAGGACTGCATTGAACCTATACACATCTTAGGAAAATATGGCCATTTGAACAGTTTTAATTATTCAAATTCATGAACATGGGATACTTCTCATTTATTTGAGTCTTTTTTAATCTTTCTAAATCAATGTCTTATAGTTTTTAGTATAAATGTCTTACACAGGCTTGATTAAATTTAATTTAATTATTTTATTGTTTTTGATGCTATTGCAAATGGAATCATTTATTTCTTTTTCACATAGTTTATTATTAGCATATAAAATTTATTGATAAATTATGTTGATTTTGTATAATGTGAATTTACTGAATTTGTTGATTAAATCTATCAGTTCTTAGGTAGAATCTTTTGGATTTTCTATATAGAGAGAAACATGTCATCTGCAAATACAATTTTACTCATTCCTTTCAAATCTGATGTCTTTTATTTCTTTTTCTTACCTTATTGCTCTGAGATTTCCAGTACTATGTTGAATAGAAGTGGCAAGAATGGACACCTTTGTCTTTTTCTGAATCTTAGAAGAAAAGCTTTTAACCTTTTATTATTGAGTATGATGTTAACTCTTTGCCTGTCATATGAGCTTTATAATGTTGAGAATAATTTCTTCTATACCTAAATATTTAAAGTTCTTATGATAGGGATGCCTGAGTGTCTCAGTTGGTTAAGTAAGTGTAAGACTTTGGCTCAGGTCATGATCTAACAGTTGGTGGGTTAAGGCCCCACATTGGGTTCTGTGCTGACAGCTCAGAGCCTGGAGCCTGCCTCAGATTCTGTGTCTTCCTCTCTCTGTCCCTACCCCACTCACACCCTGTCTCTGAAAAATAAATTACAAAATGTAAAAAAAAAAAAAAAAGTTCTTACGATAAAAGTATGTTGAATTTTGTCACTCTTCCTGAATCTTAAAATTATAGGATTTTTATGTTTTCTTTTATTAACATGATGTATCACATTTATTCATTTGCATATGTTGAAGCAACTTTATATCCCAGGGATGAGTCCCACTTTTTTATTGTGGGACAGTTATTTAATATGTTGCTAATCTAATACTTTATTTGAGATGATTGTATCTATATTCTTCAGGAATATTGGTCTGTAGACTCCTTTCCTTATAGTTTCCTTATTGGCTTTAGTATCAGGATAATGCTGACTTGCAAATTGAGTTTTAGTGTTTTCCCCTTTATTTGATTTGTGTGTGTGTGCGTGTGTGTATAAGAGTTTGAAATGTATATGCATTAATTCTTCTTTAAATGCTTGGTTAAAGATACCAGTGAATTTATCTGATCCTAAGATTTTCTTTGTTGAGATGTTTTTGAATATTGATTCAATCTCCTTACTCCTCATCAGTCTGTTTGGATTTTCAATTTTTTTCTCACTCAGTTTTAAGGTTGTATATTTCTAGTAATTTATCAGTTTCTTCTGGTGTCTCTAGTTCTTCATCACATACTATTTTATAGTGATCTATTATTATCTTGTATATTTCAGGGGTGTCACTATGTCTCCGCTGGAACTTCTAATTTTCTAATTACACTTAAGTAAGTGTAATTATTAACTAAACTCCATTATTTATTTCTGCAAACTTTGAACTTAGTTTATTGTTTTATTTCCTAGTTCCTCATTTGCACAACTATATTAGTTGTTTGATATATGTGTGTTTTCCTAATGTATGCATTTATAACTACATTTGACCCTTGGACTACATGGGTTTGGATGTGATGGTTCATGTTGAATGGTTTCATATGTTGAATGCATTGAATGTTCTTCAATAAATACAACACAGTACATGTATTTTTTATTTCTTAATTGTGTCTCCTGTTTTGAATTATATTTAACAGTGTTATACTAGTTTCAAGTGTTCATTATAATGATTCTACAATTCAATACATTGTTCAGAACTCATCAAGATAAATGTACTCTTAACTCCCTTATCTATTTCACCTATTTCCTGACCCATTTTCTGTCTGAAAACCACTGGATATTTCTCTGTATTTAAGAGTCTGTTTTGTGGTTTGTTTATTTTTATATCTCCTTGTTTGTTTGTTTGATTTCTTAAATTCCACTATAAATGAAATAGTATGGTTTTTGTCTTTCTGTTAATGATTTATTTCACTTAGACGGTTTAGGTCTTTACTTATTGTTGTAAATATCAAGATCTCATTTTCAATGGTTGAGTAATATTCACATATATATATTCATATATATATTCATATCTATATCTATATCTATATATTTTTTTCCATTTATCTATCAATGAACACTTTGTTTGCTTCTATATGTTGGCTGTTATTAGTAATGCTACAATAAACATAGGTGTGTGCATCTTTTGAATTAGTGGCTTTGTTTTGGTTTTTGACAAATACCCAATAGTAGAATTAGTGCACTGTATGGTAATTCTATTTTAATTTTTTGAGAAACCTCCATAATGTTTCCTACAGCAGCTGAACCAATTTTCATTCCCACCAAAAGACACAAAATTCCTTTTTCTCCACATCCTAACCAACATTTATGTTCTTGTAATTGATAAACATGGAATATCTTTCCATTTGTGTGTGCCATCTTTGATTTATTTTTATTTCTGATTTCATTTTTTAAATTTCTGATATATTTTATTTTAGTCATTCTGATGTGTGAGGTGATATCTCATAGTTGTTTTGTGTTTTATTTCCCTGATAATTAGTGATATTGAATATCTTTTCATGTGTCTCTTGGTTCTCTGTATGAGATATATCTAGAAAAACGTTTCCATTAGCAATGTCAAAGAAATTCTTATGGTTTTCCTGGACTTTTATGATTTCAGATCTTATATTTGGGTAAAGATCTAAATTTCTTTTGAGTTGTGTGTGTGTGGGTGTAGGGGGTTGGGTGTGTGGTATAAGAAGGTGGTCCAGTTTCTTTTTCTTTCTCTTTCTTTCTTTCTTTCTTTCTTTCTTTCTTTCTTTCTTTCTTCATGTAGCTGTCCAGTTTCCCCAGAAACATTATTGAGGAGATAATAGCAAAATAATTAATTGTCCTTGTCATAGATTAATTGACCATATAAGTGAGCATTTATTTCTGAGATTTTTATTCTCTTCCACTGATGTGTGTGTGTGTGTGTGTGCCAGTATCCTGCTCTTTTGATTACTATATCTTTGTAATATATTTTGAAATCTGATATTGTGATATCTCCAACTTTGTTTTTTCTCAAGATTACTTTTGCTGTTTGAGTTTTTGTGTCTGTGGTTTCATACAAATTTTACCATTATTTGTTTTAGTTCAGTAAAAAATATTTTTCATTAGGGATTGTATTAAATCTATAGATTTCTATGGGTAATATGAACATTTTAACAAATTTGTTCTCTGAATTGATAAGCATGGAATATTTTTCCATTTCTTTGTGCCATTATTAATTTCTTTTATCATTTATAATTTTCTTAAGACATTTCTATTTTACTTTATTGTAAGAAGTATACATACATATATCTATATTCATATATACGTACATATAACATATATATTTACATATACGTATATATATATATACACACACATACAAACATATAACATACAAAATAAAGGCAAATCAACTCTTTCTTATTGCGATGTCTTCCAATCACAGGAGGCTATTAGTTAAGTTTTGGGAAATCAAAGTTAATGTGGATTTTTGATGAGGCTGGGGAGAATGCCACTAATCACCATCTTATTCAAGGGCCAATAATAGCAAATTGCATCTTAGAAGCGATCTTTTTAAATCTTATAAGTTTTGGCATGTCTTGTTAACATTTTAGCTTGTGTCAGTTACTTTTTTATTTCCTTTCTAAATTTCATTTTCATCTCATTGCTTCTTCAGGGTTTATTTTATTTATTTTGTTACAATTTAGTCATGATATTTCTAATTTTTGTAGTTATTTACTTCTAGTTTTATGCTATTTTTTTACAGAAGATAGTTGGTAATATTATTATTATTTTAAAATTTACTAAGAACGTCTTTGTGCATACTATCTGATATACACTAGGAAATATTAATTTGTACTTGAAAAAAATGGGAGGTGGCACTAACATGGAAGAGAAGTAAGGGAATCTGAACTTCCCACATCTCAAAGAAGTGTTGAAGCCAAAGGACTTTGAACCCCAAGAATCTGGGAAGAAAAGAGAATGAGTCACTACCAGGAATACACAGGGACAACCAGAGGAGTCATAGGTGCATGGTTGCAAACTGGGAGAGATTAAAAGAATAGATGGGAGGGATCTCCTTCTGTGGAGAGACAAAGGAAAGAGGGGCTGGGGGAGCATAAGACTGTATCTGTACAAGAGAAAAACCCTGGACTAGCACACAGAAAGATTGAATCTCTAACTACAGGGCTTTCTCCTAACTGGTCCAGCTGCCCTGTTCATGCACCTGGGGAGGAGAAGAGCCAGCCCCAGGCTCTGTGGCTAGGTCAGGGGCACAGTCTGCAGGAGAAAACAATACCCTCCCTGGAGTGCTGCAGGACAGGACAAAGCTTGTTCAAGGACAACATATTGGGTGGCATGGAGTTGGGCTTCCCCAGTACCTGGGACACTCCAGGCAGGAGTTTGAATCCCAGCCAAGCACCAGGGCATAGGAGTTATCAGGAAGAGACAGACTGCATCATCTGCACCTGTGGCACAGTGAGGATGGATCCAACACAGTGATTTGGGATATTGGGTCTGGTCCCTGGAGGAGAGACTGGGGAGTTGCCATTTTTGTCCCCACCACAACCAAGGCGAGGACTCAGAGATCTGACTGTGGGGCCCACAGTGGAGGCAGGAACCTCTACAATAAACCACACTACTCCTTGCCTGATAACTGTATCTACTGGAGCAGGATACATACTGAGGAACCAAATGGCCCCCTCCTCCAGACCAGTGCTGCTCCATTATCTGGATTAATTCTTGGACAATTCTTGTTATATAGATATATTCCTCCTTCTTTTTCTCCTTCTTATCTCTTTCCTTCTGTAGTCTTGTTACTCTGGTTGTTGGTTTGTTCAAGCAGACATATTTAATCTATGCTTTTCATACATCTTCCACATCTCCTTCTTTCCTCTCTCTCTCTATGGAATAATTAAGCTGTATATTTTCTCTCTCTAGGCAACTTTATCTTCTTTCCTTTTTTTCCACCTCCTTCTTTATTTCTCTTTCTGTCTCTCTAGATTAAGCTGTTTAGTCTTTCTGCCTGGTCAATGTTTATTTTTTCCCCCCACCCTTGTCATTTATCTCTTTGTATGTGCTCTTCCATCAGTACTGTCTCTGCTCTGTTCTTTACTTGTAGCTGGTGTTTCTGCTTTTTTTTTTTTTTTCCTTTGGTTTGTTTTTTTTCTTTTTTTTGTTTGTGTGTCTCGTGTTTTGTTTTCTGTTTGCCTGTTAGTTTTCCTTTCCAGGGTTACTTCAAGGAACAAATCAAAGCACACCTGCTTGAGGGTCCAAAACATCACTACAAGTAGGGAAATAAAATAACGAAAATTACAACAGAGAACAAGTCACACTCTCCAAAAAATGCCTCCTGAAGGGCAAGGCCCTGGACAGTGTATGACCCCCATTTAATATAGCAGTGCTCACAGGTGCAGAACACATAAAAGGCTTTTAAAACACAAAAGGGACAGAAAACTAACCATAATAATGAAACAGTAGAATTCTCCTCAAAATAAATTCCAGGAAGAAGTGACATCTAAAGAATTGATCAGAACCGATATAAACAATAAAACTGAACAAGAATTTAGAATAATAGTTATAAGATTAATCACTGGGCTTGAATAAAGCATAGAAGAAAGCAGAGAATCTATTGCTGCAGAGATCAAGGAACTAAAAAATACTCACGATGAATTAAAAATGTTATAAATGGAGGAAGGGGGCAACATGGCAGAGAACTAGGGGGATCTGTACTTCCTGCATCTCCCAAACAAAGAAGGGCTGAAGCCAAAGGACTTTGAAACCCAAAAGCTGGGAGGAAAAGACTGAGTCTATCAGGGAGAAAGACGACAACGTGAGAGACCATAGGTGGATGATTGCAAACTGGGGGAGGTAAAATGGGCCATGTAGACATGGAGGGGAGGGACCCCCTTATACTGAGAGACAAAGGGAAGGGAATGAGTGGCTGGGGAAATGTAGGACTGTATCTGGACAAGAGAAAAAACCTTGGACTTGGACAGAGAGGGATCCCATCTCTAACTGCAGGTTAGAGGATCTCTAACTACAGATCCTATCTTAGGACTGGGGCTGGCTGCCCTGTTCATACACATGGGGAAGAGGTGAGCCACCTCTGGGTTCAGTGATGGATCAGGGGCCCATCCACAGCAGGAGAAACTGGTCCCCTCCTGTGAAGTGCTGCAGCACAGGACAAAACCAGCTGGGACCTCGTACTGGGAGATGCTTCCCCAGTACCCGGCCACATGGAGCAGAAGTTTAATTCCCAACCAAGCCCCCAGGGCAAAGGAGTCTGAGGATGAGACAGATAGCCTCCTCTGTGCCTGCAGCACAGTGAGGATGTCTCCAAAGGAGTTATTTGGGACACCGGGTTGTGGAGAAGAGACGGAGATCACCATTTTTCCTCCCACCACCACCAAGGTGGGACCTCATGACCCAGTCTGCAGAGCCCACAGTGGAGGCTGAACCAGCCTGCACCAAACCATGGCCCTCCATGCTGGGTAAGTGCATATCTACTGAAGCAAGATAGAGGATATGGAACTAGATGGCTCCATCCTACAGACCAACACTGCAGCATTTCCTGGATTACTTCTAGGACAATTCTTGATATATAGATATATTCCTGCAGCCCCCCCCCCCCCCCGCCATTTTCCCTTTTTCTCTTTTCCCTCCTCTAAGCTGGTTACTCTGGTTATTGGTTTGTTTAAACAGACATCTTAAATCCATTCTCTTGATACATGTTCTATACCTCTTTCTTTACATTCTTCTCTCTCTCTCTGGAATAATCAAGTCATAGAATTTCTCTGTCTGCATAACTTTATTTTCATTTCTTTTTTACCACTTTCTTCCTTATTTTCCTTTCTATCTCTCTGGATTAAGCCTTTTAATATCTCTGTCTCCTCAATGTGTATGTTTATTTTTTCTTTTTCCCCACCCCTGTCATTTCTTTCTTTGTATGTGCTCTTCCATCAGCACCACCTCCACCTTGTTCTTTACTTGTAGCTGGTGTTTCTGGTTTTTTGCTTGTTTGTTTGTTTGTTTGTTTTGTTTTTTGTTTTTGTATTGTTTTCAGATTTTTGTTTTTTTGTTTTTGTTTGCTTGTTTGTTTTATTTGTTTGTGTTTTTGCATATTTTTTGTTTCTCATTTGTCTTCTGTTTCTTTTCCTTTCCAAGGCTATTTCAAGAAACAAATCAAAACACACCTGCTGGAGGGTCTAAAACATCACTAATAGTAGGGAAATAAAATAACCAAAATCACAACAAGTGAGAGAAAGTAACACTCTCCAAAAAACACCTCCTGAAGGGCCAAGCCCTAGACCGTGTAAAACCCCCCTTTAATATAGTAGTGCTCGCAGGTGCAGAGAAAATTACAAGCTTTTAAAACTCATAAGGAACAGAAAAGTAGCCAAAATGATGAAATAGAAGAAGTCTTCTCAAAAGAAATTCCAGGAAGAGTTGACAGCTAAAGAATTTATCATAACAGATTGAAGCAACTTAACTGAACAAGAATTTAGAATAGTAGTCATAAAATTAATTGTTTGTCTTGAGAAAAGCATAGAAGACAACATAGAATCTATTGCTACAGAAATCAAGGTACGAAAAATAGTCATGATGAATTAAAAAATACTATAAATGACGTGCAAAATTCAATGGAGGTGGCCACAGCGCAGATTGAAGAGGCAGAGGGGAGAATAGGTGAATTAGAAGATAAAATGATGGAAAAAGAGGAAGCTGAGAAAAAGTGAGATAAAAAAAATACAGGATCACAAGGGGAGAATTAGAGAACTAAGTGATTAAATGAAATGTAATAATATCTGTATCATAGGGATTCCATGGAAGAAGAGAGAGAGAAAGGTGTGAAGGTGTACCTGAACAAATCAGAGCTGAGAACTTCCCCAATCTGGGGAAGGAAACAGGCATTAAAATCCAATAGGCACAGAAACCCCCTTCAGACGTAACTTGTATCAATCTTCTGCATGACATTTCATAGTGAAACTAGCAAAATACAAGGATAAAGAGAGAATTCTGAAAGCAGCTAGGAATAAATATGCCCTAAAATACAAAGGTAGATACATAAAGGTGGTAGCAGACCTATCTACTGAAACTTGACAGGCCAGAAAGGAATGGCAGCATATCTTCAATGTGATGAACAGGAAAAATATACAGCCAAGAATCCTTTATCTTGCAAGCAAGTCATTCAGAATAGAAGGAGAGATAAAGGTCTTCCCAAACAAACAAAAACTGAAGGAATTCATCACCACTAAACCAGCCCTACAAGAGATCCTAAGGGGGATCCTGTGAGAGAGAGTACCAGAGACATCGCTACAAACATGAAACCTACGGACATCACAATGACTCTAAACCCATATCTTTCAATAATAACACTGAATGTAAATGGACTAAATGCTACAATCAAAAGACATAGGTATCAGAACGGATAAAAAAACAAGACCCATCTATTTGTTGTCTACAAGATTCTCACCTTAGATCTGAGGACACCTTCAGATTGAAAGTGAGGGGATGGAGAATTATCTGTCATGCTACTGGAAGTCAAAAGAATGATGGAGTAGCCATAGTTATATCAGACAAACTAGACTTTAAAGACTGTAACAAGAGATGAAGAAGGACATTATATAATAATTACAGGGTCTATCCATCAGGAGGAGCTAACAATTTTAAATGTCTATGCACCAAATTGGAAGTGCACAAATATATAAAAACAATCACACACATAAGCAATCTTTTTGATAAGAAAGTGATAATTCCAGGGAACTATAATACTCCACGTACAACAATGGACAGATAATACAGAGAATCAATAAAGAAACACTGGCCCTGAAGGATACATTGATCCAGATGGACTTGACAGATATATTTAGAACTCTACATGCAGAAGCAGCAGAATATACTTTCTTTATGGGTGCACATAGAATAGTCTCCAAGATAGATCACATACTGGGTCACAAAACAGCAGCCCTCAATAAATATAAGAAAATTGAGATCATACCGTACACGCTTTCAGATCACAATGCTAACACAGGAAAAAGTCTGGAAAACCCAAAAGCACCGACGTTAAGTAACATCCTACTAAAGAAAGAATGGATCAACCAGGCAATTAAAGAAGAAATTAAAAAAAAAATGGAATCAAATGAAAATGAAAATGAAAATATAATAATCCAAACCCTTTGGGATGAGGCAAAAACGGTCCCAGAGGAAAATACATTGCAATCCACACCTATCTGAAGAAAGAAGAAAAATCCACATGCAAAATCTAAAAGCACACCTAACGGAACTAGAATCACAACAGCAAAGACACCCCAAACCCAGCATAAGAAGAGACATAATAAAGATCAGAACAGAAAAAAAAATACGTATATATATATATATATATATATATATATATATATATGTATATATATATATATAAAATAAAAAACAGAAGAACAGATCAATGAAATTGATTTGAAAAAATCAATGAAATTTTTGAAAAATGAAACAAAATTGGTAATCCTGTAGCCAGGCTTCTCGAAAAGAAAAGAGAGAGGACCAAACAGATAAAATTATGAATGAAAATGGATTTATTACAACCGATCCTTCAGAATTACAAGCAATTATCAGGGAATACTACAAAAAAATTATATGTAAACAAACTGGACAACCTGGAAGAAATAGAAAAATTCCTAAGCAAATACAGTGCCAAAACTCAAAAGGAAAGAAATGGAAAATTTGAATATACCCATATCTAGTGAGGAAATAGAATCAGTTATCAAAAGTCTCCCAACAAATAAGGGTCCTGTGCCAGTTGGCTTCCCAGGGAAATTCTAACAGACAATCAAAGCACAGTGAATACCTATTCTTCTCAAGCTGTTACAAAATACAGAAATAGAAGGAAAATTTTTGAACTCATTCTACGAAGCCAGCATTACTTTGATTTCCAATCCAGACAGAGACCTAGTAAAAAAAGGAAAAATACAGGCCAATATCCCTGATGAACATGGATTCATAAATTCTCAACAAAATACTAGCAAATCAAATTCAATACCATATAAAAATAATTATTCACCATGATCAAGTTGAATTCATTCCTGGGCTGCAGACCTGGTTCATTGTTCACAAATCAATCATTGTGATACATAACATTAATAAAAGAAAGTATAAGAACCATATGATCCTGTCAATATATGCAGAAAAAAAATGACAAAATACAGCATCCATTCTTAATAAAAACCCTTGAGAAAGTTGGGATAGAAGGAACATACCTAAACATCATAAAAGACAGTTATGAAAAGCCCACAGCTAATATCATCCTCAATGGGGAAAAACTGAGAGCTTTCCCCCTCAGATCAGGAACACGACAGGGATTTCCACTCTCACCATTGTTTAACACAGTGTTGGAAGTCCTAGCATCAGAAAATCAGACAACAAAATGAAATAAAAGGCATCAAAATTGGCAAAGAAGTCATACTTTCACTTTTCACAGACAACATGACACTCTACATGGAAAACCCGAAAGACTCCAGCAAAAGACTGCCAGAACTGTTACATGAATTCAGCAAAGTCACAGGGTATAAAATAAATGTACCAAAATCGGGTGCGTTTTTATACACCAATAATGAGGCAATAGAAAGGCAAATAAAGAAACTGATCCCATTTCCAATTGCACCAAGATACATCAGATACCTAGGAATAAACCTACCCAAATATGTAAAAGACCTGTATACTGAAAACTATAGAAAACTTATGAAGGAAATTGAAGAAGACACAAAGAAATGGAAAAAACATTCCATGCTCATGGATTGGAACAATAAATATTATTAAAAAGTCAATACTACCTAAAGCAGCCTACACATTTAATGCAATCCCAATGAAATTGCACTGGCAATCTTCTCAAAGTGAGAACAAGCAATCCTAAAATTTGCATGGAACCACAAAAGACCCCGAGTAACCAAAGTAATATTGAAGAAAAAATCCAAAGCGGTAGGCATCACAATCCCAGACTTTAGTCTACTACAAACCTGCAGTCATCAAGAGAGTATGGTATTGGCACATAAACTGACATATAGGCCAATGGAATAGAATAGAGAACCCAAATTGAACCCATAAATATATGGCCATGTAATCTTTGATAAAGCAGGAAAGAGAATCCAATGCAAAAAAAAGACAGTCTCTTTAACAAATGGTGCTGGGAGACCTGTAAAACAACATGCAGAAGAATTAAACTAGACCACTTTCTTACAACATACATAAAAATAAATTCAAAATGGATGAAAGACCAGAATGTTAGACAGGAAACCATCATAACTCTAGAGGAGAAAGCAGGAAAAAACCTCTTTGACCTGAATTGCAGAAATTTAAACGCAAAAATGAACTATCGGGACCTCATCAAAATAAAAGCTTCTGCACTGCAAAGGAAACAATCAACAAAACTAAAAGGAAACTGACGGAATGGGAAAAGATATTTGCAAATGACATATTGGATAAAGGACTAGTATCCAAAACGTATAAAGAACTCACCAAACTCCACACCTGAAAAACAAATAATCCAGTGAAGAAATGGGTAGAAGACATGAATAGACACTTTTCCAAAGAAGACATCCAGATGGCCAACAGGCACATGAAAAGATGCTCAACGTCGCTCCTTATCAGGGAAATACAAATTAAAGTCACACTGAGATATCACCTCACACTCATCAGAGTGGCTAAAATAAACAAATCAGGAGACTATAGATCCTGGTGAGGATGTGGAAAAACAGGGACCCTCTTGCACTGTTGGTGGGAATGCAAACTGTTGTAGCCTCTTTGGAAAACGGTGTAGAGGGTCCTGAAAAAATAAAAATAGAACTACCCTGTGACCCAGCAGTAGGACTGATGGGAATTTACCCAAGGGATACAGGAGTGGTGATGCATAAAGGCACAAGTAAAATGTATATAGTAGTGCTTTTAACAATAGCCAAATTATGGAAAGCACCTCAATGTCCATCAACAGATGAATGGATAAAATAGATGTGATTTCTATATACAATGAAATACTACTTGGCAATGAGAAAGAATGAAATCCTGGCATTAGCAGCAATGTGGACAGAACTGGAGGGTATTATGCTAAGTGAAATAAGTCAATCAAAGAAAGACAGATACCAGATGTTTTTACTCATATGTGAATCTTGAGACAACTTAACAGAAGACCATGTGGGTAGGGCCGGGGGGGTGGGGAATAGTTACAAACAGATAGGTGGGGAGGCAAAGCAGAAGAGACTTTCAAATACAGAGAGAAAACTGAGGGTTGATGGGTGGTGGAGAGGCGAGAATGGGTGATGGACATTGAGGAGGGCACTTGTTGGGATGAGCACTGGGTATGACTGGGTATGTCAAACCAATTTGACAATAACTTGTATTAAATAAAAACAAAAGAGAAAAATATATATTTTACTATTTTAGTTGGTATATACTGTACATGTGTGTTACATCCATTTGATTTGCACTGCTGTTAAAATCCAGTTTCCTTACTGATAACCTGTCTGGATGCTCTACCTTTGGTTAAAATGGTTTATTAAAGTCCCTGGATTAGTTTTATTGTTCTATGTCTCCATTTTTTTTCTTTTAGTATTTCCTTTATCTATTTTGGTACGTTTATGTTGGGTGTATAATTACTATCGTTATGTCTTTTGATTGGATTTACCATTTTGTTACCATATAAAACCCTCCTTTTACTCATTTTGAAATTTTTATTTAGGCTTCTTCTTTTTCTTGTCTGGTTCCATACAAATTTTAGGATTATTTGCTCTAGGTCTGTGAAGAATGCTGGTGTTACTTTGATTGGGATTGCATTGAACATGTAGATTGCTTTGGGTAGTATCAACATTTTAACAATATTTGTTCTTCCTATCCAGAAGCATGGAATCTTTTTCCATTTTTTTTGTGTCTTCATCCATTTCTTTCATAAGCTTTCTATAGTTTCAGTGTATAGATTTTTCACCTCTTTGTTTAGATGTATTCCTAGGTATTTTATGGTTTTTGGTGCAACTGTAAATGGGATTGATTCCTTGATTTCTCTTTCTGTCACTTCATTGTTGGTGTATAGGAATGCAACCGATTTCTGTGCATTGATTTTATATCCTGCAACTTTGTTGAATTCATGAATCGGTTCTAGCAGTTTTTTGGTGGAATCTTTTGGGTTTTCCATATAGAGTATCACATCATCTGCAAAGAGTGAAAGTTTGACCTCCTCCTGGCCGATTTGGATGCCTTTTATTTATTTGTGTTGTCTGATTGAAGAGACTAAGACTTCCAATACTATGTTGAATAACAGTGGCAAGAGTGGACATTTCTGTCTTGTTCCTGACTGTAGGGGGGAAGATCTCAGAGTTTCCCCTTTGAGGATGATATTAGCGTTGGGTAGTTCATATATGGCTTTTATGATCTTGAGATATGCTCCTTCTATCCCTACTTTCTTGAGGGTTTTTATCAAGAAAGGATGCTGTATTTTGTCAAATGCTTTATCTGTGTCTATTGAGAGGATCATATGGTTCTTGACACCTATTCTCTTGAAGGTGTTCCAAAAAATAGAAATGGAAGGAAAACTTCCAAACTCTTTCTATGAAGCCAGCATTACTTTGATTTCAAAACCAGAGACCCCACTGAAAAGGAGAACTATATGACCAATTTCCCTGATGAACATGTATGCAAAAATCCTCAACAAGATATTAGCCAACTGGATCCAACAATACATTAAAAAGTTATTCACCATGTCCAAGTGGTTGGACCAACCAACCAAAGGCTAGTTCAATATCCACAAAAAAGTAACGTGATTCATCACATCAATAAAAGAAAGTACAAGATAACTTTCTACATTTTCAATATATCATCCAATTCCATCCTGGCCTGAAAAATTTTATTGTATAACAATAATAGCTTTTTGGAGGTTACATATAGCATGTTTTTTTTCTTGCTGCTTTCAAAATTTTCTGTTTTGACCTTTGATAATTTAATTATAATTTGCTTAGGTATATTCGTGTGTGTGTGTGTGTGTGTGTGTGTATGTGTGTGTGTGTGCCTGTGTGTATTTCTTTTTTAAGTTCAACCTATTGGCTATCCTTTGAGTCTCAAAAATATGGATGTACTGTTCTCTTCTGATATTTTGGTATATTTCAGCCATTATGGCTTTTCCCCCATCATTGCTTTACTTATAAATTTTATACCACAATTCTCTTCTTTTTCTGATATTTTAATAACATGTGTAGCTTCTTTTCTTGGTTTTCCATAAGTCCTATAGGCTTTCATTATTATTTTCAATTATTTTTTCTTTTTGCTGGATAATTTCAAATGCCCCATCTGTAGTTAATCACTTCTTTCTTCTACTTGGTTGATTACATTATTGAAGATCTCTATAGATTTTTTTCTTTGTATTCATTGTATTTTCTTTGTTTTCATTGTATTTTCAGCTCTATGATCTCTACATTCCTGTGGCATTTTTTATTGTTGTTTATTTCTTTGTTGAACATCTTGTTTTGCTCATGAATTGTTTTCCTAATTTCTTTTAGTTTTCCATTTGTGTATTCATGTAGTTCACTCACTTCCTTAAGATAACTGTTCTTAAGTTTTCATCTGATAGTTCGTATATCCCCATTTCTTTGAGTCAGTTATTGGAACTTTATTAGTTTCCTTTGATGATGTCATATGTATCTGATTTTTCATGATCCTTACTTTCCTTCATTGATATCTTTGTATTTGAGTAATCAGGTTCTTCTTTCAGATTTTACAGGTTTGTTTTGGTAGAGACAATTCTTCACCAATCAGCTCAGCTTGGGTTTCTGAACTTGTCTGTTGGTAATGAATTTGGGCAGATGGTGCCTGCTATTATGGTCTATTTTAGGGTGAGACATCTGTTCAAGCTCGAAGGTCAGTGATAGGGGTATGCCAATTGCTTAGATCATTTGAAAAGGACTGCTGGCTTCATTCTGTATCAGAGTTAGGCTGTAGGATGGGCTCCATGGTTGCTGGGATTCTCTTACTAGATATATCCATGCTTACCATAGGCTGGGACTAGTTACTCTATTTAATACCCAGAGTTTTATTATTATTATTATTATTAATCATTTATTATTATTATTATTATTATTATTATTATATATGGAAGGATGCAAATCATGTTGGAACATGCACTTAATTTTCTTTTAAGTTGAGTCTACTTGTTTTGCTTTGCAGATTGGAAGAACCACTGGTTGCCATCTCTGCTGTAAGTAGGGTTTTAGGTTGTCTGGGTAGTTTCCCATGCACTCTATTACATGGGCTATAGGTCTTTCACTTCCTTGGATGGTCATAGGGATTTTATTTATTCTTGTACAATTGTAAATGGCATTGTTATCTTAATTTCTATTTCTGGGGGGCCTGGGTGGCTCAGTCGGTTGTGTGTCCGACTTCGGCTCAGGTCATGATCTCGCGGTTTGTGAGTTCGAGCCCAAAATTGGGCTCTGTGCTGATACCTCAGAGCTTGGACCCTGCTTCAGATTCTGTGTCTCTCTCCCTCTGCCCCTCCCCTGCTTGTGCTCTGTCTGTCTTTGTCTCTCAAAAATGAATAAATGTAAAAAAAGGAATTTCTATTTCTGCTACATGTTCCAGATGTGTCTGTTTAGGATAGGAAAAACAAAGTAATAATAAAATGTTGGGATCTCACCAAAATAAAAAGTTTTTGCACAAGAAACCAACAACAAAACAAAAAAATAACCTACTAGATGGGAGAATATATTTACAAATAATATAACCAGTAAGGGTTTAATATCCAAAATGTATAATATTTTAATTCTTTCCTCTTTGTTTTTTTTTTTTTTTTGTATATTTGTTACTTTTTAAAATTGTCTTCATTACCATTAGGTTCGGATATACTATCTTCTGCATATAGCAGTCTATATTAAGTTGGTGGTCGCTAAAATTTGAACCCATTCTTTACCACTCCCCCCCAACATTTTAGGTGTATAGTGTTATATTTTACATTCTTTTATTTTGTGAGGGCTTTGAGTGATTTTTTTTTACTGCCTTTGTGCTTCTTTTGTTACTGTTACTTATTGTCTTTTCACAAAGTGTTTCCTTTAACCTTTTTGGTAGAAGTAGTTTAGTGGTTGTGAATTACTTTAAATTTTTGTCTGGGAAACTGTGTCTTTCCTTCTATTCTGACTCATAGATTTACTGTATATTCTTGGCTACAGATGTTTTCCTTTTAGCATTTTGAATATATCATGCCACTCCCTTCCTGCCTACAAAGATCCTGCTGAAAAATCCACGGATAACCTTCTGGGGTTTGCCTGGTATGAACTATTTCCCTGTATGCTTTTAAAATTTTGTTTATCACCACTTTTTGCCGTTTGGATTGCTATGTTTCTTGGTGTGGACCTCCTTGGGTTGAATTTGTTAGGGGCTTTCTGTGCATCCTGTATCTGAATTTCTGTTTCCTTCATCATATTTGGCATGTTTTCAGCTGTTGTTTCTTATAAATTTTCTGCCCCCTCTTCTCTCTCTTTATGGGATTCTTAAAATGTGAATGTTATTATGCTTGATGCTGTGCACTTAGTTCCCTATATCTACTGCTATTCTTCCCAATTCTTTTCTTGTCACCTGCTGAGCTTGATAATTTTACATTACTCTGTCTACCAGATTGCTGATACATTCTTCTGCATCTGCTCCCTCTACCTTACTAGTTATTCTATTTGGCATATTTTTAATTTCATTCATTGTGTTCTTCATCACTGGTGGATTCTTTTCTATATCATTTAAATCTCATTGTTGAGGGTCTCACTGATGTATTCTACTCCTTTTTCAAGTCCAATGACTTGACCATGGTCCAATAGTCCAATGACCATTACTTTCGTGGCTCTATTAGACATATTACTTATCTCCATTTTGCTTAGTTATTTTGGAATAATTTTGTCCGTTCTTTCATTTGGGACATATTCCTCTGTCTCATTTTGTCTAATTCTTTGTGTCTCTTTCTGTATGGTAGGAAAGTCAGCTGTGCCCCCTGCTGATGAAGGTCATGGCCTTATGAAAAATATGTCCTGTGGGGCTCTGTAGTGAAGTACCCCCTGTTCAACAAAACCTGGTGATTAAGGGGTGTGTCCTATGTGTGTTGCTTGCACACTGTTGACTGCAGATCACTTTTTTCATGTTTTCATTTGGGAAGACTACTTTGATAAGTGGGACTGACAATTAGACACACTGTCCCCAGCCCACTGCTGCAGCTGCAGTCAGATTTGTGTATGTGGTTACTTTCCCCTACCTTTTGTTCAGGAGTCACTTTGGAGTTGTCTGGATCCTGGCAGCGCTGCTTGCACACTGCCAGGCATGTGGCACCAACCTAGATGGGGTCTGGCCAAGAGTGTATTGGAAGGGGTGGATCTGCAATGTGTGTAGTGGGTGGGAGCAACAGTCTTATCAAATTAGGCAGTGAGTGCTAGTGTTGCACTGGTTCAAGAAGACGTGGTTATTCTGGAGGGCAGGGGAGGGAAACAGTGTTTGCCAGCTACTTTGTTCCTGGAGAAGTATGCAATGGACCTCTTCCTTCCAGGACACCTCTGAGATCAGTAAACTACTCTGCCTCCCATATGCTCCAGGTATTTTTTCAAATTACTGCTTCCAATCTCTACCTCCTTGGGCTGTTTGTGTGTGTGTGTGTGTGTGTGTGTGTGTGTGTGTGTGCGCGCGTCTTTTTAAGGGTAGGGACTCAGTTTCTTCTCACCCTCTCCACTCTCCCAAAGTCAAGTGCACTGATTTTTTAAACCTTCATGCTTTAAGTTTCATTGGTTGTAAGAATTCATGAAATTCAGCCCCTCTAGTTTTAAAAGCCAAAAGTTATGGGAATTCATTACTCCCCACCCCTGCACACTCCCCAATGTGAGGATCTGTCTATCCCTTCTATGTGCCTGTGCCATCCCTCCATCCCATGGACAGTTCCATGGGACCATACATTTAGCTCCCAACCACATCTCTTTCCTTCCTACCCTATTCAATGTGGCATCTTCTCTACATTTATTTGTGGAGATTGTTCTGCCACTCATTGCATCATTTTCTAGGTTATTTACACTAATGTGAGTGTTAGCTAGTTGTACACATGTGAACAGGTGAACTCAGGGTCTTCCTTCTCCACCATCTTATCCAGAAGCCCTTCTAATGATCTTTTGAACTGATGGCTAAGGCTTTTATTAAATATTTTTACCTTAAAAAACAATTTTTCAGGTGCCTGTGTGGCTTATTCAGTTAAGATTCTGACTCTTGATTTCAGGTCAGGTCATGATATCACAGTCATGAGATGGGGCCCTGTGTTAGGCTCTTCACTGGGTGTGGAGCTTGCTTAATATTCTCTCTACCTCTCCCCAAGCCCTTCCCCTGCTCATGCTCTCTGATTCTCAAAAAACAAACAAAAAATCATGTCCACGATTTTCAAAAGAACAATAAGCAATATAACCTTAAAATGTCTTTGTTTTACTACAAATACTAATCTTCAAATTTATTTTTATTGGACCTTGTAGTTTTATAAACTAAAATGGAAGTATGAAATCATATTATATAGAGTCTCAAATTTCAAGATGTCAGAATGTTAGTGGTGATTATGTCAATTAGGTGAACATTTTAAAACTGTTTTTGTGTTCTACATTTCCAATTGTTACTATTTTTTTCTTGTATTTATACAAGAAAAATTCTGACTCAGTGATAAAAAATAAATGTGAAATAGTGAAAAAAACATATCACAAATGGCTACACTTAGTTTTAAAACCAAATCTGGTAACTTTAAAATAGCAGGACTTTTCTCCCCCTTATTTATGCAAACCAGATAAATATGTAGAAAATCTCAGAACTACATTTAATAGAACACAAGCTTAGAGTAACCCTGATTTATACACCAGAAATTTAGAGATGTTTTCTCTTCATCTTACCTTCTCTTTTCCACAATCAATTGAGCATGTGAATACCATCTTTAGTTCCTATCCCCAGAAATAACTTGTAAAGGGAACATGTTTTACTTTCTGGAATATTTTTCCAGCATAGTTCTATTTAACAATATGGTATTTTTTTCTGCTGATGATAATTAACCACAAGGAAATTTAAGTTGTGTTAATTTTTGTCACATTTTATGTTTTTTTCACATTCTTCCTTACCTATTCAGCATATAGAGCAATTAACTTTTAATTTGAATCCCTTTGGCTGTAATGCTGTTTGTACTCCACAATTCCTTTTCTTCAGTAGTAGCTTTTGACCTATAAAGACTTTTGTAGAGAATTGAGCTTATTTTCCTCTTTCAGAATGTTCCTCTTACTCACAATGTTTGAAGACATTGGGCAGAAATAACATAAAGACTTGGTCCTTATGTATTCTGCCCACAACACCTCATTCAGCTGAGAGAAGGCTCAGAGCACAACAGTAAACTGGAGATCACAAAGGCATAGGAGCTACTGACATCGTTTTTTTTTTCCCCAAGTAATCTTCTGTAATTATCTGTAGGTTCTGCATCTCAAATTAGTTACTGGTTCTGCAGCGTTGTGTGTGTGTGTGTGTGTGTGTGTGTGTGTGTGTGTGTGTATGTGTGTTTCTGTGTGACTTCCAAGTTAGTTTATACTTCAGTACTAGAGAACTCTTCCTATATCCTTGATATTCTGAGCAAGAAAAACACGATGATGCATGAACTTCTGAGAAAGAGTAATAAGGAGGACAAAGTCCCTAAAATTGTTATCCAATAGGTGTGTATCTGACACTAAATATTTCTTGCTAACAAAGTTACACTGTGGGTATGAAGTGGGCTCCCTTGTGATTTCCACAATCTTGATGTAGGGTTATTATCTACTCTTTGAAGGATATTGATAAGTGTGGACATATCTGCACTACTTATATGTCACAGCAATATTCAACTTTATATCCAAGGAAGGATCCAACTTCTGTTAATCACAGAAGTGGGAACCACCACTGTACCTTATTCTGGTAATTCTGGATTTCAGTACAACTTCTTTGAGGAATATTACCCTGGTTCATAGACCTTCAAAAAAGTTTGTAGTTATGGCTTTGGCAAGTTTTTTTTTTTTTTTTTCTCATTATCAGCAAACAGCAAAGAGCTGAGTGGACCAATAGAAATAAATACAATTTTTTTCTGGCAAAACGTGGGATTCTGCTGAAATCAATGTTGAAAAGTTTTCCCTGCTGGGGTGCCTGAGTGGTTCAGTTGGTTGAGCATATGACTTTGGCTCAGGTCATGATCTCACAGTTGGTGGGTTTGAGCCTTGCTTTGGGCTCTGTGCTGATAGCTCAGAGCCTGGAACCTGCTTTGGATTCTGTGTCTCCCTCTCTCTGCCACTCCCCCACTCACACTCTTTCTCTGTCTCTCAAAAATGAATACATGTTAAAAAAATAAAAAGAAAAATGTCCCCTGCCTTCTAATCCTCCAAATTTACTACCATATCATGCTATCTATTGAACACCTCTCATGGAAATTAGTATTTTCTAGTTAGAATATGGAAGATAGAAGTATAAAAAGTGATGTTTTAATCTGAAACTTTTTAAAATTTATAAACTTAAGGTAATATCAAAGAAATTATACTGGAGGAGGGAGGAGCCAAGATGGTGGAACAGCATGGAAGTTTTCTGTGTGTCTCACATCCATGAAATACAGCCAAACCAACAATAAACCATCCTGCACACCTAGAAAACTGATCGGAGGATTAACACAACAATATGCACAACCTGAGCCACAGAATTCAGCAGGTACATGGTGCAAAGAGGTGAACTGGGGGAGAGAAGATGCGGAGGGCAGGGAGCCAGTTTTGCATGTGGAGAGAGGATGGAGATGGGGGTAGAATACAGGAAAAGCACCCCCCCCCCAAATAAAAGCAGCAGGAGAGAAAGTGGAAAAGTGGAAACAGCCACTGGGACTTAACTAAAAAGGGAGAAAGGAGAAAGGAGAGGGTTTAAATTCCATTAAGACTTTATAACCAGGTGTAGCACAGAGACTGAAATTCCATAGCTCAATACCTGGCGGTGCTCTGGTAGGCAGGGCTAATCCCCAGGAGCAGAGTGGAGTCCGAGGTTCTTCAGTCCACAGAAGAGAGGTGGATCCCTTGCTGGGAGGACACCTGCTAGAGTCTGTGTGGGTTCCCCAAAGGCAAGGCGCCAGTGGACCCAGGACAACAACCACATACACTGGTGCTGGAACAAGGTTCTTAAGGGTGAAGCCTGGTGCCAGATGTTTGTTATGATTTTCCATAATCCCTGAAATGCTGCTGCTACACTATCTTGTGAAGTTTTTCTGGGGCGGGCTGGCACCTGGCCACAGTCTCTGGACATTGGCAGCAGCATGGTCCTGAGAACATTCCTGGGTGCAGCTAGCACCTGGCCATTGCTCAGCGAAACCCTCCTGCAGAGGCACAGAATGGGTCAAAGCCACAGTCCCTCAGAAATAAGGGGTCGGGAAAAACAGCCACATCGGAGACAAAACTCAGGAGGGAGATGCTTCCTAGGGCTTGGTCACGGACTGTGTAAAAGCAGGGAGTGGATGAAAGCCAAAGACAAAAGACGGGTGTGTGAATGCTGATCAGGGAGAACAGAGTTCCAATACTAGAGACTGAGTAGCCGGGTGACACCATTTTCACCAGTCCCCTGCATGCACATATGCAGCTAGAAGTGCCAAAACATTCCACCCCAGAAAGCTAAGCAGCAACATCTAGTGGAGAACATAGCCATTACATTAAGCCCTGCCTAACTGGACCAGCCTCTCTCTTCAGGAACACAAGTCTCTCTGCCTGCTTAGTTTATGGTTTGACTTCTAGGGGAAAACAAGTAATTTCAGTAGGATTTCAGTCTGTTCACTGATCCATCCATTCAACATTCTTTCTTTGTTTCCTTTTTTTTTCTTTTTTCTTTTTTCTCTTTTTCATTTCTTTCCTTTCTCTTGAATATAGAAAGAGAAAAAAAATTTATTTTCAATTTTTATTAGAAATATTCTTAAATTTTTTTCTACTATATTTTTTATTTTTGTGTAAATTTTTTTCAATATCTATTTTACTTCAATCATTTCATTTTAGTTTACTTCAGTGTATTTACTTTTTTAAATTTGCAAACGATTTCCTTTTTTTTCCCTTTCCCTTTTTTTCTCTAATGTATCAAGCCCCTTCCAACACCCAGACCAAAACACACCTAGGATCTAGCATCATTTATTAGATTTTTTTTTGTATGTGCTTGTTTTTAATTGTTTGATTTTAATATTTTTTTAATTTTATTTTTTTTAAATTTTCTTTTACCTCATGAATTCCTTTTCTCCCTTCAAAATGACAAAAAGAAGAAATCCACCCCAAAAGAAAGAGCAGGAAGAAACAACAGCCAGGGACTTAACCAACACAGATGCAAGCAAGATGTCTGAACCAGAATTTAGAATCACGATAATAAGAATACTAGCTGGCATCGAAAATAGATTAGAATCACTTTCTGCAGAGATAAAAGAAGTGAAATCTAGTCAGAACACAATAAAAAATACCACAAGTGAGCTGCAATATTGAATGGATGCCATGAGAGCAAGGGTAGATGAGGCAGAACAGAGTATCAGCAATATAGAGGACAAACTTATGGAAAATAATGAAGCAGAAAAAGAGAGGGAAATTAAGGCAAAAGAGCAATTTTTAAGAATTAGAGAAATTAGTGACCCATTAAAAATGAACAACAGCAGAATCATAGGGGTCCCAGAAATGGAATAGAGAGAAATAGGGGTAGAAAAGTTATGTGAGTAATTCATAGCAGAAAACTTTCCTAACCTGGGCAAAGACATAGACATCAAAATCCAGAAGCACAGAGGACTCCCATTAGATTTAACAAAAACCTACCATCAACAAGGCATATCATAGTCAAATTCACAAAATACTCAGGCAAGGAAAGAATCCTGAAAGTAGCAGCCCTTAACCTCCAAGGGATGACAGGTCAGGTTTGCAGCAGACCTAATCACAGAAACTTAGCTGGCCAGAAACTAGTGGCAGATATATTCAATGTGCTGAATCAGAAAAATATGCAGCCATGAATTCATTATCCAGCAAGACTGTCATTCAAAATAGAAGGAAGGAAAAAAATTTTCTAGAAAAACAAAAATTAATGGAGTTTGTGACCACTAAACCAGCCCTGCAAGAAATTTTAAGGGGGACTCTCTGAGGGGAGAAAAGTTGAAAAAATAAATAAAATAAATAAGTAAATAAATAAATACCAAAAGCAACAAGACTAGAAAGAACCAGAGAACACCACCAGAAACTTCAACTCTACAAACAACATAATGGCAATAATTCAAGTCTTTCAGTACTCACTCTAAAGGTCAATGGACTCAATGCTCCAATCAAAAGACATAGGGTAACAGAATGGATAGGAAAACAAGATCCATCTATATGCTGTTTACAAGAGACCCACTTTAGACCTAAAGACACCTTCAGATTGAAACTAAGGGGATGGAGAACCATCTATCATGCTAATGGTCAACAAAAGAAAGCCAGAGTAGCCATACTTATAACAGACAATCTAGACTTTAAAATAAAGATTGTATCAAGAGATGAAGTAGAGCATTATATCATAATTAAGGGGTCTATCCACCAAGAATACCTAACAATTGTAAACATTTAGGCGCGAAATGTGGGAGCACCCAAATATATACATCAATTAATCATAAACAGAAAGAAACTCATTGATAATGATACCATAATAGTGGGGGACTTCAACACCCCACTCACAGCAAAGGACAGATTAATCAGAAAATCAACAAGAAAACAATGGCTTTGAATGACACACTGGACCAGATGGACTTAACAGATATTTTCAGAACATTTCACCCTAAAGAATAGGATAGACTACACACTGGGACACAAATCAGCCCTCAAAAAGTACAAAAGATCAAGATCATACTGTGCATAAATACTATGAAACTTGAAATCAACCACAAGAAAAACTTTGGAAAGGTAACAAATACTTGGAGACTAAAGAACATCCTATTAAAGAATTAATGGGCTAACCAAGAAGTTAAAGAGGAAATTAAAAAGTTCATGGAAGCCAATGAAAATGATAACACCACAACCCAAAGATCTCTGGGATTCAGGATAGGCTGTCAGAAGAGGAAAGTATATACAATCCAGGCCTTCCTAAAGAAGGAAGAAAGATCTCAGATGCAAAACCTAACCTTACACCTTAAAGAGCTGGAAAAAGACTAACAAATACAACCCCAAACCAGCAGAAGACCGGAAATAATACGGATTAGAGCAGAAATTAATGCTATTGAAACAGCAAAAACCAAAACACACAAACAAAAAACCAGTAAAACAGATCAATGAAACCAGAAGATGGTTCTTTGAAAGAATTAACAAAATTGATAAACCACAAGCCAGTTTGATAAAAAAGAAAAAGGAAAGGACCCAAATAAATAAAATCAAGAATGAAAGAGAAGAGATCAGAACCAACATAGCAGAAATACAAACAGTAATAAGAGAATATAATGTGCAATTATGTGCCAATAAAATGGGCAATCTGGAAGAAATGGAGGAATTCCTAGAAACATATACACTACCAAAACTGAAACAGGAAGAAATAGAAAATTTGAACAGACCCATAACCAGGATAGAAATTGAGTTAGTAATCAAAAATCTGCCAAAAAACAAGAGTACAGGGCCAAATGGCTTTCCAGAGGAATTCCACCAAACATTTAAGTAAGAGTTAATACCTACTCTCTTCAAGGTGTTCCAAAAAATAGAAATGGAAGGAAAATTTCCAAACTCTTTCCAGGAATCCAGCATTACCTTGATTCCAAAATCAGACAGAGACCCCACTAAAAAGGAGAACCATAGACCCATTTCCCTGATGAACATGGATGCAAAAATCCTCAACAAGATATTAGCCAACTGGATCCAACCATACATTAAAAAAATTATTCACCATGACCAAGTGGGATTTATAACTGGGATGCAGGGCTGGTTCAATATCTACAAAACAATCAATGTGATTCATCACCTCAATAATAAAAAAAAAAGGACAAGAACCATATGATCTTCTCAATTGATGCAGAGAAAGCATTTGACAAAATACAGCATCGTTTCTTGATAAAAAACCCTCAATAAGTAGAGATAGAAGGATCATACCTCAAGATCATAAAAGCCATATACAAAAAACCCAACACTGGGGCGCCTGGGTGGCGCAGTCGGTTGAGTGTCCGACTTCAGCCAGGTCACGATCTCGCGGTCCGTGAGTTCGAGCCCCGCGTCGGGCTCTGGGCTGATGGCTCGGAGCCTGGAGCCTGTTTCCGATTCTGTGTCTCCCTCTCTCTCTGCCCCTCCCCCGTTCATGCTCTGTCTCTCTCTGTCCCAAAAATAAATAAACGTTGAAAAAAAAAATTTAAAAAAAAACAAAAAACCCAACACTAATATCATCCTCAGTGGGAAAACACTGAGAGCTTTCCCCTTAAGGTCAGGAACAAGACAGGGATGTCCACTGTCACCACTGTTATTCAACATAGTATTAGAAGTCTTAGCCTCCACAATCAGACAACACAAAGTAATAAAAGCATCCAAATCAGCCAAGAGGAGTTCAAACTTTCACCCTTCACAGATGACATGATACTCTATATGGAAAACCCAAAAGATTCCACCAAAAAACTGCTAGAACTTGTCCATGAATTCAGCAAAGTTGCAGGATATAAAATCAACACAGAGAAATCGGTTGCATTCCTATTCACCAACAATGAAGCAACAGAAAGAGAAATCAAGGAATTGATCCCATTTACAGTTGCACAAAAAAACATAAAATACCTAGGAATAAATCTACCCAAAGGGGTGAAATATCTATACACTGAAAACTATAGAAAGCTTGTGAAAGAAATTGAAGAAGACACAAAAAAATGGGAAAAGATTCCATGTTCCTGGATAGGAAGAACAAATATTGTTAAAATGTCAATACTACCCAAAGCAATGTACATTTTCGGTGCAATCCCTGTCAAAATAAGACCAGTATTATTCTCAGAGCTAGAACAAACAATCCTAAAATTCATATGGAACCAGAAAAGACCCCTGATAGCCAAAGCAATCCTGAAAAAGAAAGGCAAAGCAGGAAGCATCACACTCCCAGACTTCAAGCTATACTACAAAGCTGTAATCATCAAGACAGTATGGTACTAGAACCAGAACAGACACTCAGATCAATGGAACAGAATAGAGAACCCAGAAACGGACCCACAAACATAAGACCAACTAACCTTTGACAAAGCAGGAATGAATATACAATGGAATAAAGACAGACTCTTCAGCAAGGGGTGCTGGGAAAACTGGACAGCAATATGCAGAAGAATGAACCTGGACCACTTTCTTACACTATACACAAAAATAAACTCAAAATGGATGAAAGACCTCATTGTAAGACAGGAAGCCATCAAAATCCCTGAGGAGAAAGGAGGCAAAAACCTCTTTGATCTTGACTGCAGCAACTTCTAACTCAACATGTCTCTGGAGGCAAGGGAAACAAAAGCAAAAATGAACTACTGGGACCTTATCAAAATAAAAAGCTTTTGCACAGCAAAGGAAACAATCAGCAAAGCTAAAAGGCAACTGACACAGTGGGAGAAGATATTCGCAAATGACATATCAGATAAAGGGTTAGTATCCAAATCTATAAAGAACTTATCAAACTCAACATCCAAAAAAAAAAAAAAAAAAAAAAAAATAGTCCAGTGAAGAAATGGGCAAAAGACATGAATAGACACTTTTCCAAAGAAGACATTCAGATGGCCAACCAACACATGAAAAATGCTCAATATCACTCATCATCAGGAAAATGCAAATCAAAACCACAATGCGATACCACCTCACCCTTGTCAGAATGTTTAACATTAACAACTCAGGCAACAACAGATGTTGGTGAGGATTCAGAGAAAGAGGATCTGTTTTGGGAGTCCCACCATGTTGGTGTTGGGGAGAAAATGGTGCCATGACAATCTTTCATCCTAGGACTAGGGATTTCAAACCCTGCTGTTCAGGCAGCTCTCATGGATTAGTGAGGGAAGCCAGTTTGCCATGCTTCAAAACTCCTGAGTTTTTTCTTTGGCTTGCAGCTGGGATTCAAAACCCAAAGTCTTAATGGACCTAGCCTTTGGCACACAGCTGAGATTCAAAACCTAAAGTCTTGAAAGACTGGCTTAGAATGGATCTTCTCACCTCTTCCAGAGTAGACCCTCTCCATGCTGCTGATGAAAGATCTTTGGCAGGCACCTGCAGGTCTTTTTTCCTTGAAGGGGAGGGAGGTGAAATAAACCCTCTTCCAGAAGGACTCCAGGAAGAGACACTTCTCTCCCAGTGCACCCCAGAGATCAACCCACCACACTACTCATTCTGGGGCCAGCTCCCTCCTCCCCAGGAGTGCACACAACAGCCCTGCTTCTGAGAAAGTCACACACTTCCAAAACCTCAGAGTTCGAACTCCAAAAGATGTTTGCAAAAAAGAATTGGGACACTCAGTACTTTTCACTCCCCTGTCCTTGGTCCACTTTCTCAACCACTTTCTTTTTCTCTCCCTTTTGTCTCTCCATAGAAAATCTTGCCTTGTATCCACAGCTCTGCCATTCTCTCTCCCCAATTTCATATCCACTCACCTTGTATCAGCCAAGCTGCCTCACTCCAACTGTGGAGATCCTTTTGCCACATGACAGATCTATTTCCTGGATGTTCTAAGTAATCTGACATCAAAATAGCTGTGTTTCAGGGATGATGAAAACCCTGAGTCCCCCTTCTTTGCCATTTTACGTCCTTTCCTGAAAATGTAGGTATTTTGACAGGGATTGAATTACATCTGTAGTTTGCTTTGATTAGTATGGTAATTTTAACAATATTGATTCTCCGAATACACGAGCATTGGATATCTTTCCATTTGTTTATGTTATCTTCAATTTTTCATCAATGCTTTAGAGTTTCCTGAGTACAAATATTTTGTCTCCTTCATTAAGTTTATTTCTAGGTAGTTAAGTCTTATTGGCACATGAATAAATGCAATTTTCTTAGTTTCTCTTTCTACTAATTCATTATTAGTGTACAGAAATTCAATAGATGTCTGTGTATTAATTTGGTAACCTGTGAATTTACAAAATTTATTTATCCATTCCAGTAGTTTTTGGCTTTCTATATGTTGCATCATGTCATGTGCAAATAGTGTCTGTTTTAATTCTTCTGTATGAATTTGGATGCTTTTAATTTCTCTTTTTAAACTGACTGCTGTAGCTAGGAGTTATAGAATTATATTGAATAAAAGTGGTGATAGTGGACACCCTTGTGTTGTTAGTTATATTAGAGGAAAAACCAAATTTTTCACACCTGAGTTGATGTTAGCTCTGGGGTTTTCACCTATGGCCTTTTCATGTTGAGGTATGTTTTTTCTAAACCTGGTTTGTTGGGAGGTTTTTTTTTTTTTCTTTTTCCAAGAATGGATGTTGTACACTGTTAGTAGCTTTTTCTGCATCTGTTGAGATAATCATATATTTTTTATCCTCTTTTTTTGTTGTTGTTGTTAATATGATGTATCATATTGATTGATTTTTAAATATTGAACCACCCTTGTATCCCTGGAATAAATCTCACTTGATCATAATGAATGATTTTTAAAATGTATTATTATATATGGTTTGCTAATATCTTTATGAAGGTGTTTATATCTATGCTCATCAGAGATACTGGTCTGTAATTTTCTTTTTCTAGAGTGTTTTTAATGGTTTTGGGGTCAGGATAATGCTGACCATGTAGAATGAGTTTGGAAATTCCTCTTCTGCTTCTTTTTTGGAATAGTTTGAGAAGAATGCTATTATCTCTCCTTTAAATGTTTGGTAGAATGCACCTGTGAAGCCATTTGATTCTGGTGTTTGTTGGACATTTTTTTTATTATTGATTCAATTTCATTGATAGTAATTGGCACATTCAAGTTTTCTATTTTTTTCTAATTAAGGTTTGGAAAGTTGTATTTTTTAGGTATTTTCCACTTTTTCTAGATTGCCCAACTTCTTGGCATATAGTTTTTCATAGTATTCTCACATAATCTTTTGTATTTTTGTAGTGTTGGTTGTTATGTCTCCTCCTTTTGCTTTTATTTGAGTCCTCTCTCTCTCTCTTCCTCTCACTCTCTCTCTCTCTTCCTGTCTATGAACTTGAGTAAAGGTTTATCAATTTTGTTTCTCTTTTAAAAAAGCCACTTTCTGGTTTCATTGATTGGTTTCATTTTGTGTGTGCATGTGTTTGTATGTGTGTGTTGAGGGTTAATTATCTCTTTCATTTATTTCTTCTCTAATCTTTATCATTTCCTCTGTGCTGGTTTGGAGCTTTGCTCTTCCTTTTCTAGCTCCTTTATTTTTATTTCTTCTTTGATTTCTTGGTTGACCCAATCATTGTTTGGTAATATGAACTTAACCTGCATGTATTTCTCTTCTTTCTTTCTTTCTTTTTTTTTTTTTTATTTATCTATAGTTTCATATTGTGGTTGGGAAAGAGGCATGATGTGACTTCAATATTTTAAAATGTTTTATGGCATAAAATGTGATCTATTTTGTGATCTATTTTGAAAAATGTTCTACATTCATTTGAAAAGAATGTGTATTCTGCTGCTTTTGGATGGAATGTTCTGAATATACATTTGTAGGGCCATTTGATCCAATGTGTCATTTAAAGAGAGTTTCCTTGTTGATTTTTTCTTTGGACAATCTATTCATTGATGTAAGTGGGTGCTAAACTCCCCTATTATTTTTGCATTTCTGTCAATTTCTTTCTTTATATCTGCTAATAGTTGTTTTATATATTTTGGTACTCCAAAGTTAGTGCATAAATATTTACAATCAGTATGGCCTCTTGTTGGCTGTTCCCATTAATAATAATACATTATTATCGATAATAATGTATTATTATCGATAATAATGTATTATTATTGGTAATAATGTGTTATTATCAATAATAATGTATTATTATCAATAATAATGTATTATTATTATTTGTCTCTATTTCAGTCTTTGTTTTAAGGTCTATTTTGTCTGATATGTGTATTGCTACCCTATATTTCTTTTTGTTTCCGTTTTCATGGTACCTGTTTTCCATCCCTTCACTTTAAATCTCCAGGTGTATTTTATCTATATTGCCACACTCTGTCTTCTAACTGCAGCACTTAATCCATTTCTATTTAAACTAATTTTTGATAGAGATATACTTATTGCCATTTTGTCTGTTGTTTTATAGTAGTTTTTGTGTTTCTATGTTCCTTTCTTTTTCTCTTTCTCTCTTCCCTTATGGTTTGATGGCTTCTTCAGTGATATGTTTAATTTCTTTTTCCTTTTGTGTGTGTGTATTGATTTATGGTTACCATTTGATTTATTCATTGATTTATTCATTGATTTATGGTTACCAGGTTTTGATTTATGGTTACCATTTGGTTCATGTATAACACCTTATGCATACAATGGATTATATTAATTTAAGCCATTCAAAAAGCACTAAATTTTTACTCCTCTCTCCACATTTTGTGTACATGATGGCATCATTTATATCCTTTTATTTTGTGTTTCTTTTGCCAAATTTTATAAATATAACTGATTATAATGCTTTTTTTAATGTTTATTTTTGAGACAGAGAGAGAAAGAGTGTAAGCAAGGGTGGGGCAGGAGAAAGGGAGACACAGAATCTGAAACAGGCTCCAGGCTCAGAGCTGTCAGCACAGAACCTGATGCGGGGCTTGAGCCCATGAACCACAAGATCATAACCTGAGCCGAAGTTGGATCCTCAACCAACTGAACCACCCAGGCAACCCTATAATGCTTTTACATAATGGTTGAATTTACCAGTAAAAGTTTGTTCTTTCATATTTTTGTCACTCCAGATTATGGTCTTTCCTTTCCATTCAAAGAATTCCTACTAATATTTCCTATGGGGCTGGCTTAGTGATAATAAACTCCTTTATCTTTTGCTTGTCTGGGAAAATCTATATCTCTCCTTCCAACTTGAATGATAACCTTGCTGGGTCAAGTATTCTTGGTTGCGAGTTTTGTTTCCCTTTCAGTACCTTGACTATACCATGCCATTCCTTTCTGGCTTGCAAAATTTCTGCACAAAAATTATTTGATAACGAGGTTTTTTAGTATGTAACTATTTTGTTTCTTTTTCTGTTTCCTTTTAAAATGATCTCTTATCACTGTTTTTTTGCCATTTTAATCACTAAGTCTCTTGGTGTGGACCCCACTGGGTTAATTTTCTTTAGGAATTTCTGTGCCTCCTGTATCTGGATATCTGCTTCCTTGTTAAGATTAGAAAATCTTCACCTATTATTTCTTCAAATGAATTTTCTATCTCTCCTTTTCCCTCTGTGATGCTTATAATGTGGATGTTATTATGCTTGATGATCTCACTGAGTTCCCTTAACATTTTTTCATTTTTATTATTTTATTTTTTCTGCTGTTCAGTTTGGTTTCTTTTTATTACCATCTCTTCCACGTTGTTGATACAGTGTGTGTGCGTATATGTATATATATATATACACACACATATATAGTCCCTCTCTCTCTCTCTCTCTCTCTCTCTATATATATATATATATATATATACATATATATGTATATATATATATATATATATATATATATATACATAATCTTTGTTGAATGTCTCACTGATAACTGATATACTCCACTCTTTTCTGAAGTCTACTGTGTATCTTTGTGACCATTACTTTGTTCTCTATCACACATATTGTTTATCTCTGTTTAATGTAGCTAGTTTGCTGCGGTTTTTCTCCTGTTTGTACATTTGTGACATTGTTACTCTGCCTACTCATTTTGTCCAGTTCTATGTTTATTTCTAGATATTAGGAAAGTGATCTATGTCTCCTGGTCTTGCAAGTTGTGGCCTTATGATGAAGAGATCTTGTGATGACCTTTAGTGTCTCAGAATAAGGTGTTTCAGGGATGTCTCTTGTATGTCATACACCCTACTTAGCTGCAGCTGAGCTGTTTGTGTTTTTGGTCCATTTGGGTTCAGTAGTGCAATTTGGCTGGTATGGTGTACTGGTCTAGGTTTGATCCCTGTTGTATTAAGGGAACTGCCTGGGGATGCTGTAGGTGTGTAGTAGTGTGGTGTCGACAGTCAAATCAGATGAATGCCCTCAATTCACCTGTTAGAACTGTAGTCACACTGGCATCAGGGCTCTTCTGTGCTGTCTCCTGGGAAAGGGTTTGGCTGGTAGCGCTGCAATTGCACTGGTGTGTGGGGCTTATTTTCTTTTCTCCCCAGGGCAGGAGACTCTTTGGAGTGGTGCTAGTCCCTGCCAGTGCTGCTTGTAGTGTGTTTCAGGGTAAGGGTTTCTTTGGAGGTAGGCCTATTGAGTGAGGCAGTTTGGATGGGGTGGATAAACAGAAGAATAAAGGGGCAAGGCATGCATGGTAGCAGGATAGGTGGGGAATGTTTATGCTGGGTCTCAGGCTGGGGGTAGAGGGAGAGAAATGGAAATTGCCAGGTCTTTTTTTCCTGAAGAAATCTTCTAAAATTTCCTGTACTTTAAGTACACATTCTGAGATTAGTAAATAAATCTCCTTTTTGAATACCCAAAGCTCTTATCCAACTGTTGTGTTGATGCTATATCTTGATGGGTTTATTTGTTATATTGTTTCCTTAAGGACAGGGACTCAGTTTCCTATTGCCCTCCAGTTCACCCACAGCTAAACCTACTAATTTTTAAAGTACCCAGAGTTAAGCTCTGCTGATTATAAAAACCCACAAACTTAGGCCCCACTGATTTTGTAAGCAAAGTGTGAAGATGAATCATCTTCCCAGTGTGGGTCCCACCTGACTGGGGTGCATGGTGTGGGGCTGACCTCTCACTTCCCCATGCTTACAATGTCCCCTCCACCCACCATTTTTTGTTAGTCTAGCAAAGGTTTTGGTTCCCAACCATATCTCCACCTCTCTCTCTCTCTCTCTCTCTTTTTTTTTTTTTTTTTTTTTAAATTTTTGTTTTTCAATGTTTATTTATTTTTGGGACAGAGAGAGACAGAGCATGAACGGGGGAGGGGCAGAGAGAGAGGGAGATACAGAATCGGAAACAGGCTCCAGGCTCTGAGCCATCAGCCCAGAGCCTGGCGCGAGCCTGATGCGGGGCTCGAACTCACGGACCGCGAGATCGTGACCTGGCTGAAGTCGGACGCTTAACCGACTGCGCCACCCAGGCGCCCCTTTTTTTTTTTTTTTTGATGTGACTTCTCTATGATTAACTCTGGAATATCTGATGTGCCAGTTGTTGAGTCATTTTTTGAGTCAGCTGCAGTAATGTGGCTGTTATCTCAGTGCGTGCATGGGATGAGGTGAGCTTAGGATACTCCAACTCTGTTATCTTCCCAGAGTTCTGGACCTAGAGAACCTAAACCTTTCTTTACCCTTTTCTTTTGTTGTCAGTGAGGTTGATCCTTTTAACATTTTATTTAAAAATAAACCAGTACATGAAGTGACAAAGAACTTTTTATGAACTCCTATGTACTTACTACACAGAACTGACAGCTGCATGAATTTTGTGTTACATGATTAAAATATATCTGAATGTTGTTTTGGTCTGTTATAATCCATTGTTTTCTTCTTTCTTTTTTCTCAAAGGCTGTTGGTATTTAATACTTACTGTGTAGAATTAATTTTTTTTTTTACTTATTTACTCATGACATACATTTTTATAGGTTTATGCAACCATAACTCATACACAGGTTGATCAGTCATCCAGAAAACAATCTTTATTATGTGTTTAGTTTAGTTAGGCTGCATCCAGTGCACTGGATGAGCAGCATTGAACAATACACAGGTAGCCTTATAGGAGCTTAGGTTTTAGTTTAAGAAAAATATTACACACAGATAATATAATAATAATAATAATAATAATAATAATAATATAAATTCAGTTAGGCAACATGGATAGTTTAATCACTAATTTAAATGTCATGGCTGAAACATGCATTTTGTAGTACGTGACTTTTGAACTGAGCATTGAATGAAACATATTCAGCCATGATAAAACATCGAAAAAGACCCTGAAATGATATTTTCCTCATTGTATCCTATAGTTATAAAAGGGGAATAAACAAAGGGGAGAAAGGATCTCTACTGGGTCAAATTGTGTCCACCCCAAAGGTTTTGAAGTTGTAGTTCTGCATTATTTGATGATAACTTGAAGCAGGATTCAGAACATGTTAAACATGTATAATGCTCAAGTTGCATCCTTCCTTGTAGTGTAAGTGAAGACTTATTTTCAAAAATAAACCCACTTTCTTAGACCCAAGAATATTTTGCTTTCATATATGAAAGAGTACAATTAAATGTGGGTATTTACAGTTGCAGTATCTTTAGTAGATTTTAAGCAATGTTTCACCACTAAGAGCTTGCTTAAAATATCTGCATCAAAGAAGCATCTACACTACATCTGTGAGTCCTTCAGAGGCAGGTGGAGAAGAAAAAGGAGGAGGATGAGATAACACCTCACAATGACCCTGAGGAACTTTTCTGTAGTATGTGTATGTACTGTGTGAGTTTCTAGGAATTTGTACATTTCTACCAAATTGCCCAGTTTGTTAGCATATCACTTTTTAAAATATTCTTTTGTAAATATTTGAATTCTGTGGTTTTGGTTGTGATCTCTCCTCTTTCACTTGTGATTTTATTTCTTTGGGTCTTTTCTCTATTGTTTTTGATAAGTTTGGCTAAGGGATTATTAATTTTTATTAATTCTTTCAAAGAACCAGCTTTTAGTTTTATTGATCTCTTCTACTGCTTTTTGTTTTTGTGTTTGTTTCTGTATTGTTCATTTCTACTCAAATCTTCATTATTTCCCTTCTTATGGTGGCATTAGACTTCATTTGCTGTTCATTTTCTAACTCTTTTGTGTGGAATGTTACGTTGTGTAATTGATACTTTTCTTGTTTCTTCATGTAGACCTGTATGTTAATATACTTCCTTCTTAGGAATGCCTTGCTGCATTGCAAAGATTTTGGGCTCTCATGTTTTCATTTTCATTGGCTGACATGTATTTTTTAATTTATTCTTTATTTTCTTGGTTAACTCATCCATTCTTTAGTAGGATGTTCTTTAAACTTCATGAATTTGTCATCTTTACAAATATTTCTTGTAATTTGATTCCAGTTTCATAGCATTGTGGTCTGAAAATATTCATGTTATAATCTCCATTTTTTTGTACTGTTGAGGGCTGATTTACGAGCCAGTCTGTCATCTGTTCTAGAGAATATTTTAGGTGCAATTGAAAATTATGTGTATTTTGCTGTGTTAAGTTAAAATGTTCTGACTACATCTGTTAATTTAGTTGGTTCAGTGTGTCATTCAAAGCCATTGTTTCCTTTTCTGCTTAGATTATCTTTCCATTGGTGTAAGCAGGGTATTCAAGTCCCCTATTATTAGTGTATTAATATCAAAGAGTTTCTTTATATTTGTTATTAACTGATTTCTTTTTTTTCATTTTTTAGTGTTTTATTTATTCTTGAGAGAGAGAGAGAGAGGGAGAGCGCACATGTTGGGGGAGGGGCAGAGAGAGAGGGAGACACAGAAACCGAGGCAGTCTCCAGCTCCGAGCTGTCAGCACAGAGCCTGACACGGGGCCTGAACTCATGAACCATGAGACCATGACCTGAGCCGAAGTCAGATGCTTAACCAACTGAGCCACACAGGCACCACTACTATTAATTGATTTCTGTATTTTGGTTCTATAAGTGGAGGAATAAATATTTACAATTGTTAGACCTTCTTGGTGGATATAACCCTTAATAATGATATGATGCCTTTCATGTCTTGTTATAGTCTTTGGTTTAAAATCTAGGTTGTCTGATATAAGTATGGAAATTCTGGCTTTATTTTGAACATTCATTACCATGATAAATAGTTCTCCATCCCCTCACAATCGATCTGTAGGTGTCTTTAGGTCTAAAGTCTTTTGTAGGTACCATAGGGATGGGCATTGTTTTTTCTCCATTTTGATACCCTATGTCCTTTGATTGGAGCATTTAATCCCGGTACATTCAGACTGAATATTGATAGATATTAATAGAGTGGCATTGTGTTACCTGTAACATTGGTGTTTCTGGTGATGTTATCTATTCCTTTCTAGTCTTTGTTGCTTTTGGTCTTTTTTTCCCTACTCAGAGTTTACTTTAATATTTCTTGCAGGAATGGGTTAGTGTTCATAAACTCCTTTAGTTTTTATTTGTCTGGGAAACTCCTTATGTGTCTTTCCAACCTAAATGGCATTTTTGCTAGATGAAGTATTCATGGCTGCATATTTTTCTGATTCATCAAATTGCATATATCATCCCGCTCCCTTCTAGCCTTCCCAGTTTCTATGGACAGATCTGCTGTGAGGCTGATCTGTCTTCCCTGGTATATTAAAAACTTTTATTTTTCCTTGCTCCTTTTAGGATTCATTCCTTGTTTGTGTATTTTGTGAATTTGACTCTGATATGTCTTGGTGATGACTGACTTTTGTTAAATTTAATGGGAATTCTCAGTGTTAGTGTTATGCCCAGAATTCGTGATCCCCAAATACTGCCAGGGAACTGAGTTTGATGTAAAAGCAAAAGAGCCTTTATTCGAGCTAGGTCGAGCTCAGTCCCCAACCTGCACCAATGCATCGGTGAGATACCGGAGAGTGAGTTTCAAAAGGACAAAGGTTTTATTGGGGCCTGGGGGCAGTTGGTTAGGTAATGGCTGTGGCCTCAGCCGATTGGCTGGATAAGGGTCGGAGTCCTGTTAGGCAGGTGAGTGGGAGGTTATGCAAGGGGAGGAGGCGTGGTCAAGGTGAAGGACACAGAACAAGATGGAGTCAGCCGGCATAGGCCCGCCCTTTCAGTTAGATGTCAATTAGTGTTTCCTTCCAAAGATTGGGAAAGTTTTCAGTTATAATATGCTCAAATAAACTTCCTTTTAAAAATTTTAGTTAGGTAATATACAGTGCATCCTTGGTTTCATAAGTAGAATTCAGTGATTCATTACTTATTTACAACACCAAGTACTAATTACAAGTGCCCTCCTTACGACCCGTCACCACATCTCCCAACCACCCCCCTCTATCAATCCTCAGTTTGCTATCTATCATTAAGTCTCTTGTGGTTTTTCTACACTATCTTCTCTCCCCTCCCCACTTCCCCTGTATTCATTTGTTTTGTTTCTTAAATTTCACACATATGAGTGAGACAATATGATATTTGTCTTTCCCTGATTGACTTATTTCAAATAATAATATATTCTAGCTCATTTCATGTCATTGCAAATGTCAAGGTTTCATTTTTTGATGGCTGAGTAATATATATATACACATACACACACCACATCTTCTTTATCCATTCATCAATTGATGGACATTTGGGCTCTCTCTATAGTTCGCTTATTGTTGAAAATGCTGCCATAAATATTGTGATGCATGTACCCCTTCGAATCTGTATTTTTCTATCCTTGTGGTAAATAGTGCAGTTGTTGGGTTGTATGGTAGCTTTATTTTTAGTTTCTTGAGGAACTTCGATACTATTCTCCAGAGTGGCTGCATCAGTTTGCATTCACAGCAGCACTGACAGAGGGTTTACCTTCCTCCACATCCTTGTAAGCACCTGTTGCTTTTTGTATTGTTAATTTTAGTCATTCTGACAGATATAAAGAGTTATCTCACTGTGGTTTTGAATTGTATTTCCCTATGATATTGATGTTGAGCATCTTTTCATGTATCTGTTAGTCATCTGCATATCTTTTTTGGAAAAATGTCTCTTCATGTCTTCTGCCCATTTCTTAATTGGGGTGTTTGTGTTTGGTTGTTGAGTTTGATATTTTCTTTATAGATATTGGATATTAACCCTTTATCAGATATGTCATTTGCAAATCTCTTCTCCCATTCCATCAGTTGCCTTTAAGTTTCCTTGATTGTTTCCTTTGTTATGAAGAAACATTTTATCTTGATAAAGTCCCAATAATTAATGTTTGCTTTGTTTTTCTTGCCTTTGGCAATATGTCTAAGTAGAAGTCACCCAGCCAAGTCAAAGAGGTTGCTTCCTGTGTTCTCCTCTAGGATTTTGATGATTTTCTCCCTCACATTTGTGTCTTTCTTCCATTTTCAATTATTTTTTTCTATATGGTGTAAGTGTGGGACCCAAGGAATTTAACAAAAATCCCCTACCCCTGGACAAGCAGAGCAAGACTAACTCCATTTTGTGTTACACCCACCATCTCATGTATAACCCCCACCATGACCTACTTATTGCTTAAGACACTCCCCCACCCCAGTCAAGCCACTGAGCACACCCTTACTGGAAACCGGCTCATATAGGAATGCGGAGCCCCTAACTGCCAAAGAATGTAAACCCCGCCTTTTGCCCGCCAAACTTGCGCGCCAATTCTGACCATAGTGATAGGCTAGTTCAAACAGTTACTATAGGGTAAACTGTAATTCAATTGGCCACCTGCCCGTGGACTGACATGACTATGCAACTTTCTGTGTGTGTTACAATCTCATTGGCCACTGGCCCCTATAAAACTGCTATGCCTTTTAACCTAGGGATCCAAGTCCCTGCTCCTCTGTGTCCGGTATACTTGGGCCCAAGCTCGAGCTTCCAAATAAACCCTTGTGCATTTGCATCAGTATCGGCTCTTTGGTGGTCTCTCGGATTTGAAATCGGAGGCATTACAGTAAGAATGTAATCTAGTTTCATTTTTCTTCATGTCACCATCCAGTTTTTTCCAACACTATTTGCTGAAGAGATTTTTATCTAATGGATATTATTTTCTGCTTTGTTGAAGATTATTGAACATATAGTTGTGGGTCCATTTCTGGGTTTTCTGTTCTGTTACATTGCTCTACAGATCCTCCTACTAACATGCTGTCTTGATAACTACATCTTTGTAATATGGTTTGGAATCCATAATCTCTATGCCTCCAGTTCAGTTTTTTATTTGCAGGATTCCAAAGCCAGACAAAGACCCCACTAAAAAGGAGAGGGAGGGGTACTAATACCCCTGTTGAACCTGGATGCAAAATTCTCAACAAGATACTAGCAAATAAAATTCAACAGTAGATTAAAAGAATTATTCACAATGATCAAGTGAATTTTTTTTTCCTGGAATGTGGCTCTGGTTCAATATTTACAGATCAATCAACATGATACACCACATTAATAAAAATTAAAAAAAAAGAGAGATAAGAACCATATGATTCTGTCAGTAGATGCAGAAAAAGCATGTGACATAATTCAGCATCCATTCTTGATAAACACCCACAACAAAGTAGGGATAGATGAAACATATTGCAACATCATAAAGGTCATGTATGAAAAACCCAAAGCTACTAAAATCCTTGACTTTAAAAAAAATAAACCCTTTCCCCTATAGTCAAGAAGAAGACAAGAATGCCTACCCTCACGATTACCATTTAATATAGCACTGGAAGTCATAGCCTCAGCAATAAGACAACAAATGGAAATAAAGAGCATCTAATTCAGCAAGGAAAAAATTAAACTTTCACTTTAGCAGATAACATGATACTCAATGTGGAAAACCCAAAAGACTCCACCAAAAAATTCTGCAACTAATACATAAATTCAACAATGTTGTAGAATATAAAATTAAGTGCAGAAATATGGTGCTGTTGCACTTCTATGCACGTAAAATGAAGAAGCAGAAAAAGAAATCAAAGAATCGATCCCTTTTACAATGCACCAAAACCCCATAAGATACTAAGAATAAACCAAACTAAGTAGAAGAACTGTACTCAGAAAATTAGAAGACATATGAGAGAAATTGAAGAAAACACAATGAAATAGAAGAGTGTCTCATGTTCATGTATTGGAAGAATAAACATTGTTAAAATGTCTTACTACCCAAAGAAATCACACATATAATGCAATCCCTATCAAAATACCACCATGAAAAATGCATTCTAGTCTAGAAGCTGGACTCCTTTCAGAGTTAGATCAAGAAATCCTAAAATTTGTATGGAACCACCACAAAACCTGTATATTCAAATAAACCTTCTGCCCCCTTTTCTTTCTCTTCCTTTTCTAGGACTCCTATTACAGAGATTTTGTTACAATCTAGGGAATCACTGAGTTCACTAAGTCTACCTTTTTTTTGGCACAATACCTTCCTTTATGTCTTCTTTTTAGCTTCATTATTTTTCATAATTTTATTCTCTATATCATTGATTTGTTTTTCTGCATTATCAATCCTTACTGTAATGGCATGCAGTTAGGTTATATCTTGATTATAGTATTTTCAATGGTTATATACTAAACAGTTTTTAGTTATTTTATCTCTGAAGTAAGGGATTCTTTAGTGTTTTCTTTGCTTTAGTGTTTTCTTTAGTGTTTTCAAGCCCAGCTCATATCCTAATATATATATTTTTAATTCTGTTTCAGACATCACACTTATATTTGTTTTTGCTAAATCACTGGTCATTACTTCTTTTTCTTTCTTTTGAGATGAATCCCTCCATCTTGTCATTTTCTGTAGGTCACTGTTTGCTTTCGTGTATGTGATTTTTTAGGAAAGCCTGCTATATATCTGCTCCTGAGAGTAATGCCTATACTAAGAAGAGGTCCATTTAGAAAGGGGGTTCCTATATGCACTCTGCTATTCTGTTTTGGTTGCTCACACCCTGAATTCAGTCCTCTGAAGAGTTTCTCCTTGCCTTCAATGGTGGGGGTAGGTGGTTTAACACCATCCACTGTGTGGAAAATTTTAACTATGTTTGCTTGTTAAAAGAGGCCAGATCAACATAGAATGGAATGGAATGGAATGGAATAAATAAAATAAAATAAAATAAAATAAAATAATAAAATAAAATAAAATAAAATAAGATAAAATAATAAAACAAAACAAAATAAAATAAAATAATAAAATAATAAAATAAAATAGACCTCATTTCCCTCAGTGCTGAAGGCTTAGAGCACTATGATCAATAGACTTGGTGCAAGGGGTTTGCACTGGTCTTCCAGGGAAGGTTTTGCTGCACTTATTCTCAGGTGTACATGCTCTAGTGGAGATGCACCTACAGGGTCAGGGAGGCAGGTCTTGATGTAAACAGCTCCAATCTCTACTGAGGTGCACTGTGTTGCTCATTGAAGTTGGCCAATGCTGATGGGCTGGGGGATGTGAGGAATGGCCTCACCCCACTCTCTCCTCTTGGAGCGGGATTGTGTGCCCACCACTCTTCAGGAAGCCCTCACATAATAGCAGACAATCACCACTCTTATGTCTCCAGCTTCTGTCAGATCCTTGCCTTCACCTTGTTTGTGTCTGAGTTCTCTGCTGCCAGGAAGCACAGTACTCTTGGTTTTATCTCAGGCATATAACTGGACTTTAAAACTCCAAATTTTATGGAGCTCACAGGGCACAGACTTGCCCTGTTCTTCTAGGGGAGCATCTTACCATGCTTTTGCAATATGCTAGTTTACCCCAGGAAAGTGGTCACACAACTGCACATTGGTCAGAGTTTATAGTAAAACATAACAAAAAGCCAGCACCAAGGTTTGTTGCCCTCCGCTGATGTCTCTGCCCTTATGGTGATGAACAAGGCAGCACGTTGGCACCATCAGTTCTTTAGACCTGAAGAATCTGTGCCATCACTCCTAAATGCACTCCAGAGGGAGGAATTGTTTCTCCCCATGAGACCAGATAATCCTAAAATCATGCTGCCCAATCCCACATCTCCACCCTCCATTCACAGAGGAACACTGGTAAACACATCAGGCATGACACTGGGTGATGGCGTGTACTTCTAAAACTTCAGACTTTGTGCTCTGCTGCTTATAATAACTTGCGATTGTCTGTCCCTCTCCTTTTCCCACCCAATGGATTATGGGAAGGATTTTCCTTGTGCAATCCCTGCCTGTTGGTTCACTTTGTCTTTCTCTTTCTTGCTTGTTAGCTCACTCCTCTCTCTGAAATCAAGGACTTCTCCATTTTTTTTTTTTTTGCACACACAGTTTTTTTCTCTCCCATATCAACTCTTTGCACCTATTACCTTCAATAGGTAATCATTTTTTTCTACTTGTAGATGTGCAGTTTTGTTTTCTCAGTCCTCAGTTTGATTTCTTGTGTGCTCAGAATGATTTGTTATATATCTAGCTGTGTTTGAAGGACCAGGCAAGATAAGAGGACTTGCCCTATTCTTCTGTCCTTTCCTCATTTTCTTATCTTTAATTAAGCAGAATTTCAGGCATTTCAGCAAAATGAAATTGTATTGTGTCTTGTGTAACTAGAGTAGGTAGTTTTGGCAAATTACTTTTGTCATGAATGTTTCCCTTTGCCCTAAATTTTCCATTTTCTGAATCTTATTCTACAGAACAGTTGGAAAGATGCCTCCATATGATAGATGTCTTTTCCCCTTAGCATTTATCAATGCCCTCTAGCTAAAGGTTAACAGGAAAACACCTGTAATTGAATGAGTCACATATATTACTCACTACAGTAATGTAAAATAAACATTGTAGGGAATTGTGGAGTGTTTGAATGAGAGGGCATTAAAGGGTACATGAGCAAGAAGACTTTTACTTCATTATTGTTAAAAGGAGCTATATTTACTTATTATTGTTGTTGTCGTTGTTGTTATTCTTATTTTGTAACAAGAGCAGGAGAGTTTTTACTTAATTGCTGTTGTCATGCACTACATGTAGAAGACATTTCAAGCTTATTTTCCCTCCTTAGTTCTTCAAAGACCCCCATATAGCTGAGGATCTTTTTCTTGCTGTTAACTTGAGGAAGGTGAAATATTTCTATATTTTGGCTTGTCAAGATTCCTTTCTCAGCTGCCAGGCATCCTGTGATACACAATCTGATTTGCACTAATATGTGTTCCCTTTTGCAGGCAACATCTCAGAGGAGTTCTTTTGCATGGACCACACTTTAACCTTCAGGAAACATGAGATCTTCACCCAGAAAAGCTCTAAGTGCACAAATCATGGAATACAGCACTGCTCCCTCAAGCTACAGAGTAGCTACTGGCTCTTCTCTCACGCTCAATATCCCAGACAGAAGGCAAACATAGGTCCACTTATGGACCTTTAGGTTTCATGAGACAGACTAACGTCTTATTTTTTTTCCCATAAGTTTTAAGTAAGGGGCAGGCAACCATGCCAGCTCTTAAATTTCTGGGACAGTAACTCATAATACACCTACAGTTCTTTCCTAAAACCTCCATGTTCTCTTTTGACTTTCTTAAATAGTCCATGCCCATGAGCAGTTAGGTCCATGTAATCAGATTCAGTCACCTCCTTTAAAATATCCTATGATGATGGGTTTGGTATTTATTTGGAATAATTCACCTTTTTTTTTTTTTTAATAAGGATTTCATTTTAACGCTTCTTTATATATTAAATATTTATTATAATAAACCCAAATGATCTGTGAGTGACACAAAGAAAATCCATTTCAGCTCAGCCTTTTATATTACTTCAGCTACTTACCTTTGCAGTATAAATTATAACAATTTTGTCACACCTTCACCTGAACCACACAGGTCTTCTACTTTCTCACTCAGGCCCACTCTGTCTGCATTCTGTGTGCTATATTGAATTGAATCATTTCCAGCTATGTGTGAGGAAAATTCCATCTTTCATGCATTACTTTCTCAGTGAGAGTTTTCATAATGTCGAAATTGAAATGAACTCATTCACTACCATCTGTATCTGGATACCTTTAGCCTTTCACAAGTACTTTGAAATTAATAACTATGTGTCATTGTTTGCCTGTTTATTGGCAGTGCCAGATATGTAGTTACAGTTACAGATAGAAAATCTACAGTGTTGTAGATAATGGATATCTAGAACAGATATATACAGTACCTAACAGGCATTTGTTGAGTAGGTGAGTAAATTATACAGTTATATCAAATTAAATTGGAGATTGTGGTAATTTAAACATCAAAATAGCATCGAGATGAAAAGGTAAAGAAATGAGTAGCTAGAAAACATAATTACTTAAAACATGTTATGGACTGAACAGTACATAGTCCAGAACTCTCTTTTCAGAACCATCATGCTCCTCTCAGTTTAGGCAAAATCGATAAAGTACGGACTCCAGCCAATATCCTGATGATGTGGAGTACAGTCTATGTTCTCTTCCATCTCTAAATATGAATGAAGGAGAAATCATACCCATTAGGGATCACTTAAGAATTAAAATTCCTTTACCACTTGGACATGTAGAGACTTTCTTTGGGTATTATATTTACATTCTGTTGACTTGATTTATTATCAAGTAAATTCTACAGCATGTAATTCAAATCAAATAATTGTTGTCCATTAAGAAATAGACATTGGAAATTGAAATGATAAAAATTTATAAATTATGACATCAAAATTATTTTTAGATTTATTTAAAGGAATTCATCATTTGAATAATTCTAAAATAAAACAAATATATATCTAAATTTAATATTTACAAATTAGGTACATAAGTGCCAAGTTTCAGCAGATTCAAAATAGGACCATTTTTCCTCAGTCACAAAGAAGATCTTCTTACTGGCATTTTATTACTGGCAGAATGGCTAGAGGATGCCCATTTAGACCACTGTAGAGGAGGCCAGGACAAAAGTATGGCCTCAGCGCCTCTGTGAAGCAGTTTTTATAGGTGTAGATATGAGACAGGTTGGTCACATTATGAAAGGGACTCTTCCAGCCTCATAGTCCAGGAAGATACCAATAATCTCAGGAGATTCCTCAAGGTGGAGTGTTATCCATGGATTTGCAAGAGCTTGGTGGCCATTACTTCTCTTCAAGCACAGTGTCCAGAATCCAGTCTCTGGGGATAGCATGATTTCTCCCTGTCTGCAGACAGAATCCTTACAAATACGATAGTCCATTTTATTTTATTTTTCACACTCACTTCCCAGTAGTGTCTACCTCTGAAAAAACATTGCTGACCTAATACACACACCAGTTTCTCAAACCGCTGCCTACATTTGGGTAGTTCCTGAAAGATATCACCTCCTTTTGCTCTTTTGTTGTCTTCATCAATTTGGAGATATGGGTGAGCTGTGTCTGGATCCAGGGTAACATTTTCTATGGAAGAACATGTTATTCATTTTGGCTATGATCAACAATATCAACAATAATTAACACAACATACAACTGCCCTTCCTCTATATAGGATCTTTCTCTAGCTTTCCTGAAATGAAGTTGCTCCTTTACCTCAGAGAATGATCTTTATAGTTACTCAAGCACTTGAGAACTTGATAAGAGAGTTTGTCCAGAATGGAAAAAATTAGTTTCTAAACACACAAATATTTTCTCATCAGAATAATTTTGAATGTGGCCAATTTCACACTGCACACTTGTTATGTGCCTTGTGCTGTTTGAAGCATATTTATAAATAATTTTCATAACAATGCAATGAAATGGAAAAATATATGTATTTTGTAGTTAAGACAACAAACATTTAGGGAAGTTTATCCAACCATGATTACTAATATATATCAATGTTTGGATTGAAGTCCAGATCTGATTCAATTTGTGAATTAATGAAAAACAATTATACATATTTTCTTTAAATCTGAATGCTTTGACAATTTAAAATTTGTCCTAAATGACCCTGTGAAATTTAATCAGATTTACTGAATTACTTTTCCTAAAAGTTTATTCATGTTGATAGAAATTTTCACAGATACGTGAATCCAAAAGTAATTTTTAAAATGTTGAAAGCATATAAACACGCAAGCCAGATGTAAAAATCATCCAAACATTTACCCAATTACATAGGATTCTATTAATACAGGCTAAAAGTGTATCTGTGATGAATTAACTTCTCATAGTTGTATGTAAAACTAAATTTTACTGGTATTAGTGTAACCACAAAGAAAATTCCACTAGTATTAATGTAATATAAAATAACCAAAGACTCTTATATGTTAGCACTGTAAATATAGGATTATGTGCCCTTAAAGCCACTGCAACTCACTTACTCATGGGCATTTTTTGAAAGTAATATATGATATCTAGGCTATACTTTTTTTTTCAGTTAGTAAATTTGTTTCTAAAGTTGTCTAATAAATTGAATATTATGTCAATTAGTTATATAAACTGGAGAAATCTCCTAAGAATACTTATCATACATGTCTTTGTAAAAACAGTGTATTACTCCCTGACTTTTCTTCCTCAAAGTGTATTTGTGGTAATCAAATGAAATTACTTTATTTGAAATAATTCATACAAAGCTGTAAAATGTAACACAAATTGTTCTTGCTCCTAATATTAAACAGAGGTCCTAAATTTGACAATTTGTTAGAAGTCAAAAGATATCCTAAGGGAGGTAGGAGTTTTCAATTTGATAAAGTAAATGAAGGACAACGGATTGTGATCCATAGGCAATTACTGCCATTGTGTCACTAGCCTCCATCCTAACATAGATGAGTGGCAACCTGCCTTTACCCCATTCCCTGTCAGCTACCCCCAAAACCATTCCCCAACTCATTTCTGGTTCTAAAAAGCACATTTGATGATATCATTTAGGGCTATAATATTTTGCTTCCCTCCATCACTGAATCTCAGAGAGCAGCAACCATTTGTGATATGTAAGGAGTTATACCTATAAAATACCCAACAATAAAGATGACAAAATGGAAATTTTGGAGAAAAAAAAGGGATTTGTGTGTGTCTTCAGTGTGAGTTTGTAAGTGTGTTACAGTTTCCCTTGTCTGATGGTCTAGTGTCCTGGCCAAAAAGAAGTATCAATATCCAAATATTTCAGTGTGTAGTTACCTGTATAGTGTCGAGCAAATTTCAACCCTAAAATAAATTTTATATATATATATATATAAATGTAGTTTTGAAATTAAGAATTATCAGTGAATAAAACAGGACAGAGATGAGTGGTCAAAAGACAAGTACATGAGTCAGGGCTAGAGGTGGCCATTTTCATTACTCACCTTCTTCTCCCAGGAGTTTTATCCTTTCTGAAAGAATGGGATGTAGTGAGGTATTGCTTTGAAATATAAATACATTTCTTTTTAAAAATATATTTAAATTCCTATCTTTAGAGAGTAATTTTACTTACCAAAATCTTCATGAAGTTTTCCTAAAATGCAAACAGTGACAAATCCTTGTGAGAATTTTTTAGGACTTGTTAACTAGACTCTCCTTCTAATGCTTACACATGTAAATCTTTGGTGTAAGGAAAAAAAAAAAGAATAGACAATTGTTGGATTTAAGTTACAGAGTTGGAAAATAAATAATGGTTAAAAAGATTTCCATTTGCTTTGTTTTAACGTAATTCAAACGATCATAATGCAAATTGTTATCCAGAAATAGCCTCTCCCAGGTGTTTCCATTAAGCATATTGACTCCTACAGACTTCCCCAACCAAAAAGTATAAATATTGAGAAGCTAGCACTGAAAGCAACGGTGAGATTTGGATATAATTTCTGATTCTCTGCACCTGAAGAATTAAAAAGTAAATGAAGTTATTTCTGCTATAACGTTTGTTTTGAAATTGCGAATTTGTCCCAATATGAATAACATATTAAGAAGGAATTTTGGGCGCCTGGGTGGCTCAGTTGGTTGAGCAACCGACTTCAGCTCAGGTCATGATTTCACGGTTTGTGAGTTCAAGCTCCGCGTCAGGCTCTGTGCTGACAGCTTGGAGCCTGCTTTGGATTCTATATCTCCCCCTCTCTCTGCCCCTCCCCTGCTCATGCTCTGTGTGTCTCTCTCTCTCAATAATAAATAAACGTTAAAAAAAGAAGGAATTTGAGTGTGCTATGAATTTTGCGTTTGTTTATGTGTGATTTTGTGAGGTAGAAACTTGTACCCAATTGAGTCTAGAGGTATAGAAATACATACAATATATAAGCATGCAAAAATACACACACACACACACACACACACACACACACACAGACACATTTGCACACATCTTAAAAGGACACTGGGATATACCCATCTGCATCTTATAATAAAACTTTCTGTCCTGGGGCATCTGGGTGGCTCAGGTGGTTTAAACTCCAACTTTGGCTCAGGTCATAAACTCGTGGTTTGAGCATTACATCGGGCTCAGTGCTGAAAGCTCAGAGCTTGGATCCTGCTTGGGATTCTGTCTTCCTTTCTCAATGCCCCTCCCCCCTTCTTTCTCTCTCTCTCTCTCTCTCTCAAAACATAAATAAAAAAATTAAAAAGTAAAAAAAAATCTTTATGTCCTGCCACATTCACAGTAACTCCAAGCTGTCACCCTCACCAATGCCACCCTCACCAATCCATATTTCTTTTCTGCTGTTTTTTTTATCTTATTTATATTTTCCCTCATCATTATCTTTTTTTTTATTCTCTTCCTTTGCACAAATTTTTGGGCTTGGAGGTGGAGGTAGTGGAAGTACATGCTGCTGTGTGTAAACTTTAGTTTCTCTCAAGGTAAAGTGAAATATTACTTTAGTACGTAGGTATTTTCTAAAAATTTAACAAGTATAAAATTTTATAACAATTTTATGAGTTTCTATATTTTGAAAAAATGCCACCAAGAAGGTTTTGGACTTCCATGCCCTAATGTCATGTTATAAAATGAATTTCTTTCTACAAAATTCATATGTTAAATTCCAAAACCCAATGTAATATTTGGAAGTGGAGACTTTGGAAGGTAATTAAGTCATTACAGTGGAGCCTTCATGAATAGCATTAGTCCCTCATAAGAAGAGGCATGAGTATTTGTTCTTGCTCTCAACTTTCAGTCATGTGAAAGAACAGTGAGAACACGGCCATTTGCAAACCAGGGAGTGGACTCTTAGACACCAGATCTACTGGTGCGTTGACCTTATATTTCCCAACTTCTAGAATTCAACAAAATCAACATACAAAAATCAACAAAATCAATCATGCCAAAAGGAGGAAATATTTACATGTTGGAGAACAAGAAGATGGAGGCACCATAAGAATGTACTGAAGGAAAGGGATGGAGCAACAAGAAATTGAAAACAGTTTCATTCCTAGGATGGAAGGCCACTGGGACTGCACATTCTCTTCAGAAGGACATCATACCAGCACCAGGCCTGAGATAAGAATGTTTTGTCTGGCATCAGATGCACTCATGACCCAGTATGGAATACACTGCAGGTACATGACCTGTCAATATGCCAAATACTATGTTGTATGTGCTTGCTGCTATCAAATTGCAAAAATAAAAAAGGTTTGATCCAGGACCCAGTGCTTAGGCTCCTGGAGAGTCTTAGCCCCCTGATTTGTAATTCTCTCATCATCACACCTTTAGGACCTTTCTCTCTACATTTGCAAATCCTCACAAAAGAGTTAATAATCAAAATTTATAAAGAACATACACAATAACAAAAGCAAACTATAACCAAATTATATCTCTATCAGGTGATTTCCGTGTAATAGTAAGAAAGTATCTTAAATTAAGATGATGCTGTTATCTACAACTTGATGGATAAATGAGCTAATTTGGAAAAAAAATCCAAAATTCTGCATTCAGCATGTGGTATTTAACTTATCTGACATGTCCACAAATAACATTACTTTTCATTACGTTTCATTCATGACATTCTTAATTTAATTGCAAACATTTCCTACTTATCTACATTTTTATTGAGACTACTCTTTAGACCAAGCACTATTTTCATTGTGATGAATATGACACAGTCTCTCTACCCACAGAGGCTTTGACAAGACGCCTGCCAACTGAAACATCATTGTAAAATCAAGGTGCTATAAGAGAATGAAAGGTTCACCAGAGGGATTTCTGCTGACTTTCAGAGGGGTTATAATCTATGTGTTTAACTATAAACATCATTTGTTACAAAAGTATGTGTATTAATTTATTTTTAAAAAGATTATATATATATATATATATATATATACCATCAGGTTTCCATTACCCAGCTACAACTCCTTTATTTTTTATTTTTTTTTAATTTTTTTTTAACATTTATTTATTTTTGAGACAGAGAGAGACAGAGCATGAATGGGGGGAGGGCCAGAGAGAGAGGGAGACACAGAATCTGAAGCAGACTCCAGGCTCTGAGCTGTCGGCACAGAGCCTGATGCGGGGCTCGAACTCACGGACCGTGAGATCGTGACCTGAGCGAAGTCGGACGCTCAACGGACTGAGCCACCCAGGCGCCCCTACATCTCCTTTAAAATATATTTACATATTTTCATTATCTGAATATCCAAATATTTTACCCCACAATAACAAAAAGAATATCTAATACATGTTTTTTTCCATAATGTGTTCTATTCTTTTCAAAATTAATTGTAATATTTTCTATGAAAATAAATATTCTTCTATTGCATATTTGAGTGAAGAATGGTTTTCTTTCTTGTAAATGACATTTAATAAACTAGTTCTTTTAGGATTATTGATAATTCCCTCAATCTGATAAAAGAACACACACAAAAAAACAACCTAACTATTGTTCATTTATAAATCCAGCCCAGATTTGATCCTACAGAAAGAAAATAAAAAACTTGAAGGCAGAAAAATGATTATGAGTCAAAAAACAGTTAAAGTAAAAGTGCAGTTTGTCAGTATAAAGACAAAATAAAGCAATAAATCAAAATTAGGGAATAAAATTTAAACTTTTTTTTTTTTTTTTTTTTTTTTGGTCAAGTGTCACTGAGGGCCTGGTTCTAATTACCAAAAGTTTAGGCAATTGAAGAGATCACTAATGTTAGAACAGTTGATGAATCAGTGATATAAAGTACAGATTTTTATTAACATCTCAATGGACAAAATCAATGGTACCAGTTGCAGAGGCCAAAAGGGGGGCATTTTGTTTGTATTTCCTTCTCCATTACCTCACACTCCACCTTCCACATTGAATTCTTCATTAAGGTTTCTTGATTCTAGCTCCATGGTAGGTTTCATGTTCCCTCAAGCCCTTCTAACCAACTTCCACCATTCATCACCTTTTGGAATCTTACCCACTGTGGAAGACCCCTTGCTGGTCTCCCAATGCCCACTCCTGAACACATCAATGGATTTTCAAATACAGTCTTTTTAAAATGCTAGCCTTATAACTTCTAGGTTAAATACCTACTCACTCAAAATTCCTCAGTTCCTTTCACCACTCATAGGATGAATATTGAATTCTAAAAGTGACAGTGTCTTCTGTCTACTTCCTCAGTTGTACTTTCTCTTTGTTTTTTGACATCATATTACTTTAATAATTTATATTCTTGTTTTAATGTTAGGCACATGAAGAAAAGAATACGTGCTTTTTACTTACCTATGTATTATTATTGTAAAGCACAATTTCTTTGATACAAAGAGCTTTAAATAAATAAATGTCGGTTGTTATTGATGATGATCTGGAGGAGGAGGAAGACAACGATGATGACAAATGCATTTTCCCATCAGGATATATCAAACATGACTAACCTACCTTTGTTAACTATAGATAAATGCTTTCATTCTTTCATGTATTACTTTAATTTTTTTAATAAGAGTGAAACTGTTTGTTGACATTCCTTGTGTAATGAATTCAAGTTTTTCTTTTCTCCAAAGAAGTATTAATTCAATTCTTGGAAAATGAGTTGAAAAGAATTATTGGAAATGTAGTAAATATAGGTATAGTGGTTTCAGGTTTGGGTTAATTTGTAGTTACTTCTGATTTCAATCAGGATGGGTTTATGTTATATAGACCCATTCAGAGTACTTTGACATTTGATCAACAGCTTTCCTTAAATGAGAGTATTTGTCACACAGAAAATCTAAATCTAAATAGGATTTCAAAGTCAAATAAAGCAGGGGGCAATATTGCAAACACTATCATGTGGCATGTGGCTTCTAGGCTATGAATCTCAGAGCCAAAATGAATTCACAGACTTTACATAGGATTTCCTTCTTCCATTAAATGCCAATTTATCCAGGACTTTTTTTCTCATTAAAGAGACCATTAGACTCATACAATAACTAAGTAATATACATAATTGTTGACTTAAAAGACTAACCATAAACTAGGAAATAAGTAAGCATGTACAGACTTTTGAGATCTGTTTATTTAGCTAAGTGTATATCTCAGAGTAGATCGCCTCCCATAGCTTTTCTTTTTCTTTTTTACCACTAGCCATATAATCTGTTCTCTACCTTCAAGATAATAACATTTTAGAAATAAAAATCTTATCACTGCACCCTTTTTTTTGTTTGTTTAGCATTTTTATGATTTCCTGATTTTCTTGGATAATATTCAAAATTCTGTTTCTTGGACAGCATTCAAAATTCTTAGATTGGTAAACAGATGTTACATTTCCCAGTTTTTGTCTACCCATAGCCTTGTGTGGGTTTTCTGAACCACAAACACCTGGCTAATTTTGTCTCCTCTAATAAATCATGGCCTCACCGCCCTCCCCCCCCCCCCCCAGAGTTTAGCGCATTTTGTGCTTTCTGCTTTATACATGCTAATCCTCTCTTTGATCTACCTTTCCTCTTCATTACCACTAGACTTTTACTGCATTGAGTTTCTTCAGCAAATCCACAGCCACATAAGTTAAATCTCACTATTGCCTGTGTTCATGGCATCATGAACCCTCTTCCGTGACACTTATTAGAATATTTATTTTACATTTATTATTTAAATATGGAATTTTCATCTGTCCTAAGTTGGCAACTTCCATAATGAAAGAGAGTTGCTTTTTTTTGTTTTGTTTTGTTTTGTTTTGTTTTTCTCATTGTTTTTTAAGCACTGGCTATAAAATAGGTAGTTAATTACTATATGTGCAAATTGTGACTATGCTCAATGAATGGGGCAAATATAAGACCTGAGTTCCAGCACTCAACAACACAAGTGGAAGCATCTTGCTCTTCTCCATTTATGCCTAAATCTTTCCCTGTCTGAGGAATTTTTATCTTCACTTTTTAAAAAGTAGCAAAAGATATTTTAGCTGTTTCTAAATATTTTTAGGCCTGGATTTTTTTTTTTTTTTTTTTTTTATGAAGAAAGAACATCAAGTGTGGAATGTTCAAACACAACTTCAGTCAAAAATAGATACAACTTATCATTCTCTTTTTTCTTATTTTCTTTACATAAAGAAATAAGCAAAAGTATGTTACAACGTTTCTTGCTATACCTATTAGTGGAAAATGTGTCCCAGAACATGGTCCCTATTTGAAAACAGAGACCCTGAGACCAAAGATTTGATGAACCAGTATCTCTGACAAGGAGATAGACAGTTAATTTCTGAAAATAATAATAGCACAAGCTAAAAAATATATTATTGACATGTAAATATGTTTATAAAGATATAAACCAGGACGTTAAAAGGGTCACTTTTGGAAGCACCTGGGTAGCTCATTCTGTTAAGTGTTCGACTTGGTCTCAGGTCATGATCTCATGGTCCTTGAGTTTGAGCCTTGTGTTGGACTCTGTGCTGACAACATGGAGCCTGGAGCTTGCTTTGGATTCTGTGTCTCCTCTCTATGCTACCTCCCACTTGTGCTGTCTTCTCTCTCTCTCTCTCAATAAATAAATAGGGGGCCGTGTAGGAAGATGGCGTCATAGCAGGACGCTGGGCTCACCACGCGTCCTGCTGATCACTTAGATTCCACCTACAACTGCCTAAATAACCCAGAAAACCGCCAGAGGATTAGCAGAACGGAGTCGCCGGAGCCAAGCGCAGACGAGAGGCCCACGGAAGAGGGTAGGAAGGGCGGCGAGGCGGTGCGCGCTCCATGGACTGGCGGGAGGGAGCCGGGGCGGAGGTGCAGCTCGCCGGCCTAGCAGAGCCCCCGAGTCTGGCTTGCAAAAAGCGGAGGGGCCTGACGGACTGTGTTCCGACAGCAAGCGCGACTTAGCCTCTGGGAGGTCATAAGTTAACAGCTCTGCTCAGAAAGTGGGAAGGCTGGAGGACAAAGGGAAGGAGAGCTGCTGAGCCCCCTGACTACAGAGCTCAGTTTGGTGGGGAACAAAGGCGCTCGCCAGCGCCATCTCCCCCGCCCATCCCCCAGCCAAAATCCCAAAGAGCACCAGTTCCTGCCAGGGAACTTGCTCGCTCTGCGCAAACACCCAACTCTGCTCTTCTGCAGAGCCAAACCTCCGGCAGCAGATCTGACTCCCTCCTGCTACCACAGGGCCCCTCCTGAAGTGGATCACCTAAGGAGAAGCCAGCTAAACCTGCCCCTCCTGCCCCTGTGCACCTTGCCTACCCACCCCAGCTAAGACGCCAGATCCCCAGCATCACAAGCCTGGCAGTGTGCAAGTAGCCCAGACAGGCCACCCCACCCCACAGTGAATCCCACCCCTAGGAGAGGGGAAGAGAAGGCACACACCAGTCTGACTGTGGCCCAAGCAGTGGGCTGGGGGCAGACATCAGGTCTGACTGCGGCTCCGCCCACCAACTCCAGTTATACACCACAGCACAGGGAAGTGTCCTGCAGGTCCTCACCATGCCAGGGACTATCCAAAATGACCAAGCGGAAGAATTCCCCTCAGAAGAATCTCCAGGAAATAACAACAGCTAATGAGATGATCAATAAGGATTTAAATAATATAACAGAAAGTGAATTTAGAATAATAGTCATAAAATTAATCGCTGGGCTTGAAAACAGTATAGCTGACAGCAGAGAATCTCTTGCTACAGAGATCAAGGGACTAAGGAACAGTCACGAGGAGCTGAAAAACGCTTTAAACGAAATGCATAACAAAATGGAAACCACCACAGCTCGGATTGAAGAGGCAGAGGAGAGAATAGGTGAACTAGATTATAAAGTTATGGAAAAAGAGGAAGCTGAGAAAAAGAGAAATAAAAAAATCCAGGAGTATGAGGGGAAAATTAGAGAACTAAGTGATACACTAAAAAGAAATAATATACGCATAATTGGTATCCCAGAGGAAGAAGAGAGAGGGAAAGGTGCTGAAGGGGTAATTGAAGAAATAATAGCTGAGAACTTCCCTGAACTGGGGAATGAAAAAGGCATTGAAATCCAAGAGGCACAGAGAACTCCCTTCAGATGTAATTTGAATCGATCTTCTGCACGACATATCATAGTGAAACTGGCAAAATACAAGGATAAAGAGAAAATTCTGAAAGCAGCAAGGGGTAAACGTGCCCTCACATATAAAGGGAGACCTATAAGACTCGTGACTGATCTCTCTTTTGAAACTTGGCAGGCCAGAAAGAATTGGCACGAGATTTTCAGTGTGCTAGACAGAAAAAATATGCAGCCAAGAAGCCTTTATCCAGCAAGTCTGTCATTTAGAATAGAAGGAGAGATAAAGGTCTTCCCAAACAAACAAAAACTGAAGGAATTTGTCACCACTAAACCATCCCTACAGGAGATCCTAAGGGGGACCCTGTGAGACAAAGTACCAGAGACATCACTACAAGCATAAAACATACAGACATCACAATGACTCTAAATCCATATCTTTCTATAATAACACTGAATGTAAATGGATTAAATGCGCCAACCAAAAGACATAGGGTATCAGAATGGATAAAAAAACAAGACCCATCTATTTGCTGTCTACAAGAGACACATTTTAGACCTGAGGACACCTTTAGATTGAGAGTGAGGGGATGGAGAACTATTTATCATGCTACTGGAAGCCAAAAGAAAGCTGGAGTAGCCATACTTTTATCAGACAAACTAGACTTTAAATTAAAGGCTGTCACAAGAGATGAAGAAGGACATTATATAATAGTGACAGGGTCTATCCATCAGGAAGAGCTAACAATTATAAATGTCTATGCGCCGAATACCGGAGCGCCCAAATATATAAAACAATTACTCATAAACATAAGCAACCTTATTGAGAAGAATGTGGTAATTGCAGGGGACTTTAACACCCCACTTACAGAAATGGATAGATCATCTAGACACACGGTCAATAAAGAAACAAGGGCCCTGAATGAGACATTGGAACAGATGGACTTGACAGATATATTTAGAACTCTGCATCCCAAAGTAACAGAATATACTTTCTTCTCGAGTGCACATGGAACATTCTCCAAGATAGATCATATACTGGGTCACAAAACAGCCCTTCATAAGTTTACAAGAATTGAAATCATACCATGCATACTTTCAGACCACAATGCTATGAAGCTTGAAATCAACCACAGAAAAAAGTCTGGAAAACCTCCAAAAGCATGGAGGTTAAAGAACACCCTACTAACGAATGAGTGGGTCAACCAGGCAATTAGAGAAGAAATTAAAAAATATATGGAAACAAACGAAAATGAAAATACAACAATCCAAACGCTTTGGGACACAGCGAAGGCAGTCCTGAGAGGAAAATAGATTGCAATCCAGGCCTATCTCAAGAAACAAGAAAAATCCCAAATACAAAATCTAACAGCACACCTAAAGGAAATAGAAGCAGAACAGCAAAGGCAGCCTAAACCCAGCAGAAGAAGAGAAATAATAAAGATCAGAGCAGAAATAAACAATATAGAATCTAAAAAAACTGTAGAGCAGATCAACGAAACCAAGAGTTGGTTTTTTTAAAAAATAAACAAAATTGACAAACCTCTAGCCAGGCTTCTCAAAAAGAAAAGGGAGCTGACCCAAATAGATAAAATCATGAATGAAAATGGAATTATTACAACCAATCCCTCAGAGATACAAACAATTATCAGGGAATACTATGAAAAATTATATGCCAACAAATTGGACAACCTGGAAGAAATGGACAAATTCCTGAACACCCACACTCTTCCAAAACTCAATCAGGAGGAAATAGAAAGCTTGAACAGACCCATAACCAGCGAAGAAATTGAATCGGTTATCAAAAATCTCCCAACAAATAAGAGTCCACGGCCAGATGGCTTCCCACGGGAGTTCTACCAGACGTTTAAAGCAGAGATAATACCTATCCTTCTCAAGCTATTCCAAGAAATAGAAAGGGAAGGAAAACTTCCAGACTCATTCTATGAAGCCAGTATTACTTTGATTCCTAAACCAGACAGAGACCCAGTAAAAAAAGAGAACTACAGGCCAATATCCCTGATGAATACGGATGCAAAAATTCTCAATAAGATACTAGCAAATCGAATTCAATGGCATATAAAAAGAATTATTCACCATGATCAAGTGGGATTCATTCCTGGGATGCAGGGCTGGTTCAACATTCGCAAATCAATCAACGTGATACATCACATTAACAAAAAAAAAAGAGAAGAACCATATGATCCTGTCAATCGATGCAGAAAAGGCCTTTGATAAAATCTAGCACACTTTCTTAATAAAAACCCTTGAGAAAGTCGGGATAGAAGGAACATACTTAAAGATCATCAAAGCCATTTATGAAAAGCCCACAGCTAACATCATCCTAAATGGGGAAAAACTGAGAGCTTTTTCCCTGAGATCAGGAACACGACAGGGATGCCCACTTTCACCGCTGTTGTTTAACATAGTGCTGGAAGTTCTAGCATCAGCAATCAGACAACAAAAGGAAATCAAAGGCATCAAAATTGGCAAAGATGAAGTCAAGCTTTCGCTTTTTGCAGATGACATGATATTATACATGGAAAATCCGATAGACTCCACCTAAAGTCTGCTAGAACTGATTCATGAATTCAGCAAAGTTGCAGGATACAAAATCAATGTACAGAAATCAGTTGCATTCTTATACACTAACAATAAAGCAACAGAAAGACAAATAAAGAAACTGATCCCATTCACAATTGCACCAAGAAGCATAAAATACATAGCGATAAATCTAACCAAAGATGTAAAGGATCTTATGCTGAAAACTATAGAAAGCTTATGAAGGTAATTGAAGAAGATTTAAAGAAATGGAAAGACATTCCCTGCTCATGGATTGGAAGAATAAATATTGTCAAAATGTCAATACTACCCAAAGCTATCTACACATTCAATGCAATCCCAATCAAAATTTCACCAGCATTCTTCTCGAAACGAGAACAAGCAATCCTAAAATTCATATGGAACCACAAAAGGCCCCGAATAGCCAAAGTAATTTTGAAGAAGAAGACCAAAGCAGGAGGCATCACAATCCCAGACTTTAGCCTCTACTACAAAGCTGTCATCATCAAGACAGCATGGTATTGGCACAAAAACAGACACATAGACCAATGGAATAGAATAGAAACCCCAGAACTAGACCCACAAACGTATGGCCAACTCATCTTTGACAAAGCAGGAAAGAACATCCAGTGGAAAAAAGACAGTCTCTTTAACAAATGGTGCTGGGAGAACTGGACAGCAACATGCAGAAGGTTGAAACTAGACCACTTTCTCACACCATTCACAAAAATAAACTCAAAATGGATAAAGGACCTGAATGTGAGACAGGAAACCATCCAAACCTTAGAGGAGAAAGCAGGAAAAGACCTCTCTGACCTCAGCCGTAGCAATCTCTTCCTCGACACATCCCCAAAGGCAAGGGAATTAAAAGCAAAAGTGAATTACTGGGACCTTATGAAGATAAAAAGCTTCTGCACAGCAAAGGAAACAACCAACAAAACTAAAAGGCAACCAACGGAATGGGAAAAGATATTTGCAAATGGCATCTCGGACAAAGGGCTAGTATCCAAAATCTATAAAGAGCTCACCAAACTCCACACCCGAAAAACAAATAACCCAGTGAAGAAATGGGCAGAAAACATGAATAGACACTTCTCTAAAGAAGACATCCGGATGGCCAACAGGCACATGAAAAGATGTTCAGCGTCGCTCCTCATCAGGGAAATACAAATCAATACCACACTCAGATATCACTCACGCCAGTCAGAGTGGCCAAAATGAACAAATCAGGAGACTATAGATGCTGGAGAGGAGGTGGAGAAACGGGAACCCTCTTGCACTGTTGGTGGGAATGCAAATTGGTGCAGCTGCTCTGGAAAGCAGTGTGGAGGTTCCTCAGAAAATTAAAAATAGACCTACCCTATGACCCAGCAATAGCACTGCTAGGAATCTACCCAAGGCATACAGGAGTACTGATGCATAGGGGCACTTGTACCCCAATGTTTATAGCAGCACTCTCAACAATAGCCACATTGTGGAAAGAACGTAAATGTCCATCAACTGATGAATGGATAAAGAAATTGTGGTTTATATACACAATGGAATACTACGTGGCAATGAGAAAAATGAAATATGGTCCTTTGTAGCAACGTGGATGCAACTGGAGAGTGTGATGCTAAGTGAAATAAGCCATACAGAGAAAGACAGATACCATATGGTTTCACTCTTATGTGGATCCTGAGAAACTTAACAGGAACCCATGGGGGAGGGGAAAAAAAAAAAAAAGAGGTTAGAGTGGGAGAGAGCCAAAGCATAAGAGACTGTTGAGAACTGAGAACAAACTGAGGGTTGATGGGGGGTGGGAGGGAGGAGAGGGTGGGTGATGGGTATAGAGGAGGGCACCTTTTGGGATGAGCACTGGGTGTTGTATGGAAACCAATTTGACAATAAATTTCATATATAAATAAAAAAAATAATAAATAAATAAATAAATAAATAAATAAATAAAAGGGACTCTTTTAGATGAGGTCTGAAAGTTGAAAAAATAGATGCCAAGGACCTACAAATTCTACCCATTCTTTCCAGGATAAGAGGGAAGTCTGAAACTGGCCTTCAGATCCTCATTTTATCACAAGATCATTTATAATACTTAGAAGCTGATAAGAAGAAAATGAAGGAGAAAAAAAAAAAGGTAATGAGAAAGGATTTCCTCAGAGGGATGGTTTGCTTTACCTTACCTTGCATTAAGGAAGCGGTAGCTTTACTCAGCTAAAGCAATAGATACCTTATTTGAACAGCCATAAAAACTCAAGATATGTGTCTTGGAGTTTTAGAAATAAGTAGGTAGTTTCCTGACCATAAGCTATTTAGTCATGCAGTCTTGGTAACCTCCCACATATATCCTAGCATTAATCTGAACTTATTGCAGATTTGTCTTCCAGAATGAACTCTACATGGCTGCAGACTTAGGATCAATTGCAATTCCCATGGTTTTTTCCTCAATTACATCATAATAACTCATTGTTTTGAGTATTTCAGAGAAGAGTCAGCAAATATCTTCACAAGGACTTTCTGAGAAGTTTCTTATGCAGATAATAATATAGCATGTTTCTTGAACAGTACCAAACTCACTTAACTAAGAACATTTTCAAAATAGCTATTTGTTAAACACTTGACCAAATGTGACTATAGGACACTCATTTATATGTGCCTTTACATGATTCATAGGATAACTTGGAAATCATGAGGTTTATGCAAGAAACAGCCTTATTAATCTTATTATTACCCTTTCAAATAAGTTTCCCAGTATTATATTTTCCATGTAGATTTTTAGTGTTAAAGTGTCCAGGCCATGAAATGCCCTTTGTCTCTTCTGCCTCAGTTCTTCTACCTCCTCTCATTTCCCATGAACCTTGTGGTTCCTCCAAAAAAAGCGAACTAAAGATAGGACAGAGTGTGTGTTTGTGGAAAGGAAGGAAAAAAAAACTTGTTTCACATGAGGATCATCTGTGTGCTTAGATGCTCAAATTCTCACTTTTTCTTGGGGGAAAATTTGTTGGATTCTTCAAGGGCCTCCCTCCCAATTCCCTTTTAATCCTTTCATGGAAGTGTGAATACTTAGTAACTCTCTTAGCAACTCCTCCCTCCACATGATTGTCCTGAGGTCACATGGAATCTAACTGGAAGTCTCATGGGAAAGTCCATTTCTAGGCCATTCCAGGACAAGATTCTTCACCTTGCCTCACTTAGCCCAGAGGTGTATGGCCAAAGATATGAGGTTCAGACCTAAATAAGATGAAGTAAATATAAGAGACTAATTTAGATATAAGTGATTCTGTAAAAAATAGGTATTATGTGATCTTTAAACACTAGACCAGGAAAGAAAATAGAGCTCATGTTCTCTTTTCCTACAAAATCTAGAAAAAACAAGAAAGGAAACAAACAGAAAAAGAAAAAAAAAATTTAAAAATAAGTTTTTCCACTCAACATATATTTGTTGATTAGCCACCCTTAGCTCTACATTGATCAGGTTCCCTCAGTAAAGGAGGACACATAACTCTGACCTACCACAAGCACAGAGCACCTTGCACATCAATAATGAGAGAATGCATGGCTGTGATATTCCATAGAGTACTCAGATCCCTCTCTGAACTAGTGAGAATTCACCAGTTCCCACAGGAAAAAGAGAGTTATTTGGGAAATGATCAAAGAAATAAAATATTTCAGGAATAGGGATAAGCAAGTGTAAAGATACAGAGATCAAATTACTATAAAAACAATCTCCTAAGTAACAAGGTCAATAGTTAAAAAACAAAATCAAAACAACAAAAAATAATATCAAAACAGTATATCAAATCATATGCATACGATTTTTGAACAATTTTACATATCATATAGAAAAATGTAAAGCCTTTAATAGAGCCAAATATCGATGGTGATATATTTGGTTGGCATCATATATAAAATACAAATTAGCATTAATTATTATTTAGTAATAAAGTCAGTCATTAGAAGAATCCAAAGTAAAGATCAAAATTTAGGTATTGACTTGATTTTAGAAATAATAGTAGAAAAAATCTTGAAGTAGTATCTGAATATTTTAATGGGACGTTAAAAAATAAAACATCAAAATAACAGGGAAATATTTCAATATGGCACAGTATGACTATTTTAATGTTTATTTATTTTTGACAGAGAGACAGAGCATGAGTGAGGGAGGGGTAGAGAGAAAGGGAGACACAGAATCCAAAGCAGGCTCCAGGCTCTGAGCTGTCAGCACAGAGCCTGACACAGGGATTGAACTCACAGACCATGAGATCATGACCTGAGCTGAAGTCGGACGCTCAACAGACTGAGCCACCCAGGTGCCCCCAGTGTGACTATTTTAAAATGAACATTGGTGGGGCGCCTGGGTGGCGCAGTTGGTTAAGCGTCCGACTTCAGCCAGGTCACGATCTCGCGGTCCGTGAGTTCGAGCCCCGCGTCAGGCTCTGGGCTGATGGCTCAGAGCCTGGAGCCTGTTTCTGATTCTGTGTCTCCCTCTCTCTCTGCCCCTCCCCCGTTCATGCTCTGTCTCTCTTTGTCCCAAAAATAAATAAACGTTGAAAAAAAAAATTAAAAAAAAAATAAAATAAAAAAAATAAATAAAATGAACATTGGTTACACAACCTATAATTTAAAATGTTACAAAGTACAACATAGTTTTGGGGCGCCTGGGTGGCTCAGTCGGTTGGGCGTCCGACTTCAGCTCAGGTCACAATCTCGCGGTCCGTGAGTCGTGAGTTCGAGCCCCGCGTCGGGCTCTGGGCTGATGGCTCAGAGCCTGGAGCCTGCTTCCGAGTCTGTGTCTCCCTCTCTCTCTGCCCCTCCCCCCCTTCCCCGTTCATGCTCTGTCTCTCTCTGTCTCAAAAATAAATAAATGTTAAAAAAATTAAAAAAAAAAAAACAAAGTACAACATAGTTTCAACTTATAACTAATCATCTATAGGGAGACGGTTTAAAAGAATTTATGCTTTATGATATAGAAATCAATTGCTAATAATTATTGGTGGATCAAATATATTTGTAATGATAAATTTGCCCCTAAAATATAAACAAATACTACTCACCTTCTGTTTAAGTACGATTTCAGTGTAAAAACAAAATATATAATAAAGATTTCAACAAAATATATATGGAAGAATTTCTAGAGAAACAGACTTTAATCAAATCTTTCAAACTGTAACTTGGTAACATTTCAGCCAAGTAGTGAAAATAAGAGCTAGAGAAAAGAAAAAAAGGAAGCAGGCGTTGTGTCCATCATCTCAAAAAGGTAATTTCTAAGAGACTCCAGTGTATCATCAAATATGCACATAACTCCATCATCTACAGTCTCCTTTCTCCAAGAACTAAGTCAGTCCATGTCACTCCATCTGCTGAATGTGTGGATCTCATCATAGGGATTCCCTAAACAAAGTTCATCCAGATCACATATGGGGACCAAATTTCAAGAGATTGGGACAGGATCAGAGAATCTTTGAGAGGGGACATATCCAGAGTCCAGAATAATCTTCAGTAGCCAATTAGTCTTCATTGCTCATCCTAAGAAGAAATCCTGGGCATTGAAAGACATAATTTTTCTCCAATGCTTAATAAGGGGCATAGACTGATGACAATACAAACACCAGTTCATATCTTGGACATTGGTATGTAGCACATGAGGAAAGATTTTAAACTTTGAGGGGTCAGAGAAAGTTAGAAAGAATCCTCAAGACATGAGGAAGTTTTGAAAATGCAGAAGTGAAAAAAAAGTTCTTTAAATGCATTTTACATAAGCTTCCTTTTCTGAATTCCAATGAAAGTGGGATAACAGGTAAAATACATACTGCAAACTAACCAACAAAAAGTGAGAATAGCTAACATTAGTAAAGATTTGGATGGTGGGCCAGGTTGTGCTCCGCATTGAAATGTAGCACCATGTGCTTTTTCAGAATTTCTGGTGGGGTTACTGCAGACCTTCCTTTAGTATATTGTCCAGGTATTAACCAGCTTCTATGCTCTGTAGAATCAAAGCAATATTTGCAAACTTCAAAGCAATATTTGAAAACTTCAAGGGATTATACACGTAATGATCCAACAGAGCACATGGACACTTGAACAACCTATGACCTAATTAAGACAAAAGGGAAGGAAATGTACAATCACAAATTCCAAATTGCTATTCATTTCCTTATGTATTTGCTGACATTTTTTTCCCTCTTAAACCTTTCCTTCAAAAAAAATGCCTGACAGGGGCGCCTGGGTGGCTCAGTCGGTTGAGCGTCTGACTTCAGCTCAGGTCATGATCTCGTGGTCTGTGATTTAGAGCCCCACGTTGGGCTGTGTGCAGACAGCTCAGAGCCTGGAGTCTGCTTTGGATTCTGTGTCTCCCTCTCTCTCTGCCCCTCCCCCGCTCATGCTCTGTCTCTCTCTCTGTCAAAAATAAATAAACATTAAAAAATTTTAAAAAATGCCTGACCTTTTGATATTGTGATCAATCTGATAAAAATAGGGAAATAAAGAATGACTTACCATATTCTTCCTGGAGTTTACCTTTAAGAAGAAAAACACAAATAAGTTAGAGTGTGAAACTAAAAATTCTGACAATTCATTGCTCTGTGAAGGTGGTGCAGCACATTACAGATGGAATTTGGAAACTATATATTTTGTGTGTGTGAGCAAAGTGTTGTGCAGCTGGAGAACAAATAAATATAATTTTCACCCCCATAGAGCTTCTTCACAGAGTTGTGAGAACCTGTACCATGATTCAGAGAGCTCTGAGTTATGACCCTCCAACATCATGAAGGGTGATATTCTCTAGAGAACAATGTGATCTGTTGGGTGAGCATTTACTAGTTCTGAGCTGTCCTTTATTAAAATATCCCCAAAACACATCGCTGTAACAAGTATTAGCCACATTCTTTTAAACACTTTCAACCTGCTTGAATAATAATCTCTCTGACACCAGTAATTAAAGATATGAAAACTCATTCAAGGAGAATGAGAGTAAAATATATATCTCCAAAATCATATCTCTATGTTCAAAAGAGTGCTAAATGCTATTATCTTAAACCCTCACTCACCCAGCAAGATTTTTTTTAATTGTAGAATAATTGACATGATTTACTTTATTAGTTTCCAGTGCACAATGTCATGATCCAGTGTTTATATATTTTATGAAAACTTTAGCAAAATGAGTCTAGTTATTATTTATCACCATACAAAGCTGATACAGTACTTTTTACTATATTCCTTATGGTGTACGTAACATACTCATGTTGTATTTATTTTGTAACTGGAAGATGGTATCTTTTAATCCCCTTGACCTGTTTCATCTTGACCTATTTCCCCCACTTACATACCGTATAACAACCTACAATTTGTTCTCTGTACCAGAAACAGGTTCTGTTTTATTTTGTTTGTTAATTTGTTTTAATTTTTAGATTCTACATGTAAGTGAAAACATATTTTATTTGACTTTCTTCATCTGACTTATTTAACTTAGCACAGTACCATCTAGGTACACCCATGTTGTTTCAAATGTCAACATCTCATTCTTTTTTATGCCTAAGTAATATTCCAATCTACAGTTACAATATGTACTACATTTCCTTATCCATTCAACTATAATTGGACATTTATGTTAATTCCATATCTTGGCCATGTAGGTAATGTTGTGATAAACATAAGAGTGTTAATGTCTCTTTGAGTTAATGTTTTCATTTTATTCAGATAAATACCTAATACTGGAATTACTGTATAATATGGTAATTCTATTTTTTTTTTATGAACCTCAAACTGTTTCAAAACATGGCTGCACCAATTTATATTCCCACCAATTCCCAGTATTTCCTTTCCACATCATTGCTATTTGTTGTTTCCTTTTTTTCTTTAATAAAGAGGAATAATTTTCCTCTCACACCTTCATTTTATTGTGATATAATTGACATACAACATTGTGTGAATTTAAGGTGTACAAAATAATGATTAGCTATAATATACAATGAAAAAAAATTATCAAAATAAGTCTATTTGACATCCATAACCTTCCATACTTATAATTTTTTTCTTGTAATTATAACTTTTAAGATCTTGTGATCAGAACTTTTAAGATACACTCTCTTAGCAACTTCCAAATATGCGACACGTGTTGTTAAATATACTCACCATGCTGTATGTGACATCCCCAGAACTTATTTATAACTGGAGGTTTATACCTTTTGACCACCTTCATAACATATCAATAAATGAATTCCAATCATAAGTGAATGACTAGGACCTCATGAAGATAAAAAGCTTCTGCACTGCAAAGGAAAAAAATCAACAAAACTAAAAGGCAACCAACAGAATGGGAAAACATATTGGCAAATGACACATGGGACAAAGGGCTAGTATCTGAAATCTATAAATAACTCACCAAACTCCACACCTGAAAAATAAGTAATCCAGTGAAGAAATGGTCAGAAGACATGAATAGACACTTCTCTAAAGAAGACATCCAGATGGCCAACAAGCACATGAAAAGATGCTCAATGTCACTCCTTATCAGGGAAATACAAATCAAAACTACATTCAGATACCACCTCACACCAGTCAGAGTGGCTAAAATGAACAAGTCAGGAGACTATAGATGCTGGAGAGGATGTGAAGTGGGAACCCTCTTGCACTGTTGGTGGGAATGCAAACTGGTGCAGCCACTTTGGAAAACCGTGTGGAGGTTCCTCAAAAAATTAAAAATAGATCTACCCTATGACCATCCAGCAATAGCACTGCTAGGAATTTACCCAAGGGATACAGGAGTGTTGATGAATAGGGGCACTTGTACCCCAATGTTTATAGCAGCACTTTCAACAATAGCCAAATGATGGAAAGAGCCTAAATGTTCACCAACTGACGCATGGATAAAGAAGTTGTGGTTTATATGTACAATGGAATACTATTTGGCAATGAGAAAGAATGAAATCTGGCCATTTGTAGCAATGTGGATGGAACTGGAGAGTGTTATGCTAAGTGAAATAAGTCATACAGAGAAAGGCAGATGCTGTATGTTTTCAGTCTTATGTGGATCCTGAGAAATTTAACAGAAGACCATGGGGGAGGGGAATGAGAAAACAAAAGTTAGAGAGGAAGGGAGGCAACCCATAAGAGACACTTAAAAACTGAGAATAAACTGAGGGTTGATGGGGGTTGGGAGGGAAGGGAAAGCAGGTGATGGGCAGTGAGGAGGGCACCTGTTGGGATGTGCATTGGGTGTTGTATGGAAACCAATTTGACAATACATTTAATATTAAAAAATAAATAAATCACAGTGAAGGAATAAATCAATAGAAATAAAAGGCCACCTATGGAATGGGGAGAGTTTTTGCAAATTGACATCTGATAAAGAGTTAATATCTAAATTATATAAAGAACATATATAACTCAACACTGCAGAAATTAATATTCAGTTAAAAATCGCACAATATTGAAAAGTCATTTTTCTAAAGAAGACATACAGATGACCAACAGATACACAGAAAGATGCTCTACATCAGGGAAATCAGAGAAATACAAATCAAAACTACAATAAGATAACTCCTCACACCAGTCAAAATGGTTATAATTAACAACACAGGAAACAACAGGTGTTGGTAAGGATGAGAAGAAAGGGGAATGCTCTTACACTCTGGTGGTTATGCCAATAGGACCAACCACTTTGGAAAACAATTTGGGGTTCCTCAAAATGTTAAAAATAGAACTAACCTAAGATCCAGAATTTTTCACTATTAGATATTTACCCAGAGGTTGTAAAAATATTTGAAGGTATATATGCACCTCAACGTTTGTAACATCATTAACAATAACCAAAAAATTGAATAAACCCAAATGTTTATCGATTTATCAACTGATGGATAGACTAAGAAGATATGGCAATTATATATGTAATGGAATATTATTCAGCAATAAAAGCAAAGAAATCATGCTAGATTTGTTGTTTCGTGTTGTAATGACACGAATGGAGCTAAGATCAATATGCTAAGCAAAATAAGTCAGTGAGTGAATGACAACATCATATGATTTCACTCATATTTGGAATTTAAGAAATAAAACACCAAATTGAGTGCGAGAGGGGTTGGAACAACAAGAAACAGACACTTACCTATTAAAAACATCTGATGGCTACCAGACTTGAGGTGACTAAGGAGATTAGGTTAAATAGTTGAAGGGGATTAAGGAGTAAACTATTTGTGATGATCACAGAATGTTGAATGTAACTGTTCAATCACTGAATTCCACTCCTGAAACTAAATTTACTCTGTATGTTAACTAAACGTGATTTAAATAAAACTTGGAAAGAAAAGTTTGCTTTAGCTATTCAAAGTTTTTTCGTGGCTCCATACAAATTTTAGGATTATTTTTTTTAGTTCTTTGTTAATGGTATTCCTACTTTGATTTGGATTACATTGAATTCCTAGACTGATATGTATTGTGGACACTTAACAACATTAATACTTCCAATCCAAGAGCACTATGTACATATTTCCATTTATTTGTGTCTTCTTCAACTTCTTTCAACAATGCCTTATATTTCTCAGAGTACAAGTGTTTCACGTCCATGGTTAAATTTGTTTCTAGGTATTTTACACTTTTGATTCAATTTTAAATAATTGCTTTCTTAATTGTTCTTTCTGTCAGTTCATTATTAGTGCATGGAAATGAATTTGGATACCATGTTGTAAAAAGGTTTTGAGAATAGACATACTTGTCTTGTTTCTGATCTTAGAGGAAGAGATTTCAGCTTTTCACCATTAAGTGAGTTCTCAAATAAACAACCTAAGCTTACTGCCATAGGAACTAGAGAAAGGAAAGGACAACCAAAAAAGATACTAGCAATAAATAAATAAATATTAGAGCAGAAATAAGTAAAAAGAGACAAAAATTGAAAATATCAATGAAACCAAGAGCTGCTTTATGAGAAGTTAAAAAAAAATGGTAAATCGATTGCCAGCTCATTAAATAAGACATCCAGATGGCTAGTAGACACATAAAAATGGTCAATATCACTTATCATCAGAGAAATATGTATCAAAATCAAAAGGAAATACCATATCACATCTTTCAGAATGGCTAAAATTAACAACTTAGGATACAAGAGATTTTGGTGAGGACACAGAGAAAGGGGAGCACTTTTGCACTGCTGGTAGAAATGAAAACTGGTGCAGCCACACTGGAAAATGGTATGGAAGTTCCTCAGAAAATTAAAAATAGAACTACCCTAAGACCCAACAATTGCACTAGTAGGTATTTATCCAAAGAATATAAAAATGCTGATTCAAAGGGGCATATGCACCTCAATGTTTATAGCAGCACTATCAACAATAGCCAAAGTATGGAAAGAGTTCAAATGTCTATTAACAGATGAAAGGATAAACAAGACATGGCAGGAATATTACTCAGTGGTCAAAAAGAATGAAATCTTGTGGTGCCTGGGTGGCTTAGTCAGTTAAGCATCTGACATTGGCTCAGGTCATGATCTCACTGTTTGTGCTGAGAGCTCAGAGCATGGAGCTTGGTTCAGAATCTGTGTCTCTGTATCTCTCTACCCCTCCCCTGTTGGCTCACTCTCTCATAAATAAATAAATAAATAAATAAATAAATAAATAAATACTTAAAAAAAAAAACAAGAATTAAATCTTGCTATTTGCAACAACGTGGATGGAACTAGAGTGTATTATGCTAAGTGAAGTAAGTCATTGAAAGGAAGAAATATCATATGATTTTACTCATATGTGGAATTTAAGAAACAAAATATGAACATGGAGAAGGGTTGGAAAAATAAGATAAAAACAAGAGGGAGACAGACCATGAAAGTCTTAAATATGGAGAACAAACTGAGGGTTCATTGCTGCATGGGTGTTGGGTAGGGGAATGGGCTAAATAGGGAATGGACTGGGTGTTCTATGCATGTGAGGAATCATTAAATTCCATTCCTGAAATCCTCATTGCATTATAGATTAACAAACTTGGATTTAAATAAAGATATAAATAAAAAAAGAAAAGAAGGAGTGGACACAATAATAAAAATCAGAAATAAAGGAGAAAAAATAAATGCAAAAGATATACAAAGGATTATAAGACAATATTATTAAAATAATATGCCCCAAATTAGCTAACCTAGAAAAAAACAAATTGTTAGAAAAATACAATCTTCTAAAACTCAATCAGGAAAAAAAAAAAACAAAATTTGAACAAAACACTCGTTAACAATGAAATTGAATCAGTAATTAAGAACCTTTTAACAACCAAAAGTTCAAGGCTAAATTGTCTCATTTAATTTTCCTTTAATGTTTTCATTTATTTTTGAGACAGAGAGAGACAGAGCATCAGCAGGGGAGGGGCAGAGAGAGAGGCAGACACAGAATCCGAAGAAGGCTCCAGGCTCCGATCTGTCAGCACAGAGCCGGACGCGGGGCTCGAACTCACAGAGTGTGAGATCATGACCCGAGCCAAAGTCCGACGCTTAACCAACTGAGCCACCCAGGAGCCTCACGGGGAAGTTCTACGAAACATCTAAGGAAGCATTATTAATTTTTCCTCTCAAATTATTCCAAAGCAATCAGATAGGAAGGAAAACTACCAAATTTATTCCATGAGGTCTGCATTTCCCTGATACTAAAACCAAAGATATGACAAAAAGAAGAAAATTACAGGCTAATATCACTGTTGAACATGCACGAATAACTGCAAAATAAACTATCAGCAAACTAAATTCAACAATACATTAAAAAAAGAGAATCACTAACCGTGTTTAAGTAAGATATATTCCAGGAATGCAAGTGTGTTTCCCCATTCACAAATCAATCACTGTGATAAATGTCATTAATAAAAGAAAGGATAAAAATCATACGGTTATCTCAATAGAAGCATAAAAAATTGTCAAATTAAAATATTCCTCCCTGATTAAAAACTCTCAATGAAGTAGGTTTAGAGAGAAAAAATGTCAAAATAATAATGGTGATATTAAATATTCAAACTAATATCATACACAATGGTGAAAAACTGAAAGCCTTTCCTCTAAGATCAAAAATAAGACAAGATATTCAGTCTCACCACATTTATTCAGCATTGTACTAATGAAAGACCTAGCTGCCACAATTAGATTTAAAAAAAAAAAAGGAAATAAAGAAAGAAAACAAAATAAAATTAATAAAAAAAAAAAACAAAAAAAACCAAAAGACATTCAAATTGAAAATGACACCAATGGAAAAATATGCCATGCTCAATTTTTTGAAGAATTTACATCTTTAAAGTGTTTATCCTGGGGCGCCTGGGTGGCGCAGTCGGTTAAGCGTCCGACTTCAGCCAGGTCACGATCTCGCGGTCCGTGAGTTCGAGCCCCGCGTCAGGCTCTGGGCTGATGGCTCAGAGCCTGGAGCCTGTTTCCGATTCTGTGTCTCCCTCTCTCTCTGCCCCTCCCCCGTTCATGCTCTGTCTCTCTCTGTCCCTAAAATAAATAAACGTTGAAAAAAAAATTTAAAAAAAAAAAAATAAAGTGTTTATCCTATCTAAAGCAATCTACACGTTTTACCAATAACACCGTTTAAGAGAACTTGAACACATAATCCTAAAACTTGTGTGTAATCACACACATGCACACGCACACATGCACACACACACAAACACACACACACCTTAAAAACTAAAGAAATCTTTTTTTTTTTTCAACGTTTATTTATTTTTGGGACAGAGAGAGACAGAGCATGAACGGGGGAGGGGCAGAGAGAGGGAGACACAGAATCGGAAACAGGCTCCAGGCTCTGAGCCATCAGCCCAGAGCCCGACGCGGGGCTCGAACTCACGGACCGCGAGATCGTGACCTGGCTGAAGTCGGAAGCTTAACCGACTGCGCCACCCAGGCGCCCCAAAAACTAAAGAAATCTTGATGAAAAAGAAAAGTTGGTGGATTCACAATTGTATTTTAATGACAGTCCACAAACTGCAGTAATTAAGGTAGTATAATACTGACACAAAAATAGACATATAGATCAATGGAATAGGATAAAGAGCACAGAATTAATTCCATATTTATGTAGTCAATCTATGAGAAAGGAGACAGGAATACATCATGAAAAAACAAGGCTTTTCAATAAATAGTGTTGAGAATACTGGAGAGATACATGCAAAAGAATAAAACTGGACAACTTTCTTTCACTATACACAAAAATACAATAAACTTTATATTGATTGAAGACCCAATTTTGATACCAGAAATCATAAATCTTTTAAAAATAAACAGAAGCAAGGAATGCAAAAATAATATAAAAACAGGGAGGGGGACACAACATAAAAGACTCTTAAATATGGGGAACAAACAGAGGGTTACTGGAGGGGTTCTGGGAGGGGGGATGAGCTGAATAGGTAAGAGGAATTAAGAAATCTACTCCTGAAATCATTGTTGAACTAATGGTGACTAATTTTGATGTAAATTAAAAAAATAAAATAAAAACATAAAAAATGAAAACAACACACATAGACACAAAATAAAAAATAAAATAAAAATAAACAGAGACAGTAATCTTGTGGACATTATCTTTAGCATCCTATTTATAAATGGGTTGCCTCAGGCAAGGGAAACAAAAACAAAAATAAACTATTGGGACAGCACTAACATATGAAACTTTCAACAGAAAATGAAACCATCAACAAAATCCAAAGAGAGAAGGTATTTGCAAATAATCTATCCGAGAAGAGCTTAATATCCAAATGTGTAAATAATTTATACAACACTAGTAAAACCAAAACAATCTGGTTAAAAAATGGGCAGAGGACCTGAGTAGACAGTTTCCAAAAAAAAACCAGATTGTCAACATACATGTGAAAATATGGTCAGCATCAGTAATCATAAACAAATTGCAAATCAAAAACACAATGTGATATCACCTTACACCTGTCAGAATGGCTAGTTTCAAAAAGACAAGAAATAACACATGGTGACAAGGGTGTAGAGTGAAGGGAACCCTCATGCACTGTTAGTAGGAATGTAAATTGGTGGAACCATTGAAGATGAAGATTCTGCAAAAAATTAAAAATAGAAACACTATATGATCCATAAATCAATTACTAGTATTTACCTCCCAAAATGAAAACAGTATTTTTTTAAAAAATTTGTTTCAAGTCTTTATTTAAATTCCAGTTAGTTGAAATGCAGTGTAATATTGGTTTCAGGGGTAGAATTTAGTAATTCATCACTTATATACACCCATTGCTCACCAGTGCCCTCCTTAATACCCATCACTCAGTGAAATGGTCTGCCTGCCCACCTCCTCTCCAGCAACCCTCAGTTTGTTCTCTGCTTGAGTCTTTTTTTATGGTTTTCCCCACTCTTTCTCTCCATGTTCATTTGTTTTATTTCTTAAATTCCACAAGTGAAATCATATGGTATTTGTCTTTTGCTGACTTATTTTAGCTTGTATAATGATCTCTAGCTACATCTGTGATTTTCCAAATGGTAAGATTTTGTTTTGTTTTATTGTTGAGTGATATTCCATTTTTTTTTTTTTATATATTTCACATCTTCATTACCTATTTATCAGTCAATGGGAATTTCAGCTCTTTGTGTAATCTGGTTATTGTAAATAATGCTTGTGTACACATCAGGTGCATGTTCCCCTTCAAATCAGTAATTTTGTATCCTTTGGGTAAATAGCTAGTAAGTTTTTGAGGAACTTCCATATTGCTTTCCAGAGTGGTTGCACCAGTTTGCATTCCCACCAAGTGTGTAAGAGGATTCCCCTTTTTCTGCATCCTTGCCAACATCTGTAGTTTCCTGTGTTAACTTTAGCCATTCTGACTGGTGTGAGGTGATATCTCAATGCAGTTTTGAAATTTATTTCCCTCTTGATGAGTGATGTTGACCATCTTTTTATGTGTGTATTAGCTTTCTATATGTGTGTTTGGAAAAAAATGTATATTCATGTTGTTTGTCCATTTATTTTATTTTAATTTTGATTTAAAAAATAATATTTTATTTATTTTTGAGAGAGAGAGACAGAGCATGAGCAGGGGAGAGGCATAGACAGAGGGAGACACAGAATCTGAAGCAGGCTCCAGGCTCTGAACTTTCATCACAGGGCTTGAACCCACAAACCGTAAGACCATGACCTGAGCTCAAGTTGGATGCTTAATCAACTGAGCCACCCAGGCATCCCTCGTTTGTCCATTTTTTAACTGAATTATTTGTTTTTGGTTATTGATTCTGATGTTATTTATCAATTTTGGATGCTAACCCTTTACTAGTTATGTTAGTGGAAAATATTTTCTCCCATTCCGAAGATTGTCTTTTAGTTTTGTTGATTGTTTCCTTCAGTGTACTGGAGATTTTATCTTGATCAAGTTCCCACAGTTTGTTTGTGACTTTGTTCCTCCTGCCTTTGGAGAGAGATCTAGTAAGAAGTTGCTATGGACGATGTCAAAGAGGTTACTGCCTGTGCTCACCTCTAGGATTTTAATTATTTCCTCTCTAACACTTATGTCTTTCATTCATTTTGAATTTACAAAGTGGTAAAGCAAAGTATAGCAAAGTGGTCCAGTTTCCTTCTTTTGTCTCTTGCTTTCCAGTTTTCCCAACACCGTTTGTACAAGAGACTATATTTTTTGCATTGGATATTCTTTCCTGCTTTGTCAAAGATAAGTTGATCATATAATTTTGGGTCCATTTCCAGTTTTTCTATATTTTCTATTGATCTACGTGTCTGTTTTTATTCCAGTACCATGGTATCTTGATCACTACAGCTTTGCAATGTAACTTGACATCTGGAATTGTGATGTCTCCAGCTTTTCTTTTCATTTTCAAGATTATATTTGCTATTCCAAGTCTTTTGTCATCCCCCAAAATTTAGAAATGTTTGTTCCATCTCCCTGAAAAATGCTAGTGGTATTTTGATAGGATTTGCATTGCATGTGGCAATTGCTTTGGGTACTATACACATTTTGACCATATATATTTTTTTTCAATTTATGAGCATGGAATGTTTTTCTATTTTTTCAATGTGTCATCTTCAGGTTCTTTAATAAGTATTTTATAGTTTTCAGAGTGCAAATCTTTTGCCTCTTTGGTTAATTCTACTCCTACATATATTTTGGTTTTTAGTGCAGTTGTAAATGGGATTGATTCCTTGATTTCTCTTTCTGTTCTTCATCATCGGTGTATAGAAATGCAACCAATTTCTGTACATTCATTTTATATCCTGGGACTATGCCTCTTGTCCTAGACATTTGTTTGTTGGGAGATTTTTTTATTAACAATTCAATTACTTTGTTGGCCATTGCTCTGTTGAAGTTTACTATTTCTTTCTGTTTAAGTTTTGATCGTTTATATTTTTCTAGGAATTTATCCATTTCTTTCAAATTGCCCAGTTTGTTGGCATATAATTTTTCATAGCATTCTAATTGTTTATTTTTCTGTAGTGTTGGTTGTGGTCTCTCCTCTTTTATTTGTGATTTCATTTAATGGGGTTCTTTCTCTGTATTTTTCATAAGTGTGGGTAGGAGTTTATCTTTTTTTTTTTTTTTTTACAATTTTTTCAACCACTCCTTTTTCCATTCATCTGACCTACTGTTTTTGTTGCTGTTTCTCTATCATTTATTTCTCTTCTAATGCTTATTATTTCCCTTGAGAATGTTGGCCTGATTATCTTGTTTATAGAGATCCCAGCAGCCTTACCAGATGAGTAGAGAATGTCGCTTCTTGGCAGATGCAGGTTTCCTGCATATATTGGAGGAAATGTATTTCCAGGATATATTGGAGACCTTGAGAGGAGGGATACACCCAAATCTGCAGATGTTGCATGCAAGTCTGATAACAAATATTTGCTTGGCTGTGGCCTCAAGAGGTTATTAAAATTTCAATCTAGAGACTCTTTATAAAAAGTTCCAGCAAGCAGATTTTAAAGGACCTATATGATCTATCAGTATTCTTGCTGAACTTATGTAAATAATTAGCCAAATTCTGTTAAAACTGGAATTATTTCACAAACAGATTAGGCCTGGTTTGGCTATCTCTGAAAATAAAGGTGAATTTAGAGAGAAACATATACTCTATAACATATCTTCAATAACCTATCCTTTTGGGTATTAGATTCTAGTTTTGATTAATTGTCTTTAAGTGTTTGTTATCTGCCTAAGCAAGACAAGACAACTTGAGGTAAAATTCAGAGAGACTGCCATAACAACTCTCATAAAAATAATGTTGCTTGTTACTTTGTAGCTAATAAAAGGAGCCCCATGGACATATGCTTATTTAAACATCTGGACAATGGGTTGGGCTCCCATTTGTGTAACTCAGTGGTCACCTTAATCAATTCCACGTCACTGGGATAAGAAAACCGCTCCTTAAAAGTCAGAACATATCCTACTCTATGGGTTTAACTATGAACTTGTGAACATAATGGATGGCCCCATCTTCCTTATAATTTGATTAGAGAATTAACTTGGGGTGCCCTTATCTCCCAGGACAAGTCATTTCCCACTTACCAGTGATTCCTTGAAAGTATGATATGGTTAAGTCTAGACATCAGGCAAAGAAGTCTTCTTAATACTTTTATCCCTCAGTCATATTTATTCTGGGATCCACCTCTTTTAATGTAAAATTGCAAATAGAGGCTTAGACAAGCATAGGGTGGCCACCTTTAACCAAACCTAACACAAAGTCATCCTAATACCAGTATTAATAGGAATATTTCTGTTACTAAATATAATATTTCATGTTGCTCTATGCTAAATATTACATGCGACGTTCTGGGTCATAGGAGGCCTTTGTTTTACCCTTAGATTATTAAAATTTTAACTGAATGTGCCAATGAACAGATAGGCTCATTACCACACATCCCCCATCTACATAGTCCTTCTTATCAATATATTCAGGAAGAATTATATCAGATATGGGATGGATATATGTGGCTTACTCCCACAATAAGAAAACTCAACTAAGTGGCCTTTTCTGTTGTGCTGGCAACAGAAAAACCATATACTTGATTCATGAGCCAATATTACTCACCAAAGTGATGACTGCCCCAGAAGCCTATGATGATACCATTATCTTAAAGGCAGTGAATTGGTTTCTTATTGACTAGACAAGGCAACAAGTGACATCACATTGCCAACACCTAATGGGACACAATTGTAAATGGGCCAAATTAGTGGCCATGGCTTCCATCAGGCTGGATTAGGAAATGGGCTATAGGTTTTGCTTGGATGCATGGTTGTAGCACTCTCACAAGTCAAGCTAATCTTACATACCTAAAACAACCACCAACAAGTTCCATGTTTAATGGTATGACCATCTGACATCTATTTTTTCTTCCATCATATAGCACACACCTTGATAAACACACAATTAAAGTCTTGAATAACTCACAAAACAATTACATTATTAAATTCTAGAGTAGCTCAAATGCATAAACTGATTCTACACAATAGAAAGACATTAGATGTCTTAACAGCAGCACAAGGAGGAACATATGATATTATTAGAGTGGAAAGTTGCATCTACATTACAGATTATAACAAAACAGTAACAGGATTACTAAACTGATATATATAACCAAACTGGTGCTCTTAAAGACCCTACGTTGTCACTTAATGATTGGTCAAATTTCTGGGCAAGAGGTGAACTAGGTCTACACTGAAAGGTCTTCTTGTCACCTTGTTTTATTTTTATTACAGTAATAATCCTGATATGTTGTCTCTTTTACTTTTTCCTCTCCTATTGTTGAGATACATGCAAGTTTCTCATGTCTCCTTCACCCAGTTGTCAGATGGTCCTTTTACTTGTAACAAATTTACTCTTATGACCACTCTGGACCCTACTACAATTACTTTCTGTAATAGTCACTTATAGGACAGATAGTGACCAATTTCAGTCCATATGTAGAGACATCCCTACATCTTCTGCCTGGATGTGGGTTGAACAAGTTACAGAAGATGAGCCCTTTGCCCTTCAACCATCTTAAAAATTTAAGGACTGAAAATTGGTCAGAGGGAAATGATGACAGAAGCAGGAAAATATTCACCTTTAGCCCAGAAGGCTTAGTTGTGGCCTGCGTAGTTTCAATGAGGGACCATATTTATGGATTGGTTGCTATATTCTTAAAGGGGGTCATGACTGCCTGTCTGTCTCACGATAGTTAATATTGAGCTGAATGATAAGCCCCAGAAAACTCTTGCAAAAGTAGCTTATGAATAGGTATTTGAAGAAAACACCTATGCTTGAATACTCCCTTCACATCTCCTCCCCCTTGAGCACTAAGCATATAAACACCTGATTCCTAAAGGAAAAGTGTGGCTCTTGCTGCCCACAGGTCCTGTCCCCATGCTACTTAAATAAACATACTTAGTTGGGCCATAAAATGCTTCAACAATTCTTTCTTGATTGTCATGCTAAATGATCCTGCAACATTCTTAACATGAGAACTGTTTACCAAGGACACAAACAAAAATTACATCCCACTTCTTTTTTTGTTTTTTTCAGTTAAAGAGAAATTCATAGTTGGCAAGACTAATAAGATCTAGAGATCAGCTACAACATAGGATGTACACTTGACAATACTGATAGTGCACTTAAATTTGTTAGGAAGGTATAACTCAAATTCAGTGTTTTTACCACACACACACACACACACACACACACTATAAAAAACAGCATGACAAGAGTAAATTTATGGAGGTCTATATATGTTGATTAACTTGATTGTGGTGATTGTTACACAGGGGTTTGCCTTTCTATTCTAAATTTTTACAGCTCATGGTTTCCTGCTACATCAATAGTCCATAAACAGACTAGGGAGCACTTTTCCCAGGTGACCACAGGCACCACTGTGATAAGCTAGCTTTTGCCACAAGTTTCCCTTTTGCCCTCCTCACACTAGGACCTTGTGATATTCAAATGCAGAAACTTATTTGGCCTTTATTTTATGTGTCCCACATTCAGTCCACTAAGGATACTTGCCCATAAGTCTTCCACTGTATAGACTCTCAAACTGCTTAGCTTATCTGCCTCTGGCACTTCCTTTGTCTTTCTCCATGAAACCCCTTTCATGGAATATGACTGTTTCCCTAGGACATATGGAAAAAAAAGATAAAAAGAAAAAAAAAAAGCTTTGTTTTCCAGAAACTCTCCTGTATCCCTTCTGGTGGCTATACCTGATTGAACATTTTATTAAAGACACAAACAGCAAATGTCCAAATTCACAAATTTATATATTACATATGTGCATTTTTATATATCAATTTTACCTCAATAGAGCTAATTTTAAAAATAATACTTCAAAGAATATAATAAACATTTTTTCAATTATGTCTCAAGTTAATTAATTAATTAATTAATTTAACAAATTTATTTTCTAATATACTAACGATTCCTTTTTTAAGTGTATTCATTTATTTTGAGAGAGAGAGTGTGTGAAAGTGGGAGGAAAAAAGAGACAGGGAAAGAGAATCTAAGGCAGGAGCCATGCTGTCAATGCAAAGCCTGATACAGGGCTCAATTTAAGATCTGAGCTGAAATTAAGAGTTGGACACTTAAGAGTGTCCAATTAGGAGTGGGACACCCAGGTGTCCCAGTACTAATTGCTTTCTTGTATTTTTTTTTTATATATGAAATTTATTGTCAAATTGGTTTCCATACAACACCCAGTGCTCATCCCAAAAGGTGCCCTCCTCAATACCCACCACCCACCCTCTCCTTCCTCCACCCCCCATCAACCCTCAGTTTGTTCTCAGTTTTTAACAGTCTCTTATGCTTTGGCTCTCTCCCACTCTAACCTCTTTTTTTTTTTTTCTTCCCCTCCCCCATGGGTTTCTGCCAAGTTTCTCAGGATCCACATAAGAGTGAAAACATATGGTATCTGTCTTTCTCTGTATGGCTTATTTCACTTAGCATCACACTCTCCAGTTCCATCCACGTTGCTACAAAAGGCCATATTTCATTTTTTCTCATTGCCACGTAGTATTTCATTGTGTATATAAACCACAATTTCTTTATCCATTCATCAGTTGATGGACATTTACGTTCTTTCCATAATTTGGCTATTGTTGAGAGTGCTGCTATGAACATTGGGGTACAAGTGCCCCTATGCATCAGTACTCCTGTGTCCCTTGGATAAATTCCTAGCAGTGCTATTGCTGGGTCACAGGGTAGGTCTATTTTTAATTTTCTGAGGAACCTCCACACTGCTTTCCAGAGCGGCTGCACCAATTTGCATTCCCACCAATAGTGCAAGAGGGTTCCCGTTTCTCCACATCCTCTCCAGCATCTATAGTCTCCTGATTTGTTCATTTTGGCCACTCTGACTGGCGTGAGGTGATATCTGAGTGTGGTTTTGATTTGTATTTCCCTGATAAGGAGCGACGCTGAACATCTTTTCATGTGCCTGTTGGCCATCCGGATGTCTTCTTTAGAGAAGTGTCTATTCATGTTTTCTGCCATTTCTTCACTGGGTTATTTGCTTTTCGGGTGTGGAGTTTGGTGAGCTCTTTATAGATTTTGGATACTAGCCCTTTGTCCGATATGTCATTTGCAAATATCTTTTCCCATTCCGTTGGTTGCCTTTTAGTTTTGTTGGTTGTTTCCTTTGCTGTGCAGAAGCTTTTTATCTTCATAAGGTCCCAGTAATTCACTTTTGCTTTTAATTCCCTTGCCTTTGGGGATGTGTCGAGGAAGAGATTGCTACAGCTGAGGTCAGAGAGGTCTTTTCCTGCTTTCTCCTCTAAGGTTTGGATGGTTTCCTATCTCACATTCAGGTCCTTTATCCATTTTGAGTTTATTTTTGTGAATGGTGTGAGAAAGTGGTCTAGTTTCAACCTTCTGCATGTTGCTGTCCAGTTCTCCCAGCACCATTTGTTAAAGAGACTGTCTTTTTTCCATTGGATGTTCTTTCCTGCTTTGTCAAAGAGGAGTGGGCCATACGTTTGTGGGTCTAGTTATGGGGTTTCTATTCTATTCCATTGGTCTATGTGTCTGATTTTGTGCCAAAACCATGCTGTCTTGATGATGACAGCTTTGTAGTAGAGGCTAAAGTCTGGCATTGTGATGCCTCCTGCTTTGGTCTTCTTCTTCAAAATTACTTTGGCTATTCGGGGCCTTTTGTGGTTCCATATGAATTTTAGGATTGCTTGTTCTAGTTTCGAGAAGAATGCTGGTGCAATTTTGATTGGGATTGCATTGAGTGTGTAGATAGCTTTGGGTAGTATTGACATTTTGACAATATTTATTCTTCCAATCCATGAGCAGGGAATGTCTTTCCATTTCTTTCAATCTTCTTCAATTACCTTCATAAGCTTTCTATAGTTTCCAGCATGCAGATCCTTTACACTTTTGGTTAGATTTATTCCTACGTATTTTATGCTTCTTGGTGCAATTGTGAATGGGATCAGTTTATTTGTCTTTCTGTTGCTTCATTGTTAGTGTATAAGAATGCAACTGATTTCTGTACATTGATTTTGTATCCTGCAACTTTGCTGAATTCATGTATCAGTTCTAGCAGACTTTTGGTGGAGTCTATCGGATTTTCCATGTATAATATCATGTCACTTGCAAAAAGCGAAAGCTTGACTTCATCTTTGCCAATTTTGATGCCTTTGATTTCCTTTTGTTCTCTGATTGCTTATGCTAGAACTTACAAAACTATGATAACAACAGCGGTGAGAGTGGGCATCCCTGTCGTGTTCGTGATCTCAGGGAAAAAGCTCTCAGTTTTTCCCCGTTGAGGAGAATGTTAGCTGTGGGCTTTTCATAAATGGCTTTGATGATCTTTAAGTTGTTCCTTCTATCCCGACTTTCTCCAGGGTTTTTATTAAGAAAGGGTGCTGGATTTTGTCAAAGGCCTTTTCTGCATCGATTGACAGGATCATATGGTTTTTCTCTTTTGTTTTTGTTAATGTGATGTATCACGTTGATTGCTTTGCGAATGTTGAACCAGCCCTGCATCCCAGGAATGAATCCCACTTGATCATGGTGAATAATTCTTTTTATGTGCCGTTGAATTCGATTTGCTAGTATCTTATTGAGAAGTTTTGCATCCATATTCATCAGGGATATTGGCCTGTAGTTCTCTTTTTTTACTGGGTCTCTGTCTGGTTTAGGAATCAAAGTAATACTGGCTTCATAGAATGAGTCTGGAAGTTTTCCTTCCCTTTCTATTTCTTGGAATAGCTTGAGAAGGATAGGTATTATCTCTGCTTTAAACGTCTGGTAGAACTCCCCTGGGAAGCCATCTGGTCCTGGACTCTTATTTATTGGGAGATTTTTGATAACCGATTCAATTTCTTCGCTGGTTATGGGTCTGTTCAAGCTTTCTATTTCCTCCTGATTGAGTTTTGGAAGAGTGTGGGTGTTCAGGAATTTGTCCATTTCTTCCAGGTTGTCCAATTTGTTGGCATATAATTTTTCATAGTATTCCCTGATGATTGTTTGTATCTCTGAGGGATTGGTTGTAATAATTCCATTTTCATTCATGATTTTATCTATTTGGGTCAGCTCCCTTTTCTTTTTGAGAAGCCTGGCTAGAGGTTTGTCAATTTTGTTTATTTTTTCAAAAACCCAACTCTTGGTTTCGTTGATCTGCTCTACAGTTTTTTTAGATTCTATATTGTTTATACCTGCTCTGATCTTTATTATTTCTCTTCTTCTGCTGGGTTTAGGCTGCCTTTGCTGTTCTGCTTCTATTTCCTTTAGGTGTGCTGTTAGATTTTGTATTTGGGATTTTTCTTGTTTCTTGAGATAGGCCTGGATTGCAATGTATTTTCCTCTCAGGACTGCCTTCGCTGAGTCCCAAAGCGTTTGTGTTGTTGTATTTTTATTTTCGTTTGTTTCCATATATTTTTTAATTTCTTCTCTAATTGCCTGGTTGACCCACTCATTCGTTAGTAGGGTGTTCTTTAACCTCCATTCTTTTGGAGGTTTTCCAGACTTTTTTCTGTGGTTGATTTTAAGATTCATAGCATTGTGGTCTGAAAGTATGCATGGTATGATTTCAATTCTTGTAAACTTATGAAGGGCTGTTTTGTGACCCAGTATATGATCTATCTTGGAGAATGTTCCATGTGCACTCGAGAAGAAAGTATATTCTGTTACTTTGGGATGCAGAGTTCTAAATATATCTGTCAAGTCCATCTGATCCAATGTCTCATTCAGGGCCCTTGTTTCTTTATTGACCGTGTGTCTAGATGATCTATCCATTTCTGTAAGTGGGGTGTTAAAGTCCCCTGCAATTACCACATTCTTATCAATAAGGTTGCTTACGTTTATGAGTAATTGTTTTATATATTTGGGCGCTCTGGTATTCGGCGCATAGACATTTATAATTGTTAGCTCTTCCTGATGGATAGACCCTGTCACTATTATATAATGTCCTTCTTCATCTCTTGTGACAGCCTTTAATTTAAAGTCTAGTTTGTCTGATAAAAGTATGGCTACTCCAGCTTTCTTTTGGCTTCCAGTAGCATGATAAATAGTTCTCCATCCCCTCACTCTCAATCTAAAGGTGTCCTCAGGTCTAAAATGAGTCTCTTGTAGACAGCAAATAGATGGGTCTTGTTTTTTTATCCATTCTGATACCCTATGTCTTTTGGTTGGCGCATTTAATCCATTTACATTCAGTGTTATTATAGAAAGATATGGGTTTAGAGTCATTGTGATGTCTGTATGTTTTATGCTTGTAGTGATGTCTCTGGTACTTTGTCTCACAGGGTCCCTCTTAGGATCTCTTGTAGGGCTGGTTTAGTGGTGACAAATTCCTTCAGTTTTTGTTTGTTTGGGAAGACCTTTATCTCTCCTTCTATTCTAAATGACAGACTTGCTGGATAAAGGCTTCTCGGCTGCATATTTTTTCTGTCTAGCACACTGAAAATCTCGTGCCAATTCTTTCTGGCCTGCCAAGTTTCAAAAGAGAGATCAGTCACGAGTCTTATAGGTCTCCCTTTATATGTGAGGGCACGTTTACCCCTTGCTGCTTTCAGAATTTTCTCTTTATCCTTGTATTTTGCCAGTTTCACTATGATATGACCTGCAGAAGATCGATTCAAGTTACGTCTGAAGGGAGTTCTCTGTGCCTCTTGGATTTCAATGCCTTTTTCCTTCCCCACTTCAGGGAAGTTCTCAGCTATAATTTCTTCAAGTACCCCTTCAGCACCTTTCCCTCTCTCTTCCTCCTCTGGGATACCAATTATGCGTAGAATATTTCTTTTTGTGTATCACTTAGTTCTCTAATTTTCCCCTCATACTCCTGGATTTTTTTATCTCTCTTTTTCTCAGCTTCCTCTTTCTCCATAACTTTATCTTCTAGTTCACCTATTCTCTCCTCTGCCTCTTCAATCCGAGCCGTGGTGGTTTCCATTTTGTTATGCATTTCGTTTAAAGCGTTTTTCAGCTCCTGGTGACTGTTCCTTAGTTCCTTGATCTCTGTAGCAAGAGATTCTCTGCTGTCCTATATAATGTTTTCAAGCCCAGTGATTAATTTTATGATTATTATTCTAAATTCACTTTCTGTTATATTATTTAAATCCTTTTGATCAGCTCATTAGCTGTTGTTATTTCCTGGAGATTCTTCTGAGGGGAATTCTCCCGCTTGGTCATTTTGGATAGTCCCTGGCTTGGTGAGGACCTGCAGGGCACTTCCCCTGTGCTGTGGTGTATAACTGGAGTTGGTGGGCGGAGCTGCAGTCAGATCTGATGTCTGCCCCCAGCCCACTGCTGGGGCCACAGTCAGACTGGTGTGTGCCTTCTCTTCCCCTCTCCTAGGGGCGGGATTCACTGTGGGGTGGGGTGGCCTGTCTGGGCTACTTGCACACTGCCAGGCTTGTGATGCTGGGGATCTGGCGTCTTAGCTGGGGTGGGTAGGCAAGGTGGACAGGGGCAGGAGGGGTAGGCTTAGCTTGCTTCTCCTTAGGTGATCCACTTCAGGAGGGGCCCTGTGGCAGCAGGAGGGAGTCAGATCCGCTGCCGGAGGTTTGGCTCTGCAGAAGCGCAGAGTTGGGTGTTTGCGCGGAGGGAGCAAGTTCCCTGGCAGGAACTGGTTTTGTTTGGGATTTTGGCTGGGGGATGGGCGGGGGAGATGGCGCTGGCGAGCGCCTTTGTTCCCCACCAAACTGAGCTCTGTCCTCCGGGGGCTCAGCAGCTCTCCCTCCCTTTGTCCTCCAGCCTTCCCGCTTGCAGAGCAGAGCTGTTAACTTATGACTTCCCAGACGCTAAGTCGCGCTTGCTGTTGGAACACAGTCCGTCAGTCCCTTCAGCTTTTGCAAGCCAGACTCGGGGGCTCTGCTTGGCTGGCGAGCCACCCCTCTGCCCCGGCTCCCTCCGGCCAGTCCGTGGAGCCCGCACCGCCTGGCCGCCCTTCCTACCCTCTTCCGTGGGCCTCTGGTCTGTGCTTGGCTCCAGAGACTCCGTTCTGCTAATCTTCTGGCGGTTTTCTGGGTTATTTAGACAGGTGTAGGTGGAATCTAAGTGATCAGCAGGAAGCGCGGTGAGCCCAGCGTCCTCCCACGCCGCCATCTTCCCTCTCCATCGCTTTCTTGTATTTTTAATAGATGTTGTTTTTGAAGTAAAGAACTCATATATTTTTAGAATTAAATTTTGTTATTCTATTGCAAAGTATGCATATTTATATTATTTTTTACTAACAAATCCTTCATTAAAATACATATGAATTTGTTCTATTACAATGTATTCTTGAAGAAGACCAAAGCAGGAGGCATCACAATGCCAGACTTTAGCCTCTACTACAAAGCTGTCATCATCAAGACAGCATGGTTTTGGCACAAAATCAGACACATAGACCAATGGAATAGAATAGAAACCCCATAACTAGACCCACAAACGAATGGCCAACTCCTCTTTGACAAAGCAGGAAAGAACATCCAATGGAAAAAAGACAGTCTCTTTAACAAATGGTGCTGGGAGAACTGGACAGCAACATGTAGAAGGTTGAAACTAGACCACTTTCTCACACCATTCACAAAAATAAACTCAAAATGGATAAAGGACCTGAATGTGAGACAGGAAACCATCCAAACCTTAGAGGAGAAAGGAGGAAAAGACCTCTCTGACCTCAGCCGTAGCAATCTCTTCCTCGACACATCCCCAAAGGCAAAGGAATTAAAAGCAAAAGTGAATTACTGGGACCTTATGAAGACAAAAACCTTCTGCACAACAAAGGAAACAACCAACAAAACTAAAAGGCAACCAACGGAATGGGAAAAGATATTTGCAAATGACATATCGGACAAAGGGCTAGTATCCAAAATCTATAAAGAGCTCACCAAACTCCACACCCGAAAAACAAATAACCCAGTGAAGAAATGGGCAGAAAACATGAATAGACACTTCTCTAAAGAAGACATCCGGATGGCCAACAGGCACATGAAAAGATGCTCAACGTCGCTCCTCATCAGGGAAATACAAATCAAAACCACACTCAGGTATCACCTCACGCCAGTCAGAGTGGCCAAAATGAACAAATCAGGAGACTATAGATGCTGGAGAGGATGTGGAGAAACGGGAACCCTCTTGCACTGTTGGTGGGAATGCAAATTGGTGCAGCCGCTCTGGAAAGCAGTGTGGAGGTTCCTCAAAAAATTAAAAATAGACCTACCCTATGACCCAGCAATAGCACTGCTAGGAATTTATCCAAGGGACACAGGAGTACTGATGCATAGGGGCACTTGTACCCCAATGTTCATAGCAGCACTCTCAACAATAGCCAAATTATGGAAAGAGCCTAAATGTCCATCAACTGATGAATGGATAAAGAAATTGTGGTTTATATACACAATGGAGTACTGCATGGCAATGAGAAAGAATGAAATATGGCCTTTTGTAGCAATGTGGATGGAAGTGGAGAGTGTGATGCTAAGTGAAATAAGCCATACAGAGAAAGACAGATACCATATGTTTTCACTCTTATGTGGATCCTGAGAAACTTAACAGAAACCCATGGGGGAGGGGACGGAAAAAAAAAAAGAGGTTAGAGTAGGAGGGAACCAAAGCATAAGAGACTGTTAAAAACTGAGAACAAACTGAGGGGTGATGGAGGGTGGGAGGTAGAGAAGGGTGGGTGATGGGTATTAAGAGGGCACCTTTTGGGATGAGCACTGGGTGTTGTATGGAAACCAATTTGACAATAAATTTCATATATTGAAAAAATTAAAAAAATAAAAAAAATTAAAATAAAATAAAATAAAATGTATTCTTATTTCACTGTTCAAACTTGCAATGAAATGCAATACTGTGTACTACTTTCAACTAACCTGCTGTCTGACAATTGCATGTCTTCTCCATCGGAACAATTTCCTCCCAACCCTATTTAAACATGAAGTTTCCATTTTGGAAATGATATTCAATCTTACTTCAGATACACTCACATAAAAATAAATGCATTTATTAAAGCCAAAGATATTTAATAACCCTGACAAGGGCCATCCAAGAGATGGGTGCAACATGGCCATTACATCCCGAAGTTTCTGATTCTTGGATCTGGCAGCAGTGGGCAGAGAGCATCCCTCAGGAAAGCAAATTGACTTTTCCCTTTAGCTTAGAAAATGTGTCACATAAACTTGGCAGATATAACAGAACAGTTTTGATATATTCCTCATATTATTTACACTATCAAATCACCTTTGCATAATTAAATGATTTTATCCTAAAGAGTATAGAAAAGGAAAGGGACATAGAAAGTCCAAGGGAAAAAAAAAAAGACAGAAAGAGACACTTACATGAGAAAATTCTCAGGTCTTCAGGTCCATGTAATGAGAAAAGAGTTGGAGCCCTGGGAATGTTCTATGGAAATAAAAAGAAAAGATTTCTGAACTAAGAACTTGGGTAAAGAAAAACACATCTGTTCATCTGTCCTACTTACCTTAACGTGGCCAGGGAAGCAGAACTGTGAGAAGTGTCCTGATGCCCACACATAAAGGCTGCATCCCAGTTGGGGTTCTCAGTCCTGGAAGGTCATACCTCTGTCCTCCCATGAACTATCATGGATCACAGTCCTGAACCCCGGTTCACTTATATTCACACCGTTTCTTAAACACTGTGAATGTGATTCCCAAACAGAAAATTAACTTGTTAGGACACTCACATAGGGCAAAGTGAAAGCAGGAAGTAAGTGGACTCTGAACAAACTGACTCATGCTTCAAATAGTAAAGGATCAAATAAGGAAGAAGATTAAAGCAGGTTTATTGATAACACGATGAAACAATCTCCTTACAGAATGAAGATAACTTTAACCCTAAATTCTTCATTTCAGTATGGAGTTTCGTTTTATGAATTAGAACTTAAACCACTCTTTTCCTCTTTCAAGGAAAACAAAATTAGTGACATTCAAGTTCTCTTAATTGGCAGAAGTCAAACATAAACAATGTCACATAATGCAGACAGGAGTTCTGTGCACAAGTACAGAGGTTGTGAGATGCCTGGACCTCAACATCCTGAGAAAGAGGGTGTTTCAGGGATGAATTTTAATAGAGGGAGTCTTCTCCTTTCATCCTACTTTTGGGAGTAAGCATGGGAGCTACATATTTTAGCTGTAATATATCACAAACATCATAAATCAAGAGTAAAAATGAAAAAAAATATACTAGTTACAAAACTGGGCCAAACAACATAAACAGGTCTGATTTATGGTTACTCTATGTTAGCCACAGATCATATATGGGTATATAAATACTTATTGAATATATGTACAACATCACTAGCCATAAAGAAAATATGAAATTAAACCATGATGAGATATCATTACACATCTTTTGTAACAAATTAACGTAATGGGTCTTTGTTGTTTTTTTTTTTTTATTGTTTATTTATTTTTGGGAGACAGAGCATGAGCAAGGGAGGGGCAGAGAGTGATGGAGACACAGAATCCAAAGCAGGCTCCAGGGTTTGAGCCATCAGCACAGAGCCTGACACGGGGCTCGAACTCATGAAAGGTGAGATCATGACCGGACCTGAAGGCAGACACTTAACCAACTGAGCCACCCAGGGACCCCTGTTTTGTTTTGTTTCTAAGTAACAATGCCAATACTTGTAAAGATAAACTGGATCAATCATACATTGCTAATAAGAATGTAAAATGGTACACAGACTCTGAAAATAATAATTTTGTAATTTCTACTAAAAATAAACATCCAAATGCCATGACACAATAAATGTAAGTGTTGAGAATATTCACAGAGATATAAAAATTATGTCCACATAAAATGTTTACAGATGTTCATAAAGCTAATTGGTAATAGTCAAAACTTTGCAATACTCCAAATGTCCTTCAGGGGGTGAGTCATTAATCAAACTGTGCACATATGTACTATGGTTTACTACTTGTAATAAAAAGGAAAGTATTGGTACATAAATGAACTTGAATGGATCTCAGTGGAATTACACTGTGAAAAGTTAATGACAAAGATTGGGTACTGCATGTGTCTATTCATATAATGTTCATTTTCTTTTTTAAACTTTTAAACATTTATTCATTTTTGAGAGACAGAGTATGAGTGGGGGAGGTGCAGAGAGTGAGAGGGAAACACAAAATCCAAAGTGGGCTCCAGGCTCTGAGCTATCAGCACAAAGCCTGATGCAGGGCTTGAACTCATGGGCCTCGAGATCATGACCTGAGCTGAAGTTGGACGCCTAACTGTCTGAGCCACACTGGCACCCCCAAATAATGTTCTTTAAAGAACAAAATTATATAAATGGACAACAGATTAGTGCTTCACACGTGTTAGGAACTGGAAATGGGTTTGAGGTGCGGGTTGGAAGGAAAATGTGACTCTAAAGGGGTAACCCAAGACATTTTTGTTGTGAGTGTACTTTTCTATTTCTTGGTTGAGGTTGTTACCCAAATTTACACATGGAGAAAAATTTCATAAAACTACTCTCTCACACACACAAACACACATGCAAAATGTGTATAGCAACTGGAACAGCTTAATAATTTTTGTGGATTATAGTCAATTCAATTTCCTGGTTATAATATTATGCTGGTGTTATACAAAATATTACCACAGAGGGAGACAGAGGAAGCGATTTCTCTGTATTATTTTTTCTACTTTTCATAAGTTTATGGTTATTTAAAAATGTTTAAAAGTTTAAAATTCAAAATTAAAGAAGTACAAAGTCATAGTAAAATTACTGATACTAAATAATAGGTTGATTTTATATGTAGGAAAGAAATGTCGTCACATGATTAGATACACTGTAATGTATGGTATGGAAAAATAAATTAGCTTTCTATAAAATGTGTGTCATTTAAAATAGTAAGAACAAAATAGGAGTTATCAATAAAATAAAAAAAAAACTCACTGAAAATAAAGCACATGAATGCTTAAGACAGAGAACTAGAAGGCAGGATAACAGATTTCAAAGAAAAATCTCACATATTAATATAAGAAGGTATAAACATAAGGATAAATAAATAAAATAGTGTTAAAAAGAATATCTTCTGGGGAGCCTATGTGGTTTAGTCGATTAAGTGTTTCTGAGTTCCAGCCGTGAAACTCTCTGAGCTGATGTCACAGAACATTCTTGGGATTATCTCTCTCCCTCATTCTCTGCCCTTCCCCCACTCATCTCCCTTCTTTCAATCTCCCTCTCTCAAAATAAATAAACTAAAATTTTTGAAAAAAAAACATTTTCTAATTTCAAAAACCCTTTGCTGTTGAAGACGTTTTGGAAATTAGAAGATACTCTTGACTTATTAAATAAGCATTGTATTTAGTATGTTCACTCAATTCTAAATCCTTATGGCAAACTGATATTTAAAATAAATAAACTTCAGGGATTCTGGTTTCCGTTATGGCATATAAGGAAGGGACTAAGAAGTCCTCACTCCCATTCTCACAACAAGAAAACAAAGTAAAACAAAAACAAAGAAACTCAAAATGAACAATTCTTCTTAGGTTCATCAGAAAGTTGAAATCATAGGGAAGACAGCTTCCCTCAAATTGGAAAGATCAACCAGCAGATACAGAGAATCTCAGTTTACCAAAATAGAAAACATCCATGGAACTCAGGAGAAAAATTTAAACCATACCGGATGAATAGAGGAGGATTGAGATAGATAATTTTAAGAGTCAAAAACATAAAGGAAGTCCTTCATAGGGGGGCCCATACAGTTTTGTGAATTTTGCCTCCAGAAGCTTTTCCAGAGTTTCATAATGAAGAATGGGGAAAACTCTCCTCTTTCATACAAACAGCAAATAGAAAAAAGTGGTCAGTTTGAAATTCCCACCAAACATCCTGTTCCTAAAAGGTTTGTCCTCAAAAAAATATTTTAGCAAAGTCCAACAAACTGGGCTTACTAGAGCTTCAGTAACCTGGGGAGGGAAATGCCCAGCTCTAGCTCCTTCTAACCATTCTGTAACACTTAAGGGAAGGGGAACAGAGACAACTGAGAAACTCTTCTACAAACCATTGTGCAAAGTCACAGGCTCACTAAAAGATTGGAACCTAATTATACAACTAACAGATGCCTTTTCTTCTAACCTTACCACCACATCAATAAGGATCTTGTAAAATAGCAGGGGAATACAACAAAAGAAACACATGCTTCAGACCTTATTAGTCAAGTAGAAATCTCTATGGCAAGCCAAATCCAAAAGGGGAGATAAAAACAAAAACATGACAGAAATTCAGCCTCTGATACCTACAGCTAGGGCAAACAGTAGACACAGACTAACTCCTAGCTAGATAAATATAAAATTTCCTCCTCAGTGCTTTTACCTCACACATCATGCCCAGCTTTCAAGGAAAAAAGGTTACATGGCATACTAAAAGAAAGAAAAAAGATTTTGAGAGATGAAAAGAAAATCTGTATCACACTCTCATTAAGAAGAGGTGTAGAAATAGGGGCACCTGGGTGGCTCACTCGGTTAAGCCTCTGACTTTGGCTCAGGTCATGATCTCACAGTTTGTGAGTTCGAGACCCATTTCAGGCTCTGCGCTGATGAACCTGGATCCTGCTTCAGATTCTGTGTCTGCCTCTCTCTCTGTCCCTTCCCCACTTGTTCCCTCTCTCTCTCTCAAAAATAAACATTAAAAAAAAAAAAAAAACTTTAAAAGAAGAGGTGTAGAAATAATCAGACTAGGAATTTCAAACAAAATTAATGGGATAGAATTTCTAATGGAAAATTTGTACAACATACAAAAAGAGATGGATAATGTAAGCAGAGATATGGAATCCCTAGGAAAGAATTAAAAAGAAATATCCTAAATCAAAAACAATGTAACACAAATGTAAAATGCCTTTATGGGCTCATCAATAAATTTGACATGGCTGAGGAAACACCAGTGAGTTTGATGAAAGGATAATAAAAACTTTCAAAATTGAAACTTAATGATAAAACATATGAGTAGCTAAGTACTGTGAGATAATTACAAAAAGGTGTTATATACATGTGATAAGAATACCAAAAGAAGAAGAAAGTGGTAAAAGAAAATAAGAAACATTTGAAGAAATAATGGCTGGGAATATCCCAAATTAATGACAGACACCAGACCACAGATAAAAGAAACCCAGGAAACATGGAAATGATAAATACCTTAAATTACAATGAGGCATGTGATATTCAAACTGCTAAAAATCAGAGACAAATACAAAAAAAAAAAAAAAAAAAAAAACAAAAAAAAACTTGAAAGAAGCCATCAGGGAGGAAAAAAAACACCTTTTATTGTAGTGGAAATAGATGCCCAAGTGACTGAGCCCCTAAGGGTCCCCTTTCTCACTCTTCAAGCAGTGGCCTTATGTAGGAGAGGACCTGTGGGGTCAGGAAGCACAATGTCTCTTGGCCTCCAGAGCCAGGTTCTGGTGTTGTCCATTTGTGGGATGTTTGCACACTCTTCTTAAGGCAGGACAGCAGGTGTGACATGTTGGTGGTGGGGTTAGCACACAGTCTGGCTACAGGACGAGGCTTCAGATGCTGTGGCATGTTGGTGGCAGGGATGGCCCCAGCCTGACTATAGGACATTTGCATGACTCCTGCTCTGCAGGGAGGGTGGGGATGGATTCCTTCTTGGTGTGTTAAGTGTCTCTGGCTGCTGTGCTGTATCAGTGGGTGGAGCTCTCAACAGAACATAACCACTGGTGTTAGCAGGTAAGAGGCAGAATTCCAGTGTCAGGATGGGTAAGGTAGACTGAGACCAGAAAATAGTTTCTTCTATTATCTTAGTTTCCAGGGAGAGTCCCTCCCATTTCCTGTCTCTATGGCAAACACGTTAAGGTTAGATATCTCCTTTACCTAAGGTCTATGCATTTTTCAAATTGGTGATTTTGTGCTGGTTTTAATTTGAGCTCTGAATGCATGGACCTTAAGCGCAGGTTTTCCAAACCCTATTGTTTTATAGTTTTCTTAAATGAAATCCCCATTGATTTTGTTTTATTTTTAAAGTGTATTTATTTATTTTGAGACAGAAAGAGTGCACAGAGGAGGGGCAGAGAGAGTGAGGGAGAGTTTCCCGAGCAGGCTTCACACTATTTGCGCAGAGCCCAATGCGGGGCTCAGTCTCAAGAACTGTGAGATCATGACCTGAGCCCAAATTGAGAGTCAGATGCTTAATTGACTGAATCATCCAGGTGCCTCAATCTCCATTATTCAAAATGCTTGGCGTTTTGGAGGCATTATCTTCTTTGTGCAGGATATAAGCATTGTGGTTCCTGATGTAGAGCTTGAATCACTCACTCCTCAGCAAAATTTGTATAGAAAGTGTGAGAGGAATACTTTGGTATCTCTCTTGATTGTGACACATCACAATGAGGTGTAGTTTTTTTTGTTTTTTTGTTTTTTTTCCCAAGTGAGCCCATATCTCTGTGCCTTTCCCATCTCAATAAATCATTTTATTCTTTGTGGGGACTCTGTTTATACAATTTTCAGCTGCCTTTAAGAGGTATTATTACATGAGTAGTTGTAGATTTTTTTTTATTTGAGTGTCTGTGGGAAGAGGTGAGTTGAAGATGTTGCATCATCACCATCTTAAACCCAATCTCCCATCGTTTGCATGCAAATATCCACTTTTTCCGCAACAATTATTGAAGAAACTATTATTTCTCCATTATGTGTTCTTGACATCCTTATAAAAATTAATTGACTCATATGTGTAAATTTATTTCTGGACTCATATTTCTCATTAATTGTTTGATGTGATTTTTTTAAATGTCATATTAGTTTGTTAATTCATTCATAAAGAACATTCTACTGTGCATTAACTATATAGATGAATATGTGAAATCAAAGACATGTCTGTTTAGTGAGATAGCATAAATGGAATGTGATTATGTTAGAGTTTTCTAAGATTTGCATCATATATATTGATGTAGATGTATAGAAGCTGAAGTGAAGGCAAAGTAGCCTGGAAGAAAGCATGGAAGACTTGGTATAAAAGTCACTCAACTCAGTGTCTCTCTGTAATATACGTATGTAAAGAAGAAATAAACTGTGCAATACCAAGTAAGAGATTTATATTGTGACTTTAACACAAGGCAAGTAGAAAAGAGGCAAGTTGAACAAAGCAAGTTGAAAAAACACCATAGACAGAAGGCACAGCCTATGTCAATACGAGAAGCACAGGAGAAGCTTTGAAAGAGATCACCCATCTTTAGATTTGGTCATGGGGGTTCCCACCTTGGGCTCTGTGTTTAGAGATCCTCACACTGCACAAGTAATAATAATAAAACATTTTTTTTAGATATATGGATTGAATTTGGCAACAAAGTGTTTTTTTTATGTCCACACTACAATAAGTTAAAGAAAGTGTTTTTCTAGAAACATAAGGACACAGAAAGAAAGAATGATTTGAGACCTTCTTTAATAATATGAGGGGCAAATGCCAAGTGAAAGAGGACAAGTCATGACAATGAAATATTGTCACCAAGCGAAGTAGAATGGAATGGTGTCAAAAGGAGAGATAGGAAAATGGTCAGTGGGAAGGGCATAACCTATTTATTTCTCGGACACATGAAATGAAAAGGGACAGTAAACCATTTCACAGAGTATGAAGAAGGAGATGAGATTATATCACCAGATTAAATGTCAGAGTGGTATAAAGGAATGAGGAGATTAACCAAATTTTGATACAGTTTCAGGTGGTGAGGGGTGGAAAAGAATGCTTGAAAGAAAAACTTTGAATTACTAAAGGGAATAACTGACAACACAGACAGATATTGTTGAAATTAAATCCTGCAGTGTAGCCATTTGTCTATTGTACATAACCAACTGCTTTAGAGAAAAAAAATAGCAGATTTAGGGGTTTCTGCATGGCTCAGTCAGTTAAGCATCAGACTCTTGATTTTGGCTCAAGTCATGATCTCAAAGTTCGTGGGATTGAACCCTACATTGGGCTCCACACTGAAATCATGGAGCCCACTTGGGATTCTTTCTCTACCTCTCCCTCTGCCCCTCTCCCACTCATTCTCTCTCTTTCTCCGTCTCTCTGTCTCTCAACAGAAAAAGAAAGAAAGAAGGAAAGAAAGAGAAAGGAAGGAAGGAGGGAGGGAAGGAAGGAAGGAAGGAAGGAAGGAAGGAAGGAAGGAAGAAAGAAAATGAGTAGCAAGTTTAAAATAGTCCAGGGTTAGTGATTTTCCTTCCATTCTAAATGAAGAACAAGATTGACCATTTTTATAAGACCATGTTTGAAGTGACAGGGATTTCATGTCTTGATTGAAAAGAAAGTAAAGACGGAATATGATGGTAAACATAAAAGAAATCAAAAGACAAAGGATTAAAATTTTCTTGGTTACTGTTTAATTAGAATAATTGTGGGGCACCTGGGTGACTCAGCTGGTTAAGAGTCTGACTTCAGCTCAGGTCATTATCTCGCAGTTCATGAATTTGAGCCCCTGGTCGGGCTCTGTGCTGACGGTGTGAGCCTGGAGCATGCTTCAGATTCTGTATCTCCCTCTCTCTCCGCTCCTCTCTCTCTCTCTCTCTCTCTCTCTCTCTCTCTCTCTCAAAGATAAACATTGAAAAAAATAAAAGAAAAAGAATAATTGCTATAGTGGAGGAACAGGGTAGAAAATAGAAGCTTACGAAATTGTAATCAGAACAGAATATCTTTTGGCATCATCACTTCAAATTTCCTGTTACTAACCTTACCTACCTTACGACCATGGGGCTGAGTAGATAATGTAGTAGAGCCAAATTACCTGCACTGAAAGATGTTAAACAACATTCATCCTACATTTCCATTAACTCACCTATTAGAACCCACTTTTACTCAAATTAGTTCCCAGAACCTGACATTTCTGTTAATTTCCATTAGCAATAAACTAGTATGGTTTTCATTGTTCTTTGGGTCTGTGAATTTGTCAGGAGAGTCTTTAGCCGATCATTTCTATTAGGTGATCAGCACAATGTATCTCTAATATTTCAGCCAGAGTAATTTGCCTAAAATACCACTTAACAAACAACTTCATTTTTCAAGAGTCCTTAATAGATTCTTATGTTTTATTTCACAATGCTAGTTTTCAATTTCTATTAGCCTGTGGATCTTAGGGCATGTACTGTTTTTCCCCTTTCTGCTTCCCAATATGGTGTATCCATTCTAGTTAGTTCTGAATCCTCATTTCTAAGCAATGCCCTCAGTACTTGACCATTTGTTTCTATATAGAAAAAGTCTTTTCATATTTATGTGTGTAAATCCAATAATATCCCAACATGTGGCCCATAGAAGACACTCAGTAAATATGAGACAAATGTATAATATGTCTCATTTATCTCAGTCTCCATTCACGTTATTCCATCTTCCAAAATGACCTTTCTATTTCTCAATGCCTTCCCAAGTGCTGTTCATCCTTCAGAGGCCAACTTTATGCAATTATTCAATAAATTCCACTGCTCTGTCTTCTAGTTTGTTGATAGTTTTTTGTGCTTCAATCTGTTCCTGGTGTTTAATCTCTCTACTGAAATTTTCAATTCAGTTATTGTAGCCTTTTTAAAAATTTATTTATTTTTATTTATTATTTTAAGAGAATAAGCATGCAAGTGGGACAGGGACAGAGAGCAAAGGGAGAGACAATCCCAAACAGGCTCCACACTGTCAGCACAGAGCCCGATGGGGGGCTTGAACTCATGAACTGTGAGATCATGACCTGAGCCAAAATCACGAGTCGGACACTCAACTGAGTGAACCACCCAGGTGCCTCTCAGTATTGTATTATTTACCTCCTAGTGGCTCCTAGTGGTTGAAGATGTGACAAAACATGTCAGCATAATAAAGTGGAAGATCTCAGGCCACACCTAGATGAGATTCAGTCTAATGGGAAGTGAGACCTTAGGGTAGCAGGGTTTAAAGTATGAAAATAGTTTATTTCAGGATAAGACTGGGATATTGGTGTTTCTGCCTATTCCCTCTTTGTTGAGTCCTGAGCGTATAGGTAATTAAGAAGTTTGTTTGTTGGTGGTTGTTTACAGTCCCTTGAGACCTGTGAATGTAACCCTGTAGGCCACCAGAGTTAGGCAATCAGAGAAAGTGCCACTTGGGTGGTGGACACAATAGCTGAGGTGCCTGAAAATGCACAAAATCTTCACAGAGAGATGCCAGCAACCTGGAGCATGGCAGATAGATAACACAGTTACAGCACAAACCAACAGCCTCAGTTTCTAGAGATTTGACTCAGCTTCTGGATGTGTGTTATGTTAGAAGTCTTGGCTTCAGCCTCCAGCTATATAAATATGCAAATCAACTTCTGTCAAGAAATTACTGAGAGATAGGAACTTCTGTTTGCTGCCTTTGCATTGAACCATGAGGGCATAGCCAGTTTCTATGTTTTCTTCCATCCCTTTGAACCTGTGAACCAAGCCCTACTGGATACCAGAGCCAGACTATCAAGGGATGTGTCCTCTTGTAAGCAACCACAAAAGCTGGGATGCAAGATATGTGCACAAACTCCTTTTGGCAAGATACTGACAACCTGAAATAAGGCAGAGGGAGAACACAAAAGTGACATCTCTCAGCTTCAGAAATCATTAGAGAAAATTGTTGCCAGTCTCTAGATTCTTTTAAAGTTTTGTGTTTGACTCCCAGGCTGCATCTTTTAAGATATGCAGTAGGCTGAGGCAATTTGTAAAGTCTTCCTCAAGAATCCTCCCCTTCCCTCCCCCAACCAGTTCTGGATGACCACAAAATTTTTAAATCCCATTATTTGTGTTCTCTTAGTAATTATGAAGACTTACATTGTTCTCTTCCCTTCATTTGGTCATACTCATTATTTTCCAAGTTCCCTTTGCAAGCAAATGCCTTGCTTTCTTTGTGTGTGTTTCATAAAGTAAAATTTAGGCATTGTTATTTGACTATGCTTTAGGCTTTTGTAAAGACCATGTGAATAGTATAAATACTAAGCCTTTAATCTTATCACAAATCTTAAGAACATTATTCAGTATCAATTTCAATTTCTCTTAGTGTTTTACATTAGGAAACAACGTACTTATAATACTGAAGGAATTTCCTTCAGTACAGTTCTTGTATTCTGGATATGTTAAAACTCAGTCAATTCTATCAAAAGCTAATATCACTTTCTACCAATTGTGTTCTCTCCATAAAGTGAAATAACAGGAACTAAAGGTCCTTTTCCACTCACATCCAATCTCTAGTCTTTGCATAACTTTAACTTGAAATTTAACTTCTTAGAAAGTATTTTACCCCTATTATTTGAAGATTATTTTGAATACATTAATCTCTAGTATTAATGGGGAAAAAAGGAAACTGGAGCTAATATTCTGTGTCTTGTTCATCTTATTGGATACGGTTTGAATCTCACTTGAGTAAGGCTGTCTCTGTGAAGTTTCTCTGAGGCTCCTGCTAATAGAAATGGAGGCAATTAGAAGGAAATAAAACTAAATTGCCCTAATCAGGATACTCAGTGGAATTTGCCCCAATGCAATCAGTATTACTGATAAGGCTGTAAAAGCTTTGTATAATGATTAATAGACAAAATTAGAGTGAATACCCTCTGGTAATTATTCACATTCAATCATAGACTAATTGATCAACATGATGTGACTAGAATGTACATTGAGCTTGGCACCAGGAATCACTATGTGTTAGTATAAAGTCTAGAAAGAAAACAGTTTTAACCCAAATAGAATAATAATTGCAAGAAAGATGTGAATGGAAAAGATACATGGGGACTTTGACAAGAATGATTCCTTATCCTCCTGTGATATAAAGAGTCTAATCTATAATATTCTCCAGTCAAAGATCATGGATTATAGGAAGAGAATACGAGCCAAAATCTCTCAGCTAGTTGGCTTCCATATGGAAAAGAGAATGCAGTTACTTTCAATTTCCTCATGTGCAAAATATGATTGATAAGGCATATCTAATGCAGTAGTTTTAAGAATAAGCAACTTGCAGAGTGTAGGAAGATGGCGGCATAGGAGGACGCTGGGCTCACTGCACGTCCTGCTGATCACTTAGATTCCACCTACACCTGACTAAATAACCCAGAAAACCACCAGAAGTCTAGAGCCAAAAAGCAGATGAGAGGCTCACGGTAGAGGGTAGGAAGGGCGGAGAGGCGGTGTGCGCTACACGGACTGGCAGGAGGGAGCCAGGGCAGAGGCGCAGCCCGCTGGCCAAGCAGAGCCCTCGAGTCTGGCTTGCAAAAGTAGAGGGGCCGGACAGAGTGTGTTGTGAAAGCAAGCGGGACTTAACATCTGGAAGGTTCTAAGCTAACAGCTCTGCTCGGAAAACGGGAGCGCCAGAGGACAACGGGAGGGAGAGTTGTTGAGCTCTGGAAGACAGAGCTCAGCTTTGTGGGGAACAAAGGTGCTCACCAGCACCATCTCCCTCGCTCATCCCCCAGCAAAAATCCCAAAGGGAACCAGTTCCTGCCAGGGAATTTGCTTCCACCACACAACCACCCAACATTGTGCTTCTGTGGATCCATTCCTCCCACGGTGGGTCTGACTCCCTCTCGGTGCCACAAGGCCCCTCCAGAAAGGGATCTGCCAAAGGATAAGCAAGCTAAGCCTGCCCCTCCTGCCCCTGTGCACCTTGCCGATCCACCCCAGCTAATACGTCTGATCCCCAGAACCACAAGCCTGGCAGTGTGCAAATAGCTCAGACAGGGCACGCCACCCCACAGTGAATTCCGCCCCTAGGAGAGGAGAAGAGAAGGTACACACCAGTCTGACTGTGGCCCCAGCTGTGGGCAGGGGGCAAACATCAGGTCTGACTACGGCCCCGCCCACCAATGCAAGTTATTCAAGACAGCACAGGGGAAGTGGCCTGCAGTTCAGCAACACTCCAGGGACTAACCAAAATGAGGAAACGGAAGAATTCCCCTCAAAAGAATCTCCAGGAAATAACAGCTAACTAACTGGTCAAAAAGGATTGAAACAATATAACAGAAAGTGAACTTAGAATAATAGTCATATAATTAATCGCTGGGCTTGAAAACAGTATAAGGACAGCAGAGAATCTATTGCTACAGAGAACAGGGGACTAAGGAACAGTCAGGAGGAGCTAAAAAATGTTGTAAACGAGTGGCAAAATAAAATGGAAACAACCATGGCTGGGATTGAAGAGGCAGAGGAGAGAATAGGTGAACTAGAAGATAAAATTATGGAAAAAGAAGAAGCTGAGAAAAAGAGAGATAAAAAATCCAGGAGTATGAGGGGAAAATTAGAGGACTAAGTGATGCACTAAAGAGAAATAATATATGCAAAATTGGTATTCCAGAGGAGGAAGAGAGAGGGAAAGGTGCTGAGGGTGTACTTGAAGAAATAATAGCTGAGAACTTCCCTGATCTGGGGAAGGAAAAAGGCATTGAAATCCAAGAGGCACAGAAACTCCCTTCAGATGTACTTGAATCGATCTTCTGCACGACATATCATAGTGAAACTGGCAAAATTCAAGGATAAAGAGAAAATTCTGAAAGCAGGTAGGGACAAACGTGCTCTAACATATAAAGGGAGACCTATAAGACTCGTGACCGATCTCTCTACTGAAATTTGGCAGGCCAGAAAGGAATGGCAGGAGATCTTCCATGTGATGAACAGAAAAAATATGCAGCTGAGGATCCTTTATTCAGCAAGTTTGTCATTTAGAATAGAAGGAGAGATAAAGGTCTTCCCACACAAACAAAAACTGAAGGAATTCATCAGCACTAAACCAGCCCTACAAGAGATCCTAAGGGGGATCCTGTGAGACAAAATACCAGAGACATCGCTACAAGCATGAAACCTACAGACATAATAATGACTCTAAACCTATATCTTTCTATAATAACACTGAAGGTAAATGGACTAAATGCACCAACCGAAAGACATAGGGTATCAGAATGGGTAAAAAAACAAGATCTTCTATTTGCTGTCTAAAAGAGACTCATTTTAGACCTGAGGACACCTTTACATTGAGAGTGAGGGGATGGAGAACTATTTATCATGCTACTGGAAGCCAAAAGAAAGCTGGAGTAGCCATACTTATATCAGACAAACTAGACTTTAAATTAAAGGCTGTCACAAGAGATGAAGAAGGGCATTATAGAATAATCACAGGGACTATCCATCAGGAAGAGCTAACAATTATAAGTGTCTATGCACCGAATACGGGAATACCAAATATATAAAACAATTACTCACAAACAAAAGCAACCTTATTGATAAGAATGTGGTAATTGCAGGGGACTTTAACACCCCACTTACAGAAATGGATAGATCACCTAGACACACGGTCAATAAAGAAACAAGGGCCCTGAATGATGCATTGGATCAGATGGACTTGACAGACATATTTAGCACTCTGCATCCCAAAGGAACAGAATATACTTTCTTCTCGAGTGCACATGGAACATTCTCCAACATAGATCACATACTGGGTCACAAAACAGCCCTTCATAAGTTTACAAGAATTGAAATCATACCATGCATACTTTCAGACCACAATGCTATGAAGCTTGAAATCAACCACAGGAAAAAGTCTGGAAAACCTCCAAAAGCATGGAGGTTAAAGCACCCCCTACTAAAGAATGAATGGGTCAACCAGGCAATTAAAGAAGAAATTAAAAAATATATGGAAACAAATGAAAATGAAAATACAACAATCCAAATGCTTTGGGAAGCAGCGAAGGCAGTCCTGAGAGGAAAATACATTGCAATCCAGGCCTATCTCAAGAAACAAGAAAAATCCCAAATACAAGATCTAACAGCACACCTAAAGGAAATAGAAGCAGAACAGCAAAGGCAGGCTAAACCCAGCAGAAGAAGAGAAATAATAAAGATCAGAGCAGAAATAAACAATATAGAATCGAAAAAAACTGTAGAGCAGATCAACGAAACCAATAATTGGTTTTTTGAAAAAATAAACAAAATTGACAAACCTCTAGCTAGGCTTGTAAAAAAGAAAAAGGAGATGACCCGAATAGATAAAATCATGAATGAAAATGGAATTATTACAACCAATCCCTCAGAGATACAAGCAATTATCAGGGAATACTATGAAAAATTATATGGCAACAAACTGGATAACCTGGAAGAAATGGACAAATTCCTAAACACCCACACGCTTCCAAAACTCAATCAGGAGGAAATAGAAAGCTTGAACAGACCCATAACCAGCAAAGATATTGAATCGGTTATCAAAAATCTCGCAACAAATAAGAGTCCAGGACCAGATGGCTTCCCAGGGGAGTTCTACCAGATGTTTAAAGCAGAGATAATACCTATCCTTCTCAAGCTATTCCAAGAAATAGAAAGGGAAGAAAAACTTCCAGACTCATTCTATGAAGCCAGTATTACTTTGATTCCTAAACCAGACAGAGACCCAGTAAAAAAAGACAACTACAAGCCAATATCCCTGATGAATATGGATGCAAAAATTCTCAATAAGATACTAGCAAATCGAATTCAACAGCATATAAAAAGAATTATCCACAGGGGAGAGGGAAGATGGCGGCGTAGGAGGACGCTGGGCTCACCACGCGTCCTGCTGATCACTTAGATTCCACCTACACCTGCCTAAATAACCCAGAAAACCACCAGAGGATTAGCAGAACGGAGTCGCCGGAGCCAAGCGCAGACGAGAGGCCCATGGAAGAGGGTAGGAAGGGCGGCGAGGCAGTGCGTGCTCCACGGACTGGCGGGAGGGAGCCAGGCGGAGAGGCGGCTCGCCGGCCAAGCAGAGCCCCCGAGTCTGGCTTGCAAAAAGCAGAGGGGCCTGACGGACTGTGTTCCGACAGCAAGCGCAACTTAGTCTCTGGGAGGTCATAAGTTAACAGCTCTGCTCAGAAAGCGGGAAGGCTGGAGGACAAAGGGAAGGAGAGCTGCTGAGCCCCCGGAGGACAGAGCTCAGTTTGGTGGGGAACAAAGGCGCTCGCCAGCGCCATCTCCCCCGCCCATCCCCCAGCCAAAATCCCAAAGAGAACCAGTTCCTGCCAGGGAACTTGCTCGCTCTGCGCAAACACCCAACTCTCTGCTTCTGCAGAGCCAAACCTCCGGCAGCGGATCTGACTCCCTCCTGCTGCCACAGGGCCCCTCCTGAAGAGGATCACCTAAGGAGAAGCAAGCTAAGCCTGCCCCTCCTGCCCCTGTGCACCTTGCCTACCCACCCCAGCTAAGACGCCAGATCCCCAGCATCACAAGCCTGGCAGTGTGCAAGTAGCCCAGACAGGCCACCCCACCCCACAGTGAATCCCGCCCCTAGGAGAGGGGAAGAGAAGGCACCCACCAGTCTGACTGTGGACACAGCGGTGGGCTGGGGGCAGACATCAGGTCCGACTGCGGCTCCGCCCACCAACTCCAGTTATACACCACAGCACAGGGGAAGTGCCCTGCAGGTCCTCACCACGCCAGGGACTATCCAAAATGACCAAGCGGAAGAATTCCCCTCAGAAGAATATCCAGGAAATAACAGCTAATGAGCTGATCAAAAGGATTTAAATAATATAACAGAAAGTGAATTTAGAATAATAGTCATAAAATTAATCGCTGGGCTTGAAAACAGTATAGCGGACAGCAGAGAATCTCTTGCTACAGAGATCAAGGGACTAAGGAACAGTCATGAGGAGCTGAAAAACGCTTTAAACGAAATGCATAACAAAATGGAAACCACCACGGCTCGGATTGAAGAGGCAGAGGAGAGAATAGGTGAACTAGAAGATAAAGTTATGGAGAAAGAGGAAGCTGAGAAAAAGAGAGATAAAAAAATCCAGGAGTATGAGGGGAAAATTAGAGAACTAAGTGATACACTAAAAAGAAATAATATACGCATAATTGGTATCCCAGAGGAGGAAGAGAGAGGGAAAGGTGCTGAAGGGGTACTTGAAGAAATTATAGCTGAGAACTTCCCTGAAGTGGGGAAGGAAAAAGGCATTGAAATCCAAGAGGCACAGAGAACTCCCTTCAGACGTAACTTGAATCGATCTTCTGCAGGTCATATCATAGTGAAACTGGCAAAATACAAGGATAAAGAGAAAATTCTGAAAGCAGCAAGGGGTAAACGTGCCCTCACATATAAAGGGAGACCTATAAGACTCGTGACTGATCTCTCTTTTGAAACTTGGCAGGCCAGAAAGAATTGGCACGAGATTTTCAGTGTGCTAGACAGAAAAAATATGCAGCCGAGAAGCCTTTATCCAGCAAGTCTGTCATTTAGAATAGAAGGAGAGATAAAGGTCTTCCCAAACAAACAAAAACTGAAGGAATTTGTCACCACTAAACCAGCCCTACAAGAGATCCTAAGAGGGACCCTGTGAGACAAAGTACCAGAGACATCACTACAAGCATAAAACATACAGACATCACAATGACTCTAAACCCATATCTTTCTATAATAACACTGAATGTAAATGGATTAAATGCGCCAACCAAAAGACATAGCGTATCAGAATGGATAAAAAAACAAGACCCATCTATTTGCTGTCTACAAGAGACTCATTTTAGACCTGAGGACACCTTTAGATTGAGAGTGAGGGGATGGAGATCTATTTATCATGCTACTGGAAGCCAAAAGAAAGCTGGAGTAGCCATCCTTATATCAGACAAACTAGACTTTAAATTAAAGGCTGTCACAAGAGATGAAGAAGGACATTATATAATAGTGACAGGGTCTATCCATCAGGAAGAGCTAACAATTATAAATGTCTATGCGCCGAATACCGGAGCGCCCAATATATAAAACAATTACTCATAAACATAAGCAACCTTATTGATAAGAATGTGGTAATTGCAGGGGACTTGAACACCCCACTTACAGAAATGGATAGATCATCTAGACACACGGTCAGTAAAGAAACAAGGGCCCTGAATGAGACATTGGATCAGATGGACTTGACAGATATATTTAGAACTCTGCATCCCAAAGCAACAGAATATACTTTCTTCTCGAGTGCATATGGAACATTCTCCAAGATAGATCATATACTGGGTCACAAAACAGCCCTTCATAAGTTTACAAGAATTGAAATCATACCATGCATACTTTCAGACCACAATGCTATGAAGCTTGAAATCAACCACAGAAAAAAGTCTGGAAAACCTCCAAAAGCGTGGAGGTTAAAGAACACCCTACTAACGAATGAGTGGGTCAACCAGGCAATTAGAGAAGAAATTAAAAAATATATGGAAACAAACGAAAATGAAAATACAACAATCCAAACGCTTTGGGACGCAGCGAAGGCAGTCCTGAGAGGAAAATACATTGCAATCCAGGCCTATCTCAAGAAACAAGAAAAATCACAAATACAAAATCTAACAGCACACCTAACGGAAATAGAAGCAGAACAGCAAAGGCAGCCTAAACCCAGCAGAAGAAGAGAAATAATAAAGATCAGAGCAGAAATAAACAATATAGAATCGAAAAAAACTGTAGAGCAGATCAAAGAAACCAAGAGTTGGTTTTTTGAAAAAATAAACAAAATTGACAAACCTCTAGCCAGGCTTCTCAAAAAGAAAAGGGAGATGACCCAAATAGATAAAATCATGAATGAAAATGGAATGATTACAACCAATCCCTCAGAGATACAAACAATTATCAGGCAATACTATGAAAAATTATATGCCAACAAATTGGACAACCTGGAAGAAATGGACAAATTCCTGAACACCCACACTCTTCCAAAACTCAAGCAGGAGGAAATAGAAAGCTTGAACAGACCCATCACCAGTGAAGAAATTGAATCGGTTTTCAAAAATCTCCCAACAAATAAGAGTCCAGGACCAAATGGCTTCCCAGGAGAGTTCTACCAGACGTTTAAAGCAGAGATAATACCTATCCTTCTCAAGCTATTCCAAGAAATAGAAAGGGAAGGAAAACTTCCAGACTCATTCTATGAAGCCAGTATTACTTTGATTCCTAAACCAGACAGAGACCCAGTAAAAAAAGAGAACTACAGGCCAATATCCCTGATGAATATGGATGCAAAAATTCTCAATAAGATACTAGCAAATCGAATTCAACGGCATATAAAAAGAATTATTCACCATGATCAAGTGGGATTCATTCCTGGGATGCAGGGCTGGTTCAACATTCGCAAATCAATCAACGTGATACATCACATTAACAAAAAAAAGAGAAGAACCATATGATCCTGTCAATCGATGCAGAAAAGGCCTTTGACAAAATCCAGCACCCTTTCTTAATAAAAACTCTTGAGAAAGTCGGGATAGAAGGAACATACTTAAAGATCATAAAAGCCATTTATGAAAAGCCCACAGCTAACATCATCCTCAACGGGGAAAAACTGAGAGCTTTTTCCCTGAGATCAGGAACACGACAGGGATGCCCACTCTCACCGCTGTTGTTTAACATAGTGCTGGAAGTTCTAGCAACAGCAATCAGACAACAAAAGGAAATCAAAGGCGTCAAAATTGGCAAAGATGAAGTCAAGCTTTCGCTCTTTGCAGATGACATGATATTATACATGGAAAATCCGATAGACTCCACCTAAAGTCTGCTAGAACTGATACATGAATTCAGCAAAGTTGCAGGATACAAAATCAATGTACAGAAATCAGTTGCATTCTTATACACTAACAATGAAGCAACAGAAAGACAAATAAAGAAACTGATCCCATTCACAATTGCACCAAGAAGCATAAAATACCTAGGAATAAATCTAACCAAAGATGTAAAGGATCTGTATGCTGAAAACTATAGAAAGCTTAAGAAGGTAATTGAATAAGATTTAAAGAAATGGAAAGACATTCCCTGCTCATGGATTGGAAGAATAAATATTATCAAAATGTCAATACTACCCAAAGCTATCTATACATTCAATGCAATCCCAATCAAAATTGCACCAGCATTCTTCTCGAAACCAGAACAAGCAATCCTAAAAATTCATATGGAACCACAAAAGGCCCCGAATAGCCAAAGTAATTTTGAAGAAGAAGACCAAAGCAGGAGGCATCACAATGCCAGACTTTAGCCTCTACTACAAAGCTGTCATCATCAAGACAGCATGGTATTGGCACAAAAACAGACACATAGACCAATGGAATAGAATAGAAACCCCAGAACTAGACCCACAAACGTATGGCCAACTCATCTTTGACAAAGCAGGAAAGAACATCCAATGGAAAAAAGACAGTCTCTTTAACAAATGGTGCTGGGAGAACTGGACAGCAACATGCAGAAGGTTGAAACTAGACCACTTTCTCACACCATTTACAAAAATAAACTCAAAATGGGTAAAGGACCTGAATGTGAGACAGGAAACCATCAAAACCTTAGAGGAGAAAGCAGGAAAAGACCTCTCTGACCTCAGCCGTAGCAATCTCTTCCTCGACACATCCCCAAAGGCAAGGGAATTAAAAGCAAAAGTGAATTACTGGGACCTTATGAAGATCAAAAGCTTCTGCACAGCAAAGGAAACAACCAACAAAACTAAAAGGCAACCAACGGAATGGGAATAGATATTTGCAAATGACATAATCGGACAAGTATCCAAAATCTATAAAGAGCTCACCAAACTCCACACCCGAAAAGCAAATAACCCAGTGAAGTAATGGGCAGAAAACATGAATAGACACTTCTCTAAAGAAGACATCCGGATGGCCAACAGGCACATGAAAAGATGTTCAGCGTCGCTCCTTATCAGGGAAATACAAATCAAAACCACACTCAGATATCACCTCACGCCAGTCAGAGTGGCCAAAATGAACAAATCAGGAGACTATAGATGCTGGAGAGGATGTGGAGAAACGGGACCCCTCTTGCACTGTTGGTGGGAATGCAAATTGGTGCAGCCGCTCTGGAAAGCAGTGTGGAGGTTCCTCAGAAAATTAAAAATAGACCTACCCTATGACCCAGCAATAGCACTGCTAGGAATTTATCCAAGGGACACAGGAGTACTGGTGCATAGGGGCAATTGTACCCCAATGTTCATAGCAGCACTCTCAACAATAGCCAAATTATGGAAAGAGCCTAAATGTCCATCAACTGATGAATGGATAAAGAAATTGTGGTTTATATACACAATGGAGTACTACGTGGCAATGAGAAAAAATGAAATATGGCCTTTTGTAGCAACGTGGATGGAACTGGAGAGTGTGATGCTAAGTGAAATAAGCCATACAGAGAAAGACAGATACCATATGTTTTCACTCTTATGTGGATCCTGAGAAACTTAAGAGAAGCCCATGGGGGAGGGGAACAACAACAACAAAAAAAGAGGTTAGAGTGGGAGAGAGCCAAAGCATAAGAGACTGTTGAGAACTGAGAACAAACTAAGGGTTGATGGGGGGTGGGAGGGAGGAGATGGTGGGTGATGGGTACTGAGGAGGGCACCTTTTGGGATGAGCACTGGGTGTTGTATGGATACCAATTTGACAATAAATTTCATATATAAAAAATAAAAAAAAATAATAATAAATAAATAAATAAATAAAATAAACTTCCTAAAAAAAAAAAAAAAAAGAATCCTAACAGCAACAATGGGAGCTAGAAGGAAATAAACAAATGTGTCAAAATTTTGAGGCACAATTAATTTCAATCTCGAGTTATGTACCTACATGAAATAACTCATCAATTTTGAAAGTAGAATAAAGACATTTTTACATAAAAAAAAAAAAAAAAAAAGAATTATCCACCATGATCAAGTGGGATTCATTCCTGGGATGCAGGGCTGGTTCAACATTCGCAAATCAATCAACGTGATACATCACATTAATAAAAGAAAAGATAAGAACCATATGATCCTGTCAATTGATGCAGACAAGGCATTTGATAAAATTCAGCAAACTTTCTTAATAAAAACCCTCGAGAGGGTTGGGATAGAAGGAACATACTTAAAGATCATCAAAGCCATTTATGAAAAGCCCACAGCTAACATCACCCTCAATGGGGAAAAACTGAGACCTTTTTCCCTGAGATCAGGAACACGACAGGGATGTCCACTCTCACCGCTGTTGTTACAATAGTGTTGGAAGTTCTAGCATCAGCAATCAGAGAACAAAAGGAAATCAAAGGCATCAAAATTGGCAAAGATGAAGTTAAGCTTTCACTTTTTGCAGATGACATGATATTATACATGGAAAATCCGATAGACGCCATCAAAAGTCTGCTAGAACTGATACATGAATTTAGCAAAGTTGCAGGGTACAAAATCAATGTACAGAAATCAGTTGCATTCTTATACACTAATAATGAAGCAACAGAAAGACAAATAAAGTAACTGGTCCCATTCACAATTGCACCAAGAAGCATAAAATACATAGCGATAAATCTAACCAAAGATGTAAAAGATCTGTATGCTGAAAACTATAGAAAGCTTATGAAGGAAATTGAAGAAGATATAAAGAAATGGAAAAACATCCATGCTCATGGATTGGAAGAATAAATATTGTCAAAATGTCAATACTACCCAAAGCTATCTACACATTCAATGCAATCCCAATCAAAATTGCACCAGCATTCTTCTCGAAACCAGAACAAGCAATCCTAAAATTCATATGGAACCACTAAAGGCCCCAAATAGCCAAAGTAATTTTGAAGAAGAAGACCAAAGCAGGAGGCATCACAATGCCAGACATTAGCCTCTACTACAAAGCTGTCATCATCAAGATAGCATGGTATTGGCACAAAAACAGACACATAGACCAATGGAATAGAATAGAAACCCCAGAACTAGACCCACAAACGTATGGCCAACTCATCTTTGACAAAGCAGGAAAGAACATCCAATGGAAAAAAGACAGTCTCTTTAACAAATGGTGCTGGTAGAACTGGACAGCAACATGCAGAAGATTGAAACTAGACCACTTTCTCACACCATTCACAAAAATAAACTCAAAATAGGTAAAGAACCTGAATGTGAGACAGGAAACCATCAAAACCCTAGAGGAGAAAGCAGGAAAAGACCTCTCGACCTCAGCCACAGCAATTTCTTACTTGACACATTCCCCAAAGGCAAGGGAATTAAAAGCAAACATGAACTACTGGGACCTTATGAAGATAAAAAGCTTCTGCACAGCAAAGGAAACAACCAACAAAACTAAAAGGCAACCAACGGAATGGGAAAAGATATTTGCAAATGACATATCGGACAAAGGGCTAGTATCCAAAATCTATAAAGAGCTCACCAAATTCCACACCCGAAAAACAAATAACCCAGTGAAGAAATGAAGAGAAAACATGAATAGACACTTCTCTAAAGAAGCCATCTGGATGGCCAACAGGCACATGAAAAGATGTTCAACGTTGCTCCTCATCAGGGAAATACAAATCAAAACCACACTCAGATATCACCTCACGGCAGTCAGAGTGGCCAAAATGAACAAATCAGGAGTCTATAAATGCTGGAGAGGATGTGGAGAAAAGGAAACCCTCTTGCACTGTTGGTGGGAATGCAAATTGGTGCAGCCACTCTGGAAAACAGTGTGGAGGTTCCTCAAAAAATTAAAAATAGACCTACCCTATGACCCAGCAATAGCACTGCTAGGAATTTACCCAAGGGATACAGGAGTACTGATGCCTAGGAGCACTTGTACCCCAATGTTTATAGCAGCCAACAATAGCCAAATTATGGAAAGAGCCTAAATGTCCATCAACTGATGAATGGATAAAGAAATTGTGGTTTATATACACAATGGAGTACTAAGTGGCAATGAGAAAGAACGAAATATGGCCTTTTGTAGCAACGTGAATGGAACTGGAGAGTGTGATGCTAAGTGAAATAAGCCATACAGAGAAAGACAGATACCATATGTTTTCACTCTTATGTGGATCCTGAGAAACTTAACAGAAACCCATTGGGGAGGGGAAGGAAAAAAAAAAAGAGTTTAGAGAGGGAAGGAGCCAAAGCATAAGAGACTTAAAAACTGAGAAGAAACTGAGGGTTGATGGGGGGTGGGAGGTAGAGGAGGGTGTGTGATGGGTATTGAGGAGGGCACCTTTTGGGATGAGCACTGGGTGTTGTATGGAAACCAATTTGAAAAAAAATTTCATATATTAAAAAAAATAAAGAAAAATTAACAACTATACTTCACAATTCTTTCAAAAAATAGGAGAGGCACATTCAATAAATCATTTTTTTATAAGTTAAACATTACCTTGATACCAAAGCCTGATAGAAAAAAAAGAGATAATACAGACTAATATCCTTAAGAATAATAATGCAAACAACCTTCAATAAAATGCAAGCAAATTGAATCCAACAGCATTGTATACAACATAGTAAAAGATTCATGCACTATGACCAAGTGGGATTTTCCCAGGAATTAAAGAGTGTTCCAACATAAGAAAGTCAACAAAAGTCATTGACCACAAAAGCAGATTAAAGGTAGAAACCTACATGATAATCTCAAATGATGCAGAAAAGACATTTAAAATGAATCTATCACTCCCGTAAAAAAAAAAAAATGATTTTTATGTATAGGTTTTTCTTTGTCTGTTGTTTTGTTCCTTGTCTTTCTAGAATATGTAAAAAGAGAACATGAGTTCTGTTTTCTTTCCTGTTCTAAGGATTAAAGATCACTTAATACCTAGTTTTTACAGAATCACTTATGTCAAAGTTAATCTCTTATATTTACTTCATCTTAAATTGGTCTGAATCTCATGTCTTTGGCCATATACCCCTAGGCCAAAAGTAAGGCAAGGTGAATAATCTTGTACGGTAGCTGCCTAGTAATAACTTCCCAATGAGACTTTCAATTAAGCTCTATGTGACCACAGGACAATCATGTGTAGGGAGGACTTCCTAAGAGAGTTACTAAGTACTCATACCTATGAAAGGATATCAATGGTGTTGGAATTCGGAGGAAACCCTTGAGGAATCCCCCAAAATCCTCCCCAGAAGAAAAAGTGAGAATTTGAGCATCCCACACAGATGACTCTCATGTGAGACCAGTTTTTCTCTTTCCTTTCCACAAACCCACACTCTGCTACACCTTTAGCTTTCTTTCCTGAAGGAACCACAATATTCATGGGAGGAGAGAGGAGGTAGGAAACCTGAGGCAGATGGGGCAAAGGGCATGGTATGGCCTGTAGAGTTTAATACTCAAAATCGACATGGAAAAATAATTCTGGGAAATGTATTTGAAATGGTAATAGTGACTGAATCAGGTTGTTTCTTGTATAAACTTAATGATTTTCAAGTTATTCTACATACCAGTTATAAAGGCGGGTATAATTATGTGTACTGTAGTCACATTTGGTCAAATAACTAATAAATAGCTATTTTGAAAATGTACTTTTTTAAAATTTTCTTTTTAATGTTTATTTATTTTTGACAGGGAGAGAGAGAGAGAGAGAGAGAGAGAGAGAGAGAGAGAGAGAGAATGAGTGGAGGAGGGGCAGAGAGAGAGAGGGAGACACAGAATCTGAAACAGGCTCCAGGCTCTGAGCTATCAGCACAGAGCCCAACACAGGGCTCAAACTCATGGACAGTGAGATCATGACCTGAGCTGAAGTTGGACGCTTAACTGACTGAGCCACCCAGGGGCCCCAAAAGTGTACTTATTTAAATGAATTTGCTATTCCAAGAAACATACTATATTATTATCTACTTAAGAAACTTCTCAGGAAAGAACTTGTGAACACTTTTGCTGACTCTTTTCTGAAATACTCAAATCAATAGATTATCATGATGTGGTTGAGGGTAAAAACCATTGAATTCCAATTGATCCTAAGTCTGCAGCCATCAAGAGTTCATTCTGGAGGGCAAATCTTCAGTAAATTCAGATTAATGTAATTAATTAGGCTGAGTACCTAAGGAAACCACCACATTAATGTATGGTAAGGCAAAGCAAACCACCCCTCTGAGGAAGTCCTCATTTCTCATAAGTTTTTTTTTTTTCCCCTCCTTCATTTTCTTCATATCCTCTTTCAGCTATTATAAGTGAAATGTGATAGAATGAAGTCCTGAAGGCTAGTTTCATACTATACTCTTATGCTAGAAAGAATGGGTGGAAGTTGTAGCTCCTTGGCACCTATTTTTTCAACTTCAAGACCTCATCCAAAAGAGACTCTGTCTAATATCCTGTTTTAAATCCATATAATCACATTTACAAATCAAATAGTATTTTTTGGTTTGTGTTTATTACTATTATTATTAACATTATTATTGTGAAAATAAGTATCTCTGTGTCAGAGATATATACTGGATCATCAAGTCTTTGGTCTTAAGGTCTCTGTTTTAAAGTCAAGACCAAGTACTAGGACAGATTTTCCATGAATAAGGATAGGAGGACAAGTTCTAACATACTTTTATTTTGTTTATTTCTTTATATAGGGAAAATAGAAAAAGAGAATGGTAAGCAATATCTATATTTGACTGAAGCAGTCTTTGAACATTCCACACTTGCTGTTCTTTAATTATTATTTAAAACACAAAATCCGGGGGCGCCTGGGTGGCGCAGTCGGTTAAGCGTCCGACTTCGGCCAGGTCACGATCTCGCGGTCCGTGAGTTCGAGCCCCGCGTCGGGCTCTGGGCTGATGGCTCGGAGCCTGGAGCCTGTTTCCGATTCTGTGTCTCCCTCTCTCTCTGCCCCTCCCCCGTTCATGCTCTGTCTCTCTCTGTCCCAAAAATAAATAAACGTTGAAAAAAAAAAAAATTTAAAACACAAAATCCGGACACCCCATTTATGAACTAAATATGTTTAGACACAACTAAAATATCTTTCTGCTATTTTCTTAAAAAAATGAACATAAGTATTCATAAGACAGGGAAGCTTATAGGCATAAATGGAGAAGAATAAGATGCATCCGCTTGTGCTTTTAAGGCTGGAACTCAGGTCTTAACATCTGCCCTATTCGTTGAAGGCCATCATCTCCTGTGCATATAGTAATTAACTACCTATTTTATACTCAGTGCTTAAGAAACACTGAGGAGTAAAGACACTCTTTCTCTATGGAAGTTGCTATCTTAAGACAGATGCAAATTCCACAAGTAAATAATAAATGTAAAACAAATATTCTAATAGTGTTATGGAAGAGGGCTCATGATGCCATGAACACATACAATAGTGAGATTGTACTTAGTCACGGGGTTGTGAATTTGCTGAAAAAGCTCAATGCAGAAGAGGCTAGTGCTATTGAAGAGGACAGGTAGGTCAAAGAGAGGACTACCATGTGTAAAGGAGAAAGCACAACATGTGTTAAACTCGGGGGATATGGGAGTGAGCCCCTGCTTCCATGAGAGGAGACAATATTAGCCAGGTTACTCTGGTTCAGAAAACCCAGACAAGATTATAGGATAGGCAAAGACTGGGAAATGCAACATCTCTTTACCATTATAAGAATTTTGAATGCCACCCAAGAAACAGAATTTTGAATATTATCTAAGAAAATCAGGAAATCTTAGAAATGTTAAACAAACCAACAAAAGAAGATGCAATGTCAAAATTTTATTTTCAAAAATTAATTTATTTCTGAAGGGAAAAAACAGATTATATGGTGAGTGGTTAAAAAAAAGAAAAACTAGGGAGAATCCCTCTGAGATATACACTCAGCTAAATAAACAGGTCTCAAAAGTCTGTACATGCTTACTTATTTCCTATTTCTGGTTAGTCTTTAAGGCCAGCAATTGCATATATTATGTAGTTATTATATAAGTCTAAAAGTCTCTTTAATTAAAAAGAAAAAAATCCTGGGTAAATTGGCAATTTAATGAAAGAGAAAAATTCTGTGTAAAATCTGTGGTTGCATTTTGATTCTGAGATTCTTGGTCTGGAAGCCTATGCCATAGTATCTGCAGTTTTGTCCCTGCTTTACCTGACTTTGGAATCCTATTAAGATTTAGATTTTCAGTGTGACAGACTTTCTCCTTTAAGGAAAGTTGTTGATCAAACCTAAAAGTGCTCTGAAATGGTCTATATAACATAAACCCACTCTCATTGAAATCAGAATTAACCATAGATTAATCCAAACCTGAAAACCACTATGCATAAATTTATTACATTTCCAATATTTCTTCTCAACTAATTTTCCCAAAATTGAATTAATACTTCTTTGAAGTAAAGAAAACTTGAATTCATGTCACAAAGAGTGCCAACACACAACTTTACTCTTATTAAAAAAAATTTAAGGGGCACTTGGGTGGCTCAGTCGGTTGAGCGTCCGACTTCGGCTCAGGTCATGATCTCACAGTCTGTGGGTTCGAGCCCCGCATCAGGCTCTGTGCTGACCGCTTGCTCAGAGCCTGGAGCCTGCTTCAGATTCTGTGTGTCCGCTCTCTGCCCCTCCCCTGCTCACGCTTTGTCTCACTCTGTTTCTCAAAAATAAATAAATGTAAAAAAAAAAATTAAAAAAAAATTTAAGTGATACATGGAAGAATGAAAGCATTTATGTATAGTTACCAAAGGTAAGTTAGTCATGAAGGACATACCCTGACAAGAAAATGTATTTGTCATCATCATCATCATCATCATTATCATTATCATCATCATTGTCAACAACAGTCTAAATTTAATTATTATAGTTTTTTATACCAAAGATATTGTGTTGTACAATGATAATACATAGGGGAATATGAAGCACATATTCTTTCCTTCATGTGGTCAACATTAAAACACAAATAAAAATTATTAAAGTAATATGATGTCAAAGAACTAGGAAAAACTATCAAAGAGGAGGTAGACAAAAGGCATATCATAACCAACCTGCCACTTTTAGAATTTAATCTTTATCCTATGCATGGTGAAAGCACCTGAGAAAATTTGAGTAGGTATGTATCCTAAAGGTTATAAGATTGATATTTTAGAAAGACTGCATTAAAGAATCCACTAATGTGTGTAGGAGTGGGCATTGGGAGAACAGTATGGTGGCTGTCCCTCTTTCTGGCCTATCCAAATGGATACATTCATTTTTTCCCTGAGATGATAAGAAAATTCAACACTTAATATCAGTAATTCATCAACTCTCTTAATATTAGTGATCTTTTCAATTACCCAAACGTCTGATAATTGGAACCAGGCACTCAGTGACACTTGGCCAAAAATAAATAAATAAATAAATAAATAAATAAATAAATAAATAAATAAATAAATTTCATTCTCTGCTTTTAATTTGTTGCTTTGACTTTGGGCTGTATACTCACAAACTACACTTTTACTTTAACTGCTTTTTGGTCCAAAGTCATTTTTCTGCATGCCACTTGTCTTTTATTCCCTTTTTGAAAGATCACTTCAGGGATGGGATTTATAAATGAGCAATAGTTTTTGTGTGTGTGCGTGTGTGTGTATGTGTGTATGTGTCTCTGTGTTTGTTTTTTTTTTGCTTTTATCAGAGTAAGGGAATAATCAGTACTTCACTGTACAAAAAAGAACTAGTTTATTAAATTTTATTTACAAGAAGGTAAATCATTCATTCACTGAAATATGCAATAGAAGAGTGCTTATTTTCATGGAAAAAATTACAATTTATTTTGATATAAGAATAAATTGTGAAAAACATGTATTAGATTATTCCTTTTGTTATTGTGGGGTAAAACTATTCTGGATATTTAGATGATGAAAATATGACAAGATTTATTAAAGGGGGTAAAACTGGGCAATGGAAACCTCATGGGATATTTTTTCTTGGATTTTTAAAAAATACATTAACACATTTTTGTAATAAGTTATGTTTATAATTATACATAAAGAAAATAATACTTGCCAAAGTTAGCAGTAATGCCCCTGGTGACCCTTCTTGTTCTTAAAGTACCTGCATTTTATAATGTTGTTTCAATTGGCAGACAGCTTCTCGATGTCTCTGTGGATGGAGATACTGTGTCATATTTGTTGGAAGGTTTTTTTTTTCCAATTAAATTAGGAATGTCATGAATAAAAGGTAATAAACAGTACTTGTGGATGTATTAGATAAGTTAAATACCAGATGATGAATGCAGAATTTTGTATTTTTTTTCACATTAGCTCAATTATCCAGCATGTTGTAGATAACAATGCCATCCTAACTTAAGATACTTTCTTGATCACACAGATCATCCCTGGTAAAGATATTATTTTGTTATAGTTTGCTTTTTATAATTGAATTGTATATGTTCTTCATATATTTTGTATATTAACTCTTTTATCATGTTTTGCAAAAATTTTCTACCATTCTGTATGTTGTCTTTTCACTTTACTGATTTCCCTCAGTTCTGGAAGCTGTGAAATCCAAGGTCAAGGCACCAGTAGATCTGATGTCTGAGAGTCCACTTCCTGGTTTGCCAATGGCCATGTTCTCACTGTTCTCTCACATGACAGAAAGCTGAGAGCAAGAACAAATACTCATGTCTCTTCTTATGAGAGACTAATACTTTTCATGAGGGCTCCACTGTAATGACTTAATTACTTTCCAAAGACTTCATGTCCAAATATTATTACATTGGGGTTAGAATTTTAACATATGAATTTTGTAGAAAGAAATTCAGTCTATAGCATGACATTAGAGGCATGGTAGTCAAAAACTTTCTTGGTGACATATTTTTAAAATATAAAACCTAGTAAAATGGTTACAGAATTTTATATTTGTTGAATTACTAGGAAATACCTATGTACTACAATAACAGGACACTTTACCTTGAAAGAGACCTGAGCTTTCTACCTCCCCTACCTCCACCTCCACGCCCAACAACTTGTGCAAAGGAATAAAGAAAAAAAAAGGACAGTGATGAGGAAAAATAGAAATAAGAGAGAAAAATAATAGAAAACAAATATGAATAAAAACCAAAAAAATGAAGGGCATAGTACTATGCACCATTGGTGAGGGTGGAAGCTTGGAATTTTGTGATGTGGCAGGACATATCAGTTGTGGATGGGTGTATTTCAATGTCCTTCTAAGGTTTGTACATATATGTATGTATGTTTGTGTAGGATTTTATGTTGTATGTATTTCTACAACTCTAGACTTAACCGGGTACTTCTATCCTGTAAAATCATACATAAAAAGTGCAAAATTCACAATACACTCAAATTCTTTCTTAATATGTTAATTATATTAGGACAAATTTGCAATTTGAAAACAAGCAATATTGCAGAACTAATTGCATTTAGTTTTAATTCCTCCAGTGCAGAGAAACAGAAATGATATTCAAACCTCACTGTTGCTTTCGGTGCTAGCTTCTTAATATTTACACTTTCTGGGGAGGACAGTATGTAGGAGTCCATATGCTTAAAGCAAACTCCTCAGGAGAGGCTATTTCTGGGCAAAAATTTGCATTATGGTCCTTCGAATTATGCTAACACAAAGAGAACCAATAAGTTTTTAACCATTATTTATTTTCGATATCTGTAACTTACATCCAACCATTGTCTTTTTTCCTTACCTCAATGATTTACATGTGTAAGTATTAGATAGTCTAGTTAACAATTCCTAACCAACTTCCCGCAACGATTTGTCATTGTTTTGCATTGTAGGAAAGCTTCATGAAGAACCTGGTAAGTAAAATATCTCTGTGAAGATAGAAATGCAAATATATTTTTAAAAAAGATATATAAATATATTTCAAAGCAATCTCTCACTACCTCCCACTCTTTCAGAAAGGATAAAACTCCAGGGAGAAGAAGGTGAGTAATGAAAATGGCCACCTCTAGCCCCCACTCGTGCAGCTGTCTTTTGACCACTGATCACTTTCCTGTTGTATTCACTGTTAAATCTTGGTTCATAGATAGATAGATAGATAGATAGAGAGATATCTATATATACATATTATGCATGTTATAATATATACATAATATACATATTATGATAGATAATATGTATTATATTAATAATATTAATTTTAGGGTTGAAATTTGCTCACTGCTATGCAGGTAGCTAGAGAGTGAAGTATTTGGGTAGTTATTCTTATTTTTAGCCAGCACATTAGGATGCCAGACAGGGGAGACTTACACTCAGAAACTCACACATAACACCCGCCCCCCCCACACACATTTTTTTTTTTCTTCAGAACTTCCACTTTGTCACTCTTATTTTTGAGTAGTTTATAGCTACAGCTCCTTATATATCACAAATGCTGTTGCTCTTTGAGGTTTAGTAATAGAGGGAAGCAGAATATTATAACCCAAAATGACATCATTAAAAATGCTTTTCAGAACAAGAAATGAGTTGGGGGATGATTCTAGGTGGTAGCTTAGAGAGAATGGGGTAAAGAAGGTTGCCTCTCTTCTATGTTAGGATGGAGGCTAGTGACACAAAATGACAGTAATTGCCTATGGATCACAATCAGTGGTCCATCAATTACTTTATCAAATTAAAAACTCCTACCTCCTTTAAGATACCTTTTGACTTTTAACAAATTGTCAACTTTATGACCTCTTTTTTAATATTAAGAACAATAACAATTTGGGTTACATTTTCCAGCTTTGTATTATTTCAAACAAAGTGTTTTCATTTAATTTACAAAAATAAAGTGAGAAGAATAAAAGTCAGGTATTAACACACTGTTTTTATAAAGAAATATGTGGTAAGTGTTCTTAGGAGATTTCTCCAGTTTATATAAATACTTGACATAATATTCACATTCATTAGAGAACTAAAGAAGCACATTTACTAATTGAAAAAAAGTCAGCCTAGATATTAGATATTGGTTTAAAAAATGCCCTTGAGCAATTGAGTTGCAGTGACTTTAAGGGTACATAATTCTATATTTACAGTGCTAACATATCAGAGTCTTTAGTTATTTTATAGTACATTAATAGTAGTGAATTTTCTTTGTGGTTACGTTGATACAAATAAAAATTAGTTTTACGGGGGCGCCTGGGTGGCTCAGTGGGTTAAGCATCCGACTTCGGCTCAGGTCATGATCTCGGGGTCCGTGAGTTTCAGCTCCGCGTCGGGGTCTGTGCTGACAGCTCAGAGCCTGGAGCCTGTTTCGGATTCTGTGTCTCCCTCTCTCTCTCTCTCTCTCTCTCTCTCTGACCCTCCCCCGTTTCATGCTCTCTCTCTGTCTCAAAAATAAATAAACGTTAAAAAAAATTAAAAAAATAGTTTTACGTACAACTATGAGAACTTAATTCATAACAGCAATATTTTTAGCCTATATTAACAGAATCCTATGTAATTTGGTGAATATCTGGATCATTTTTGGATTATGTGTTTATATGCTTTCAACATTTTAAAATTTATGTTTGGATTCTTGTGTCCGTGAAAATATGTACCCATGTGAAAGCAATTTTAGGAAAAGTAATTGAGAAAATATGGTTAAACTTCATGAATTCATTTAGGGCAAATTTTAAATTGTCAAAGCATTCAGATTTAAAGTAAATATATTTTATATATACATATATGCTGATATGTAAATTATAATTATTAAATTATTATAATAAAATTATAAATATAATATATAACATATACTTAATACTTAAATTATAAGTATTATTAAATTATAATTTAAATTATATTTTAATTATATTTACTTTAATTATATTTTAATCATATTTTAAAATTAATTAATTTTAAATTAAAATACATTTTCATTTAATATTTTAATTATATTTTAATTTAAATTATAATTTAAATTATACACAAACACACACACACACAAACTGTTTTTCATTAATTCATGAATTGAATCAGAGATCTGGACTTTAATCCAAACATCGATGTATATTAGTAATCATAGTTGGACAATTTCCCTTAATCTGTGCTGTCTCAACTACAAAATGAAAATATATCTCCCATTGCCTTGCTATGAAAATTATTTATAAATATGCTTCAAACAACATGAGGCACATAAGTGTTCATACTACATTGGCCATATTCATAAGTCATTTTGAATAGAAAATATCTGCATGTTTAGATACTATTTTTTTCTATTCTGAATAAATACTCATTATCGAGTTCTCAACTGTGTGAGTTAATAAATTGAGGTGATATAAATAGTATGAGATGAGGGAAAAGAGCCACTTCATTTGAAGAAAGCTAAAGAAAGATCCTAGATAGAGGAAGGACTCTTCTATATTATGTTAATTATTGTTGATGATCATTGATCATAGCCAAGACTGACAACCTGTTTTTCCATGTAAAATGTTACCTTGGATCCAGACAGAGATCTTTCAAATCTCCAAATTGCTGAAGACAAGAAAAGTGTGAAAGGAAGTGAAATCTTTCAGGAAGTACCCAAATGTAGGCAGCGGTTTGATAACCAGGTCTGTGTATTGGGTGAACAAATTTTTTTTTCAAAGGTAGACACTATTGGAAATTGAGTGTGAAAAAGAAAATAAAATGGACTATAGGCATTTGTGAGGATTCTGTTTGCAGATGAGGAGAAATCATGGTGTCCCCAGAGACTGGGTTCTGGACACTATGCTTGAATAGAAGTAATAACTACCAAGCACTTGCAAATCCACAGTTAATACTCCACCTTGAGGAATCTCCTGATATAACTGGTATCTTCCTGGACTATGAGGCTGGAAGGGTGTCCTTTTATAATGTGACCAACCTGTCTCACATGTAAACCTATAGAAAGTTCTTCACAAAGCCCCTCAAGCCATCCTTTTGTCCTGGCCCCCTCTACAATGGTCAACATGGACATCCACTCACCATTCTGCCACTAAGTAATATTGAAAAGCCAGGAAGAAGATGTTCTTTGTGACTGAGGAAGAGTTGCTCTATTTTGAAAATTTGAGAATTTATATATGTAGTTTATAGTTTTATATATATATATATATATATAGTTATATGTATAGTTATATATATAGTTATATATAATTATATATATAGTTATACACATAGTTATATACACAGTTTTATATATATATAGTTATATACAGTTTTATATATAGTTATATAATATATAAATATTTTATTTTAGAATGACTAGAACTATGTACTTCTTCCATCAAATAAATCTAAAAATCATTTTGGTGTCATAATTTATACATTTTTTATTATTCCAGTTCCCAATATGTCCATTTGCTAATAGACAGGAATTATTTGATTTGAATTACATGCTGTTGAATTTACTTGATGACAATTCAAGTTCATAGAACATAAATACAAAAGCAAAAGCAAGTATCTTACTTGTGCAATTGGTGAAAGAAAGTTAAAACTCAGGTGTTCCCTGATGGGTATGATTTCTCCTTCATTAATGCTTTGACATGGAAGAGGACATGGAGTCTATTCTGCATCATCAGGAAATTGGCTGGAGCCCAACCTTTTTAATTTTGCCTAAGCCTAGAAGAGCATGATGACTTTGATAAGAGATTTATCAACCTGGCCTATGTACTCTTTACTACAAAAACATCTTCAAGTGAATATGACTTCCAGCCACTTGTTTCTTTACCTTTTCACCTCTGCACTGTTTTGAAGTTTAAATGACCTCATCTCCAACTTAATTTGGTATAACAGTATCATTTATTCGTCTACTCAACAAATGCCTATTAGGTATTGCATATGTGTTTTAGATATCCATTAACTACAACAGTGTAAATTGTCTATCTGTAACTGTAACTATGTATCTGGTACTGACAATAAACAGATAAACACTGACAAATAGTTACTAATTTCAAAATAGTGTGTGGGAAAGGCTAAATGTATTCAGATATAGAATGATAGTGAGTGGGTTCACTTCAATCTTGTCATCAGGAAAACTCTCACTGAGAAAGTGATGCATAAAAAATGGACATTTCCACATGCACAGCTGGAAAGATTCAATTCAAGACAACATTCAAAATGCAGAAAGAGTGGGCCTGGGTGAGAGAGTAGAAGACCTATGGGGCTCAGATGATGTTGGGACAGAATGGTTTTAAATTAGGTAGAGGCAATTAGCTGAAGCAACACGACAGGCTGAACTGAGATAGATTTTCTTTCTACCACAGATTTTTTGGGTTTATTATATTTAAATGTTATTTAAATATTTAACATATAAGTAAAGAAATGTTAAAATGAAAATGTTCAGCAAAAAATAAAATTTAGTAAAATACTCCAAAAGAATAGCAATCTTATTGTCAAAGGTTATTTAATTTATTATATATACACATATATTGAAACAGAGAGAGTGAATGGGGGAGAGTAAAGGAGAGACGGAGCAAGAGGAGATCCCAAGCAAGTTCCACACCAGCAGCATGGACCCGATGTGGGGCTCGAACTCACAAACTCACAGATCATGACCTGAGCTGAAACCAAGAGTTGGACACTTAACTGACTGAGGCAACCAGGTGCCCCATGTCATAGGTTATTTTAGAAGAGGTGCACTAAATCTAGTTACATGAATCTAACTGCTCATGGGCATGGAATATTTAATAGAGTCAAGAGAGAACATGGAAGTTTAGGGAAAGTTCCGTATGTATATTCTAAGTTATTGTCCCAGAAAATTGAGGGGATGGTATGGTTGCCTGCACCTCACTTAAAACATATGGGAAAAAGTTAAGAGGTTGATCTGCCTCGAGAAATGTAAAAAACTCAGTGGACCTACGCTTCCTTCTTTCTTAGATATTGAAAGTGAGAGAAGGGCCAGTAGTTACTCTGTAGTGTGATGGAGGAGTGCGGATTGCATGACATGTGCACTTAGGGCCTTTCTGGGTGAAGATCTCTTGTTTTCTGAACGCTAGACTATGGTTCATGCAAAAGAACTCCTCTGGGATGCTGCCTGCAGTAGAAAATACATATTAGTGGAAATCAGATTGCATATCACAAGATGCCTGCTGGCTCAGGAAGGATCATGACAAGCCAAAATACAGACATGTTTCACCTTCAAGTTAACAGTAGGAAAAGATCCTTAGCTATTTGAGGGCCTTTGAAGAACTAAGGAGGGGAAAATGAGCTTGAAATGCCTTCTCCATGTAGCTCATTTCAGTAATGATGAAGTAAAAACTTTCTCATTCTTGTTACAAAATAATTAATAATAATAATAATAATAATAATAATAAATGTAGCTCATAACAGTAATAACTAAATAAGAATATTCTCATTCCTGTTATCTTCATTTCCTCCTTATTCAGACACTCCACAATTCTCTACAATGTATACTTTACCTTATTGCATTGAGTAACATACCAACTCATTCAATCACAAGTGTTTTCCTGGTAACTTTACATAGATGGTATTGATAAATGTCAAGGAGAATAGACATCTATCATATTGAGGCATCTTTCCACTTACATTAAACTTTCTTGTAGAATAAGGTTTAGAGAATGGATAATTTAGAGCAAAGGGGACATTCATGACAAAAGTAATTTGCCAAACTACCTATTCCAGTTGCACAAGACACAATACAATCTCATCGTACTGGAATGCCTGAAATTCTGCTTTAATTAAAAATAAGAGAATGAGAGAGGAGTAAATGGTGGAAGAGTAAGGAGACTTCTCTAAGTTTGCTTCAGCCTTCAAACACAGCAAGATAAATAACAAATCATTATGAACAATCAAGAAATAGATCTGAAGACTGAGAGAACAAAACTGCACATCTACAAGTAGAAACATGACCATATCATGGTAGGTAGGAACTGCAGAATTTTAATATGGGAGAGAAAAGAACTGTGAGTGCTGCAAAAGGGAAAGAGCCTTGATTACAGAGAGAAGAGCGAGCTAGCAAGCAAGAGAGAGAGAGAGACAGAAAGAGTGAAGCAGCAGGCAGAGGATTACATCAGGAAAATTCTTCCTGTAATGTACTGATTGGAAAAAGGGGCTGACTGTTGCAAGTCATTATAAGCAGCAAACACAAGTCTGAAGTTTTAGAAAAATATGCCATTGACTGGGGTCATGGCTGGTGGGCTTAGTGGTGTTCCTGTTAGGAAGGAGAGTGAAGACATGGGATTGGGCAGCCAGGTGTGAGGATCACCGGGGTCACATAGGTGAAAGCACTTCCTCTTTTTGGAGTGCATTTGGGAGTGGTGGCGCAGCCTCTCTGGGTCAAAAAGACTGGTGGTGTCAACGTGTTGCCCTGCTGAGGGCAACAAATCTTTGTGTTGACCGTTTTCTGAGTTTTACCATAAACTCTAAATAAATGTGGGGTCATACAACTACTTTTCTGGGACAAACCAGAAAATTGCAAAAGCACAGTGAGACCCTTTACCCCAGAAGAGCTGTGTAAGTCTGTGCTGTGTGGGTTCATAAAATTTGAAGTTTTGAAAATAGACACATACCTGAGATAAAACACAGGAGTTCTGTCCCCCCTTGCAGGTAGGAAACTCAGACACAGACAAAGTGAAGGCAGGGATCCCACAAGAGTGCCATTCTGTAGCAGCCACCCTGTACCCTGAAACTACATGTTCACTAGACCAGTTAACCTGAGAATCAGTGCAGCAGGACACTTGCCCAAAGGACCAGCAAAAAACCTCTTACCCCAAGTCCACTGATCATAGAGTGCTCCAAAGCTTCAGCACTCGGGGACATAGGATCTAGCTTATTTTTTATTGTTTTGTTTTATTATTTTATTTTATTTTATTTTATTTTATTTTATGTTGATCTGGTTTATTTCACAAGCATACCAAAAGACACATAATGTTAAAACTTACCACAAAGTGTACAATGTCCAAACACCCCCCACTGTAGGCAAGGAGAAACTCTTCAGAGAACTGAAGTGAGGGTATAAACAACCAAAACACAACAGCAGAGTACATATAGGAGCTCCCCTTTTTTATGGACCTCTTCTTAGTTTAGGCATTACTCTCAGGAACAGGAATAACAGGCTTTCCTAACAATCACACACACACACATACACACACACACAAAGTGAACTAGACAAAATGACAAGATGGAGGAATTCACCCCAAAAGAAAGACAGGAGATCTCTGAAACAGAATTAAAAAAAAAAACATTATAAGGATATGAACTGGGCTTGGGAAAAAGCATAGAAAGCAACTAAAGAATCCCTCACTGCAGAGATAAAAGAACTAAAAACTGGTGAGCCTTAAATTAAAAATGCTATAACCAAGATACGAACCTGACTAGATGCCATGACAGCAAGGATGGATGAAACAGAAAAAAAAAATAATGATATAGAGGATGAAATTATGGAAAATAATGATTCTGAAAAGAAGAGGGAGAGAAAGGCATTGTATCAAAAGGCAGACTTAGCAAACTCATTAATCCATAAAATGTAACAAAATCTGTGATAGGAGTCCTAGAAGAAGAGAGAGTAAAAGGGGCAGGAGGTTTATTTTAGTATTTGGAATTTTTTGTGGTTCCATTCTAATATTAGGACTGTTTGATCTTGCTCTGCAAAGAATGCTGATGGTACTTTGGTGAGAATTGCATTATATGTGTAGATATCTTGGGTAGTATAGACATGTTAACAATGTTTATTCTTCCAATCTATGAGCATGGAATGCTTTTCTATTTCTTTGTGTCTTCTTCAATTTCTTTCATATACCCTCTATAGTTTTTTGTGTATAGTTCTTTTACTTCTTTAGTTAGGTTTATTCCTAGTATCTTATGGGTTTTGGTGCAATTATAAATGGGATTTATTCTCTGATCTTTTTCTGCTGCTTCATTATAGGTGCATGGGAATGTAACAGCAACAGTTTTCTGCTCTTGATTTTATACCTTATGGCATTTCTGAATTCTGAGTATTAGTCAGTATTAGTTCTGAGAATTTCTTGGAGTCTTTTGGGTTTTCTACATAGAGTATCATGTCATCTGCACCAGTGAAGTTTTGACTTCTTCCTTACTGAATTGGATGCTCCTTATTTCCTTTTGTTGTGCCTGATTGCTGAGGCTAAGACTTTCAGTGTGATATGAAATAGTAGTCATGAGGGTGGGCATCCTTGTCTTCTTCCTGACCATAGGAAAAAGGATCTCAGTTTTTCCCCATTAAGGATGTTATTAACAGTGGGTCTTTCTTATATGACCTTTATGATGCTGAACCATGTTCCATATATCCCTATCTTGTTACGATTTTTATCAAGAAAGGTTGCATTTTATCAAGAAAATGCTTTTTCTACATCTATTGACCGGATCATATTTTTATTATCCTTTTTTTAAATATGGTTTATCACATTGATTGATTTGTGAATATTTAACTAGACTTGCATCCCAGTAAAAAATCCCACTTAGTTATGTTGAATAATTCTTTAATCTACTGTTGAATTAAATTGCTAGTATCTTGATGAGAATTTTGCATCCATATTCACTAGGGATATTGGCCTATAATTTCCCTTTTTAATGGGTTCTTTGTCTGGTTTTGGAATCTTTGAAAAAAGGAAAACAAAACTGGAGGCATTACAATTATGGATTCCAAATTATACTACAAAAATGTAGTTATCAAGAAAATATGCTACTGGCACAAAAACAGACACACAAAGCAATAGAACAGAATAGAAGACCCATAAATATACCCACAACTATATGGTCAAGTAATTTTCAACAAATCAAGAAAGAATATCCAATATATAAAAGACACTCTGTTCAGCAAATGGTGTTAGAAAAACTGGATGGTGATATGCAGAAGAATGAAACTGGGCCACCCTCTTGCACCAAACACAAAAATTAATTCAAAATGGAAGAGAGACATAAATGTGAGGCAGGAAACCATCAAAATCCTTGAGAATACAGGAAGCAACGTCTTTGACATCAGCCCTAGAAACTTCTTACTAGACACATTGCTGAAGGCAAGGGAAACAGAAGCCAACACTAACCATTGAGATTCCATTGAGATAAAAACCTTCTTCACAGAGAAGGAAACAATCAAGAAAACTAAAAGGGCAGCCTATGGAATGGGAAAATGTATCCTGCAATTGCACTACTAGGTATTTACCCGAAGGGTACAGAAAAAAAAAAGATTCAAAGGGGTACATGAACCCTGATGTTTATAGCTGTATTATCAACAATAGCCAAACTATCCAATATCCATAAAATAATGAATGGATAGAGGAGATGTTATTATATATAACGGAATATTGTTCAGCCATCAAAAAGAATGAATTTGTGCCCTTCACAATGACATGGATGGAGAATAAGTGTATCATGCTAAGCGAAATAAACCAGATAAATAAAAATACTGTATGATTTTCATGTGTGGAATTTAAGAAACAAACAGATGAATATATGAGAAAGGGGAAGAAAAGAGAGAGAGTGGAAAACATGCATAAACCTCTCATAAGAGACTATTAACTGTGGAGAACAAACTGAGGGTTGATAGAGGTCAGTGGAATATTTGATAAAATATAAAATTTTCTTTGTTGCTTCATGGACTGGTGTATTTTTAAATAAAATATTTTAAAAAGGATCAAATTCATTGACAACAACAACAAAAGAGGATATAAAGGTTTTAGGCTCTCTAGGTCCAGAAGTCTGGGAAGATAGCACAGTTGGAGGATCTTAAGCTCACATCATTCCATGGGCACACTGAGATAACAGCCACATCACTGCACCTAACTAAAATAATAATAATAATACTGAAAAACTGGCATATTCCAGAGTTAATCATAGAGAAAAGCCACAAAAAAAAGACATGTGGAGATATGGTTGGGAGCCAAAACTTTTGCTAGACTAAAGATAAATGTGGGGAGGGGGGCACTACAAGCATGGAGAAGTGAAAGGATCGGATCCCACACCATGTACCCCAGTCATGGGGACTGATACTGGAAAGATAAGTCCTCATCACACTTTGCTTGGAAAACCAGTGGGACTTAACTTTGTGGGTTTTAACAGTCAGCAGAGATTAACTCTAGGCACCTTAAAACTCAGTTGGTGTCACTCTGGGTGAGTTGGGGGGCAATAGGAAATTGAGTCCCTGCCCTTAAGGAGACAGTATAACAAATAACACCCCCAATATATCACATAGAAGCAGCAGTTGGATAAGAGTCTGGGATATTCATAAAGGAGATTAATTTACTAATCTCAGAATATGTACTGGAGATGCAGGAAATTTTAGAAGATTTCTTCAAGAAGAAAAGACCTGATGGGTTACATTTATCTCCCTTTCCCTTCAGCTTAGATAGCCAGACACTTGTGGGAAAAAAACATGAACACTCCCCACCTATCTTGCTACAACACATGCCCCACCCAATTAATTTTCTGTTTATTCACCCCATCCAACCGGTCCCAATCAATAACATCCCTCCAAAGAAACTCCAACCCCAAAACACACTGAAAGCAACATTGGCAGGTACCAGTGCCACTACAAAGTGATTCCTGTTGAATTGCCATGGCAGCTAAGGGAAGATAGCAGCTAGGAGGACGCTGGGCTCACCCCGCGTCCTGCTGATCACTTAGATTCCACCTACACCTGCCTAAATAACCCAGAAAACCGCCAGAGGATTAGCAGAATTGAGTCTCCGGAGCCAAGCGCAGACGAGAGGCCCAAAGAGGGTAGGAAGGATGGCAAGGCGGTGCGCACTCCAGGGACTGGAGGGAGGGAGCCAGGGCGGAGGGGCGGCTCGCTGGCCAAACAGAGCCCCCAAGTCTGGCTGACAAAAGCGGAGGGGCCTGACTGACTGTGTTCCCACAGCAAGCGCGACTTAGCATCTGGGAGGTCATAAGTTAACAGCTCTGCTCTGAAAGCGGGAAGGCTGGAGGACAAAAGGAGGGAGAGCTGCTGAGCCCCAGACGACAGAGCTCAGTTTGGTGGGGAACAAAGGCGCTCGCCAGCGCCATCTCCCTCGCCCATCCCCCAGCCAAAATCCCAAAGGGAACCAGTTCCTGCCAGGGAACTTGCTTGCTCCACGCAAACACCCAACTCTGTGCCAAACCTCTGGCAGCGGATCTGACTCCCTCCTGCTACCACAGGGCCCCTCCTGAAGTGGATCACCTAAGGAGAAGCAAGCTAAGCCTGCCCCTCTTGCCCCCGTGCACCTTGCCTACCCACCCCAGCTAATACGCCAGATCCCCAGCTAATACGCCAGATCCCCAGCATCACAAGCCTGGCAGTGTGCAAGTAGCCCAGACGGGCCACGCCACCCCACAGTGAATCCTGCCCGTAGGAGAGGGGAAGAGAAGGCACACACCAGTCTGACTGTGGCCCCAGCGGTGGGCTGGGGGCAGACATCAGGTCGGACTGCGGCCCCGCCCACCAACTCCAGTTATACACCACAGCACAGGGGAAGTGCCCTGCAGGTCCTCACCACTCCAGGGACTATCCAAAATGACCAAGCAGAAGAATTCCCCTCAGAAGAATATCCAGGAAATAACAACAGCTAATGAACTGATCAAAAAGGATTTAAATAATATAACAGAAAGTGAATTTAGAATAATAGTCATAAAATTAATCGCTGGGCTTGAAAACATTATAGAGGACAGCGGAGAATCTCTTGCTACAGACATCAAGGGACTAAGGAACAGTCACGAGGAGCTGAAAAGCACTTTAAACGAAATGCAAAACAAAATGGAAATGACGACAGCTCAGATGGAAGAGGCAGAGGAGAGAATAGGTGAACTAGAAGATAAAGTTATGGAAAAAGAGGAAGGTGAGAGAAAGAGAGATAAAAAAAATCCAGGAGTATGAGGGGAAAATTAGAGAACTAAGTGATACACTAAAAAGAAATAATATACGCATTATTGGTATCCCAGAGGAGGAAGAGAGAGGGAAAGGTGCTGAAGGGGTACTTGAAGAAATTATAGCTGAGAACTTCCCTGAACTGGGGAAGGAAAAAGGCATTGAAATCCAAGAGGCACAGAGAACTCCCTTCAGAGGTAACTTGAATCGATCTTCTGCACGACATATCATAGTGAAACTGGCAAAATACAAGGATAAAGAGAAAATTCTGAAAGCAGCAAGGGATAAACATGCCCTCACATATAAAGGGAGACCTATAAAACTCGTGACTGATCTCTCTTTTGAAACTTGGCAGGCCAGAAAAAATTGGCACCATATCTTCAGTGTGCTAAACAGGAAAAATATGCAGCCGAGAATCCTTTATCCAGCAAGTCTGTCATTTAGAATAGAAGGAGAGATAAAGGTCTTCCCAAACAAACAAAAACTGAAGGAATTTGTCACCACTAAACCAGCCCTACAAGAGATCCTAAGGGGGATCCTGTGAGACAAAGTACCAGAGACATAGTACCAGAGTACAAGCATAAATCATACAGACATCACAATGACTCTAAACCCGTATCTTTCTATAATAACACTGAATGTAAATGGATTAAATGCACCAACCAAAAGACATAGGGTATCCAAATGGATAAAAAAACAAGACCCATCTATTTGCTGTCTACAAGAGACTCATTTTAGACCTGAGGACACCTTTAGATTGAGAATGAGGGGATGGAGAACTATTTATCATGCTACTGGAAGCCAAAAGAAAGCTGGAGTAGCCATACTTATATCAGACAAACTAGACTTTAAATTAAAGGCTGTCACAAGAGATGAAGAAGGGCATTATAGAATAATCACAGGGACTATCCATCAGGAAGAGCTAACAATTATAAGTGTCTATGCACCGAATACGGGAATACCAAATATATAAAACAATTACTCACAAACAAAAGCAACCTTATTGATAAGAATGTGGTAATTGCAGGGGACTTTAACACCCCACTTACAGAAATGGATAGATCACCTAGACACACGGTCAATAAAGAAACAAGGGCCCTGAATGATGCATTGGATCAGATGGACTTGACAGACATATTTAGCACTCTGCATCCCAAAGGAACAGAATATACTTTCTTCTCCAGTGCACATGGAACATTCTCCAACATAGATCACATACTGGGTCACAAAACAGCCCTTCATAAGTTCACAGGAATTGAAATCATACCATACATACTTTCAGACCACAATGCTATGAAGCTTGAAATCAACCACAGGAAAAAGTCTGGAAAACCTCCAAAAGCATGGAGGTTAAAGAACACCCTACTAACGAATGAGTGGGTCAACCAGGCAATTAGAGAAGAAATTAAAAAATATATGGAAACAAACGAAAATAAAAATACAACAATCCAAACGCTTTGGGACGCAGCGAAGGCAGTCCTGAGAGGAAAATACATTGCAATCCAGGCCTATCTCAAGAAACAAGAAAAATCCCAAATACAAAATCTAACAGCACACCTAAAGTGGCACCTGGGTGGCGCAGTCAGTTAAGCGTCCGAATTCAGCCAGGTCACGATCTCGCAGTCCGGGAGTTCGAGCCCCGCATCAGGCTCTGGGCTGATGGCTCAGAGCCTGGAGCCTGTTTCCGATTCTGTGTCTCCCTCTCTCTCTGCCCCTCCCCTGTTCATGCTCTGTCTCTCTCTGTCCCAAAAATAAATAAACGTTGAAAAAAAAAATTTAACAGCACACCTAAAGGAAATAGAAGCAGAACAGCAAAGGCAGCCTAAACCCAGCAGAAGAAGAGAAATAATAAAGATCAGAGCAGAAATAAACAATATAGAATCAAAAAAAACTGTAGAGCAGATCAATGAAACCAAGAGTTGGTCTTTTGAAAAAATAAACAAAATTGACAAACCTCTAGCCAGGCTTCTCAAAAAGAAAAGGGAGATGACCCGAATAGATAAAATCATGAATGAAAATGGAATTATTACAACCAATCTCTCAGAGATACAAACAATTATCAGGGAATACTATGAAAAATTATATGCCAACGAATTGGACAACCTGGAAGAAATGGACAAATTCCTGAACACCCACACTCTTCCAAAACTCAATCAGGAGGAAATAGAAAGCTTGAACAGACCCATAACCAGCGAAGAAATTGAATCGGTTATCAAAAATCTCCCAACAAATAAGAGTCCAGGACCAGATGGCTTCCCAGGGGAGTTCTACCAGACGTTTAAAGCAGACATAATACCTATCCTTCTCAAGCTATTCCAAGAAATAGAAAGGGAAGGAAAACTTCCAGACTCATTCTATGAAGCCAGTATTACTTTGATTCCTAAACCAGACAGAGACCCAGTAAAAAAAGAGAACTACAGGCCAATATCCCTGATGGATATGGATGCAAAAATTCTCAATAAGATACTAGCAAATCGAATTCAACGGCATGCAAAAAGAATTATTCACCATGATCAAATGGGATTCATTCCTGGGATGCAGGGCTGGTTCAACATTCGCAAATCAATCAACGTGATACATCACATTAACAAAAAAAAAAAAAAAAAAAAAAGAAGAACCATATGATCCTGTCAATCGATGCAGAAAAGGCCTTTGACAAAATCCAGCACCCTTTCTTAATAAAAACCCTTGAGAAAGTCTGGATAGAAGGAACATACTTAAAGATCATCAAAGCCATGTATGAAAAGGCCACAGCTAACATCATCCTCAATGGGGAAAAACTGAGAGCTTTTTCCCTGGGATCAGGAACACGACAGGGATGCCCACTCTCACCGCTGTTGTTTAACATAGTGCTGGAAATTCTAGCATCAGAAACCAGACAACAAAAGGAATTCAAAGGCATCAAAATTGGCAAAGATGAAGTCAAGCTTTCGCTTTTTGCAGATGTCATGATATTATATATGGAAAAGCCGATAGACTCCACCAAAACTCTGCTAGAACTGATTCATGAATTCAGCAAAGTTGTAGTATACAAAATCAATGTACAGAAATCAGTTGCATTCTTATACACTAACAATGAAGCAACAGAAAGACAAATAAAGAATCTGATCCCATTCCTAATTGCACCAAGAAGCATAAAATACCTAGGAATAAATCTAACCAAAGATGTAAAAGATCTGTATGCTGAAAACCATAGAAAACTTATGAAGGAAATTGAAGAAGATTTAAAGAAGTGGAAAGACATTCCCTGCTCATGGATTGGAAGAATAAATATTGTCAAAATGTCAAAACTACCCAAAGCTATCTGCACATTCAATGCAATCCCAATCAAAATTGCACCAGCATTCTTCTTGAAACTAGAACAAGCAATCCTAAAATTCATATGGAACCACAAAAGGCCCCGAATAGCCAAAGTAATTTTGAAGAAGAAGACCAAAGCAGGAGGCATCACAATGCCAGACTTTAGCCTCTACTACAAAGCTGTCATCATCAAGACAGCATGGTATTGGCACAAAAACAGACACATAGATCAATGGAATAGAATAGAAACCCCATAACTAGACCCACAAACGTATGGCCAACTTATCTTTGACAAAGCAGGAAAGAACATCCAATGGAAAAAAGACAGTCTCTTTAACAAATGGTGCTGGGAGAACTGGACAGCAACATGCAGAAGGTTGAAACTAGACCACTTTCTCACACCATTCACAAAAATAAACTCAAAATGGAAAAAAGACCTGAATGTGAGACAGGAAACCATCAAAACCCTAGAAGAGAAAGCAGGAAAAGACCTCTCGACCTCAGCCGTAGCAATCTCTTACTCGACACATCCCCAAAGGCAAGGGAATTAAAAGCAAAGTGAATTACTGGGACCTTATGAAGAGAAAAAGCTTCTGCACAGCAAAGGAAACAACCAAGAAAACTAAAAGGCAACCAACGGAATGGGAAAAGATATTTGCAAATGACATATCGGGCAAAGGGCTAGTATCCAAAATCTATAAAGAGCTCACCAAACTCCACACCCGAAAAGCAAATAACCCAGTGAAGAAATGGGCAGAAAACATGAATAGACCCTTCTCTAAAGAAGACATCCGGATGGCCAACAGGCACATGAAAAGATGCTCAACGTCGCTCCTCATCAGGGAAATACAAATCAAAACCACACTCAGATATCACCTCACGCCAGTCAGAGTGGCCAAAATGAACAAATCAGGAGACTATAGATGCTGGAGAGGATGTGGAGAAACGGGAAATCTCTTGCACTGTTGGTGGGAATGCAAATTGGTGCAGCTGCGCTGGAAAACAGTGTGGAGGTTCCTCAGAAAATTAAAAATAGACCTACCCTATGACCCAGCAATAGCACTGCTAGGAATTTACCCAAGGGATACTGGAGTACTGATGCATAGGGGCACTTGTATCCCAATGTTCATAGCAGCACTCTCAACAATAGCCCAATTATGGAAAGAGCCTAAATGCCCATCAACTGATGAATGGATAAAGAAATTGTGGTTTATATACACAATGGAGTACTGCATGGCAATGAGAAAGAATGAAATATGGCCTTTTGTAGCAACGTGGATGGAACTGGAGAGTGTGATGCTAAGTGAAATAAGCCATACAGAGAAAGACAGATACCATATGTTTTCACTCTTATGTGGATCCTGAGAAACTTAACAGAAACCCATGGGGGAGGGGAAGGAAAAAAAAAAAAGAGGTTAGAGTGGGAGAGAGGGAAAGCATAAGAGACTGTTAAAAACTGAGAACAAACTGAGGGTTGATGGGGGGTCGGTGGGAGGGGAGGGTGGGTGATGGGTATTGAGGAGGGCACCTTTTGGGATGAGCACTGGGTGTTGTATGGAAACCAATTTGACAATAAATTTCATATATTAAAAAAAAAAGTGATTCCTGTCCTGGGGAGAGAAGAAAATAAGCCCCAGTGTGCTTGGAGTCCCACCAGACAAAAGTTCTAGCTGGCAGGGCAAAGAATTTTCTGCCAATCAAGGCAACTGGAGCTCCAGAAGACAGATGAGTGAGACGCATCTAGTCTGGCTGCATGCCTGCTCAACAACAAAAACCTTTCAGAAGGCAGCACGGGATGTGGGGAACCCTGAAATTCACTATGACTACAGCTTCAACAGACAGATTAGGGGTAGGCATCTGTCTGATGACAGGCCCAGCCCACCAGTGAAAATTTCCCAGGAGACAGCACAGGTACAGAGCCCTGAGGCTAGCATGACTACAGTTCTAGCAGATGGCTTGAAGGTATTCATCTGGTCTGACTCTTGATATCACCCTGTACAAGCCTGCAGCAGCCCCAGACTGTCTCCTTAATAGAACAGGGAAGAAACCTGGCTTGCTGCACCATCCCAGACAAAGTGGACCAAATGGACCAAAACACAGACACTCACCTGTAGCTAAGTTGGGTGCATAGCACGTACAAGAGACACCTCTGAAACACCTCATTATGGAACACTAAAGTGCACCACAAGGTCTCTTCATCATAATGGCACAACTTGCAAGATCAGGAGACATGCCTGACTTTCCTAAAGCATAGAAATAAACACAGAGTTACGAAATGAGGAGAAAGAGTAACATGTTCCAAATAAATGATCAGAAGCAAAACATATCATATTAGCTACCTAAAACAGTGATGAACAATATGCTTGGTAAAGAATCCAAAGTAATGGTCACACATTGGACTTCAAAAAAGAGTGGAGAATCTCCGTTAGACATTCAACAAAGGTATGTCTCCTTGTTGAATATCTAACTGAGATTCTCCACTCTTTTTTGATTTTCCACTAGCTGAGAGAGAGAGAAAGAGAGAGAAAGGGAGAGAGAGAGAGGGAGAGAATGGATCAACAACCTGAAAGAGATAGTAATAAAAAGCAACCAAACTGTACAACAGAAAGAATGAAAGAATAATACAAATGACAGCATGTTAGGGGAATTCAGTGACATCATCAGTGACATCATGAAGCCTAGTAGCATTCACATTATAGAGAATCCAGAGGGAGAAGGGTGTGTGGGTAGTGCTGGTGGTGTAGGAAATGCTTTGATGAAATAACAGCTGAATTTTTTCTAATCTCAGCAAGAAAGCAGACATCCAGATACAAGAGACACGAAGATCCCCCAACGAAATTAACCCAAGGAAAGAACAAATTTTCACTGGTAAATGCCAACATAATATGAAAGCATTATAATTTATATTTGTAAAATTGGGCAAAATATTCACAGAGTAAAAAGGATGTAAATGATGACATCATGTACATAAAATGTGAGGACAGAAGTAAAAATTTAATGATTTTAGAATGGTTTCAAATTTAAGTAACCATCAACTTGATACAATCTATTGCATGCTTATCCAAGATTTGAGAACCTCTCTTGACCAAGTACAGGGGATTGAGAAGTACTGAGTGTCCCAATTATTTTTTGCAAACAGCTTTTAGAGCACAAATTCTAAGCATTTGGAAGTGCATGGCTTTCTCAGGAGTAGAGCTGTTGTGTGTGCTCCTGGGGAGGAAGGTCCTGGTCTTGGGGTACATACTGTGGTGGAGTTATCTCTGGGGTGCACAGGGAGACAAGAGCCAACTTCCTGGAGTACTTTTGGAAGAAGGTTTATTGCCTCTCCAAGAACAAAAGGCCTTTTTGTGACAGCAAAGGACTTTCATCATTAGGGTGGAGAGTACTGTGGAGGAGGGGAACAGATACACACCTTGCTGGTCCATTAAGACTTTGGGTTTTGAACCCCAGAAATGTGCCAAGTGCTGGGTCTTTTAAGATTTTGGGTTTTGAAACACCAAAGAAACAACACAGCAGAGTTTTGGGGCAGGGCAAGCTGGCTTCCCTTGCTATTCCACGAGGTCTGCCTGAACAGCAGGGGTTGAGATCCCTAGTCTTAGAATGAAAGATAGGGGTGGCACCATTTTCCCCTCAACATCAACATGGTAGGACTTCAGAGAGCAACACAGCAGCCTCCAATGGAGTCAAGACTTACCTACATAAAACCCTGCCCTTCGATACCTGCAATAAGTGGCAATTTGCTGAGGAAAGAGTGACCCTGAGCCAACATAACCGGCCTCTCTTCCAGACCAGCACAGCCACCAGCTAGCACCCAGCCACCAAACGACAACTTTTTTTAACCTCTTTTTTTTTTTTCTTTTGAAATCAGGCTCATAGTGTCTGATTTGATTTTTGTCATTCCCTTTCTACTTTTTTTTTTTTTAATCAGGCTTTTTCTATTCTTTTTTCCCTCCTTTTCCCTTTTCTTCTGTTTTTTTTTTCCTTTTTGTTCCCCCTTTCTTTTTCCTTAAAAGCAGCCTTATAGTGTTAGTGTTTTGATTCTCTGGCTTTTCTTTTTTTGTTGTTTTTAGGGTGTATGGTTTGCTTGTTTGTTTGTTTGCTTTGTCCCTATTCTTTTTCTTTCTTTATGGATCAGGCTATAACACTCTTTCTTTTCTTTTCTTTCTTTCTTTCTTTTTCTTTCTTTCTTTCTTTCTTTATTTCTTTCTTTCTTTTCTTTCTTTTTTCTTTCTTTTTAAGGATCACATCAACAAATCCTAGTTAAAGGTCCAAAACATCACCACTGCAAGCAAGGGGAACTCTGCAGAGGACTGACAAGTGGGAAAGAGCAGCCCCAAATGAACATCATAGTTCACACAGCATATACCAGAAACACTTCCTGGAGTGCCAGGCCAGGAACAGTGTATGACCACTTTTTAATGTAGTAGTAACCTCAGGTGCAGGAGCAGAATAAGCTTTTAAAACATGCAAAAGACAGAATATTAGCCAATATAGCAAGATGGAGGAATTCTCTCTGAAAGAAAAGTCAAATCACGGCCAGGAACGTGCTCAAAACAGATATAAACAATATATCTGAATAAGAATTTTTAACAGCAGTCATAAGGATACTAGCTTGGCTTGAAAAAAGCATAGAAGACACCAGATACACCTTTGCTGCAGAGATCAAAGACCTAAGAACTACTCAGGATGATTTTAAAACTTCTATAACTGTGATGCAAAACAAACTAGATACAGGAACAGTCAGGATTATATGAAGCCAACATTACCTTGGTTCTAAAACCAGACAATAACCCCAGTAAAAATGATAATTATAGGCCAATATTCCTGATGAACTTGGCTGCAAAAATTCTCAGTAAAATACTCGCAAATCTAATTCAGGAGTACATTATAAGAATTATTCACCATGGTCAAGCATAGTTTATTCCTGGACTGCAGGTCCAGATCAATATTCACAAATCAACCAAAGTGATATATCACATTAATAAAAGAAAGGATAGGAAACACTTAATCCTTTCAGTAGATGCAGAATAAACATTTGACAAAACATAGCATCGTTTCTTGATAAGAAGACTAAAGGAAGTAGGGATAGAAGTAAAATACCTCAACATCATAAAAGCCATATATGAAAGGCCCGCAAGAACTATCATCCTCAATGGGGAAAAACTGAGATGTTACCCTCTTAAGTCAGAAACACAACAGTGATGTACACTTTCACCACTGTTGTTCAACATAGTAGTGGCAGTTCTAGCCTCAGCAATCAGAAAACAAAAATAATTTAAGGCATACAAATTGGCAAAGAGGAAGTCAAATTTTCACTTTTTACATATGACAGGATACTTTGTATGGAAAACCAAAAGAACTGCACCAAAAAACAAAACAAAACAAAACAAAACACCCAAAAACTGTTAGAACTGATACATAAATTTATCAAAGTAACAGAATATAAAAATCAACGTAGAGAAACCAGTTGCTATTCTATACACCAATAATTAAGCAACAGAAAGAGAAATCAAGGAATCGATCCCATTTACAACTACACCAAAAACCATAAGATACTTAGATATAAACCTAACCAAAGAGGCAAAAGATATGCATGCTGAAAACTATAAAAAGCTCATGAATTAAATTGAAGAAATCACAAAGAAATGAAAAAAAAATCCATGTTCATGGATTGGAAGAATTAATACTGTTAAAATGTCATACTACCCAAAGCAATTTACATATTCAATGCAATCTCTATCAAAATAACATCAACATTCTTTACAGAGCCAGAAAAAACTATTTATAAAAAAGTATGGAACCAGAAAATACCTTAAAAAGCGAAAGCCATTTTGAAAAAGAAAAGAAAAGCTGAAGGCATCACAATATCAGACTTTAAGCTGTATTACAATCTTGTAATCATCAAGACAGTATGGCATTGGTACAAAAAGGCACATAGATCAGGTGAACAGAATATAGAACCCAGAAATGGAACTGCAAATGTATGGCAGGTCTCAACTAATCTCAACAAAGCAGGCAAGAGTATCCAATGGAAAAGTCAGTCTCTTCAGCAAATGGTACTGGGAAAACTGGACAGCCACATGCCAAAGAATGAAACTGGACCACTTTATTACACCATAGACAATAATCAATTCAAAATAGATGAAAAACCTACATTTAAGAAAGGAAACCACCAAAATCTTACAGGACAAAACAGGCAGAAACTTCCTTGACTTTGGCCACAATAACTTGCTAACAGACATGTCTCCAGAGGCAAGGGAAATAAAAACAAAATGATCTGTTGGGATAACATGAAGATAAAAAAGCTCTGCACAGTGAAAGAATCAAGAAAACTAAAAGGCAACTGACAGAATTGGAGAAGATATTTGTAAATGACATAATTGATAAAGGGTTAGTATCCAAAATCTATAAATAAGTTATCAAACTCAACACCCAAAAAAAAACAAATAACCAGGGCTGAAGACATGAATAGACAGTGTTCCAAAGAATACATCCAGATGGCTAACAGACACATAAAAAAAATTCTTAATATCGCTCTTCATCAAACTACAATGAAATACCACTTCACACCAGTCAGAATGGATAAAATTAACAACTCAGGCAACAACAGATGTTGGCGAGGATGCATAGAAAGAGGATCTCTTTTGAACTGCTGGTGGAAATGAAAATTGGTGCAGACACTCTGGAAAACAGAATGGAGGTTCCTCACAAAGTTAGAAATAGAGCTACCTTACAACCCAGCAATTGCACTACTAGGTATATATCCAAGGGATACAGGTGTGTGGCTTCAAAGGGGCAGATGAACCCTGATATTTACAGCACTGCAATAAATAATAGCCTAAATATGGAAAGAGCCCAAATGTCCATCAAAAGATGAATGGATAAAGATATATATATATATATATATATATATATATACACACACACACACACACACACACACACACACACACACACACATATATACATATATACACACACAATGGAGTATTACACTGAAATCAAAAAGAATGAAAGCTTGTCATATGCAACAACATGGATGGAACTAGCGTGTATTATGCTAAGGAAAATTAGAGAAAAACAAATATCACAAGACTTCACTCATAAGTGGAATTCAAGATACAAATCAGATGAACATAAAGGAAAGGAAGCAAAAATAACATAAAAACAAGGAGGAGGACAAAACATAAGAGACAAATACAGAGGAACAAACTGAAAGTTGCTGGAGGGATTGTAGGTGGGGGATGCGCTAAATCAGTTAGGGGCATTAAGAAAGACACTTGTTGGAATGAGCACAGGGTGTTATACATAGGGGAGGAATCACTGGAGTCTATTACTGAAATCATTATTTCACTATATGCTAATTAACCTGGATGTAAATTAAAAATTAATTAATTAAGAAAAGAGAAAGAATAAATATTGTTCAAATCTCTACACTACACAAACTCCTCTACAGATGTAAGCACTCCCTGTCAATATAGCAACAACATTCACAGAACTGAAACAAAATATTCTGAAATTTGTATGGAACCACAAAAGACCCTGAATAGCCACGGCAATATTGAAAAAGATAAACAATACTAAATGTGTCACAATTGATGAAATCAGATTATATTACAAAGCTATAGTAATCAAAACAGTATGGTACTGTAAAAAAATAGACACATAAATCAATGTGAAAGTGTAGAAAGCTCAGAAATAAATCCATGATTAATCTTCAATGAAAGTTGATTAATCTTCAATGAAAGAGGCAAAAAAGGCAATGGGAAAAGGAAAGTCCCTTCAACAAATGGTATTGGGAACACTGGACAGTTGCATGCAAAGGAATGAAACTGGATTTCTTTCTTACTCCATACATAAACATAAATTTAAGATGTACTAAGGACCTAAATATGACAAGTGAAACCATAAAATCCTGAATTAGAGAACAGGAAGTAATATCTTCGTCATTGGCTGTAACAACAGGTTTCTAGATATGCCCCCCTAGGTAAGAGGAACAAAGAAAATATAAACTATTGGGACTTCATCAAAATGAAAGATTCTTCCACAGCAAAGAAAACAACCAGCAATACTAAAAGGCAACCTACTGAATAGGAGGAGATATTTGCAAATGCCATATCTGATGAACGGTTATTTTCTAAAGTATATAAAGAACTTGTACAACACAACACCATAAATTCTAGCAATACAATTAAAAAACGGGCAGAAAACAAGAACAGGCATTTCTCCAAAGAAGACATCCAGGTGTCATATCAAAAGATATCCAGAGACATATCAAAAGATTCTCCACATCTTTCAGTGTGAGGGAAATGCAAATAAAAAACTAAAATGAGATATCACCTCATATCTGCCACAATGGCTAAAATGGAAAACACAAGAAACAAGTGTTGGCTAGCATGTGGAGAAAAAGAAACCCTTGTGCTAGTGCTGGTAGGATGCAAACTGGTTCGGCACCTGTGGAAGAGAGTATGGAGGTTCTTCAAAACATTAAAAGCTATCCAGTGGTTGCACTACTGGGTATTTACCCAAAGAATACAAAATGATTAATTTAGGAGGATATATGCACACCTATGTTTATTGCAGAATTAATTACAATAGCCAAATTGTGGGAGCAGTCCAAATCCATCAATAGATAAATGGATTGCAGTAGGGTCCCCTCCCTAAGAAATGAAAAAAAAACAAAAAACAAAAAAAACTCAAGGCCACCTGGCCACATGACATCCCTCACAACCTTGTAATGTGAAACCACTTAATCAGACTGCATATTTGTGTGTTACCATATATGGGAACCAAAAAAGTAGAAAATATATAAAACACTATGTCACGTGGTTTTGGGCCTCAGTTCCTTGGGTAGAAACCAAACTGAGTGTGTTGAAAAAAAACAAAAAACAGAACAAAAGTTGCTTCCTGGAAAGAAAAACCATGGTGTCACTACTCTGTGTGCAAATCCTGCTACAGGATAAGGGAAGAATGGAATGCATATACAATGGAATATTATTTTTTCATAAAAAGAATAAAAGCTTTCTTTTTATAACATTGATGGATCTAGAGAATATAATACTAAGTGAAATATGACAGTCAGAGAAAGGAAATACCATACGATTTCAGTCCCATGTGGAATTTCAGAAACAAAACAAACACAGGATAAAAGGGACATACCCACCAACATATGTTTAGCTATAGAGAAGAAACTGATGGTTACCAGAAGGGAGGTGGGTGTGGGAAAGGGTGAAAGGGTGAAAGTGATTAAGAGTACACTTATGTTGGTGAGCACTGTGTAGTGCACATAACAGCTGCATCACTACATCATACAATGAACACTAATATAATACAGTATGTTAACTACACTGGAATTAACATATAATGAAATACAAAAAAATTAAAAATTGGAAAAAATAATTCCATCTGCTAAAAGTACTACTTCATTTATTTCTTCATTATTTATTTCATTTATTTTCAAAAATCACATTGCATGGTAATATGTATTGAGTTTGGGAATTTACCTGATAATGATGTTAAATACATCAAAATCCTGATAAGTGGTAAACTGTGTTGCACCTGGTTTTAGTGGGAAAGCTGTGTTTACCCAGTACATATTGACACTACATGATTACTGAATACTTCTTAGAAAGATGCTTATTCTTTTATTTTAATACTTTATTTTTTTTTGAGAGAGAGAGAAAGAGAGTGAGCGACGGGTGGGGGGGGGGGACAGAGAGAGAGAGGGAGACAGAATCTGAAGCAGCCTCCAGGGTCTGAGCTATCAAAACATTGCCTGATACGGGACTTGAACTCACAAACCTGATCATGATCTGAGCTGAAGTTGGTCGCTTAACAGTCTGAGCAACCCAGGTGCCCGGAAAGGTGCTCATTCTCTAAAATGATCCCATTAGATATACCTTAACAATTGTATTTTGCATATGAAGAAATTAAAAATAACTCCATTCTCCTTTGTCATATGGAAGCTATATAACTAAAAAAATTTTGACTCATATTCTGTCCATATAGTCCACAATCATTCACTGTAGTATTATAGCACTCTTTATATCCCAGTTGGATAAATAATCATTTTTGTCAAGCCCCCATGCATCTTTTCCATTTACATTTTTCTTGCTATTATTATTCTATTTGGGTTAAAATTGCTTTATTTATATCCTTTATACTGACACATGATGATTCTTAGTACCAAGCTCCATGTATATTCTAGTCACAACATGTTGATTAACTTTCCATGATTGAGTGTGAAGAATTAGCAGCGGGTATTCATTCTGATTTTGTCTATTAATCATTATAAAGAGGCTTTACAGCCTTATCTGGAATGCTGATTGCTTTGGGTCAAATTCCACTGAATATCCTGATTAGGGAAATTTAGTTTTACTTCCGTGTAATTACACCCATTTCCATTAGCAGGAACCTCAGAGAAACTTTTCAGAGATGGATTTACTCAAGTAACATTCAAACCCTATCTAGTTAGAATACCAAGAATACCAAGATACCAAATATTAGCTCCAGTTTCCATTCTTTGTCAGTATTTATTGATTGAATGATTTGAAATAATCTCTAAGTAATAGGGTAAAAGAACTTTATAAAAATTTCAAGTTAAAATTGTGCAAGGACCAGAGATTGAATGTGATGGATTAGGACTTTTAGTTCCTGTGTTTTCACTATATGGGAGACCACAAATGTTATTAGCTTTTGATAGAATAAACTGGGTTTTTAGCATATCCAGAATATAAGAACTGTACTGCAGGAAATTTCTTTAGTATTAGAATTACCTTGATTCCTGAGTTAAAGCATTTTGAGAAATTGCAATTGATACTGAAGAATTCTCTCAAGAGTCATGATAAGATTAAAGGTGCAGTACTTACAGTATTTTTATGATCTTTATAAAACTCTAAAGCATAGTCAAATAACAATTCCTAAATTATACATCACAAAACACACATAATTAGAAGCAGGACACTTGCTTGCAAAAGGAACTTGTAAAATAATGAGTATGCCCAGATGGAGGGAAAAGAACAATGTAAGGCTTAATAATCACTGTGGAAATAAAATAATGAGATTTAAAAATAGTGGAGTCACCTAGAACTGGGTGGTAAGGGAAGGATTCTTGAGGAAGTCTTTTCAAATTACCCTCAACTTACTGTAAATCTGGGAGCAGCCTGGGAGTCAGACACAAGACTTAACACAAATACAGAAACCAACAGCAATTCTCTTCAGTGATTGGGGAGGCTAAGAGATGTATTTGTTTGTTATCCCTCTGTCCTATTCCAGGCTGCCAGTATCTTACAGAAAAAACACCTTGTGCACACATCTTGCATCCCAGCATTTGTGGCTGCTTCCCAGGGGACACATCCCTTGATAGTCTAGCTCTGGATTCCGGTAGGGCTTGGTTCATAGGTTCAAAGGGGTGGAAGAAAGCAAAGAAACAGACTATGCCCTCATGACTCAGTGAAAAGCTAGTAAACAGAATTTCCCATTCCCAGTATTTTGCTGAGAGAAGCTGATCTGCAGATCTTAAAAGCTGGAGGCTGAAGTTGAGACTACTAACATAACACACATCAAGGAGCTGAGTCAAATCTCTGGAAACTGGGGATGCTCATTTGTGCAGTAACTGTGTTATCCACCTGCTATACTCCAGGTTGCTGGCATCTCCCTGGGAAGATTTTGTGCATTCTCAGGTACCTCAGATATTGTGGCCATGAACCAAAGAGTGGCCCACAGGGTTACATTCCTAGATCCCAAGGGACTGTAACAACAACTTCAACAACAACAACAACAACAACAACAAGAATCTTAATTATCTATTATCTCAGGACTCAACAAATATGGAAAAGACAGAAACACCAATATCCCAGTCTTACCCTGGAAGAAGCCTATTTTCATACTTTAAACCCTGCTACCCTAAGGTCTCACCTCCCTATTAGACTGCATCTCAACTAGTAATCTCTAGTGATGTTCAGATAACTAAGTACTTAATAAAGAACTCAGAAACGGAGTTCAAGGAGATCCTAGGTGGCTCAGTCTGTTGAGCTTCTGACTTTGGCTCAGGTCATAATCTCACGGTTTGTGAGTTTGAGCCCTGCATTGGGCTTTGTGCTAACAGCTCAGAGCCTGGAGTCTGCTTTGGATTCTGTCTCTCCCTCTCCCTCTGCCCCTCCCCTGCTTTCTCTCTCTCTCTCTCTTTCTCTCTCAAAAAGAAATAAACGTAAAAAAAGAGTTCAAAATAATAATCATAAGGATGCCTTCTGAGGTAAGAAACAAAATGCATGAACAAAGATAATTTCAACAGAGATAGAAAATATTACAGAATACTAAACTGAACTCACAGAGCTGAAGAATACAATAACTGAATTGCAAATCCTAACAGAGGGATTAAACAGTAGGAACAAAATGAAGCAGGAAAAAGTATCAACAGAATAGTTGACAGAGCAGTGGGATTCATTGAATAATTGGACCAAATTGCCTTCAGTATGATGAACAGCATTTGGGAAGCCATTGAGAAATAGAAAGTACATTTTGGAAGATGGAATAATATGGGTTGAGACTGAAGAAAAATATGACATAGTATACATTGTCTCATATTTACTGAGTGTCTTGTATGGGCCACACATTGGGATATTTACTGGATTTACACACATAAATATGAAAAGACATTTTCAGTATAGAAAGAAAAAGTCAGGTACTGAGGGCATTTGCTGGGAAATGAGGATTCAGACCTAAGTAGAATGGATAAAGCATTTTGGGAAACAGGAAGGAAGATAAAAAAGAGAAGAACATCCTTAGGATCCACATGCTAATAGAACTTGGAAATTAGCATTGTGAAATAAAACATAAGATTTTATTAAGGACTTTTGATACAGGAAGTGGTTTGCTAAGTGTTCTTTTAAAGAAATCCCCCTGGCTGAAATATCACTGATAAATTGTGCTGATTACTTAATACAAAGGATCAGCCAGAGTCTCCTCTGACAAACACACAAACACAAAGAATAAAGACAACCACACTAGTTTATTCTCAATGGAAACTGGACAGAAAAGTTGGGCTCTGGGAACTATTTTAAGTAAATAAGTGAGGGGTAATAGGTGAGTAAATGGAAATGCTGAATGAATGCTGTTTAGCATCTTTCATTGCAGAAAATTTGGCTCTATTACATTTCATATTCAACCCCATAACCATAAAGTAGGTAGTGTTATTAAAAGAAAATTTGAAATACTAAATGCCAAAAGATAATTCTGATCCTAATTTCCTATGCTTCCATCTTTTACCCTGTTGCTCTCACTCTAGCAATTATTCTAATTAAACACTAACCAAGAAAATTCCTATCCCTTGACTCTTTGACTATGTCTACTATCACATTCATCAAGCCATGAAATCCCTGTCACTTCAAACATGGTGTTATAAAAATTGTCAGTCCCACTTCAGTTTATTTAGAATGGAAGGCAAATCCCTAATCCTGTAATTATTTAAACCTGCTATTCTATTTTTATATGTTTATTTATTTATTTTGAAAGAGAGAGAGAGAGAGAGAGACAACAAGTGGGAGGGGAAAGAGGGCAAGATAAAGAGAGATTTCCAAGTGGACTGGATGCTTTCAGTATGGAACCCATTTGGGGTTCAATCCCATGAATTTTGAGACCATGATTTGAGCTGAAATCAAGAGTCTGATGCTTAAATGACTGAACCACATGGACATCCCTTAATCTGCTGTTCTTTTTTCTCAAAAGTAGATGGTTATATACAAAAGACAAATGGTTACACTGCAGGGTTTTAATTTCAACAATATCTGTCTGGGTTGTCAGTTATTCCCATCAATAATCCAAAATTTTCCTTCCCAGCATTCTTTTCCACCACTCACCACCTGAAACTATATCAAAGTTTGACTAACCTCCTCATTCCTTTATGTCACTCTAACATTTAATATGGTGAGATAATTTCATCTGCTCCTTCAGACTCTGTGAAATGGATTACTGTCCTTTTATATTTCATTTGTTCGTGGAATAGGTTGTGCCCTTCCCACTGATCATTTTCCTATGCCTCCTTTGATACTATCTCATTCTACCTCTTCTTGTGGCAATATTTCATGTCATGGCTTACTTTCTTTCACTTGGCATTTGCCCCTCATATTATTAAATAAGCTCTCAAATCACACTTTCTTATCCATATATCCTTACAATATAATTCTAGAAAACCTCCTGGGTATGTCTTGCATACCACGACACCTTCCCTAGTTTACTGTAGTCCGGTCATAAGCAACCATTTTGTTGCCAAATCCAATCTGTATATCCAAGATAAAAATAAAAATCTTTGATTTTCATTATTTGTGCAGTGTGAGGGTTTCTAAACACAGAACCCAAGGTTGGAAACCCCATGTTTCCCAAATCTGAATGTGGGTCTTCTCTGTTTCTCATATTGACATAGGCTGTGCCTTCAGCCTATGGTGCCTTTTCAACCCCTTTCCTTGTGTTAAAATCACAATGCAAAGCTCTTACTGGGTTTTGTGCAGTTTATTCATTTCTTCTTCACCTACTTATCCTACAGCGAGGCACTAAGTTGAGTGACTTTTATACTAAGTTTTTCATGCTGTTTTTCAGGCTACTTTGCCTTCACTTCAGCTTCTATACATTTAATCCATATTTATGGTACAGAGCTTAGAAAACTCTCACATAATCATATTCTGTTTATGTTCTCTCACTAAATAGAAATACCCTTGATTGTACGTATATGTTTATATAGATAATGTCCATAGAATGTGTTTTATCGGTGAATTGACAAACATACCATGACTTAAAACAATCACATTGACTAATGAAGGAGAAAAAAGAACCCAGAAATAAATCTACACATATGCAATCAATTAATTTTTATAAGGATGCCAACAACACATAATGGATAAATTATAGTTTCTTCAATAAATGTTGCTAGGAAAAGTGGATATTTACATGTAAACAATGGGGTATTGGGTTTAACATGGAGGTGATGCAAGATCTTCAACTCACTTCCTCCCACAGGCACAAAACATCTACAACTACACATGGAATAATATCTCTGATAGGAACCTGAAAAATGAAGGCACAGAGTCTCCACAAAGGATTAAATGACTCTTTGAGATGGGAAAGGGGGATGAGATATTGGCTCACGAGGGAAGAAAGTGCACCTTATTGTGATGTGTCACAATCAGGAGGGATGTCACACATACAGACCTTTTGTTGAGAGTGAGGGATTCAAGCTCTACATCACAACCCCCAATCCTTATATCCTGCACAGAAAAGATAAGAACCCCCCAAACCGCGTATTTAAAATTAATGGGGATTGAGACACCTGGGTGGCTTAGTCAGTTAAGCTTGGAGTCTCCTTTTTGCCTCAGGTCATGATCTCACGGTTCATGAGACTGAGCCCCACATAGGGCTCTGTGCTGACAGCCTGGAGCCTGCTTGGAAATCACTATCTCCCTCTTTCTCTGTCTTCCCTCCCTGTGTGCTTGCTCATTCTGTCTCTCTCCCTCTCGAAATAAATACATAAACTTTAACAAAATAAAATAAAATGGGGATTTCATTCAGGAAAACTGTATAACTATAGATTTTGGAAAACATGCCCTTAAGGGCCATGCATACAGCACTCATATGAAAGCAAGCACAAAATCACTGCTTTGAACAGTGGATAGAGCATAGGTCAAGGAGACGCACTTGCTAACCTTAAAGTCCTGGAAATAGGAAATCGCAGGGACTCTCCTGGGAGCTGAGACAGCAGAAGGAACCATATTGTGATCTCATTCAACCTTACTGATCCTGCCACTTGACTTCTGCCTCCCACCTCTAACACCAGTGGTTATGCTCTGCTGAGAGCCCCAACCACCAATATAGCACAGCAGCCAGAGACATCCATCACACTAAGCAGTGAACCATCCCTACCCTCCCTGCAGAGTGGGAATCATGCAAATGTCCTATAGTCAGGCTGAGGCCATCCTTGCCCCCAACATGTCACAGCATCTGAAGCCTCATCCTGCAGCCAAACTGTGTTCCAATCCCACCACCATCATGTCACACCGCTCCCCTGCCTTAAGAAGAGTGAGCAAACATCCCACAAATGGACAACACCAACACCTGATTCTGGAGGCCAAGAGACATTGTGCTTCTGGGCCCCAGAGGACATCTCCTACATAAGGCCACTGCTTGAAGACTGAGAAAGGGACCCCTTGGGGGACTCATTCAGTTGAGCATTAGTTTCCTGTATAATAAAAGGTGTTTTTCATCCCTGATGGCTTATTTCAAGGTTTCTTTTTTTATTTGTCTTTATTTTCAGCAGTTTGAATGTCAAGTGCCTAAGTGCAATTTTTAAGACACTTATCTTTTCTATATTCTCTGAGTTTCTTTTATCTGTGGTTTGGTGTCTGCCATTAATTTTGGGATTCTCAGCCATTATTTCTACAAATGTTTCTTATATACTTTTACCTCTTCCTTCTCCTTCTGGTATTCTTATCACATGTATATAACACCTTTATGTAATTGTCTCATAGTCCTTAGCTATTCATAAGGTTTACATTAAGTTTCAGTTTTGAAAATTTCTATTAATCTTTTATCAAATTCACTAGTATTTCCTCAGCCATGTCAAATTTATTGATGAGCCTATCAAAGGCATTTTATATTTGTGTTACAGTGTTTTTTTTTTTTATTTCTAGCATCTTTTTTTAATTCTTTCTTAGAGTTTCTATCTCTCTCCTTACATTATCCATTTCTTTTTGTGTGTTGTAGAATATTTCCGTTAGAAACTCTATCCCATTAATTTCGTTTTTATTTCCTAGTCTTATAATTTACACACCTCTTCTTTTTTAACATGATTATATTAATTCTTAGTATATTTATATTTGCTTATATTAATATGTGTGATTTTTTTTTGAAATCTGACACCGTGCCTCCAGTTTTCTCTCCTAAGCATTAACATGTTTTTTCAATGAACTTTTCTTATTTTATTGATAACTTCTATTTTTTCTTACTGTTTTAAATAATTCAAATTTTATATAAAGCTAATTTATTGAATCACACCATACATTACAGTGTTTCTAATCATGTAACAACATTTCTTTTCTATATATAAATTCAACCTATTATTTAGTATCTTTGGTTTTACTATGACTTTGTCTTTCTTAAATTTTACACTTTTTTTTTATTTTTAAATAACTGTAGATTTAATGAAAAGGAGCAAACTTAATACAGAGAATTCCCTTCTCCTGTTTTGATATGACTATACTCCACAAAAATTATTCAGATGTTACAGTGTTACAGTTGTTACACACACTTCATGTGTGTGTTTGTGTGTGTGAGAGAGTAGTTTTATACAATTTTACTCCATGATTAAATATGGGTAACAACTTCAACCAAGAAGTAGAAAACTATGATCACCACAAAGATCTCTTGCGTTTCTCCTTTAGAGTCGCATTTGCCTTTCGCCCCACACCTCAACCCTATTCTCAGTCTCTAACCCCTGTGAACCACTAATCTATTCTCCACTTATATAATTCCATAAAGAACATTATGTGAATAGACACATGCAATCTTTGTCACTGGTGTTTCACAGTGTAATTCCACTGAGATCCATTCAAGTTCCTTTGTGTACCAATACTTCCTTTTTAATACGAGTAGTAAACCGCAGTACAGATGTGCCACAGTTTGTTTAACTACTCACCCACTGAAGGACATTTGGATTACTTCAAATTTTTTACTATTACCAAATAGCTTTATAAACTTCTTTACACATTTTATATGAATAAAATTTTTATATTTCTGTGAATATGGTCAACACTTACAATTATTGTGTCATGTGGCATTTGGATATTTATTTTAATAGAAATTACAAAATTATTTTTTTAGAGTTTGTGTACCATTTCACATTCTCATTAGCATTGTACGATTGATCCATTTTATCTGTTATCTTTACAAGTATTGGCATTGTCACTTAAAAAAAAAACAAAAAAAATGCTAATTTGTTAAAATAATTGTGTAGTGATATCTCATCATGTTTTATTTCATATTTTTTATGGCTAATGATTTTGTACATATTTTTATAAAAATATTTATGCACCTATGTATACTCTATGACTAACATAGAGTAACCATGCCAGGACTGTTTATGTTGTTTCACCCAGTTTTGTAACTAGATTATTTTTTTCATTTTTGCTCTTGATTTATGATGTTTGTGTATAAATTATAGCTAAAATATGTAGAACAGGTGCTCCCATGTTTACGCCCAAAAGTAAGATGAAAGAAGGAGAAGAATCCTTCTACAGAAACTCACCCTCTCTCTTGGGATATTGAGATCTAGGCATCTCACAACCTCTGTACCTGTACACAGAACTTCTCACTGCTTTATGTGACACTGTTCATGCTTGCCTTCTGCCAGTTAAGACGAGTTGAATGTCACTAATTTTGTTTTCCTTGAAAGAGTAAAAAAGTGGTTTAAATTCTAATTCAGAAAACCAATCTCCTTACTGAAATGAAGGGTTAAAGTTTTCTTCATTCTGTCAGGTGATTGTTTCATCCTATAATCAATAACCTTGCTTTAACTTGCTTCCTTAATTAGTCCTTTCCTATATAAAAGCAATAGTCAGTTTGTTTAGAGTCCACTTCCTGCTTTCACTCTTCCTATGTGAGTGGCCTAACAAGTTAGTTTTTTGTGAATCATGTTCACAGTGTTCTAGAAACAGTGTGAATGTAAGTGAACCAGATCTTAGGACTGTGACCCTTGATAGCTCATGGGAGGACAGAGGTCTGACCTAGCACTGAGACCACCAACTGGGATGCAGCTTTTCTGTGTGAGCATCAAGACCCTTCTTCTCTCAGTTCTGCTTCCCTGGCCAGGTGCAGGTAAGTAGGACAGAGGAACAGATGTGTTTTTCTTTACCTTGGAACTAAGCTTAGAAGTCATTTTTTTTTTTTTTTTTTCCATAGAACACTCTCAGGGCTTCAGCTCTTTTCCCATTATCTGGACCTGAAGACCTGAGAATTGTTCTTATTTCAGTCTCTCTTTTCTCTCTCTCTCTCTCTCTCTCTCTCTCTCTCCCTCTGCCTTACTGTGTACCTTTCCTTTTCTGTACCTTTTGGGATAAAATCATGTAATTTTGTCAAAGCGACTTGTAAACTGTAAATAAGAGGAATATTTCAAAATGCTCTGTTTTTAATGTTCTACCTAGTTTATGTGACACATTTTCTAAGCTTAGCCTAAAAGAGAAAAGTCAATTTTCAGCCCTAAGGGATGTTTTCTACCACTGCTGCCAGAACCTAGAGCCAAAAGCTTTGGGATTCCATTGTCATGTTGCACCCTTTTTCTGCATGTCCGTGGCAGGGTTATTAAATACTTTGGCTGTAATAAATCCCCTTATGTTAATGTGAGTGCTCTTGAGCTAAGACTGAATATTATTTCCAATAAGTAAAGTTTATATTTAAATAAGGTTGTGAGGAAATTGGTCCAATTAAGAAAACATGCAATTGCCAGACAGCAGGTTAATTGAAAGAAATACACAATATACCATTTCCTAGCAAATGTAAATAGTGAAATATCAACAAATTTTGATAGAGCTAGTTCATGTTGATTTTAATGAAAGATTTTGTATTAAACAGTAAGGTAAATACACATACTTTTCAAAGAAATATAAAGGAAAATTTCAAGTTCTAAAATGTATCTGAATCCCCTACCTCAGAAACATAATCTAATAAAAATATGAGAAATCAATTAGTAAAGGGGCACCTGGGTGGCACAGTCTATTAAGTGTCTGCCCCGTGATTTCAGGTCAGGTCTTGATCTCATGGTTATTGAGATTGAGCCTTGTGACAGGCTCTGTACTGATAGCATGGATCCTGCTTGAAATTCTCTTTCTCCCTCTCTCTTCCCCCCTCTCATGCTCTCTCTCTCAAAATAAATAAATACACTTCAAAAATAAATCAATGAGTACATTAGAAAATAAATTTGGTAAATAAATACATAAATACATAAATACATTTGAGATATAACTATAAAATATAACTTATATCTCTCAAGTTTTATTTTTAAATTTAGTTTTATTGAGGTAAAATTTATATACAAAAATGCACATACTTAATATATACAATTTGTGAATTTGGAGATTTGCTGTTTTGTTTTGTTTCATTAGATGATCAATCAGGTGCAACTGCCAGAGGGAATACAAGAGAGGGTCAGGAAAACACAACTTGTTTCTCTCCAATGTCCTAGGGAAACAGTGATATTCCATGAAGGGGGTTACATGGAGAAAGACAAAGGAAGTGCCAGGAGGGGTGGTCAGCTAAGCAGTTTGAGAGTCTAGACAGTGGAAGGCTCATGGGCAAGTATCTTATTGGGGTGAGGTGGGATACATAAATAAAAGGCACAAATAAATTTCTTCATTTGAATGTCAAAAGAACTCATATTCTGTAACTTTTCCAACCTGCAAACTGATGGGGGTTGTATAGATGTCCCTATATGGACTTCAATTGGTCACTATCTGTCCTACAAGTAACTATTACAGAAGGTCATTGTTGTAGGGTCCTGAGTGGTCATCAGGGTCAGTTTGTTTCAAGTAAAAGGACCAGATGTTGACTGGGCAAAGGACACAGGAAATAGTTGCATGTGTCTCAACCAAAGGAAATAAATAATGTGAAAGGGACAATATATCAGGATTATTACTATAATAAAAATAAAAGGTGTGATAAGAATACCTTTTAGCATGGACCATAGTCCACCTCCCAACCATGATCTCAGCCAATCTTTAAGTGACAATGTAGAGTATTTAAGAGCACCAATTTGGGGCGCCTGGGTGGCACAGTCGGTTAAGCGTCCGACTTCAGCCAGGTCACGATCTCGCGGTCCGTGAGTTGGAGCCCCGCGTCAGGCTCTGGGCTGATGGCTCAGAGCCTGGAGCCTGTTTCCAATTCTGTGTCTCCCTCTCTCTCTGCTCCTCTCCCGTTCATGCTCTGTCTCTCTCTGTCCCAAAAATAAATAAACTTTTAAAAAAAAAAAAGAGCACCAATTTGGTTATTTGTATCAGTATGTAATCCTGTTATAGTTTTGTTATAGTGTGTATTGTAGATGCAACATTCCACTTTAATAATGGCATAGGTTCCTCTTGTGCTGCTGTTATCTAAGTTATCTAATGCCATTCTGTTGTGTAGAATTTGTTTATTCATGTGAGTTACTTTAGTGTTTAACAATGTAAAGCTGTTTTGTGAGTTAAGGCATTAATTTTGTATTTATTAAGGAGCTCCGTGTGCTACATGACATCTCCTAAACCTGCTGAAATGAGAAAAATACATGTCAGATGGTCATACCAGTGAAACATGGATCTTATGTATGATTGTTTTAGATATGGAAAGTAAGATGGACTTGTGATACACTCAGTGCTACAACCATATATCCAGGCATAGCCTATAGTGCATCTTCTAGTTCAGCTGGGTGAAAGTCATGACCATTAATTTGCCCCACATAGCAATTGTATTCCATTAGAAGTTAGCCATATGATGTCTCTGGTCCCCTTGTCCAGGAAGTAGCAAACCAATTGGTTGCCTGTAAAATAATGGTATGGTCACAGGCTTCCTGGGGGGAGACATTTCTTTGGTGAGTACTATAGTGTCATGAATCAAGTGTATGGTTTCTCTGTTCCCAGCATAAAAGACCCTATTGACTTAGTTGTGTTATTGTAGGAGTAAGCCACATATATCCATCCCATATTTGATATAATCCTTCCTGAGTGTATTGATAAGAAGGACTATGTAGATGGGGAAGGTGTGGTAATGAGCCTATCTATTGGTTGGCATATTCAGTTAAAATTTTGATAATTCAAAGGCAAGAGAAAGGCCCCCTATGTCCTGGAGTGTTTGTTTCATGTAATATTTAGCATAGATCAGTAAGAAATATTATATTTAGTGATATAAATATTCCTATGTGTGCTGGTATTGGGGTGACTTTGTGTTGGATTTGGTTAAAGGTGGCCACTGTATACGTGGCTAAGCCTTTATTTGCAATTTTACATTAAAAGAGGTGGGTCCTATAATAAATATGACTAAGGGATAAAAGTATTAAGAAGGCTTCTTTGCCTGATGTCTAGCTTTAACCATATCATACTTGCAAGGAATCACTGGTAAGTAGGAGATGAATTGTTCTGGGAGATAAGGGCATCCCCAAGTTCATTCTCCAATCAAATGATAAGGCATGTGGGGTCATCCATTATATTCACAAGTTCAAAACTAAACCCATAGAGTGGGATATGCTCTGACTTTTAAGGAGATATTTTATTATCCAAGTCACATGAATTGATCAAGGTGACAACTGAGTTACAGTTGTTTTGGGAGTCCAAACCATTGTCCAGATGTTTAAATAAGCATGTGTCCATGGGGCTCCTTTTATTAGCTATAGAGTAATAAGCATGAAGATTGTCTATATGTGGGGTCTTATGACAGTCTCTCTGAAGTTTACCGCAAGTTGTCCATCTTAGGCAAATAACCAATTCTTAAAGACAATTAACCAAAATTAGAATCTAACATCAAAAAAGATATATTATTGAAACATATAATATTTCTCTACATTCACCTTTATTTCAAGAGCTGGTCAAACCAGGACGAATTTGTTTGTAAAATAAGTATAATTTTAACAGAATTGGCATAATTATTTACTTAATCTCACCAAGAATAGTGATTGATTTTATGGATCCTTTAAAATCTTCTTGCTGGAACTTCTTACAAAGAATCACTAGATTGAACTTTTATTAGCTTCTTGAGGCCAGAGACAAGCAAATATTTGTCATCAAGCTTGTCTGCAATAGCTGTAGATTTGGGTGTATTCCTCTTCTCAATGTCTCCAATATATCTGGGAAATATATTTCCTCCAACATCTGCAGAAATCCTACACCCGCCAGTAAGATACATTGTCAGCTGGTAAGGCTGCTGGGAACTCTGTAAGCAAGGTATCAGGCCAACATTCTCAAGGGGTTTATTGCTTTCCAAAACTCAACCTTAATTCCTTAAAGCTATCTGGTCATGTCTGAGTCTATGCATGTTTCTTTCAAATATGACATTCCATTCAAAGCCTTGGTAATGTAACCAATGTTTCCAATGGTGCCCTGTTACAAGGAGAACAGGTTCTCATGGAACTTATGCAAATAATTATAAATACCATGGAAGAAAGAACACTTACTGAGAGTTTCTGAATTCTGGAGATTTCAGGTAGGGAGAAATTTTAAATGCTTCCATTGGTTCACAAAGTAATATTCTATCATCGTCCTCAATACATTTAGTTCTATGTATTTAATTTTGTTCATCTTAAGTGCAACTTTCCCATTAGTTAAATTCTTACCCAGGTTGATTTTATGTTTTTAAAGATACAAAAAAACTATTTTCCCAAAAATCCTTTTTATGAATCTCCTTGAAGATGAAATACATTTTGCAAGAGCATTAGAATAGTAAGTATAAATGACAATAATAATAATAATAATAATAAGTAAAAAAATAAAATTAAAAAAATCCTCAGAAATGGTTAAAGATCTGATATGAGAGTTTATTATAATGCAATTGATAAGGAATTCTGATTATTTCTGTGACATACAACATTTCAATAATTCAAGTAATGACTCTCTATGAGGACATTATAAATTTTGTTAATTTCATATATTTTCTAGATACTTATAGATTTACCTGTAAAATACAACCTAAACATTTCATTCTTGGTTTGACATTGTTGTCCAGGTAACTTCACATACCAAATAAGGAACATAATTATTAAAAATAATATTTCATTTATGATTTAAAACTTGTAAATCTTGTTAAAACACTCAGAAAGTTTGAAAACACATGCTTAAAACGTATTATAGGTTATTATAAGTGTAATATTTATATTTAACCAAGATGACAATAAGGGATTCCACAGGAATTTACATATTGTTTAGCAATACTTAGCTCCTTCAACATCGAGAAGTTTTAAGTTTCACTCTTTTTCATTTTTTCTTTCTTTTTTTTTTTCATTTTAATAGGCTCCACACCAAATGTGGCTTCTGAACTCACAACCTTGAGTTAAGAGTCCCATGTCCTATCTCCTGACCCAACCAGGCACTTTCTTAAGTAATCAAAGTCCTGATAAAGACAAAACATACAAGCTATGGTTTTCTGGGAAGATAAAGTAAAACACTGGTTTTCTGGTTGGTAAAAAGAGAAAAAAAAACAACTTTGATTACATTTTCTTATAAAGAGCAAAGAAAATAAAAAAATACTTTGTCTTTTTAACAAAGATTAAAATAGTTTCAAACTTAATGCCGTGTACTTTCAAATCCCATTCATTTCAAACTTAGTACTAACCACATATAAAATTATTTTCCAAGGATTCCCCTTCACAAACCTTCCACAGCTTTCTTTTCATTCAGATTTTGTCCTAACCCTATTCTCTTCAAACAATATGTCTCATTTTAGGACAAAATTACTTCGTTTTTCCTTCAACAATATGCATTCACATTCCTTATACCTTTCGTATTAAAAACAAATATTTTCTTGTATACAGAGTTGCTTCCCTTATTTCCATCAGTTTTAATTATATTTAGCATAATTTTAACTCTTAGAAACTTTATTCTCCAGTGAAAATTAAGTAGTGAAAAAATGTGAACTGCTTCCTACACCAGAATTCTTGAGATATGAATACAGTGTATATGAATACATTGCATAATTCTAAAACCATGTTTTTCTGCTGTACAGTCTTTCAATAAAACATAACACATGTTTACCAACAGACCCAAGTATCTTCAGCTTCTCTTCAATAAGAAACCAAAGGCATGAAACTATGTTCAGCCATCAATGCTTCAATACTTTACTGTTTTGACAAAACTTAGATATCCAATGTATCCATTCCAATTTATCATTTACCTTAGCAAGACTTCCAAGTTTGAGGTGACCAAAGATTTTGAAACCTATGAAAACATTTATATATAAACCTCTTAATTTATTTAGCCTACTTGTTTTTTCTATTTTTTATTTTTATTTTCTACTTTTTTAATATGAAATTTATTGTCAAATTGGTTTCCATACAACACCCAGTGCTCATCCCAAAATGTGCACTCCTCAATACCCATCACGCACTTGTTTTTTTAAAACTACCCATGAAAAGTTTGAAGGAAATGAAAGTGGTATCATTTTAGGTCATCTTTTTGCTGACAAATGACAACAGAGATAACATGGGCTTATTTCACCTTTAGTAAACCTTGGTAGAAGAAACGTTTTATATTTAATGCTGATAACTCTAAAGACAAGTCTTCCTTAATTAAACTAACAAACTTAAATTAGCTTAAATACTGAATGTGTTGCACTTCGGTTGACTTAAGAGACAATCCACTTATTCCCACTGTCCATGTTGACCTGGGGCACTTGTAGGGAAAGAAATTGGGCAGTTTAAGTCCAAGAGAACCCTTGGGCCCTTTCGTATTGATTAGGGAAGGGTCCAGTTTGAACCTCATAAGAAGGTGTTGCAACAGCTGGAGGTGCTCTTTGCTCCTAGATACCAAGAATAGAAGGAGCAGGAGCCACTGGCACTGGAGGCATGAAGACTGGTGCAGGAGCCAGTTATGCTTGTTGCACCCATGGTGGTGCAGAAACAGGAGGAGGGGTAGGTAGAGGCAGAAGAGGTGAGGTACTGCCAGGAAGTCTGGATAGAGAAAAAAAGCCCAGAGTGAAGACAAACAAGACTCCCAGTTCTAAAGCTCATCAGTTTGGACAGAGGAACAGACGCACATTTCTTTCCTCCAACAAAAAGCAAAAATAGGCAGTCCATGTGGAGCTGGAGAAGTCAGGGAACTGTCTGAAACAAAAGAAGTTTTGGCCATTGCTTGGGAATATTTCTTACAGTCCCTGTGCAGAGGTAGCTGAACCAGATAATTGGCTCCAATTAGGATATCCATTAACCTTATTAATATATGAGGGAGAAAAATTCACATAGAACAATACTCAGGCAATATTCCTACAGGACTCTCAAAATCTATACCAGAACCAACACACAAAGAAGAAACAAGGGGCGCCTGTGTGGCTCAGTTGGTTAAGTGTCCAACTTGGGCTTAGGTCATTATCTCAGGGTTTGTGGGTTCGAGCCCCACGTCAGGCTATGTGCTGACAGCTCTGAGCCTGGAGCCTGCTTCGATTTCTATATCTCCCTCTCCCTGCCCCTCCGTTGTGCGCGCTCTCTCTCTCTCTCTCAAAAATAAATAAGCATTAAAAAAAAAAAAGAAAAAGAGGAAGCAAACAAACAGGGGACCAGTGACTCAGAAAAGATACAGGAGGCATGCATATTATCTTGGCAGTCAAGTGTTTATAACAGAGATAAGGGGAGCTCATAAGCTTAAAACTACACTAAAATTGTGGGCCCCTGCATTAATCTACTCTCTCACCATCAGTGCAGAAATATGCCAGTTGCTTCTCAACCTCCCAATTTTTATGTTTGTGGGTTTTGTTTTTAGTTTTGGGGGGATAGAAAAAAACTTGTGCATGAAAAGTTATATCACATTTCCCTAATTACCAGTGTGATCGTCTTCTTTTATGTTGAGGTGTCCTTTTCTATGTTGTGTCTCTATGCCTTCTGATAGTTTGTCTATTAGCCTGCTTGCATTTTTCTTTGTTTATAGACATTTTAAAACCTGAATACTTGAATAATACCCCTATGCTAGTTACATGTGCTGTAAGTCTCATCAACCAAATGAGTTCTTGACCCTTCCTTTACTTATTTTGAGAAAGAGATGGGTTGAGAGGCCAAGAGAGCAGGAGAAAGAGAGTCAGTGTTGACAGCATGGATCCTGACACAGGGTTGTATCTCATGAACCTTGAACATACCAAAATTTCATAGCAAGCTAATCATTGCCCCTAAACTGAAAACTTTCATCATCCATTTTAGAAAAGTTTCTTCAAGATGAGACTCATCCACAAATGAGAAAATTCCACATAACTACTGTTTTTGATAACTTCTATTTTTGCCTTCCTTTCCCATATGGATTGTCTGCGGCATTCCTCTTGTCCCAGAATATTTGGAGTAGGGTTTGAGGCTAATAAAAAATGTCAGACTAAATTCTGAGTTTATTCCAGCATCAAGTTCTGACCTACCATTATTTTTTATTTCAGTAGCTATTGCAAAAACAAATTGATTACATATTTTGCTTTTTTCCTAATTGATTTCCACATCTTTAAGTGCCCAGTGAACCAATTCCCAGAAGTAGGATCCATCATTTCTTAATTCCTTTTATGCCTTTTATCCTTTATATTTTCAAACCACATGTTTCTAATCAATTTTCCAATGCCAGTGGGTTGTCTAATAATTTAATAAAATTCTGACACTATTTACTCCAAACTATGTTGATCCCTGAAGTTAAGACTTAGTCCCACAAGACTATCCCCACTTCAGACACCAGCCACCAATGAGACCTTGAGGCTATTCACATTCTGCGAGGAAGACTAAAAGTTCAGGGGTTCCCCAAACTCCCCTCATTTGTGGTAATTGTTGAGAATGACTCAAAAAACTCAGAAAGGGAATATATGTACGCTCACAGTTTTATTACAAAGGTTATAACTCAGGAATAATTAAATGGAAAAGATAAGTGGAGCATAGAGTAGAGTAGGGATATAGAGCTTTCATGTCTCTCTAAGTAGGTCATTTTCCTATCACTTCAGTATGTGCACTGACATGAGGTTCTCTTACCTTCATTGTTTTATAATGTTTGTGGAAGTTTCAAAATATAGGCATGAGTGATTATATCATTGGCAACTGATAATTGGACAACTCTATCCCACTCATCTCAATGGGGTAAGGTACATAGTTTTAATCCTCCAATAACATTTTTTGTTCTTTTAGGGACAAATACCTACCCTGTAGCTATCTAGGGGCCCCACCTTGAGTGACCTCAATAGCAAAAACTCAGGTATAGTAAAAAGGGCTTGTATAAATATCAAGATATTTGTATCACTCAGAAAATCCTAAAGTTTTAGGAGTCTGTTGTATTTCTATACTCAAATAATAAAGCAGAAGAAAGAGAAATTAAGAAATCAATCCCACTTACAATTGCATCAAAACCCATAGGATACTGAAGGATAAACCTAACTAAAGATGTAAAACAAACAAACAAAAACCTTTATTCTGAAAACTATATTTCAGTGATGCAAGTAATTGAAGATGACACAAAAATAGAACAACAGTCCATGTTTATGGATTGGAAGAACAAATATTGTTATTTAATCTTTGCCAGGTATATTTCCAAGCAGATTTCATTAAACCATCTCCTGAATTGTTAGGAAGGTAGGAAGATTAGGTCCTCTCAATAGATGCAGAGAAAGCATTTGACAAAATACAGCATCCTTTCTTGATAAAAACCCTCAAGAAAGTAGGGATAGAAGGAGCAAACCTCAAGATCATAAAAGCCATCTATGAATGACCCAATGCTAATATCACCTTCAGTGGGGAAACACTGAGAGCTTTCCCCCTAAGGTCAGGAACAAGACAGGGATGTCCACTCTTTCCACTGTTATTCAACATAGTATTGGAAAGCTTAGCCTCTGCAATCAGACAACACAAAGAAATATAAGGCATGAAAATCTGCCAGGAGGAGGTCAAACTTTTACTCTTCACAGATGACATGATAGTCTATATGGTACACCCAAAAGAATCCACTAAAAAATTGCCAGAACTGATTCATGAATTCAGCAAAGGTGCAGGATATAAAATCAATGCACAGAAATCAATTGCATTCCTATACACCAACAATGAAACGAGAGAAAGAGAAAGCAAGGAATTGATCCCATTTGCAATTACATACACACACACAAAAACCCATAAAATACCTAGGAATAAATCTAACCAAAGAGGTGAAAAATCTATGTACTGAAAACTATACAAACCTTATGAAAGAAATTGAAGAAGACACAACAAATGGAAAAAGATTCCATGCTCCTGGATAGGAAAAACAAATATTGTTAAAATGTTAATAGCACCAAAAGGAATCTACATATTCAATACAATACCTATCAACATAACAACAGCATTCTTCACAGAGCTAGAACAAGCAATCCTCAAATTTGTATGGAACCACAAAAGACCCCATATAGCCAAAGAAATCTTGAAAAAGAAAACCAAAGCTGGAAGCATCACAATCCCAGACTGCAAGCTATACTACAAAGCTGTAATCATCAAGACAGTATGGTACTGGCACAAGAACAGACACTCAGATCAATGGAACAGAATAGAGAACCCCCAAATGGACCCACAAATGTATGGCCAACAAATCTTTGACAAAGCAGGCAAGACTATCCAATGGAATAAAGACAGTCTTTTCAGCAGGTGGTGCTGGGAAAACTGGACAGCAACATGCAGAACAATGAACCTGGATCACTTTCTCAAACCATACACAAAAAGAAACTCAAAATAGATGAAAGACCTAAATATAAGACAGGAAGCCATCAAAATCCTCGAGGAGAAAGCAGGCAAAAACCTCTTTGATCTTGGCCACAGCAACTTCTTACTCAACACGTCTCTGGAGACAAGGGAAACCAAAAGAAAAATGAACTATTGGAACATCATCAAAGTAAAAAGCTTCTGCAGAGCAAAGAAAACAATCAGTAAAACTAAAAGGCAGCTGACGGAATGGGAGAAGATATTTGCACACGAAATATCAGATAAAGAGTTAGTATCCAAAATTTATAAAGAACTTATCAAACTCAACACCCAAAAAACAAATAACCCTATGAAAAAGTGGGCAAAAGACATGAAGAGACACTTCTCCAAAGAAGACATCCAGATGGCCAACTGATGCATGAAAAAATGCTCCACATCACTCATCATCAGGGAAATACAAATCAAAACCACAGGGAGATACCATCTCACACCTGTCAGAATGGCTAATATTAACAACTCAGGCAACAACAGATGTTGGTGAGGATGTGGAGAAAGAGGATCTCTTTTGCACTTTTGGTGGAAATGCAAGCTGGTGCAGCCACTCAGGAAAACAATATGTAGGCTCCTCAAAAAAATTAAATATAGACTACGTTACAACCCAGCGATTTCACTACTAGGTATTTATCCAAGGGATACAGATATGCTGCTTCAAAAGGTCACATGCACCCCAATATTTATAGCAGCACTATCAACAATAGCCAAAGTATGGAAAGAGCCCAAATGTCCATCAATGGATGAATGGATAAAGAAGATATGGTGTGTGTGTGTGTGTGTGTGTGTGTGTGTGTGTGTGTATACATAATATGATATATGTATACACACACACACAATGGAGTATTACTCAGAAATCAAAAAGAATGAAATCTTGCCATTTGTAATTACGTGAATGGAACTAGAGAGTATTATGCTAAGTGAAATTAGTCAGAGAATGATAAATTTCATATGACTTCACTCATATGAGGGCTTTAAGATACAAAACAGAAGAACATAAAGGGAGGGAAGCATAAATAGCAAATAGCATAAAAACAGGGAGGGGGGACAAAACATAGGAGACTCTTAATTATAGAGAACAGAGGATTGCTGAAGGGGTTGTGGGAAGAAGATAGGCTAAATTGGTCACAGCATTAAGGAATCTACTCCTGAAATCTCTGTTGCACTCTATGTTAACTAACTTGGATGTAAATTAAAAATAAAAAGTAGAATAAAATAAAATAAAATAAAATAAAATAAAATAAAATAAAATAAAACAAAACAAAACAAAACAAGAAAAAAATATGGTAGAGGACTAACTGTTGGAACTCTAACATCTAGTGATGGGACAGTATGGTTGTTTGAAGAAAATTTCCATATTGTGGTTTTTTTAAATTCTTAGTTTAGCAACCAATTACCTTATTGGTCTTAATAAGTGGTTTTGCAAAGTTCTTTGAGCATATAGGCTTATTTTTACATTGTTAGGTGCTCTATGGATTTGGAAAATAATGAATAATACATCCGCTGAAGGCTTTGTAGAACAAAACCATATTTTAGAAAATGTTTATTTATTTATTTTGAGAGAGAGGGAGAGACAGTGTGAGAGGGGCAGGGGCAAAAGAGAGTGAGGCAGAGAATCCCAAGCAGGCTCCATACTGTCAATACAGAGCCTGACATGACTTGTGCTAAAACGAAGAGTTGGATGCTTGACCAACTGAGCCAACTAGGCACCCTGAGAACACAAAGCTTTTGATTAAAGAGGTGGTCATACAGGAAAATATGCTTGTAGCTACCTGTATTAACACAGGATATTATATCTTCTAGTTCTTTTTCTGAAGTCATCACACTGAATAATCACATTGAGTCCAACTGAATATTTCTTCTTTTGATAATTATTAACTATTTTAGTCTATTTTTATTTATGCAAACATTTTTAATTTTTTTAATGTTTTTATTTATTTTTTTAGATAGAGAGCGAGAGAGCCAGAACATGAGTAGGGGAGTGGCAGAGAGGGAGACACAGAAGCCAAAGTAGGCTCTAGACTCTGAGCTGTCAGCACAGAGATGATGCAGGACTCGAACTCACAGACTGAGAGATAATGACCTGAGCAGAAGCTGAACGCTTAACCGACTGAGCCACCAAGTTGCCCCATATGCAAACATTTTTAAATTAACTTATGGTTTAAAGTCTTAAGCTTCCTCAAGTAATTTCCTTAGCCCCATTATCATTAAATGACACAAATTTTTACACTGACTGAATGACAATTCATCCATTTGTGTGTGTCACAGTGGTTAATTAGGAAATAACAGTTGGATAAATCGATATATGTATGTTACCACCTCATCTTCGACATGGAAGATTACCAGATAGTTCCATCCCCTCAGCAGAAATTCATTTGCTTATAACTGTGAAGAGATTATAAGCAAGAAGTGCAGAATGTCAGAGTACAGTTAGTTGTCTTTACTGCCATATTATCACACGATAGCTGCTGAATCCTCCACCAACAGTGAAAGAAAGACAACCCACTCAGCACATGGGACAGTGCATTGAAAGTGTACCATTCTTGACCTCCCTTTCTTAAAGATTCTGCTGAGATGGTGCTTGCCCTTATTATTATGTAATAAACTCAGTTTTTCTCCATCTATCAATTATTTCAGGGATCCTTCTGAGGACTTACAGATTGTCACCTGACTAAAATCACATGCAATTTCATAATATCTGAGTCAGAAATTCCAGCTCCAAATGGTACATGTGCCAAGTGCCCAAGTCTATGTGGATAGTCTAACAATCTCTTGTCATTTCCAATATAAATTGGTAAAAACATGTACCACTGAACTCTGAGCCTTCTGTACCATTTAATTAGTAGTCTCCTGACTATCTGAAGTGCTACAATGCCCATGATTTACGTTATGTTTCATGCAGATTTACATGCTAATTATATACAAAAAAAAATGTGTCCATAGTTTGTTTGACAACTTGTGCTCCATACCTACCCTACTTAGTTCTTCTCAGATTTACCTTGCCTAGTCAGTTTTCACTTCCTGTTCTTGCTTTCAACTATCAAGCTGCCCAGTCATCCATTGTTTATGCAGCACTAACAGTATGGGTTGACTATGTGGAGAAACTCATATAGGAAGCTGAGTAAGGCTTAGACAAAAATGAGAATAACTTATTAACAGATTTATAGTTAATAGAGTCTTGGCTATGGAAATATGAAAGTGTACTTAAGGAAATACAAAGAAATATTTCCTGACTCTGGAGTGATCAGGTGCCCACCAAACCAAAGATGTGACTATTCCTGGGTTCAGCTCCCATGACAATTTCTGACATACACAGCTCATGCTGTTCTTTCTGGTGCATCTCATCCTTTTCAAGAAGACTTTCCCCTTTCATCTATCAGATCCCTCTGTTAGCTTTCCCAATGTGTGGCATCAGAATCTTTTCTGATGTAATACATACAGCCATAAAAGGAGTATGCTGTAGAGTTCTGAAAAGAGACAAGGGAATCCTTGAATGCTAGTTTCTTACCATTTATCAGCTTTTTTCATAGTCTTGATTATAATGTGACACACTAAATACATAACAATTAATTTGAATGGATGAATGTTGAAAGAGAAGACATTCTTTTGTTATATGCTTGATGCCCAATTTGTTTTCTGATGAATCATATGAATTACTACATAGTGTCTGCAAAGAAAGAGACTGCATTAGAATTAATTATTCATTGAGCAAAAAAATGCAAGTCCTGCAAAAATGGAATTAAATTTTACTTTTACTTTGATCAGATAAATGTTTTTGTTACTATCTTTGTATTTCTGACTGTACAAAAGTAGATGCATTGTTTCTATAAATAAGATCTTGAACTACAAATAAGAAGTAAAAAAAAATTCAATTAGTCCAAATGGGAATAATGTATGATGAATAATAATCTTAATTCTCTTGATGAATTTGAGACATTTTATGTATATATTTTACTTGCATTCAAAAATAGTAGAGGAAAGTTTGATTACTCTTGGAGGAATAATTAAAAAATAAATTTGCCTGCCAACACAGAACATTTTATCCACAAACATAGAAAAGAACTAACAAGAAAGTAATTCAGTGGCAAAGGATGATCTTGAACTCACTTCCTCCTATAGATACAACACATCTACAACTACATATGGAATAACTCCTTCTAAAGGAGACCTAGAAACTGGTTGACAAAGCCTTCACATGGGATACCACTGAGCTAGGTAGAAGAAGGAAAGATACAGTCTTGAAAAAAGAGAGAGACTGAGAGAGAGAGAGAAAGAGACAGAGACATAGACAGAGAAAAGGAAAAGTAAAACACCCCAGGCATGACATTCCATAGTCAGGACGTATCTCAAATGTAAGAAACTTCCAAGAGAAGCAAGAATTTTGAGCTCCACATTAGGCATCCTAACCCTTAAATTCTGCACAGGACAGATAAGCCCCCCAAGCCCCTGTATTTGAAAACCAATGGGGACTACATCCAGGAAAATGATAAAACTATAGGGAAAGGAAAACCTTCTTTTAAAGGGTTTTCACATAGGCTCATCTGACATGGAAACCAGAACAAAAATTCCATATCAGAAAGTGTATAGACCATATATGTGGAGAGCCAGTTTCTCATCTTGTAGTGCCTACCAAAAAGGCAGAAGACTGTCATTAGGGACTCAGACATTGGAAGCAGCCATTTTTGCTTTCTCCTCCAGCCCTAGTGCTCCCAGGCCTGCCAGGTGACATTTGGGAATTCTCTCTCCAGTCTGCTAATGCCAGAGGGCACACCCTGCCAAGAGCTGTGACAAGTAATCTAACTGAAAAGAGTTCAAAATAAAGGTTGTAAAGATGCTTAACAAACTCAGGAGATGAAGGGATGAATACAGTAAGAACTTTAACAAATATATAGAAAATATAAGAAAACACTAATCAGAACCAAATAATAAAATAGCAAAAATGAAAAAAAAGAAATACACAAGAGTTTATAAACAGCAGATTACATGGTATAGAAGAATGCTTCAGCATTCTGGAGGACAAGGGAGTGGAATTCACCAAAACTGAGAAATAAAAAGAAATAAACAATAAAGATAGCTTAAGAGACCTCAGGGATGACATCAAACATGCTAATACTCACATTCTATATGTTCCAAAAGGAGACAAAAGAAAGAAAAAGGGGCAGAAAAGTTACTGGAAGAAATAATAGCTGAAAACTTCTATAACCTGGGGAAAGAAAAAAGGACATTGAGGCCCAGGTTACACACAAAATTCCAAAAATGATAAAGAGCCAAAGAGATATGCATCAAAACACATTTTAATTAAAATGTCAAAAATGAAACATAAAGACAGAATACTAAAAGCAGTAAGAGAATAGTGATTAGTTACATGTAAAGGAATCACTATTACACTATCAGCTACCTTTTTAGTAGACTTTGTAGACCAGAAAAGAGTGTCATGATATATGAAAATGCTAAAAGGAAAAAAGAAAAATAATACAACCAAGTATACTCTGTCTAGCAAAATTATCGTTAAGAATTTGAGAGATAGTATTCCAGATAAACGAGCTTCATAAGAATTATTCAAAAGAAATCTTTAAACAAATAAATAAAGATAATAACTAGAAAGGAGACATTGCAGGAAACAAAATTTTTTGTGGGAAAAAGCAATGAGGTAAAAAAGCAGTGACTTCCACTTAACGAATTTGGATGCCTTTTATTTCTTGTTTCATTTTGTTGTCTGATTGTTGAGGTTAGGACTTCCAACACTATGTTGAAGAAATGTAGTGAGAGTGGACATCCCTATTGGGTTCTGGATCTTAGGGGAAAACCCTCAGTTTTTCCCCATTGAAGATTATATTACCAGTGGCCAATTCATATATAGTTTTTAGTATTTTAAGGAATGTTCTTTCTATCCAGATTTTCTTGAGGTTTTTTTTTTTTTCTTTCAAAGAACGATGCTGTATTTTGTCAAATGCTTTCTCTGAATCTATTGACAGGATGTATCAAGTTGACTGATTTGCAGATAGTGAACCAACCCTGCAGCCCAGAAATGAGTCCTACCTGATCGTGGTGAATAATACTTTCAATATACGGTTGAATTTGATTTGCTAGTATATATTTGAGAATTTTTGCAAATGTTGTGTGCACTCTGTTGTTGCATTTCTGGCTGCTCTATCCCACTGGTCAGTCATCTGCAGAGCACCTCCTTGCTTGTAGTGGTAGAGTGTTTGGGCCTGTAACCAGGTGTGCTGTGATTTGTTTGTTGAAGTAGCCTTGGAGAAAAGGAAAATGGGTGCAAAACCTGATTCTAAAAAGAAAAAAATATATATATAAATAAAAGGGGAGAAAAGAATACCAGAGAATTAAAACAAGCAAACAAACAAAACAAAACAAAAAAACAACAACTATAAGGCTAAATCCGAAAAAGAGAGTGGAAAATGAAGAAGAAAGAGAAAAGGTGGAAAAATAAGAGAATAAAAACTGCCAAATCAAATAAATATGCATATGCATATATGCCATATATATATATATATATATATATATGCCTAAATCATACATGCCTAAATCATATGCCTATATACATATTTATATATATATATATATATATATATATATATATATATATATAAATCAAAAAGAATCACAAAGAAAAGAACAGAAAAGAAATAGAAAGAAAAAGAAAAAGAAAAAAACAACAACAAAAACAGTTATCAGTTGGTGACTGGAACAGGTGGCTGTGCTCTTCTGGAAGAGGTCCTCTGGTTGGATTAGTGTCAGTCTTGCTCCAGAAGATAGGCAGTTGCCAGGCACAGAAGGGTACGGTTTGGTGTAGGTAGTCCCTCCTACAAGGGATGAAGGGAAGTGGGGCATGCTGTGCTACTCTACGAAGTCCCAAGGTGTTGGTGATGGGGAGAAAATTGGCAATAACCCAATCTCTCCTCCCCAGACCAGGTGTCTCAAACCATGCTTTTTAGGCAGCCCTCACAGAGTAGTGAGGGACGTCAGTTTGCCCTGCTCCACAGTTCTCCCATGCCTTTTAGGTGCTTGGCTGGGATTCAGAACCCACAATCTTATGGGAACTGGCACTGCATGGACCCTGTTTTGCGGTAGAGCTACTCTGCCCTGCTGATGAAAGGCCTTTGCCTGGCATCGGGCAGGGTCTTTTGTCCTTGGGGAGGCAATAAACCCTCTTCTTGCAGTGCTCAAGGAGGGGGACTGTGATTGTCCATTGGGTCTTTGAGATCTGTGCTAGTGTTCTGGTGCCAGCTCCCTCCTCCCCAGAGTGCACACCAGGACTCCCAGCTTCAGTCTGGAGAAAATCATGCACTTTTGAAACCTCTGAGTTTCAGCTCCTAAGACTGTTTGCAAAATAGAAACTGACACTCTCCTTATTTCTTATTCCCTAGTCTGTAGTCCAGAGAGGTTTTCCTCATGTGCTAACTTGATGTTGACTTTTTCCAGTTATCTCTTTCTCTCCCTTTTGTCTCTACACAGAAAGGTTCCCCTCCCTTCCTTTGCTGTGCTGTTTTATCTCCTCCAAATCACATATACACACCTCAATCCTGCCAAGCTGTCTTCCTCCAACTGTTGATATCCTTTTGCCATTACAAAGATTGATTCCCTGGGTGTTCCAAGTGACATGATCTCAATACAGTTGTGTTTGAGGGTCAAGGAAAATCCCAGCACTCCTACTTCTCAGCCATCTTAATGCCCTCAAATTTATTTTTTAATGATGTAATTTTCTAGAAAATTTATGTTGTACACAGGATGTCATACTTATGTTTTAAAATGGGAGATATTATAAATATTGTTCTATTTTTTTCTAAACATAATTTTAATAGCTTCATATTGTATTTCATTATTAGTTATATTATGTAGTACATAGTTTATTTTTATTTTTTAATTTTTTTATTAAAAATTTTTTTAACATTTATTTATTTTTGAGACAGAGAGAGACAGAGCATGAATGGGGGAGGGGCAGAGAGAGAGGGAGACACAGAATCAGAAGCAGGCTCCAGGCTCTGAGCCATCAGCCCAGAGCCCGACGCGGGGCTCGAACTCACGGACCGTGAGATCGTGACCTGAGCCGAAGTCGGACGCTTAACAGACTGAGCCACCCAGGTGCCCCTATTTTTTAATTTTTTAACCTTTGTTTATTTTTGAGAGACAGAGAAAGAGTGATCAGGGGAGGGGCAGAGAGAGAGGGAGACATAGAATCTGAAGCAGGCTCCAGGCTCTGAGCTCTCAACACAGAGCCTGACGTGGGGTTCAAACTCATGGAGCATGAGATCATGACCTGAGCTAAAGTCGGATGTTAAACCAACTGAGCCACCCAGGCACCCCATATATAGTACATAATTTAAAGCAAGGAAACATTTGGATGTTACTATTAGCATTCTTAAATAATTCCTTTGTAATTAAGTATTTAGTGACAATTTATCATTCACTCGCTCAATTCATTAATCACAGACTCAGTTAGTAGTTATTGACCAACTCAATATTCTCATCTGTAAAATGAGAATAATATTCTCTAACACATGTAATTTTTATGACATAAACAATGCGATTTATATAATTTGAATTTCAATCCTAGGCAAAGGGAAAACACAATTAAATTGTTGTTAAGATCATATGATTGTTCTACATTGTCATCATGTCCTGTATTATCCCTTATGCTGACAGTGTATTTGGGCATCTTTATTTTAAATCTGTTCATTAATTAACTACAGCTTGCTATGTTAATTAAACTGATGTAACTTTTTACTGATTAGATGACCACTACCATGCTATCACTGTCTAAGTGATGATTCTCTTGTTTTAAAAATTACTTCCAGGGCAATTTCATGTGATAGGACCAAGAACACCAGTCATTGCTGTGGTTGGGGAGGAGGCTGTGTTGTCCTGTCACCTCAGCCCATCAATGGATGCTCAAGACATGGAGGTGACATGGTACCGAAATGATCTTTCAGGCCTGGTACATCAATATAGGACTTCCCAGGATCATTTGGAGCACCAGATACCAGAGTACCAAGGGAGGACAGAGTTCCTGAAGGACAATATTACCAAAGGGCACGTTGCCCTAAGGATCTACCCCATCCGACCTTCAGATGGAGGGGAGTATGGGTGTTTCTTTGAAAGCTCCACATTCTACAGTGAAGTACAATTTGAAATGTTGGTCACAGGTAAGTCACTGCAATGAAAACTCCTACACAAATTGTATTATTTTTTTCATCAGCAGTCTAAAGTATTGGTGTATATGGATAGAGGTAGCTAAATCTATACAAACACTATGATTGAATGTCAAGAAAGTTAAATATGTAAAACAAATCTAATCAGTGTGCCCCATCTTTCTTGGGTAGTAGTGAAAATCCATTTTTATCTTTGTCGACATAATTACTTTTAAGAAAAGAAAGAGCAGGGATTATTGTATGTTCTATCTCAGAAGAACCCCAGAAATGTAACTTTGTCTTCTAAGTCTCAGAAGGAAGTAAAAAGAAGCAGAAAATATCTGACCAGTCTGACATCCAGTCTAGGTTTCTGCACTTCACTGCTGCCCACTCTGGGAAAAGCCCAGTGAAATGTGGTCTTGCCTATTCTTAATATACATCATTGTTTATTCAGATCCTGCATAATTTATCCCCTTATATCTCACTCCTGTTCTGTTATTATACACATACACACACACACACACACAATTGTACTGCAAGAGTGAAAGTGTAAGGAAGGACTGTAATTCAACAATACGCTGAGACTGAAACAACATTTTTTCTATAAACAATTTAGGACCTTGCACTGAGCTCAGATGAAGAGTTTTTGCATCATCTCTCTTACGACGGACTTAAGAGAAATGATATTGACCTTCCTCCAAAAGGAAGGAAATTTGTTTTCCTCCAGAACTCCCTGACCTGTGTGCAAATGCTCCTGCCTCCTATTTAGTAACAATTCTTCATATGCATAAGTAACCCTGATTCCGTATTTTTACAATAAAGGGTGTGCTCTTATATAATTCTTCAGATATTAAAGGGGGTAAATTGCAAAGACACTTGCCTGCAAGCTTTAAATACCTGTCTGAGTCAACATTTTTGTAACCAGACACTTTGATCCACACATCCTCTGGTAATGTTTCTGCTGAGTCATGGTAAGAATAGTAACCTCCTTCTGATATTCCTTCCTGAGTTTACAGTATATCTGCTTTTTATGTAAGTATACTGGGGATCCTTGCTGCAAGGGTCTATTGTATGCAAACGAGTGTAACTCCACTGGAAGCATTTAATCAGAACCTAAGAGGCATGAGACCAATTATATTCATCCATTCATTAATTTTTGCCTTTTAAGCAGGGATCTTTCATTCTATTGTAACTTGTGAAGTATTCCAGTTGTTAGACAACCACTTCTAGAATCCTACAAACATTTCCTAAAACTTGAATAAACCTTTATCAAGGGCTTTGAATCTGGGAGTCGCTTGCTACTTTGCTACTTCAATAAAAATATGTCATAACTCAGGATCATCTCAATTTTCTTTATCTCTGACTTACTTGTTCTTTGTGTAGAGTAATTCTACCACTAAATAGAAATCACCTTTCCACTATTCTTCCATTTTACCCCAGAGTCTTTAGAAGAATGCATTTCATACCTTGAAGCTCTTGACACAAAATTCTAACATCGTGCTTCTGCTCGAAATTTTTTTGAGCTTCAAAAATGGTAATTTGTTGACACAATTTTTAGAATCTTCATCACAAACTCCTGTGCCTCGTAGTTGAGATTTTCTGATACAGATTTTCTGATATGATTTTTCCAAGTCATATATGCAAGATAACTTTTATTTCCTACCCAAGGATATATTTTTTAATTAAACTACTATAAACCCTGTGTCAAGCTCTTTAATTTGCATTGTGGACATATATTACAAGCAATACCCTTGAATTCTACACATCTTTTTATGAAGTCCAGAAGCCCTCAAGCCATCCAAAGAAATTTGTTTTCCCTTCTCTTTTTCCTGTGGGAGGTAGAAATATCTGGATTTTATATTCCAACCAAGTCCAATATTTGTAGATACAACCTTTCACATTTGAAATTAATGAAAAAAAAGATGTACTTCTAAATTCTTAAGAAATTGTATCACCTTGTGGCCTATTATAATATAAACTTGTATATAAATATTGACATAATAAGTGATCACAAATATGTTTGAAAAATCTAGACTTTCCCCCCAAAATGTCTTTGTGCTCCCTAATTGTAGGTGAGCTGCTTTTTTTTTGCAACATTTTGTTGATCATAATGGGACCCATCTCATCTTTGAACCTGCTATCCTAATTCATGATACATCAGAAAAATAAAGTGCTAGGTTGATTCAGTGATCTTACTGCCTCCAGATGAATTATCCATGACCTTCTGTACTTCTTCCTAGGATGGATCCTTTTACATTCAGTCCCGTAACTACTGCAATGTAGTGTCTAGTGCTGTGTAGCATTATAGTTTCCATTTGTGCCAGATTTTTATACCAAGCCCTTGATTTTCTCTAGCTGAATAACTCATATTTTCCTGTGATTTGCTTAGACACTGTGACTTATGGCATGAATTTCTTTAATCTGTCTCTCCTTCCTGGAGGAGTGACATTTTCCCCAGTGTCAGTAATCACTTTGTGACAAAAATGCAGTCTCTGCAGGCAAATCCATAGTACTGTACCCTCTTCTAGAGAAAAGATTCTTCTATACCTTGAGTCAAAACAACCAACTCATTCTCTTTGCTGTTTCAATATCCAGGAGGTTGTAGTGAACAAGAACCCCTACATTAAATTCTACTTACAATCAATAAGCATCACTGTCTTCTACTATCAAGCTAGTTTTACACTTGTAGGGTACAGGTAAGCAAATCCATCAGTTAATAATTATTATCAAAACCACAAGTATAGGTTGCAAACTTAACCAAAATATTTTCTAAAAGATAAGAAATAAAATTGAAGGCCCTTATATTAGGTAACATAATCATATGGTCTCATAATGGTGAAAACCATAGGTTTTCTCTCCCTGTCATGGTCATAAGACAATAAAAAATACCAGACTCTCGAAATAGGTAAAAAATGTTTTAAAGTCAGCTTGTGCTATGTCAGAAACTATGTAGGCCTCAACTATGCCAGTTAGAAACCCACGATGGTAGGAGAACAATGGTGACCTGGTTTCCTCTACTGCTGACAATCTTTTCTCCACTTTGACTCCTCTGTCTTGACTTGATCATTCATAAGAGAACATTAATGGCTAAGACAACACTTGGAATACATGTTTCAAGCCTGTGAAATTATCCACACCCACCACCCCTAATTTCCACTCTTATTTTTAATTGATGCTGGACTCAGACGTTGTTCTACCCTTAACCCCCACATTTAATAAGGCAAACAGAATGATGTAATTCGAAGTACAACTTTACTCTTCTCTCTCTAGAAAATCAGAATCAAATTAAGCATTTATTGTGTTTCTAAAAAGACCTGCTAAATATAATCTTGTTTTTATAAACTACCCATCCTCAACCACATTTCCCTCCAACTCTTAGCAAGTAGTCTGAATACAAGAAATACAGTGGGATAATGGCCTTTCAATTGGAAGGATCCCAGCAAGGAAAAACATCTTTTCTTTGTACTCTTAGTTAATTAACTCTTTAAGATGAATAATATTTATTCAATACAACCCCGTAAGCGCTTTATATGAAGGAATTTGTAGACCATTCATATGAGTTGAGACTCTCTTAATCCTGGTTTTACAAAACAAGAATGGAAGCACAGAGAGATTGAGTCGTTAGACATATTGGTTCAGTTGTGCCAGCTAGTACAAGTGTAACTCTTTGACTCTATAGCTTATCCTCACAACTATTCTTCTCTACTGATTTTCAAAGCCACTGTATTCTAAAAATTCCATGTATGAGTACCAGCACTGGATGGTACCATAGTGCCAGCTAAGTCATCACTGGTTTGAAACACTATATGCTAGTCACCTCATGGTACTTCTTCAGGATATGGCCATCCATGCAATATCATATGACATTAGATAATTTTCCTTCATCAACTTCACAGAAGGACTGTCAAAAATCAACAAAAATTGGATGGCCCAAAAACAATAGAAATTTATATTTTCACAATTCTGGAGGCCAGAGTCCACAATCAAAGCATCATCAGGGTTATCGTCCCAGGGAATAATATAAGGAAAATACTTCCTTGCCTCTTCCAGTTTCTTGCAGTGCTAGGCATTTCTTGGATTTGATAGGATCTTTCCCATCTCTGCCTCCATCTTCACAGGGACCTTTTCCCTGTGTTTTTGTTTCCAAATTTCTTTCTGTTTACATAGGCCACAATCATTTTGGATTAGGACCCTCCTATTCCCGTATAATTTCATCTTTACTAATACATGTACAGAATGGTTTCCAAATAAACGCATAGATTTTGAAGTTTAGGGGTTTAACATATCTATCAGAAGACAAAATTAAACCCAAATCAAACCCAAACCCAAAATTAAATCCAAGTTGTATCCCAGGAAATTTGATTCTTTGTTTTGTTATAGACTGCATTGGTTATTGTACATAATACTGTACAATGCTACACTACTATACAATGAACTTCAACACATAGTAGATTAAACCAGTTTCTATTCTTCTGAGTTATAGGAAGAAAGGATCTAGAACCGGAAGAGTGAGTATAAACCGTGAAATTCACGTATTTCTCTTATATTGATGTTTTTTTCCATATCCAGAAAATTCACTTTTGACAATGACCCAAAGCCATTCTACTCCAGCCCTTGAGAGAGAGAAAGAATGAAGGAAAAAGTGTATCTCCTTCCTTTGAGGGAAATATTCTAGAAGGCACACACATCATCTCCCTTTTACAACACTTACACCAGCATATCAAGGCTACTCCTAAATGTAAGTGGGAGTTAGAACATGCAGTTGTAACATGAACTGGCATATGTATAATTAAAACACTATTCCCCAAATTGTTCTATCCAAAATGGTAGCTACTAGCTGCATGTGGTATTTGAATTTACATTTGCTTATATAAATTTAATTTATTAAAATAAGAAATCCATTTTCTAACAATATTTCAGGTTCTCTGTAGCCACCTATAGCTAGTTTGTTTGGACTACATTGATGTTGATAGCATTTCCAAACTTAAAGGAAGTTCTTATTAAAAATAGCTTCTTTAGAATTAGAGATTAAAAGATATTTGTAAAATGACTACCAATTTGCTACAGAAAACCACAAACTGTTGTGTTCCTTTAAATTTAGAGGCTGCAAATGAAATCATAGAGTGTTTGTCTACTCAACTTTAAGAATCATCAGATAAAATACTAGGTAATGTTTCAAATGTGAGGGAGGAAAAGAAAAGAATACAGACATGTTTTGTATGTGGGTACTTTTAAAATGTTGATACAGCTGATTTTTTTTCTCTAAAGTTCTTTGCAGTTATTTTTCTAACTCCTGTTTTATAAATAAGAAAACTGAGTTTCATAGAAGTTAATTAAAATGTAAACTGGCAAGAAAACTTTTGGAGATACATACTTTCTCTGTCTCTCTTTGGCTCTCCTAGTCTCAGGTATGGCTCCTCATATTCACATTGAGCCTGGCAATAACAGAGACATTAAGATGACCTGCATATCCACTGGGTGGTTTCCAGAGCCTGAGATACAATGGAAGGACCCTCAAGGATTGCACTTGGCACCAGCCTCTGAGACAAAGAGAATAGAAGAAAATGGACTGCTTCATGTGGAATCATCTATCACAATGGATAGAAGTTCAAGAACAGAAGTATCTTGTGTTATAAGGAACCTAATACTCAGTGTGGAGAAGGTGGTGCTTGTCTCCATGGCAGGTCAGTTTCCTCCAAAGTTGATATATTGAGATATCACTGCTGATCAGGAAGGTCTTAATGGCAAAGACCTATGACTGACAGACCTAGAAGGATATTCTAGTTTATCCATTTCTAACTCTTAGTGTGGATAACTTGGAAAAAGTCACATTTTGTCTTGTTTTGTATTTCTTATTTCAATATAAATGTCATTGTGCTACTTCATGAAAATGAACACCTGAGTGCACAAAAGTATTCAAAAGGTAATAATGTCTTTGTGGAATCTTTTGAAGTTGCTCCTAAGCTTCACCTAATCCTATTGCCTAGGGAAAGCCTGTTTTAACAATTTGGTGTTTTCTCCCATCTTTCAAATTGGATTTGTATCCTGGCAGTGCCATTTAGCAGCATCATGATCTTGGGCAAGTATTGACCTTCTTGTGCTCAGTTCCCATCAGTTAAATTGGGATAATTATGGTGTCTACCTCATAAAATTAATATCACAGGTAGAGAGGAGCTCAGACATTCCAATAACTACTGAAAGTGATTGTTCAAAGAAATAGTTTGCCCACATGATCTCCCCCAACTTCTTGGATATGGAAATGTCTTTATTTGAACTATTGCAGCTTGTCAACAACAGTCTTTAGTTCTTGTCCTTTCTTATCTCTCCAGCTTCATCTTTCATCCCTCTCTTTCTTTGTCTCCAAATCTTTCTACCCCTCATTAATTCTTTAAACATATTCTTGTAATACCTCATGTAGCCTGTTATTGACACATTTCTTCTATTTTCCTATAACTAAGAGTTTTCTAAAGTCCCTCAATATTTAATCTTAACTTCTCAGGAAGCTATCTTCAATCTATTCTGTGTTAAGTTCACTCTTTACTCACACATAATTTTGATTATATGTTTCACTATTTCCCAGAAATAATATAAACTCCTGATGACATTATATGTATTTTTAAATATCCCCATTACTAAAAAAAATACCAAGCCACAATATATATTTTTTCTATAGTGGATAAACATTTGTATGACCTTTTATCAATAAGTAAAGTGTCATTTCTATTGTGCTTTAGTTTGGGAAGTCACATTGGTTTAAGATAATTAGAATAAGAACTTGAGGTTGAAAATTTGAAGGAAGCAAACACATATACCAAAATAGAGATAAAATATATATACAAACACATATATGTTTTAGATCATCAATTAAAAATTACACAGTCATTTTGGAGCACCTGAGTGGCTAGGTCAGTACCTCTTTTGAAATAACAATATTAAGTAGAAAACTATCAGGAGCGCCTGGCTGGTTCAGTCAGTTACGTGTCTGACTTCAGCTGAGGTCATGATCTCACAGTTTGTGAGTTTGAGCCTCACATCAGGCTCTGTGCTGACAGTTCAGAGCCTGGAGCCTTCCTCAGATTCTGTGTGTCCCTCTCTCTCTGCCCCTCCCCAATTCGTACTCTGTGTCTCTCTGTCTCAAAAATAAATAAAACATTTAAAAATTTTAAAAAAACATAGAAAATTATCAAAAACAAGAGTTATTTTTACTGATTTCAGTTGCTAGCTGACAGATATCTCACAAGAAATGGTGAATTTAAATAATATCTGTCTCTAGAACCTAGACCATGAATACCATTTGGTTTATCATCCAAGGTATCACAGTTTCTCCTTGTGCTTGTCACTCCTCAGAATGTTGCCAATCTCACATATATATGCTTATGTAGAAAATAAATGGATAGAAAGGACACATGGTAGGGTGCCTGGGTGGCTCAGTCAGTTCAGCATCTGACTTCAGCACATGTCATGAGACCCCAAATCACGGTTCAGGCCCCACATCAGGCTCTGTGCTGACAGCTCAGAGCCTGGAGCCATTTTTAGATTCTTTGTGTCCCTCTCCCTCTGCCCCTCCTCTGTTCATGCTCTTTCTCCCTCTCTCTCAAAAAATAAACATTTAAAAATTTTAAAGAAAGGATACATGGCAAAGTCAGTGTGGGGATCTGTAGGACAAAAAGAGGAGAAAATGATGAAAATAAATATTGTATTTGAAGACTTTTATTTATTATAAGAGAATTATTTGTCACAAGTATAGTAATGTTAATGTGTGTTTTTTTTAAATATGATTTATTGTCATGATAGCTAACATACAGTGTATACAATGTGCTCTTGGTTTCAGGAGTAGATTCCCATGATTCATCTCTTGCATACAACACCCATTGCTCATCCCAACAAGTATCCCCTCTCAATGCCCATCACCTATTTCCCCTTCTCCCCTGCAACCACATCAACCCTCAGTGTTCTCTATATTTAAGAGACTCTTATGGTTTGCCTCCCTCTCTGTTTGAAACTATATTTTTCCTTCCCTTCCCCTATGGTCTTTAGTTATGTTTCTCAAATTCCATATATGAATGGAAACATATAATATCTGTCTTTCTCAGACTGACTTATTTCACTTTACATAATTACCACCAGTTCCATCCATGTTGTAACAAATGGCAGGATTTCATTCTTTCTCATTTCCAATAGTATCCCATTGTATATATAATGCACATCTTTATCCATTCATCAGTTGATGGACATTTGGGCTCTTTCCATTATTTGGCAATTGTTGATAGTGTTATAAACATTGGAGTACATGTGCCCCTATGGATGAGACATTCTGTATCCTTTGGATAAATTCTTAGTAGTGCTATTACTCAGTCGTAGGGTAACTCTACTTTTAATTTTTTGAGGAACCTCCACACTATTTTCCAGAGCAGCTGCACAAGATTTCATTCCCCCCAATAGTGTAAGAGGGTTCCTGTTTCTCCACATCCTTGCCAATATCTTTTGATACTGAGTTTTTAATTTTAGCCAATCTAACCAGTATGAGGTGGTTTCTCAGTGTGGTTTTTATTTCTATTTCCCTGATGATGAGAGATTTTGCCCATCTTTTCATGTTTCTGTTGGTCATCTGGATTACTTCCTAAGAAAAGTGTATATCCATGTCTTCTGCCTATTACTTCACTGGATTATTTGTTTTTGTGGGTGTTGAGTTTGGTAAATTCTTTATAGCTTTTTGGGTACTAAACCCTTATTTAATATGTCATTTGCAAATATCTTCTCCCATTCCATCAGTTTCCTTTTAGTTTGTTGCTTGTTTCCTTTGCAGGAAAGAAGTTTTTTATCTTGATGAGGTCCCAATAGCTAATTTTTGCTTTTAATTCCCTTGCCTTCAGAGACGTGCTGAGCAAGAAGTTTCTGCAACTGAGGTTGAAGTGATTGTTGTCTGCTTTCTCCTCTGGGGTTTTGATGTTTTCCTGTCTCACATTTAGGTCTTTCATCCATTTTGAGTTTATTTTTGTGTATGGTATATAAAAGTGGTCCAGTTTCATTCTTCTGCATATTGCTGTCCAATTCTTCCAGCACCATTTGCTAAAGAGACTGTCTTTTTTTCCACTGGATATTCTTTCCTGATTTATCAAAGTTTAGTTGGACATAAATCTGTGGGTCCAGTACTGGGTTCTCTATTTTATTCCATTGGTCTATGTGTCTGCTTTTGTGCCAATACCATATTGTCTTGATAATTTCAGTTTTGGGGCAGAGGCTAAAGTATGGAATTGTGATGCCTCCCACTTGTTTTCCTTTTTCAACATTACTTTGGCTAGTCAGAATCTTTTCTGGTTCCATACAAATTTTAGAATTGTTTGTTCTAGCTCTGAGAAGAATGCAGGTGCAATTCTAATTGGGATTGCATTGAATGTGTAGATTAATTTGGGTAGTATTGATATTTTAACAATATTTGTTCTTCCAATTCATGAGCATGGAATGTTTTTCCATTTCTTTGTGTCTTCTTTAATTTACTTCATAAGTTTTTTTTTTTTTTTTTTTTTTTTTTTTTTTTTTTAATGGTTTTCAGCATACAGCCGTTTTACTTCTTAGGTTAGGTTTATTCCTAGGTATTTTATGGTTCTTGGTGCAATGGTGAATGGGATCAATTTTTGATTTTTCTTTATATTGCCTCACCATTGATTTACAGAAATTCAAACATTTTCTGCATATTTATTTTATACCTTGTGACTTTGCTAAATTCCTGTATCAGTTCTAACAGATTATTGGTAGAGTCAGGTTTTTCATGTAGAGTATCATGTCATCTGAGAAAAGTGACAGTTTGACTTCTTCTTTGACAATTTGGATGCCTTTTATTTCATTTTGTTGTCTCATTGCTGAGGCTAGGACTTCCAACACTATGCTAAACAACAGTGGTGAGAGTGCACATCCTTGTCATGTTCCTAACGTCAGGGGAAAGCTCTCAGTTTTTACAAATTGAGGATGATATTAGCTGTCGGCTTTTCCTATATGGCTTTTATGAAGTTAAGGTATGTTTCTTCTATCCTGACTTTCCTGAGTGTTTTTATTAAGAAAGGACACTGTAAACAAAAAGGATGAAATCTTGCAATTTGCAACAATGTGGATGGAACTAGAGAGTATTATGCTAAGTGAAATAACTCACCTAGAGAAAGAAAAATATCATATGACCTCAATCATATGAGGAATTTAAGATACAAAACAGATGGACATAAGGAAAAAGAACCAAAAAAGAATATAAAAACAAGGAGGGAGGCAAAACACAAGAGACTTTTAAATACAGATAACAAACTGAGGGTTGCTGAGGGGCTGTGGGTGGGTGAATAACCTAAATAGGTAAGAGACATTAAGGAAGATACTTTTTGGAATGAGCCCTGGGTGTTATACCTAAGGGATGAATCACTGCTATCTACTCCTGAAAACATTATTGCACTATATGCTAACTAACATGGATGTAAGTTAAAAATAAATTAATTAATTAATAATGATCCATTAATTAATAAAACCCTTTTTGGGAAAAAAAGGGTGCTCTATTTTCTCAGATATTTTTTTTCTGTATCTATTGACAGGATCATATGTTTTTTTATCTTTTCTTCTATCATATTGTTTTCTTGTATCATATTGTTGATTTCTGAATATTGAACCAGCCCTGCAGCCAAGGAATGAATCCCAATTGATCATGGTGAATAATTGTTTTAATATACTGTTGAATTCCATTTTTAGGTATCTTGTTGAGAATGTTTGCATCCATTTTTATCAGGGATATTGGCCTATAATTCTCATTTTTGGTATGGTCTGTCTGATTTGGGAATCAAGGTAATGCTGACTTTATAGAATGAGTTTGGAAGCTTTCCTTCCATTTATATTTTTTGAACCAGGTTTATAAGAATAAGTATTAACTTTAAGGTCTGGCAGAGTTCTCCTTGAACACCATCTGGACAGGACTCTAATTTGTTGGGAGATTTTTGATAAATGATTCAATTTTTTCACTGGTTTTGGATATGTTATAATTGTCTATTTCTTCCCATTTGAGTTTTGGTAGTGTGTGGGTATCCTGTTTGTCCAGTTTGTTGGCATATAATTTTGCCTACTATTCTCTAATAATTGTTTGTATTTATTTGGTGTTAATTGTGATCTCTCCTCTTTCATTCATGATTTTAACTATTTGAGTTCTCTCTCTTTTCTGTTTGAGAAGTCTGGCTAGAGTTTATCAATTTTGTTTTTTCTTTAAAAAACCCAGCTCTTAGATTAATTGATTTTCTTTTTCTTTCTTTTTTTCTTTTTTTTCATCCTGTATTGTTTATATCTGCAATAATATTTATTACTTCTATTCTTTTCTGGTTTTAGGGATTCTTTTTTTTTCTGCTTCTAGTTCATTTAGGTGTGCTGTTAGATTTTGTATTTGGGATTTTTCTTGTTTCTTGAGATAGGACAGATTGCAATGTATTTTCCTCTTGGGACTGCCTTTGCTGCATCCCAAACAGTTTGGACTGTTTTGTTTTCATTTTCATTTGTTTCCATATATATTTTTAAAAAAATTCTTCTTTAATTGCCTGGTTGACCCATTAGTTCTTTAGTAGGATGTTTGCTATCCTCCATGCATTTGGAGGTTTTCCAAATTTTTCCTGTGGTTGATTTCAGGTTTCATAGTGGTATGCTCTGAAAGCATGGGTGGTATGATCTCAATTCTTCTATATTTATTTAGAGCTGTTTTGTGCCCCAGTATGTGATCCATCTCAGAGAATATTCCATGTGCACTCAAAGGAATGTTTTATTCTGCTGCTTTTGGATGAAAAGTTCTGAATATATCTGTCAAGTCCATGTGGTCCAGTGTATCATTCAAGGCCATTGTTTTTTATAGATTATCTGCCTAGATGATCTCCCCATTGCTCTAAGTGGAGTATTAAAGCCCCCTGAAATTAATGTTTTCTTATCAATAAGGTTCCTTCTATTTGTGATTATTTTAGTTATATATTTGGATTTAATCAAGTTGGGGCATAAACATTTACAATTGTTAGCTCTTCTTGATGGGTAGACTCTGTAATTATGATAATACCCTTCTTTATCTCTTGTTACAGCCTTTAATTTAAAATCTAGTTTGTCTGACATAACTATGGCTGCTACAGATTTGTTTTGACTTCCAGTAGCATAATAGATAGGTCTCTATCCCCTCATTTTCAATCTTAAACTGTTCTCAGGTCTAAAATTGGTCTCTTGTAGACCACATATAGATGGATCCTGGTTTTTTATCCATTGTAATAGTCCATGACTTTTTATTGGAGCATTTATTGCATTTACATTCAGTTATTATTGGAAGACTGGTATTTAGTGTCATTGTGTTATCTGTAAGTTTCATGCTTGTGATGACGTCTCTGCTCGTTTGTAGCATTGTAGCATTCCACTCACAGAGTTCCCCTTAGGATCTCTTACAGGGCTGGTTCAGTGGTCATGAACTCCTTCAACTTTGTTTGCCTGGGAAAGCATTTATCTCTCCTATTCTGAATGAAAGCCTTGCTGGATAAATGACTCTTGGCTGCATATTTTTCCTATTTACCACATTGAATTTTCCTGCCATTCACTTCTGGTCTGCCAAATTTCATTGGACAGGTCTTCTACTAAACTTATGTGTCTACCACTGTAGGCTAAGGACCTTTTTTCCCCTACTGCTTTCAGAATTCTCTCTTTATCTTTGCATTTTGCCAGTTTCATTGTTATATACTGTGGTGAAGACATATTCTTTTTGAATCTGAAGGGAGTTCTCTGTACCTCCTGGATTTAAATTCCAGATTAGGGAAGTTCTCAGATATAATTTGTTCAAGTAAACCTTCTGCTCCTTTTTCTCTATCTTCTTCTGAAACTCCTATGACATGGATATTATGTTTCATTGAATAACTTAGTTCTCTAATTCTCTCCTTATGGTCTAGTGTTTTTTGATCTGTCTTTTTTTTTCTCAGCTTCATCATTTCCATAATTTTGTCTTCTATTTCACTTATTCTCCCCTCTCCTTCCTCCATCCTCACTGTCACAGCATCTAGTTAATTTTGCACCTCAATTACAAAATTTCTTAATTCATCATGACTATTTCTTAATCCCTTTATCTCTGTGGCAATAGATCCTCTTCTGTCTTCTATGTTTTTTTTCAAGCCCAGCTACTAATATTATGACAATTACTCTAAATTCTTGGTCAAATATATTATTTTTATCTGTTTTGAGCAATTATCTAGCTGTCATTTCTTCCTGGCATTTCTTTGGATGACATTTCTTCCATTTCATCATTTTGGCTAGTTTTCTGTCCTTTATATGTTTTAATAGCTTGCTATGTTCCCTGACCTGATAGCACTATACTAAAAAGGAGTCATACACTCTTCATGTCCTGGCCCTTCAGGAGATGTTTTCAGAGTGTGTTATATGCTCTCTGTTGTTGTGACTTTGGTTGCTTTATCTCCCTACTCGTAGTGATGGTTTGGACCTTCCACAAGGTGTGCTTTGATTTGTTCATTAAAGAAACCCTGGGAAAAATTTAAAAATGGGAAGATAGTGGAAGAAGACTTATCCTGTACAAAGAGAGAAATGACAGGGATGGGGGGAAATAAATGGAAAAAAAATTTCCAGGCAGAAAATTAGAGAAACTATACAGCTTAATCCAGAAAGAGAGAGAGAGAGAGAGAGAGAGACAGAGAGAGAGAGAGAGAGAAGAAATAAAGGAGATACAGAAAAACATAGGTTAAAAATGGTCACTTAAACAAACCAACATACAGAGTAGAGAAAGGAAGAAATAAAAGGAAGAAAAGAAACAGTGTTTATATATATATATATATATATATATATATATATATATATATATATATATAACACTTACACACACATGTGTATAAAAAATTGACCAAGAATCAGTTAGAAAATGCAAAACTGTAGGACTGATATCTGATGGTGCCTTGGAACCAGTGGCTGTGCTGTTCTGGAGGAGGGGCTATCTGGTTAGGTCAGTGTCAATCTTGTAGTTACCAGGCACCAAGGGGCATGGTTTTTGGTGGGCCACTCCTGCCTCCACTTTGGGCCTGCTGTCCTGTTCCCTGAAGCTCCACCTTGTTGATAATGGGGATAAAAATGGTGACACCCCAGTCTGTCCTTCCCTGACTAGGTGTCCCAAACCACTCTGTTCATATTGTACTCACAGTGACACATGGACATGAGCAGGCTGGTTTGTCCCACTATACAGTCTCCCATGCTTCCTAGGCATTTGGATGGGATTCAAATCCAATGTCTTACAAGATCCCACCCTGTGTGCCCCAGTACACCCTCTGCACCACTCTGCCCAGTCACCTGACAAAGGGTCTCTGGCTGAAAGGCACCCTCAAGGTCTTTTCTTCTTGGACAGGCTATATGCCTTCTTCCCATAGCACTCAAGGGAGTGGACTGCTCTGTCCAACTGCACCTCTGATCTCGCTAACAAGCCTGGGGTAGGCTCTCTCTACCATGCTGGGGTGGCAGGCCTTAGTCTGGAGAAAGTCCCACAACCCTTGTTTGTGACAGAAATTGTTTCCTTCTCTGTTTGTTCGTTTTTCTGTCTGTGGTCCAGAGAGGTTTTGCTCTTGTCCAAATACCATCCTACACTTCTACAGCTTCTCTTTTTCTTCTTTTTGTCTCTCTACAGAAGGGGATCCCTCCCCTCCATGCTTATGCTGCCTATTTTATCACTCCCAACTAGCAATCATCCACCTATGACCCTACAGGTTGTCCCTGTGGTCCCCTGGAGATGTTTTTTGTCATTCTGTAGCCTGAATTCCTGGAATTCCAAGACTTCTGGCTTTAATACTGCTGTGTTTGAGGGACAAAGGAACTTAGGGTCTCCCTACTTCTCATAATGTTAATGTTGGAAAATCTTGATTGTGTTTATATAGATATCTGATGAATTATTTGTATGTTTTCAGCATATTAAAACATTGTGATAATTTATAAAATAAACCTGTGAGTCTCCATACCTTAGGAACAAAAAAAGAAGCTGAAGCCCCTTTAAGATTCAAAAATTCCTTAGATTTGCTGGGAGGGGTAGGTGAGGCTTAGAATATATGCAATTGCTAATAATCTCACATAATAGAAAATATATTGGAATTTGTTCCCAGAACTCAAATCCACTGATGCCAAGCTGGATGCTAAGTGAGACAATTTCTATTTTTCAGATGCCTTGTTCCCCAAGGACTCGCTTTGGGCAATGTGGCTTACTCTTGTCCTGTTTCTCCTAGCTGTTGGTGCAACCATCTGTCTTCTACTTGTGTGTGCTAGAAAATCCAAAGGTAAGTGAAAAAAAGGGGGGGGGGGGCGATTGCCTTTATTTTGTGAACAATTTGGGTATATATGTATACCTCTTTAGGTTGCTTCATTACTGGGATATAGAAATGCAACTGATTTACATACATTGATTTTATATCCTGTGACTTTGCTGAATTAATATATCAGTTCTAGCAGGTTTTTGGTGGAATCTTTCAGATTTTCCATGTAGAGTATAATGTCATCTGTGAAGAATGAAAGTTTGATTTCTTTGTCAATTTGGAAGCCTTTTATGTTGTTTTGTTCTCTGCTGATACTAGGACTTCCAGTACTATGCTGAAAAGCATTGGTGAGAGTGGACATCTCTGGGGTGTTCCAGATCTTAGGGGGGGGAAAGGCTTTCAATTTTTCCCCATTGAGGATGATATTAGCTGTGGTCCTTTCATATATGGTTTTTAAGATGTTAAGGTATTTTCTCTCTATCCTAAAATTCTTGGCGATTTTTATCAAAAAAGATGGTGTATTTTGTGAAATGCCTTTTTCTGCATCTACTGGCAGGATCATATGGTTCTTATACTTTCTTGTATTAATGTGGTGTATCACATTGATTGATTTGCAAATATTGACCAGTCCTGCAGCCAAGGAATGAATCCCACCTGATCATGTTGAATAATTCTTTTAATGTACTGTTGAATTTGACTTGCTAGTATCATGTTGAGAATTTTTGCATCCAGGTTCATCAGGAATATTGGCCAGTAATTCTGCTTTTTTATTGGTATCTTTGGTTTTGAAATCAAGGGAATGCTGGCTTCATGGAATGAGTTTGGAAGCTTTCCTTCAGTTTCTATTTTTTTGGAACAGTTTGAGAAGAACAGGTATTAACCCTGTTTAAGTACCTGGTATAATTCCCCTGGGAAGCCATAGGGCCAAGGACTCTTATTTGTTGGGAGATTTTTCATAACTGATTCAATTTATTTGCTGATTATGGGTCTGCTCAAATTTTCAATTTCTTCCTGTTACAGTTTTTGTATGATGTGAGTGTCTAGACACTTGTCCATTCTTCTAGATTGTACACTTTATTGACATATCATTTTTTAAAGGATTCTTTTATAACTGTTTGTATTTCTGTGGTGTTTGTACTTTTTGCTCTTCCATTCGTGATTCCATTTGTAATTTCATGAGTCCTATCTCTTTTTCTTTTTGAGAAGTCTGGCTAGAGGGTTATCAATTTTGTTTATTCTTTCCAAAAACCTGTGCTTAGTTTCATTGGTCTTTTCTATTTTTATAAATTGTATATCATTTATATCTGCTCTAATCTGTATTATTTCCCTTCTTCTGCTAGCTTTGGGCTGTATTTTTTGATCTTTTTATTTCTCCTTTAGGTGGAAAGTTAATTTCTTTATTTGGGACCTTTCTTGCCTCTTGAGGTAGGCCTGAATTGCAATGGATTTTCCTCTTAGGACTGCCTTTGCTGCATCCCGAAGGGTTTGGACTTACGTGTTTTTGTTGTCATATGCTTCCATGTGTTTGTTATTTTATTATTATTTTTTTACAAAAGCAAATGATATTCCATGTATTTTTTTTAATTTTGTATTTAATTTATTTGTTAACCCATTTATTCATTAGTAGGATGTTCATTATCCTCCATATATTTGGGGCACTTCAAATTTTTCTTGTAGTTGATTTCAAGTTTCACAGCGTTCTGGTCTGATAATGTGCATGGTATGGTCTCAGTCTTCTTGTACCTGTTGAGGGCTGTTTTGTGACTCAATATGTGATCTGTTTTGGAGAATGTTCTATGTGCACTCAATAAGAATGTGTATTCTTCTGAGTTAGGATGGAATGTTCTGAATATACCTGTTAAGTCTATCTAGTCCAATATATCATTCAGAGACATAGTTTCATTATCAACTTTCAGAATTATTTTCTTTGTATTTTATCATTTTTACAATGATATATCGTGGTGTTGATGTGTTTTGTTAATTTTGAAGGGAGATCTCTATATGTCTGGGACTTGAATGCCTATTCCCAACCTCAGATTTGGGATGTTCTCAGCTATAAATTGTTCAAATAAACTTTCTTCCCCTTTCACTTTTCTTCTCCTGGGACTCTTATGATACAGATATTGTTTCATTTTATGGAAACACTTGTAGTTTAATTCTCCCCTGTGATCTAGTAATTTCCTTTCCCACTTCTTTTCAGCTCCATTATTTTATAAGATTTTTTCTTCTATGTCACCTATTATCTTCTTTATTTCTTGCATCTCATTGTCACTGTATCTAATTTACTTTGTATCTCAGATATAGCATTTTTAATTCATTGTGAATAGTTCTTAGGTCTGTGATCTCTGCAGCAAGAATTTATCTCGTGTCTTCTATGCTTTTTTTCAAGGCCAGGTATTAGTCTTGTGACTGTTATTCTAAATTGTTGTTCAGAAATATTGTTTATATATGTTTTGAGCTATTCGCAGCATGTGATTTCTTCTTGAACTTTCTTGGGGAGACTTCCCCGTTTTGTCATTTTGGTTAAGTTTCTGTCTTTTTCATGTTTAAAAGCTTGTTATATGTCCTGTACCTGAGAGTACAACTAGATTAAAAAGTAGTCATACATTGTCAAGGGCCTGGCCCTTCAAAAAGTGTTTTTGGTGTATGTTGCATGCACTCTGTTGTTGCAATTTGGCTGCTCTATCCAACTTGTCTGCCCTCTGCAGAGCTCCTCCTCGTTTGTTTGTTTTTTTTTGTTTTGTTTTGTTTTGTTTTGTTTTTGTTTTTTAATAGTGGTGGAGTTTTTGGAATGTAAATCTGCTGTGCTTTGATTTGTTTCTTAAAGTAACACTATGCGGGTGGGGGAGCAAAGGGGTGGAAGGAGCCTGATGCTATAAAAAGAGAAAATTGAAAGAAGGAAAAAGCTAACCAACAGAGAATCAAAAACTACAAGCCTAAGATTAGAAAATGAGAATGGAAAATAAAGAAGATGATGAAAGATAAAAAAAAGTGGAAAAAGAATAGAATAAAAATGCCTGCTCTCACTATCATCTATCTACCTATCTATGAATTGTCCAAAAATAAATTAGAAACTATAAGCCTGTTTCCAAAAGGGGAACAAAAAATAAAAGAAGAGGGAAGAAAGAAAAATAATAAAATAAAATAAAATAAAATAAAATAAAATAAAATATAAGAAAATAAAAGAAAGAAAGAAACTGTTACCTGTTGGTGTCTGGAAACAGTGGCTGTGCTGGTCTGGAGGAGAGGCCAGGTGCATTGGATCAGTCAGTCTTGTTGCAGTAGATAAGCAATTGCCAGGCACTGAGGGGTGGAGTTTGTTGTAAGTGGGTTCAATCTACACTGGGGGCTGCTGTGCTGCTCTCTGAAGCCCACTGGGTTGGTGTTGGAAGGTAAAATGGCAATACCTCAATCTCCTATCCCCAGACCGGGTACCTCAACCCACACTGTTCAGGAAGCCCTTATAGAATAGTATGGGCTGTCAGCTTGCCCTCCTCCACAGTCCTCCTGCATATCCTCAGGACTGGGATGGGATTCAAAACTCGAAGTCTTAAAGAACCCAATCAGTGTGGCTCCCCTTCCCTGTTCCAGAATTGAACCACCCAACCTACTGATAAAAGACCTTTGGTTGGCACCTGCAGGGAATTTTGTCCTTAGGGAGGCAATAAACACTCTTTCCAAAGTATTCCAAGACAGAGATTATTCTCTCCCAGTATGTTCCTGAAATCACTATCCCTTGCCATGCACTCTGGGGTTGACTCCCTCCTCCCCAGGAGCATATACCAAGGATCTTGGCTTTGCTCTGGAGAATGTCATGCACTTAGGAACCTACTTCTGAGTTTCAGCTACTAAGGCTGTTTGCAAAAAGGAAACTGGAACTCTCCCTATCCCAAATCCCAAATCCCTGGTCCCAAGAGGTTTTCTACTTATGCTAATTCAATGCTGCACTTACAAAACCTCTCTCTTTTTTTCTCCCATTTTTCTCTGCACACACAGTCTTCCCTCCCCTTGGTGCCTATGCCATTTTTTCTCCCCCAATTTATATACAAGCACCCCAATCTTGCCAAGCTGTCTCCCTCCAACGTTAGAGATCCTTCTGCCACTCCATGGATGGATTTCCTGGGTGTTCCATGTGATCTGACCTCAAACAGCTATGTTTGAGGGATGAGGGAAATCCCAGTCCCCCTACTCTTCCACCATCTTAACTCCCTCACACGATCTCACCATGATCTCATTCTTTTTTGGCTGAATAATAATCCATTGTGTATACACACACACACACACACACACACACAATATGTATTATTTATTCATTCATCTCTCTGAAGGTGCTTAGGTTGTTTCCATATCTTGGGTGTTGTAAATAATATTGCAATAAGCATAGTGGAACATATATGTTTTTGAATCAGTGTTTACATTTCTGGGAGGCTACATAGCCAGTAGTGGAATTACTGGATTGTACAGTATTTCTATTTTTGATACCCTAAAGTAACTCCCAGCTACTTTCCACAGTGGTTGCCCTAATTTAGATTCTCACCGACTCTGTTTGAGGGTTCTCTTATCTCCACTACTTGCCAACAATTATTATTTATTATCTATTTGATACTATCCATCATGATAGGTGTCAGATGATATCTCATGATCTTTATTTGCATTTCATTGATGACTGGAGATTTTGACCATAATTATATGCGTCTGGTGGCCATCTGTATGACTTTTTGGTAAATGTCTAATCAGATCCTCTGTGTCAAACACAATAGCACTACTAGATCCAGAGCCCCATGATCCTCCAGCTGCCAGTTAAAGAGAAGACCCACTATAATGGCCTAGCAGTTCTTGAAACTGCACATCTTCCCTGCCTGCTTTCACATAAGCACCAGAGGTGTGTTTGGTCTATGTCTGGAGACTCTGTGTTTTCTTCCCATGCTTTGACATTCTTTGATGTTCATACCTGGAAAACATGAAATGTAGCCTTGCTGCTACCACTGTTTCTCTGGCTGAGGCACCCCTGCATGTCTGCTCAGTCTAAGTATATGAGAACTTTTTCTTCAGTGAGAGGCTACAGTATACATGTACATATCCAATTTATTGCTTGAAGTTAGTATCCATGTTAGTGAATCCTTTTAGGTTATCATAAAAGTTAGAATAGAATGTTTTCAGGAATGTTTGAGTACAAATATGTATATTTGTTCCTTGAGTTTGATTCACAGATACAATTCATGATTTCTCATCAGATTAGGTTAACCACCAAGGCAGGGACAGCAGCTTTGACACCTCGGAATGCAACAACACCCAAACAGTGTCTTACAGTACAAGACATGGCCAGAACCCTGGATCTTTTCTGAAGAAGTTTTTAAGCAAGTCTGGGGTTGGGTATCTAGCACATCACATAGGTGGGAATGAGAGGATATGGGCACACTTTTCAATGAGGGGAATGTGTGTTCAGCCAACGACTCTGCAAACACTCCACCTGTATTTGTTGTGTATTTGTTGTTAACTCTTGTGGTTGGTTATTTGTATCTCTCTCTTGTTTTTTTCTGCTCCATCTTGCAATCGGTTTCTCAAACTATAATAGATTTTTAAAAATAAACAGCTTTTATTTTAGTGAATTGGTATTTGTTCTCAATAACCCTCTTGTCATTTATTATTTATTATAATTTTTCATTTATTATATATTTACAAATATTATATATATGAGCAGAATACATAGCTGTAGCTACATATTTTCTTTTACATTTAAATAGTTTGTATAACATATACAATTGTATGATTTTTGATTACTCAGCTGCTCTTTTTCTTATGGAGTAATATGATCCGATATAGTAGCCTCTGGCTATGTGTGGTTACTGGGCACCTGAAATGTGGCCAGCTTTATAATGATATGCTCAAGTATAAACTAATTCACATTGGATTTAGAAGATGTATTCATTCTATTTGAATTACTTTATTTTTTTCCGAGTTTATTGAGATTACAAATAAAATTTATTTACATTTTAAGTGTATACAATGGTAATTTAACATAATTTTATGATATACTTTTATCACTTTCTTTGTTAAGAAACCAAATTCATGTATTTTTTGAATGATAGTTTATAAACATTTTTTTGTTGTTAAGTCTCATATGTACAAAGTGACGTATGTAAAAGTGGCATATGTAGGGAGAGAAAGACAGACATAGAAAGATAGAGAGACAGAGAGATGCTCTTTGGTGTAAATTATTAAATTATAATTAAATATATTAAACATAGCATTTATGTATTTCAAATTTGTACTTCATTGTCAACATTTTCCTGTTTAATGTTTCTTTTTTACATGTGAACATTTTATGTTATAGAGCCAATATACTTTTCTTATAACCTACATATGATTGCTTATTAATAACTAAATACTGGAAAATTAATATTAATTGCATTTATTTTTTTCTTTTTAAAATTTAATTTTAAATTTAAATGCAAGTTAACATACAGTGTGATATTGGTTTCAGGAGTAGAATTCAATGATTCATCACTTACATAAAACACCCATTGCTCCTCATATGTGGCCTCCTTAGTAAACATCACCCATCTAGTCAATCCCCAACTCACCTCCCTCCATCAACATGTAGTTTGTTCTCTATCGCTTAGAGTCTATTGTGGCTTGTTTCCCTCTCTTCACTTCTGCCCTTCCTATATGTTCATCTATTTTGTTTCCTAAATTCCACATGTGAGTGAAATAATATAGTATTTTTCTTTTATCTTTCTCTAACTGACTTATTTTCCTTAGCATAATATAGTCTAGCTCCATCCACACTATGCAAATGACAAGATTTCATTCTTTATGGTAGCTGAGTGAGACTCCATTGTATATATGTATGCCACATATTCTTTATTCATTCATCAGTCAATGAACATTTGGGCTCTCTCCATAGTTTGCCTATTATTGATAATGCTGCTATAAACTTTGGGGTGCATGTACCCTTTTGAATCTGTATTTTTGTATCCTTTGGCTAAATACCTAATAGTGCACTTGTCTCACATTTAAGTTTTTCATCCATTTTGAATTTTTTTCCTATGATGTAAGAAAGTGGTCCAATTTCATTCTGCATGATGCTGTCCACTTTTCTTAGCACCATTTGCTAAAGTGGTTGTCTTTTTTCCATTGGATATTCTTTTCTGCTTTATCAAATATTAATTGACAATATGTCTGTGGGTTAATTTCTGGCTTCCCTAGTCTGTTCCATTGATCGATGTGTCTGACTTCATGCCAGTACCATAGTGTCTTGGTGATTACAGCTTTGTGATACAACTTGAGGTCCGGAATTGTGATGGCTCAAAGTTTGGTTGTCTTTTTTAACATTACTTTGGCCATTTGGTGTCTTTCCTGGTTCCATACACATTTTAGAATTGTATGTTCTAGCTCTCAGAAGAATGTTGGTGTTATTTTGATAGGGATCACATTGAATATGTAGATTGATTTGGATAGTATAGACATTTTGACAATATTTGTACTTCCAATCCATGAGTATGGAATGATTTTCTCTTTATTTGTGACTCCCTCAATTTGTTTCATAAGCTTTCTATAGTTTTCAGTGGATACATTTTTCACCTCTGATTATGCTTATTCCTATGTATTTTATGTTGTTTGGTGTAATTGTAAATGGGATCAATTTCTCTTTCTGCTGCTTCATTACTTGTGTGTAGAAATGCAACTGAGTTCTGTACATTGACTTTATATCATGCAACTTTGCTGAATTCATGCATCAGTTTTAGCAGTTTTTTTTAGGTGGAGAGTTTCGGTTTTTCACGTAGAGTATCATGTCCTCTGTGAAATTTTTACTTCCTTCTTGCTGATTGGGATTATTTTTATTTATTTTTGTTGTCTGACTGCTTGTCTAGGAGTTCCAACACTATATTTAATAACAGTGATGATAATGGACATGCTTGTCATGTTCCTGAATTCATGGGGAAAGTTCTCACTCTTTCTCCAATGTGGATGATATTAGCTATGTGACATTCATATGTGGCCTTTATGATCTTGAGATATGTTCCTTCTATCTCTGCCTTCTTGAGGGTTTTTACTTTTTATCAAGACAGGGTGCTGTATTTTGTCAAAAGCTTTTTTCTGCATCTATCGAGAGGATCATGTAGTTCTTATCCTTTCTTTTATTAATTTGGTGTATCACATTTTTTGATTGATAGATACTGAACCAGTCCTGGATCCCAGGAATAAATCCCATCTGATTGTGGTGAATAATTCTTTTAATGTATTGTCCAGTTTGCTAGTATCTTGTTGAGTATTTTTGTATACATCTTCATCATGGAAATTGGTCTGTAGTTCTTTTTAGTGGGGTCTTTGTGAAGTTTTGGAATAAAGGTAATGCTGGCCTCATAGAAAGAGTTTGGAAGTTTCTTTCCATTTCTAGTTTTTGGAATAGCTTCGAAAGAATTAGGTGTTAAGTCTTCTTTAAATGTTTGGTTGAATTTACCTGGAAATCCATCTGGCCCTAGAGTCTTGTTTGCTGGGAGATTTTTGATTACTGATTCAATATCATTATTTCTTATGGGTCCTTTCAAATTTCCTATTTCTTCCTGTTTCAGTTTCAGTAGTTTGTATGTTTCTAGGAATTTGTCCATTTCTTCCATATTGCCCATAATTGTTTGTATTTATATGATGTTAGTTGTGATTTCTTGCCTTTTATTCATGATTTTACTTATTTGCGTCCTTTACTTTGTAAAGAAAGTGCTTGTCTCCCTACACCAGTTATGGTCTGGCTTGTGGAGCCAAGAGGAATCTTATATGGCCAAACATATGTTTTGATAACTGTAATATGGACCCCAATGTCAATTAGACAAACCATTGATTGTCTGGTTTGCAAATTTTATTTGTAAAGTAGGTCTTGCATGTTTATGGGCTTTGACCAGAATGCCTCATTTTTAGGATTAGTGCTACCAAAATGTTTAGAGCCATGCATAGTATTGGCAGTTGCCAGCATCCAAAAAGGTAATATAAGCAAATGTGCTATAGGGACATTTGTGGGAGTGTTTGAGTAAACAGAGGAAACAAGCATGATATGAATTTCTCCAGTAAAGTCAGAGTCAATAACGCCAGGTAAAACAAATATTTCCTTTAATGTAGTGCCGGATCTTCCTAATAGAAGTCCTATGTAACCGGGAGAAAGGGGGTCAAAAATGTCTGTAGGCATTTTCTTGAATTCCCCTACAATGCTATGGGTTAAGTTAGCTGTTAGGGCCAGATCAAGTCCCACACTGACAGATGTGGCAGCCAGGAGATCTAAGATTAGTCTAGGTATTGATTGAAGGTTTTTTTTTCTTGTTGTTGTTGTTGTTGTTGTTGATTTGTGGATCCATTCCTTGGCATCCATGTTTCAAATTTGGGATATCTGACTCCTGTTTTGTTCTGCGGTGCAGAAGTTGTCCCCCCTTTTTAAGTTCTTCTAAAGAAGGTTACCTTGGAAATCTAGTTTTGATTATTGATAGACCCAATGATATACTCCTTATAATTTGGGCATTTTGAGTAGGGCATTTTTGTTCCTGTGGATGACATTGTTTTTGAAAATGTCCCCATTTCCACATTAATTTGTTGTTGTTGTTGTTGTTGTTGTTGTTGTTGTTTTAATGCTTAGGCTAATAACACAGCTTTATAGGATTCACTTCCCACATTTTGGCAAGCTTTTAATAATTTTAGCAATACTATGGTTCCATCCCTTTAAGGGAGCAAGGATCTTTTAGCAATCCTGGTTAACATTTTTATATGCCAATTGAACAGTTAAAACATTTTGGTCATCCACATTATTAACTAGTCTTAAGATAGCAGTTGGTAATCTTTCAATAAAAGATATATAGGGTTCATTTCCACCTTGCCAGATGGTGGTGAAAGAACCCATGAGTGTCAGAGTGTCAAGAATATGGTACCAAGCTTTAGATACTGCATCTGCGATTTGGGAGAAAGTTCTGGGGTCCATGTTATATGAGCCTAGTCATTTACAGTTCCACTCCCAAAAGCATGTCTTTTCCAATAGGAATTCCATTAATTAAATTTTCTAATGCTGTAACATGTAAGGCATAATTAAATTCTTGGAATCAGAAGGAGTATTGGGCAATATTGAGAACTAGTTTAATTAAAGTTTTCCAGTTACAAGGGTCATGTTCGTTAGTTATAAACATCAAAGAAAATCAAAGAGTGGGAGGAAACCACAAAGAACCTCCAGAAATAGACCAAACCCACATCTTGTATTTACCTGAAAGCATGGGAGGAAGTTGTGCAGTTTCAAGGACTACTAGGCAATTACAGTGGGTCTGTTCCCTAACTGGCTCCTAGGGTATCATGGGGCTCTGTTCTCACAGTGCTGTCATATTAAACAGCCTTGAAACCAGAACTTCATTGGCTTTTCAGCAATTACCCCATTCACTTTCCCAGGGCTTACAATACACTCTCTAAAAATAACTCCACAATTGATTTTTAATTTCATATTGTTAGGGTTCAAAAAAATTCTTCACATACTAGCAATATTCTTAAATTTATTGAGAGGTTTTGTTTTGTTTTGTTTTGTTTTTTGGTTTTTCTGTTGTTTATTTGTTGTTGCTTTTTGTTTATTTATTTGTTTCTCTTTATTTAATTTTTTTATTTTTTAAAATTTACATCCCAGTTAGTTAGTATATAGTGAAACAATGATTTCAGGAGTAGATTCCTTAATGCTATTTACACATTCAGCCCATCCCCCCTCCCCCAACCCCTCCAGTAACCCTCAGTTTGTTCTCCATATTTATGAGTCCTTTCTGTTTTGTCCCCCTCCCGGTTTTTATATTATTTTTGGTTCCCTTCTGTGTCTTAAAGTCCTCATATGAGTTGTATAATATTTGTGTTTCTTTGAACTTTTTTAAAAAGCATGAAAGAAGTAATATGGGTAAATTTTTATCACCTTGATTTAACAATGTATTCTTAAGTAGGAGACCAAAAATACAAGCAACAAAGAAAAAAACACATAAACTGAACTTTGCGACGTTTTAAAATAAATTAGTTTTTAAAAATAGTTTACTTTTAAGTAATCTCTACACCCAGTGTGGGACTCTATAATCCCGAGATCGAGTTGCAGACACCACAAACTGAGCTAGCCAGGTGCCTGGAAGATCATTGACCTTTAAAACTGTTTTGCATCAAAGGTCATCCTCAAGAGAATTAAAAGACAAACTACAGAATGGGAAAAATATTTGCAAAACATATACAAAATAAGGGTTTTATATCAAGGGAACATAAAGAACTTTTAAAAATCAACAAGAAGACAAACAGCTCAATTTGAAAATTTGAATAGATATTTTTTCTAAAGAAGATATATAAGTGACAAATAAGTACATAAAAGTTTGCTCAACACTGTTAGTCATTAGGGAAATGAAAACTAAAACTACAATGAGATATCAATTCACAACTTTTAAGAGGCTATATATATATATTTTTAAAGTGAAAATAACACATGTTGGTGAGAATATGGAGAAATTGGAATGCTTGGACGTTGCTGGTGGGAATTTTAAATGGTACAGCCATTGTGGGAACCATTTGACAGTTCCTCAAAAAGCTATAAGTATAATTACCGTATGATCAAGCAATACCATTCCTAGATATATACTCCAAATAATTAAAAACAGCAAGTTGAAGAGTTACTTTATGCAATGTTCATTTCAGCATTATTCAGAGTAGCCAAAATGTGGAAAAAACACAAATGATCATCGTCACACGAAATGTGTAAATTAACTATGGTAAATGACAACAGTGAAATATTATTCATCATTCATAATAGGGAATCAATTTTAGTATATGGTCCAACATGAATGAATCTTTAAAACATTATACCAAGTAAAATAACCTGACACAAAAGGGAAATATTGCATGTTTAACTGACATTAAATAGGTAGACTAATCAAATGTTATAGAAACAGAAAGTAGATTAGAGTCAAGGAGAGTTGGCAAGTGGAGACAGAGGAAAGCTACTGTTTGATAGTCACAGATAATCCATTCAGTGTGATAAAAAATATTTGGAAATAGTAGTGATTGCACAACAGATTATACACTTGATAATGATTAAAATGTCACATTCTATGTTTATGAATCTTTCTGCCATCTAAATATCCTCTCTATACCTATCTATCTATTGTTATTATACATTTATATAATTTATGTCCATGGTATATGTCTACAAATATAAAGTATTTTATCTCTATATATTTCTATATACATATAATTTTTTCTCCATAATGATGACATTGCAGGTAGAAATATTTAGCACCAGGCTATTGATTTAAAGCCTTTTAAAGTTTTACCTTTATCCCCACACCCTGTATTCCACCTGTATTCTGTTATCTTTAGGTTGAATCTAAATGATATAGATTATAGATAGATATAGATATAAATACATATATATCTGTATAATTTATTATATATATATACAATCTCTCTCTCTATCTACCTAAATACACACACACACACACACACACACACACACACACACACATACACACTTCATGACATCTTCAAACAACAGCAGGGAGCTCTCTGAAAACCTGAATCCATCAAATTTGACTAATAGTGAAAATTCTTGTGAGTAAAAAGAGAACCTCAACCAGGCCCTAGATGAGTTCTACTAATAAATACATTTTTGTCTGTTCTTTTTCTCCTTTTTTCCTTTTATGTTCACTCAAGAAGAAGCATGGTGAGTTGGTTTACTTCTAAGTCAGAGCAGTTCACATGTCCATTTAGAAGATAGAGTCATAGATTCAAGTTGTGTCTGACAAACACGATTGAAAGAAAAGATTGCAGGAATTGTGTAGGCTTAGAAAGTTCCCATAGAAATAATCTTTTCCATATTAAAATAGAGAGACCAGGGTGAGAACTTAGGGAAAGGCTCGTGAACTGTTTATTACATATGAGCATTGTTCTAGCCAAAATGCTGAGGACTCACTGTGTTTTGTCACTTTTAGAGATCTAGGAGAGAAACACTGTACATTCTGTGCATTAGGTTATTTCTAAGGACCAAATAGAGAAAATGCTCTCAAACCCAACATCCATAAGAATCCCAGGGAGAGCACATTTTGCTGGGACATAGCTCAAAATTTTTGATTCAATATTTCTGAATTGGGCTCAGATATTGGCATTTCTACCAAGATCTCAGGTTAGAATTGCTGATGATGCTGAACCAGGAGCTACACCAGGAAGAATGATGCTGTATCAAAATTTATTTGATGATTTACAAAAGTAGTAAGAACTGGGGTGCCTGGGTGTCTCAGATGGTTAAGCATCTGACTCTTGATTTCTGCTCAGGTCATGATCTCATGGTTCATGAATTTGAGCCCCATTTCAGGCTTCATGCTGGTGGTGCAGAGCCTGCATGGGATCTTTCTTCCTCTCTCCCTGCACCTCCCCTTCTCTCACTCTCAAAAATAAATAAACTTTAAAAAATATTAAGAACCATTAAACATTAGAATTTAAATTTTATTTATAATTACCTGATGGATTAAAATAATACCAAGTATTAATGCACAAGAAATACATCAAATCCAGGAAGAAGACATGCAGGCTAGCTTCATGGAACTTGATGCCATTTAAACTTTCGTATTACAATTTGAGAATAAGAGGTAAGAAACAAGAATAGCCCAAGACTTCTTTGTAATTTTAGCATTTTTCCGCTTTAAGTATCAGTGAAAAAAACAATGATTAAGTACTGCAAAATGTTAAATCATGAAGAGAGACCAGAGTACTTTTGAAAACTGAAATTGTACCCTCTTGCTCAGTTTGGATTGTGATAGATGCATTTACTTGCACTTAGGTACAATGACTACAATACTGTAAGATGTAGATATTGACCATTATTCCTAGTCTTATGCCCAGGACATGGTGTAGCTGAATGAGTCCAGGCCCTTAGTGAGACAGAGCCCTGGAGCTGAAAAGACAATGCAACTCTGGGAAGTCAGATATTGGAGACAAAAAGTAGTGCCCTATTGCAGGAATTTTGAAGAGGGTGTTCTGGGTTTAATCATGTACACAGGTGTCTTGGGGAGTAGGAGATTCTAGACACAATAGAAGTTTAATTGCCTTCTCTGGAGACAGGTTTCCAGATAGAAAGAATATCTGGGTATTTGTAATGTATTTTTTAATATTTATTTATTTATTTATTTATTATTTTTAACGTTTATTTAATATTTTTGAGAGACACAGACACATGAGTTGGGGAGGAACAGAGAGAGAGGGAGACACAGAATCTGAAGCAGGCTCCAGGCTCTGAGCTGGGAGCACAGAGCCCAACAGGGCCCTCAAACCCATGAACTGTGAGATCATGACCTGAGATGAAGGCAGATGCTTAACCCACTGAGTCACCTGGGCAGCCCTTTAATGTATTTTTTAATTAAATTAAAGTTAACATACACTGTTGAACTTGTCAGGTGTATATTTGTTATGCAATTCAATACATTTTTCAATATTTACCACAATAAGTGTAGTCACCATCTTTCACTATATATTATTACAATATTACTGCCTATATCCTTTATGCTGTACTTTTCATTTTGTGACTTATTTATTTTATAAGTACAAGTTTGAATACTTAGTCCTCCTTTTTTTGCCCATCCAACCACCCACTACCTCTCTGGCAACAATAATTTGTTCTCTGTATTTAAGAGTTTGCCTTTTGTCTGTTTCACAGTTTTTGTTTTTCTGGGTTTATTTATTTATTTATTTGTGTGTGTGTGTGTGTGTGTGTGTGTGTGTGTGTATGTGTGTGTGTGTGTGTGTGTGTGTGTGTATGCTTTGGAATCCACTTATAAGTGAAATCATATGGTATGTCTCTGTATGACATATTTCACTTATAAAATACCCTCTAGAACTATGCATGTTCTGGAAAATGGCAAGATCTCATTTCTTAAAGCTAAGTAAGTGTGTATATATATCACATATTTCCTACTCATTTATTTTTCTATTAATATTTGTTTTGTCTTCATATGTTGGCTATTATAAGTAATGCAGCAATAAACAGAAAGGTGTGTATATCCTTTAAAGTTAGTGTTTTAAGGGGAAGAGCTATGATGACCAATATTAGGAGGACCCTAAGCTTGTCTTGTCCCTTAAACACAGCCAGATATGTATCAAATCATTCTGAATACCCAGCAAATCAACCTGAGGACTGACAGAACTAATTGCACTACTAGAGGGAGAGAGGAGGCCACATTGTGGAAATAGGAGGTGAGGAGACTTGTTTTGGTGGAGAAACTGATCACTGGTGTTTTGGAACTGAGGGCAACCTGTTCCTGGAGAGGGGAGAGAGAAGAGTACACAGGGGGATCACAAATGAAAACATATCTCCAAAGCAATTGGGAAAATAAAAGGCTGATTTTGATGAGTATTTGTACCAGCAGGTTGCAAAAATTAGAGTGTTGGGGTTCTGTGGCCTGGCTGGTATGGAGCTCTGAGGGTGCTGCAGTGCTCCAGTAGAGAAAACAGGCTGGTAACCTGGGAGCAGATGACATGAACTGTAGACCAACTGAGACACACTAGGAGAAACAGTTTTCCTTTCTTGGAGTGCATCTGAATGAGGTGGCATGGTGGCATTGTATCTCCAGGGACAAAAAAAAAAATTTGAGAAACACTTCCCTCTTCCACCCTTCAGCATAGGCTCAGAGACACTGGCCAAGGGTGCCTAATCTGGACACTGACTCTTCAGTGCATTTTGCTCCAAAGCCCACATACCTGCAATATGCTGATACCACCCTTCTAGGTCAAATCTGTATCAAATATAGTGCAGTTGGACCCTCCCCTAAAATCCTGGCTCTCATCCTCACCACACCAGGTCCCTAATGTTTGCAGTTTTACTTTTTTTTTTTTTTTTTTTAATTTTTTTTTTCAACGTTTATTTATTTTTGGGACAGAGAGAGACAGAGCATGAACGGGCGAGGGGCAGAGAGAGAGGGAGACACAGAATCGGAAACAGGCTCCAGGCTCTGAGCCATCAGCCCAGAGCCCGACTCGGGGCTCGAACTCACGGACCGTGAGATCGTGACCTGGTTGAAGTCGGACGCTTAACCGACTGCGCCACCCAGGTGCCCCATGTTTGCAGTTTTAAAACAGCCAGTTTGGCTCGGGTAGAATCCAAAGTGCACTGTGTTTCTCCAGTCACACAATAAAACCAGACACACTGTGGAAACTGCAATCTGAAAACAAAAATGACACAAAAAGGGAAATTATCTGCTCTTCTGGTAGGGGTTCCCTGACAGCCTCCAAACAAGAATCCCCAGTCTGGGGACAAAGGAGCTGGAGGTGTAATTTCCCTTCCCTTCCGTTTCCTTCAGCATAAACTACCTTCAGTAAATAGCACAGTGCCAACATGGGCTGCTTCAATTAGTTAAATCCAGCCCTGCTGTCCTACACTATGCTGGTACTGCTTTTCTCCAGCAAGTGTGCTGAAGGACTAGCACATGATGTACCCTCCCCAGAAGACCAGCAGAATTCCTCACATGCACCACTTCAACCAATCACAGACTTGTACAAAGCTTCAAGTATAATGGGAATAGAACCAGGTCTTTATTAACAAGCTGATTAGAGCACACCTAGTTAAAATTCACCTCTCTGCTGCCAGGATCCATACACACTGCACACCAGGCAAGGAGAAACTCAGCAGGGATAGAGCATCCATAACATAGCAGCAGATTGTCTTCTGCACACACCATAGACATATCCTGAAGCTACAGGCTCTGGATATTATATGACCTGTTCTTCACAAAGCCATTACTCTTAGGAGCACCCATCATAACAGTCTTTACAAACACACAGAAGACAGACAAAATGTCAAGATGGAGCAATTTATCCCCCCCATCCCCCAAAAAGAAGAACAATAAAAGGTCATGGTAAATTAGCTACTTGAAACAGATATAAGCAATATGCCTGATTCAGAATTTAAAGAAACTATAAGAATACTAGCTGTAATTGAGAAAAACATTGAAGACACCAAAGAGTCCATTACCCAAAGTGATAAAAGGGCTTAAAACCAATCAGGCCAAAATTATAAATGTAATACCCAATATTCAAAACTAACTGGATTCAATGACCAGAGGAATAGAAGAAACAGGAACAAATAAGTGACAGAGAAGATAGAATTATGGAAAATAAAAAGCTGATCAAAAGTTGGAAAGCAAAATCTTGGATCATGAAAGTAGACTTATGGAACTCAGTGATTCCATGAAATGAAATAATTTGTATCATAGGAGTCCCAGAAGAAGAGAGAGAAAATGTGGAAGAAGGTTTATTTGAGGCAATTACTGCTCAAGACTTCCTCAATCAAGGAAATAGATTTTCTAATTGAGGACACACAGAGAACTCCCATCAAAATCAACAAAAGCAGATGAACACCATGACATATTTTATCTAAACTTGCAAAACATAGAGATAAAGAAAAATCCTGAAAGCAGCAAGATAAAAGAAGCCCCTAACTCACAAGAGAATATGATTAATGTTAGTAGCAGTTCTTTCCACAGAAACTTGGAAAGGGAAAAAAGGTTACAAAATATATTCAATTTGATGAATGGGAAAAATCTGAAGATAATAGTTTGCTATCCAGCAAGGATATTATTCAGAAGACAAAAAGAGATAAAGAGTTTCCCAGAAAAACAAAACCTAAAAGAGTTCTTGCCCACTAAATCATCTACAAGAATTATTAAAGGGGACTCCTTCAGTAGGAATAGGACTAGAAAAGAACAGAGAAAATTTCCCAAAACAATGGGAAATGGCATTTAAAAGTCATTAAATTCCTTTCTATCAATAATTACTCTGAAAAAAATTAATCAGACTGTATTCAAAAGGTGATGATCCATTCAAAAGACATAGTGTGTCAAAGTGGATTAAAAAAAAAGACACGTTTATGCTGCCTACAAGAGACTCATTTTATTTTTTTTTAATTTTTTTTTCAACATTTATTTATTTTTGGGACAGAGAGAGGCAGAGCATGAACGGGGGAGGGGCAGAGAGAGAGGGAGACACAGAATCGGAAACAGGCTCCAGGCTCCGAGCCATCAGCCCAAAGCCTGACGCGGGGCTCGAACTCATGGACCGCGAGACCACGAGATCGTGACCTGGCTGAAGTTGGACGCTTAACCGACTGCGCCACCCAGGCGCCCCAAGAGACTCATTTTATATGTCAAGATACCAGCAGATTGAAAGTGAGGGGATGCAGAAACATGTACCACATAAATGGATGTCAAAAGAAAGCTGGAATAGCGATACTATTAACAGACACACTATGTTTTGAACCAAAGACTATAACATGAGATGAGGAAGAGCATTATATCAAAATAAAGGAGACTATCTAATAAGAAGATCTGACAATTGTAAATATTCATGCCCCCCAAATGGGGGAACCAAATATGCAAAACAATTAACACATATAAAGGAATTATTTGATAATAATCCAATAAGAGTAGAGAACTTTAACACCCCACTTACAGGAGCAGACAGGTCAACTAAGCAGAAAATCAAGAAGTAAACAATGACTATGAATGACACACTGGACCAGATGGACTTAACAGATATATGCAGAGCATTTCATCCTAAAGGAACAAAATATCTTTCATTTCAAGTGCACATGGGCATTCTCCAGAATAGATCACATACTAGGTTAAAAGAAAGAAAGAAAGAAAGAAAGAAAGAAAGAAAGAAAGAAAAAAAAAAACAGCTTCCACATTTAGGAAAAGGTTGAGATTATAACATGCTTATTGTCTGATGACAATGTTATGAAACTTGAGGTCATCCACAAGAAAACATTTGGAAACACCAAAAATACATGGAGGGTAAAGGACACCCTACTAAGGAATGAATGGTTCAACCAGGAATTAAATAAGATATTTAAAAAAATACATGAAAACAAATGGTAATGAAAAGACAATGGTCCAAAACCTTTGGGATGAAGAAAAATCAGTCATAAGGGGGAAGTATAGAGTAATAGAGGCCTGCTTCAAGAAGCAAGCGAAATCTCAAATATGCAAACTAAATTTACAAATGAAGAAGCTAGAAAAAGAACAACAAATGAAGCCTAAAGCCAACAGAAAGAGGGAATAATAAAGATTAGAGCAGAAATAAATGACAGAGAAACAAAAAAAAGTAAAGAAAGAAACAAATACATAAAAAATACTGTAGAACAGATGAGCTGGTTGAAAAATTAATAAAATTGATAAACCCCTAGCCAGACATATCAAAGAGAAATATTTACTTATCAATAAATAAAATCACAAATAAGAGAGGAGAAATCACAACCAACAGTACAGAAACACAAACAATCATAAGAGAATGTTATGAAAAATTATATGCCAACACACTGGGAAATTTGGAAGAAACTGATAAATTCCTATAAACATATAAACTACCAAAACTTAGAAAGAAATAGAAAACTTGAATAGATCAATAATCAGCAAAGAAATTGAATCTTTAGTCAAAAATCTCCAAACAAACCAAAGCCCAGGGCAAGAGGCTTCACAGAGGAATTACACCAAACATGTAAAGAAGACTTAATATCTACTAATCTCAAGCTGTTTCAAAAAAAAAAAAAAAAGAAAAAAAAAAGAAAAAAAGAAATGGAAGGAAAACTTCCAAACTCATTCTATGAGGCCAGTATTATTTTTAATACCAAAACAAGACAATGATCTCACAAACAAGGACAATTACAAACCAATACACCTCAACAAGATACTAACAAACTGAATCCAACCGTACATTAAAATAATTATTCACCAAGATATTTTCCTGGGAAAAGAGTGGTTCAATGTTTGCAAAATCCATCAACAGGATACACAACATTATAATAAATAAAGATAGGAACCATACATTACCCTAAGTAGATGCAGAAAAAGTATTTTTGAAAGTACAGCCTCCATTCTTAAAAAACAAACAAACAAAAAATAAAGTATAGATGTTGGAAACATGCCTCAACATCATAAAGGCCATAAACAAAAGACAGTTAATGCCATGTGATATAGGGCAAAACTGAGAGTTTTTCCTCCATGGTGAGGAGGAAGACAGGAACATCCACTTTCACCACTCTTATTTAACATGCTACTGGAAATTCCAGCCTAACATATTAGACAACAAATAGACATATAAGGCCTCCAAATTGACAATGAAGAAGTCAAACTTTCACTATTTGCAGACAACATGATGCTATATGTAGAAAATCCAAAATATTCCATCAAAAATATCTAAACTGGGGGCGCCTGGGTGGCGCAGTCGGTTAAGCGTCCGACTTCAGCCAGGTCACGATCTTGCGGTCCGTGAGTTCGAGCCCCGCGTCAGGCTCTGGGCTGATGGCTCGGAGCCTGGAGCCTGTTTCCGATTCTGTGTCTCCCTCTCTCTCTGCCCCTCCCCTGTTCATGCTCTGTCTCTCTCTGTCCCAAGAATAAATAAAAAAACGTTGAAAAAAAATATCTAAACTGGTATACAAATTCAGTAAAGTTGCAGAGTGCAAAATCAACATAAAGAATTGTGTTCTAATTCTATACACCAATAATGAAACAGCAGAAAGAGAAATCATGGAACCAATCCCATTTACAATGGGATCCCAAAAGATCTAGGCACTAAAACCCAAAAGATACCTAGGAATAAACCTAACCAAAGAGGTAAAATATCTATACTCTGAAAACTATAATACACTTATAAAATAAAATGAAGGTCACATGCAATGACACAAACACACACACACACACACACACACACACACACACAGGGAAAAACATTTATTGATCCTGAATTGGAAGAACAAATATTGTAAAAATATCTACACTACCCAAAGCAATCACCATATTTAATGCAAATACTATCAAATACCACCAGAATTTTTCAGAGAGAAAGAACAAACATTCCTAAAATTTTATGGAACCACAAAAGACCTGGAATAGCAAAAACAATCTTGAAAATAAAAAGAAAATCTGGAGACATCACAATTCGAGATGTCAAGTGATATTGCAAAGCTGTAATGATCAAGACTCTATGGTATTGTCATAAAAACAGACACATAGAACAATGGAAAATAAAAGGAAACACAGAAATGGACCCACAATTTATATGGCCAACTCAACTTCAACAAAGCAGGAAAGAATACCCAATGGGGAAAAAAAAGACAGTCTCTTGTACGAATGGTGTTGGGAAAATTGGAAAGCAACTGGCAAAAGAAGAAAACTGCCTACTCTGTTACAGCATACACAAAAATAAATTCAAAATGGATGAAAGACTTAAATATTAGAGAGGAAATCATTAAAATCCTATAGGAGGGGGCGCCTGGGTGGCTCAGTCAGTTGAGCTTCCGACTTCAGCTCAGGTCATGATCTCACGGTCTGTGAGTTCGAGCCCCGCGTCCGGCTCTGTGCTGACAGCTCAGAGCCTGGAGCCTGCTTCAGATTCTGTGTCTCCCTCTCTCTCTGACCCTCCCCCGTTCATGCTCAGTCTCTCTCTGTCTCAAAAATAAATAAACTTTAAAAAAAAAATCCTATAGGAGAACACAGGCAGTAGCATCTTTGACATTAGCCATTGCAACTTCTTACTAGATATGTCTTCAGAGACAAGGGAAACAAAAGTAAAAAAAAAAAAAAAAACTATTGGAACATTATCAAGTTAAAAAAAACTTCTGCTTAATGAAGAAAAATGAAGAAAACAAAAAGGCAACCTTCAGACATGGGGGAAATATTTGCAAATGACATATCCGGTAAAGGGTTAGCATCTAAAATAGATAAAGAACTTATCAACCTCAACAACCAAAAAAAAAAAATAATAATTCTGTTAAAAATGGGCAAACAATATAAATATATATATTTTTTTTTTTTCCAAAAAATACAAATCAAAACTACAATGAGTAGTCAGACCAGTCAGAATGACAAAAGTAACACAGGATACAACAGATGTTCACAAGGGTGTAAAGAAAGGGGAACACTCTTACACTGTTAGTGGAATGCAAACTTGTGAAAGCACTCTGGAAGATAGTGTGGAGCTTTGTCAGAAAGTTGAAAATAGAACTAGCATACAATCCAGCCATTGCATTACTACGTATTTACCCAACAGATACAAAAATACTGACTTGAAGGGATTCATGCAGCTGATATGTATATAAACATTATTTACAACAACCAAATTATGCAAACAGCTCAAATTCCCATTGACTGATGAATGGATAATGAGATGTGAAATATATATATATATATATATATATATATATATATATATATAATGGAATATTACTTGGCAGTAAAAAAGAATGAAATCTTTGCCATTTGAAAAGTGGCAGATGTAGCTATAGATCCTTATGCAATGTGAAATAAGTCAGAGAGAGACAAAAACCATATGATTTCACTCATATGTGGAATTTAAGAAATAAAACAAATGAATATAGAGTGTGGGGGAGAGAAAGACAAATAATAAAACAGACCTTTAAGTAGGTTCCTGGAAGGGAGATCAGAGGGCAGATGAATTAAATGAGTGGTGGTATTAAGGAGAGCACTGGTTGCGATGAGGAATAAGTGATCATTCACTAAATTCTACTCCTGAAACCAATATAACACTGTATTTCAACTAACTGGAATCTAAATAAAGATGTGAAATAAATTTAAAAAAATAGTGTTTTCATCTTGGGAGGTAAATACCCAGTGGTGCATTTCTGGATCATATTGTATTTCAATTTTTACATTTTTGCAAAAACTCCATACTGTTTTCTACAGTGATTACACCAATTTACATTTCCACCAACAATGCATGAGAGTCCCCTTTCCTCTACATCCTCATCACTATGTGTTATTTCTTGTCTTTTGGAAACTTGCTATTCCAACAGGTGCAGGTGATATCTCATTGTGTTTTTGATTTGCAATTTGTTTATGATTAATGATTTTGACCATATTGTCATGTGTATGTTGACCAACTGTTTTTTTTTTTTCCTTTGGAAAAATGTCTATTCAGGTCCTCTGCCCATTTTTAATAAGTTTTTTATTCGTTTTGTTGGTGTTATATAAATTCTTCACGTATTTGCATATTAACCCCTTATTGGATATATTATTTGCAAATATCTTCTCCCATTCATAGGTTTGCCTTTATATTTTGTTAATGGGTTCCTTTTCTGTTGAAAAGTTTTATATCTTAGTGTAGTCCCAATAGTTTATTTTTGTTATTGTTTCTCTTGCCTGAGGCGACAAGTTCATAAATATGATGCTAATAGTAGTATCCTAGAGATTACCAAGTATGTTTTCTTTTAGAATTTTATGGTTTCAGGTCTCACATTTAGGTCTTCAATCCATGTGTATTGTATTTTTGTGTGTAGTGAAAGAAAGTGGCTCAGCTCATTCTTTCCCATGTACCTGTCCAGTTTTCTCAATGCCACTTATTGGAAAGATTTGTTTTCCCATTATATATTCTCACCTTATTTGTCATAGTTTGACTATGTAAATGTGGGTTTATTTCTGTGTTCTGTATCCTATTCCACTGAGCTGTCTATTTTTGTGTCATTACTATACTGTCGTGATTACTGCAGTTTGTAGTCTATCATTAAATCTGTGATTATGATTCCATCAACTTTGTTCTTCTTTACCAAGTTTCATTAGCTAATCGAGGTTGTGTGTGTGTGTGTGTGTGTGTGTGTGTGTGTGTGTGTGTGTGATTACATATAAGTTTTAGTATTATTTGTTCAAGTTCTCTTAAAAGGTGTTATTGGTATTTTGATAGAATTGTACTGAACCTGTGGGTTGTGGGTTGCTTTACGTAGGATGGACATTTAAAGATGTAAATTCTTCCAAAAAATGATATTGGCATATTTTTCCATTTGTTTGTGTCATTTGCAGTTTGAATGTCCTTTGTTAATTTTCTTTCTCTTTCCTCCTTTCTCTCTCTCTCTCTCTCGCTCTCTCTCTCTCTTTCCTTCTTTCTTTTGCTTGCTCTTGCTTTCTTTCTCTTGCTTTCTTGCTTTCTTGTCTAATTGTGGCAGCTAGGATTTCAGTAGTACTGTATTGAATGAAAGTGGTGACACTGGATATCCTTGTCTTCTTCCTGATCTTAGAGGGAAAGCTTTCAATTTTTGATATTTATGTATGATGCTAGATTGAATTTTTAATATATCACAATTATTAGGTTGAGTTATTTTCCCTCTAAACCCATTTGTTGAGAGTTATCAGGATGGAATGTTGTAATTTGACAAATCCTTTTCTGCCTCATTGAGATAATCATGTTTTTTTTTATCCTTTCTCTTATTGATGGAATTTATCAAATTGATTGGTTTGTGAACAGTGAAATACCTTTACCTCCATGGAATAAATCCTACTTGATCAGGGTTAATAATAATTTTTAATGTATTTTTGAATTTGGTTTGCTAATATTTTTGTTTTGAAGTTTTTCATGCATGTTCATCAGACATTTGCCTGTAGTTTCCTCTCTGTCTCTTTTCTCTCTCTCTCTCCTCTCTCTCTCTCTCTCTCTGTCTCTCTCTGTCTCTCTCTGTCTCTCTTTTTGGTCATATCTTTGGTTTTGGTATTGTGGTAATGCTGTCCTCATAGAATGAATTTGGAAGTTTTCCTTCCTATTCTATTTTTTTGGAATACTTGGAGAGGAATAAGTATTAATGCTTCTTTAGATGTCCGGTAGAATTTACCTGTGAAGCAATTTAGTCTTGCACGTTTGTTTGTTAAAAGTTTTTAAATTACTAATTCAATTTCAGTATTACTCAGTAGATTGTTCACATTTTCTATTTTTTTCCTGGTTGCGTTTTGGAAGATTGTATTTTTCTAGGAATTTAGCTATTTTTTAAAGTTGTCTAATGTTTGCATATTATTTTTTAAAATATTTTCTTATAATTCTTTGTATACCTGTTGTGTTGATTTTTTTCTCTTTTATTTTTATGTATTTATCTTCTATTTTTTTTCCTTGATGATCCTGGCTATAGATTTACGAATTTACCTTTTCAAAGAATTAGCTCTTGGTTTCATTATTACCAATTTTTGTCTCTATTTCATTTCTTTCTGCTCTAATCTTTATTTCTTTTTTTCTAGTAGAATTTTGTCATGCTTTCCTTTTCTAGCTCATTTAGAAGTTAGGTAACTTTGTTTATTTGAGAATGCACAGCTAGCATCACAATTGGGAAAGGCTGGAAGTTCTTCCTTTAAGATCGGAACAAGACAAGTATGTCCATTCTCCAGAGTTTTAGAATATAATATTGGAAATTCTATGCAGAGATTTAAAGAAGAAAAATCAATAACATCTAAATTAGAAAAAAAAGGAAAATCATCATTATTTGACAATGAAATAAAACTACATAGACGACCCTAAAGCCTACACACACACACACACACACACACACACACACACACACAGACAAATCAACCAACCAAACATAAACAATTAGAAGTATCAATTAAATTCAGTAAAGATAGAAGGTATAAAACAAATATAAATAAATAAGTTTCATTTCTATACACTAATCATTAACTATCAGAAAGAAAAATTAATAAAACAATCATTTAGAATTGAATCAAAAAGAGTAAAATGCCAAAAAAATGTAAATACCTAGAAATAAATTTAACCAAGGACATGAAATACCTGTATTATGAAAACTATAAGACATTGATGAAAGAAGTTGAAGGAGACACAAATAAATATAAATATGTATATAGTGCTCTTGAATTGGAAGTATTAATGTTGTTAAATGTCCATTGTATATAACAATCTAGGGATTCAATGTAATCCCAAAGTAGCAATATTTTTATTCACAGAACTAGAAAAAAACATTCTTAAAAATTTTTTGGAACCACACACACACACACACACACACACACACACACCAAAAAACAAAAACAAAAACAAAAACAAAAAATGAATAGCTAAAGCAATTTTTTTCTTTTCTTTCCATGTTTTCTGTTAAATACAAATTAGTGAACATACAGAGTAAATTTAGTTCACAAGTGAAGTTTAGTGACTGAACACTTACACTCAACACGCTATAATCATCACAACTAGTGCCCTCCTAAATCCCCATCATCTATTGTTGCCCACCATTGGATGTTTTTAACAGGCAAGAGTCTGTTTCTTGGTGTTTTTCTCTTTACGCCTTCTTATTCATTTGTTATTTCTTAAATTCCACATATGAGTGAATTCATATGATATTTGTCTTTCACAGAGAGAAAGACATAGATAGATATAGATTATATAGATATAGATATAGATATAGATATAGATATAGATGTAGATATAGATGATATAGATATAGATAGATATAGCTACAGATATATGCATTTTTATACTCTTTGGGTAAATACCTAGTAGTACAATTGCTGGATATTAGGGTAGGGTAGTTCTCTTTTAACTTTTTCAGGAACTTCCATATTGTTTTCCAGAGTGACTGGTCCAGTTTGAAGAACCACAAAAGTGTAAGAGACTTCCCCTTTCTCCTCATCCTCACCAACACCTGTTGTTTCCTGTGTTGTTAAGTTTAGTTACTCTGACTGTTATGAGGAGATATCTCATTGTTTTGAATTGTATTTCCCTGATGATGAGTGATGTTGAGCATCTTTTCATGTATCATTTGGTCATCTGTATGTGTTCTTTGGGAAAATGTCTTTTAATACCTTGTGCCCATATTCTAAATGAATTTTTGATTTGTGAGTTTGAGCTTTATAGACTCTTTATACGTATTTTTTGATACTAACCCTTTAGAAGATATGTTATTTGCAAAGAGGTTACTGCCTATTTCCTCCTCTAGGATTTTAATGATTTCCTCTCTAACATTTATGTCTTTCATCCATTTTTAATTTACTTTCAAATGGATGGTGTATGGTGGAACAAAGTGGACCACTTTCCTTCTTTGCTCATTGTTTTACAGTTTTTCCAACACCATTTGTACAAGTGATTGTCTTTAATTCACTGGATATTCTTTCCTGCTTTGTCTAAGTTTAGTTCAGCATATAGTTGTGGGTCTATTACTGGGTTATCTGTTCTGTTCTATTGATCTATTGGCTTCTGTTGGTGTCAGTACCATACTGTATTGATCACCACAGCTTTGTAAGATAACTTGAAACCTGGAATTGCAATGCCTCCAGCTTTGCTTTTCTTTTTCAAGATTGCTTAGTCTATTGGGGCCCTTTGTGGTTCGATACAAATGCTAGGATTATTTGTTCTAGCTCTATGAAAAATGTGGGTAGTATTTTGATAGGGATTGCTTTACATGTGCAGATTTCTTTGGGTGGCATAGACATTTTAACATTATTTTTCCTTCAATCTATGAGCATAGATTTTTATTTCCATCTCCTCTCTGTGTTCTCTTCAATTTATTTCAACAGCATTTTATACTTTTCAGTGTACAGATGATTTACCTCTTTAGCAGATTTATTTCTAGGTATTTTATGATGTTGGGTGCAATAGAAATAGGATTGATTCTTTAATTTGTCTTTAGCTGCTTCATTTTTGTTATGTTAATAATACAACTGATTTCTTTACATTGTGTATCCTTTGACTTTACAGGACTACTGTATTATAGTAATATTTTGGTGGAGAATTTTGAAATTTCTGTAACATGAAATCTGCAAATAATGTAAGTTTGACATCTGCCTTATGTATTTGGATTCATTTTTTTTTTTCTGTATTGTCTGATTGCTGAGGCTAGGACTTCCAGTATTATGTTAAGTAACAGTGATGAGAGTCAATATCCTTGTCTTGTTCTTGACCATAGATAATATATGGCTTTGTTGTTATTTTTGTTGTTGCTTATGTATGTTCTCTCTATACCTATCTTGTTGAGGGTTTTTAAATCAAGAATTGACTCTATACTTTGATAAATGTTTTTTTTTCCCGAATCCATTGAGAGAATCATATATGTAATTCCTTTCTTTTATTGAGGTACTGTATCACATTGATTGATTTGTGAATATTGTAGCATCCTTGTACCACAGGAATAAATACGACTTGGTCTCTGTTAATGGTTGTTTGATATAGTGTTTGATTCCATTTTCTGGTGTTTTCTTGAGAATTTTTGCATCCATGTTCATTAGGGATATTTGCCTGTAGTTGTCCCTTTTTTTTTAGTGGATACTTCATCTGATTTTGGTGTCAGGGTAATGCTGACCTCATAGAATGAATTTGAGAGTTTTTTTTTTCAAATTAGTAATTTTTGGAATAGTATGAGAAGAATGGGTATTAATTATTCTTTAACTGTTTAAGCCATCTGCCCTGTCAAGCCATCTGCCCCTGGGCTTTTGTTTGTGGGTAGAATTTTTATTAGGAATTTAATGTCTTTGCTGGTTATTCATCTGTTCAAGTTTTCTCTTTCTTCCTGTTTCTGTCTTAGTAGGTTATATGTTTTTTGGGTTTTATCCACCTCTTCCTAGTTGTCCAATTCACTGGAATATATATTTTTCATGATATGCTGTCATACTTGTTTGTGTTTCTGTAGTGTCGGTTGATATCTCTCTTCTCTCATTTATCATTTCATTTACTTGCATTCTTTCTCTTATCTTTTTGATACGTCTGGCTATGTGTTTATCAATATTATTATTATTATTATTATTATTATTATTATTATTTGTAGATCCTGCCCCTGGTTTCATTGATCTCTTCTACTGTTTTGTTTGTTTGTTTCTGTATCATTTATTTCCGTTTAAATTTTCATTACTACTTTCCTTCTGTTGGCTTTAGGCTTTGTTTTCCTTTTTTTTTCTTTTTGTCTTTTTGGCTACTTTAAGTGTAAGGTTAGGTTTTTTATTTGAGATGTTTCTTCCTTCTTGAGGTAGGTATTGTTCTACACTTCCTTTGGAACCATATTTGCCGTATCCTTAAAGTTGTGGAGCATTGTGTTTTTATTTTCATTTCTTTCCACATATTTTTTCTTTCTATTTTGATTTCCTTTTGGACCCATTCATTCCTTAAAACCACGTTCTTCAACCTCCATATGTTTGTGGTCTTTCCAGTGTGTGTGTGTGTGTGTGTGTGTGTGTGTGTGTGTGTGTTTACTTCAAGTCTCATAGCATTGGGGTCAGAAAAGATGCACAGGAGTGATCTCAATCATGTTGTCCTCCTGATGCTTGATTTGTGAACTATTCTCGGGAATACCCCATGTGCACTTGAAAAAAAAATGTATATTGTGCTCCTCTAGGATGAAATGCTCTGCATATATCTGTTAAGTCCATCTGGTCCAGTGTGTCATTCAAAACCATTGTTTCCTTATTGATTGTCTGCTTGGGTGTTTTGTCCCTTGAAGTAAGTGTGCTATTACTGTGTTTTTTTTTTTTTTTTTTTAACTAAGAGGTTCCTTTATGTTTCTTTTTTTTTTTTTTACAAATATAATTTATTCTCAAATTGGCTTACATACAACACCAAGTGCTCATCCCAACAAGTGCCATCCTCAATGTCCATTACCCATTTACCCTCTCCCCACCTTCTCATCTGCCCTCAGTTTGTTCTGTGTATTTAAGAGTCTCGTGTGGTTTGCTTACCTCCCTCTCTGTAACTATTTTTCCCCATCCCATCCCCCATAGTCTTCTGTTAAAGTTCCCAAGATCCACATATGAGTGAAAACATGTGATATCTGTCCTTCTCTGACTGACTTATTTCACTCAGTATAATACCTTCCAGTTCCATGCATATTGCTGAAAATGGCATGATTTCATTCTTTATCATTGCGAAGTAGTATTCCATTGTATACATAAACCACATTCTGTTTATCCATTCATCTGGTGGATATTTATGCTCTTTCCATAATTTGGCCACAAACATTAGGGTATGCGTGGCCCTATGCAACAGCACCCCTGTATCCCTTGGGTAAATTCCTAGTAGTGACATTTCTGGGTCATAGGATAGATCTATTTTTAATTTTTTGAGGAATCTCCACACTGTTTTTCAGAGCAGCTGCACAAATTTGCATTCTCTCTTACAATTCAAGAGGATTCCCATTTCTCCACACCCTCACAAACATCTGTAGCTTCCTGATTTGTTCATTTTAGCCACTCTGACCCATGTGAGGTGGTATCTCAGTGTGGCTTTAATTTGTATTTCCCTGATGATGAGTGACGTTGAGCAGCTTTTCATGTGTCTGCTGGCCATCTGGATGTCTTCTTTGGAAAAGTATCTATTCATGTCTTCTGCCCATTTATTCACTGGATTATTGTTTTTTGGGTGTGGAGTTTGATAAGTTCCTTATAGATTTTGTATATTAGCCCTTTATCCGATATACCTTTGCAAATATCTTTTCCTATTTTGTAGTTTCCTTTTACTTTTTGAATTGATCCTTTTGCAGTGCAGAATCTTTTTTATCTTCATGAGGTCCCAATAGTTCATTTTTACATTTAATCCCTTCATCTTTGGAGATGTGTCGAGTAAGAAATTGCTGTTGCTGTGGTCAAAGAGGTTGTTGCCTGTTTTCTTTTCTTGGCTATTTATGGTTTCTTGTCTCACATTTAGGTCTTTCATCCAATTTGAGTTTGTTTGTGTATGGTGTAAGAAAGTGGTCCAGTTTCATCCTTCTGTGTGTTGCTGTCCAGTTCTCACAGCACCATTTGCTAAAAAGACTCTATTTCTCCCATTGGATGCTCTTTCCTGCTTTGGCAAGATTAGTTAGTCATACATTTTTGGGTCCAATTCTGGGATCTCTATTCTATTCCATTGGTCTATGTGTTTTTGTGCCAATATCATACTACCTTGATGATTGCAACTTTGTAGTCAAGGTTAAAGTCTGGGATTGTGATGCCTCCTTCTCTGGTTTTCTTCTTCAATATTACTTTGGCTATCTGGGTCTTTTGTGGTTCCATACAAATTTTGGGAGTGTTCATTCTAGTTTCAAGAAGAATGCTGGTGAAATTTTGATTGGGATTGTATTGAATGTGTAGATTGCTTAGGTAGTATTGACATTTTAATAATATTTATTCTTCTAACCCATGAGCATGAAATTTTCATCAATTTCTTTTGGTTCTCTTCGATTTTATTCATAAGATTTAAAAAGTTTTCAGCATACAGGACTTTTACATTTTTGTTTAGGTTTCTTCCTAGGTATTTTATGGTTCTTGATTCAATTGTAAATAAGATCAGTTTCTTTAATTCTCTTTCTATTGCTTCGTTATTGATGTATAAAAATGCAACTGTTTTCTGTACATTGATTTTGTATCCTGAGACTTTGCTGAATTCCTGTATCAGTTCCTGGTGTAGAGTATAATGTGGTCTGCAAAAAGTGAAAGTTTTACATCATGTTTGCCAATTTTTAGGCCTTTATTTTCTTTTGTTTTCTGATTGTTGATGATCGGACTTCTCACACTGTGTTAAGCAACAGTGATTACAGTGGACATCCCTGACGTGTTCCTGATCTCAGGGTAAGCTCTCAGTTTTTTCCCAATAAGGATAACATTATCTGTGGGATTTTCATATTTTTTATGTTTAAGTATGTTTCTTCTATTCTGATTTTTTGAGGGTTTTTATTAAGAAGGGATGTTGTATTTTGCCAAAAATTTTTTCTGCATCTATTAACAGGATTATATGGTTCTTATCCTTTCTTTTATTAATGTGGTCTATCACATTGATTGATTTTTGAATATTAAACCAGCCCTGCAGCCCAGGAATACAACCCATTTTATCATGGTGAATAATTCTTTTTTTATACTGTTGACTTTGATTTGCTAGTATCTTGTTGAGAATTTTTGCATGTATGTTCATTAGAGATATTGGTATGTATTTCTCTTTTTATGTGTGGTGTCTGTCTGATTGAGGAATCAAGATAATGCTGGCTTCATAGAATGAGTCCAGAAGTTTTCTTTCCATTTCTGTTTTTTGAAACAACTTGAGTAGGATAGGAATAATTTGCTTTAAAGTTCTGGTAGAATTCCCCAGGGAAAGCCATCTGGCCCAGGATTCTTCTTTGTTGGGGATTTTTTGACAACTCATTCAATTTCTTCACTAGGTATGGGTCTGTTCAAATTTTCTATTTCTTCCCGTTTAAGTTTTGATAGTGTGTGGGTGTCTCAGAATTTGTCCATTTTTTTCAGGTTGTCCTGTTTGTTGGCATATGATTTTTCGTAGTATTCTCTGATAAATGCTTGTATTTATGAGAAATCGGTTGTGATAAATTCATAATTTTATCTATTTAGGTCCTCTCTCTCCTTTTTGAGAAGGCTGGCTAGGGGTTTATCAATTTTCTTTATTATTTAAAAAAACCACAACTCTTTAGTTTCATTGATCTGTTCTACTGTTTTTGTTTGCTTTTTTTGTTTTGTTTTGTTTTGTTTTGTTTGGGGTTGGGGGAATTCTATATTGTTTATTTCTGCTCTGATCTTTATTATTTCTCTTCTTCTGCTGACTTTGGGGCTCTTTGTTGTTCTGCTTCTAGTTCTTTTATGTGTGCTGTTAGATTTTGCTTTTGGGATTTTTCTTATTTCTTGAGATAGGCCTGTATTGAAATATATTTTTCTGTTAGGAATGCCTTTGCTGCATCCCAGAGGGTTTGGCTTGTTGTGTTTTCATTTTCATTTGTTTCCATATATTTTTAAAATTTCTTCTTTAATTTCCAAATTTTGACTTCTTTAATTCCAAACTTTTTCCTGTGGTTGATTTCAAGTTTGATAGCATTGTGATCTGAAGTGTCCACAGTATGATATCAATTCTTTTGTATTTATGAGGGCTGTTTTGTGACCCAGTATGTGATGTATCTTGGAGAATGTTCTGTGTGCACTGGAGAAGAATGTATATTCTGATGTTTTAGAAAGAAAATACTAAATATATCTGTAAAGTCCATCTGGCCCAGTGTATCATTCAGGGATATTGTTTCTTTATGGATTTTCTGTCTAAATAATCTGTCCATTGTTGTAAGTGGAGTATTACAGTCCCCTGAAACTACCACATTCTCTCCAATAAGATTGTTTATGTTTGTGATTGTTTTATATATTTGGATGTTCCTGAATTTTGTGCATAGACATTTATACTTTTAGCCCCTCTTCATGGCTAGGCCCTGTGATGATTATATAATGCCCTTCTTCATCTCTTTTTACACTCTTCAGTTTAAAATGTATTTTGTATGATATAAATATGGCTACTCCAGCTTTCTTTAGACTTCCAGTAGCTTGATTGATGGTCTCTATCCCATCACTTTCAATCTCATGGTGTCCTCAGGTCTTAAAACGGGTCTCTTGTAGACAGCAAATAGATGAGTCTGTTTTTTTTTTTTAATCCATTCTCATACCCTGTGTCTTTTGATTCAAGCATTTAATTCATTTACATTCAGTGTTATTATAGAAAAATATGGGTTTAGATTCATTGTATTATTTGTAGGTTTCATGCTTGTATTGATATCTCTGGTCCTTTGTAGTCTTTGCAACACTCAGAGAATCTCCCTTATTATCTTTTGTAGGGCTGGTTTAGTGGTGATGGATTCCTTCAGTTTTTGTTTGGGAAATCCTTTATATCTCCTTCTATTCCGAATGACATGCTTGCTGGATAAAGGATTCTTGGTTACATATTTTTCCTATTCATCACATTGAAAATTTCCTGCCACTCTTTTCTGGATTGCCAAATTTCAGTAGATAGGTCTGCTACTATCCTTATGTGTCTACTCTTGTAGGTTAAGGCCTGTTTATCCCTAACTGCTTTCAGAATATTCTGTCTTTGTATTTTTCCTGTTTCACTATGATACATCATGCAGAAGATCGATTCAGGTTACTTCTGAAGGTAATTCTCTGTGCCTCCTGGATTTCAATGTCTGTGTCTTTACCCAGATTTGGGAAGTTCTCAGCTATGATTTCTTCAGGCAAACCTTTGGCCCCTTTCTTTCTCTTCTGGAATTCCTACGATATGGATATTGTTCTGTTTCTTTCTTTCAACTTCAACTTTTTTTCCATAATTTTATCTTATTTTTCACCTATTCTTCCCTCTGTCTCTTCAATTTTCACTGTGACCCCCTCTAGTTTATTTTTACCTCATTACAGCATTTTAAAATTTGGCATGACTATGTTTTTTAGTTCCTTGATCTTTGCAGCAATAGATTCTTTGCTGTCTTCTATGCTTTTTTCAAGCCTAGCGATTAATCTTATGACTATTATTCTAACTTATTGATCAGTTACATTGTGTATATATTTAGCTTTCATTTCTTCCTGGAATTTCTTTTGAGGATAATTCTTCCGTTTCATCATTTTAGCTAGTTTTCTGTCTCTTTTGTGTTTGAAAACTTTGTTATATGTCCTGCACCTGTGAGCACTACTATATTAAAGTGTGGTCATATACTGTTCAGGTCATGGCCCTTCAGGAGATGTTTTTTGAAGTGTGTTACTTGCTCTCTGTTGTGACTCTGGTTGCATTAGCTCCCTAGTTGTTTTGATGTTTTGTATCTTCCACCAGGTGTGCTTTGATTTGTTCCTTGAAGTAGACCTGGAAAGGAAAAGAAACAAACAAAAAAAAAAACAACAGAAAAAAAAATAAGCAAAGACACAAACACCCAAAAACAAACAAACAAACAAAAAAAAAACCACAAGAAATACAAGCTACAAGTAAACAACAGAGTGGAGGTGGTGCTGATGGAAGAGGCTTTATCCCATACAAAGAGAGAAGTGACAGGGCGGGGAAAAAAGAAAAAAAAGTGACCAGACAGAGAAACCATACAGCTTAATACAGAGAGAGAGAGAAAGGAAAATAAAGATGGAGGCAGGGAAAAAGAAAAGAAAAGAAAATTGTCCAGACAGGGAAACTATATGGCTTAATCCAGAGAGAAGAAAGGAGAATAAAGAAGGAGGTGTGGAACATGTATCAAGAGAATGTATTAAATATTTCTGCTTAAACAAACCAGCAACCTGAGTAAGCAACTAGAGGAAGGAAGAGATAAGTAGGAGAAAAGGAAGGAAGAATATATCTATATAATAAGAATTGTCCAAGAATTAAACCAGGCAATGCAACAGCACTGGTCTGGAAGAGGGGCTGTGTGATTCCTCAATGTCAATCCCTCTCCAGTAGATATGCAGTTACAAGATGCTGAGGGGGTTTATTTGGTGTAGGTGGGTCCTGCCACCACTGTGAGCTCTGAGGTCCCACCTTGGTGGTGGGGGGAGACAAATACATCACCCCAGTCTCTCCTCCATGGACCAGGTGTCCCAAACCACTCTTATCGAGCCATCCTCCCTGTGCCTGGGTGCAAACAAGGTGGTTTTTCTTGCTACACTGACTCCCGTCCTCTGGTGTAAGCCTAGAAATCAAATTCTCACTCCATGTGCCCAATGTATTGGGGGAGTGCCACCTCATGCTTCCTGATATATGGTCCCTGGATAGCAGAAACAGGCCGACTTTGTCCTATCCCACAGCACACCAGGGAAGGGATCACTTTCTCTTTCTGTAGACTGTACTCTTGACTTAGCCACAAAGCCCAGGGCTGGCTCCTCCCCTCCCCAGGTGAGCGATCCGGGATGCCCACCCCAGTCTGGAGAAAGCTCTGTAGTTAGAGATTGGATCTTTGTCTATCCCAGTCTGTGATCTTTCTCTTGTGCATATACAGTCTTATGCTTCTCCAGCCTTTCTTTCTCTTCCCTTTGTCTCTCCACAGAAGGAGATCACTCCTGACATTCGTTTTATCTCTCCCAGTTCTCAACCACCCCTCTATGGCCCATCAGGTTGTCTCAGTGAGTCCCTGAAAGTGACTGTCTCTTTGACTCCTGGACTCTCAGAGTTCAAAGTACTTTAACTTCTATACAGCTTTGTTTGAGAGATGTGGGAACATCAGGTCCCCCTATATCCCCACCATATTGACTAACCCCTCTTATGTTTGTTATTAATTATTTCGTATATTCAGGTGCTTCCATGTTGGTGGCATAAATATTTACAAGTTTGAGATCTACTTGTTGGATAGGCCATTTTATTTTGATATAGTATCCTTTTTCATCTCTTGTTACTGTCTTTGGTTTAAAGTCTACTGTTTGAGATAAGTATTGCTATTCTGGCTTTCTTTTGACATCTATTTGCATGATAAATGTTTCTCTCTATTCTTTGCCATTCAATCTGCAGACGTTGTGAGGTCTAGAATGAGTCTCTTATAGGCAGCATATAGAAGGGTCTTGTTTTTGTTTTATTTTGTTTTTGTTTTTGTTCTTTTCTGATACTGTACATCTTCTGATAGAAGCATTTAGTTTACTTCCATTCAGAGTAAGTATATATACATGTATTTAGTGTTATTATATTACTTGTTTTGTTGTCATGCTGGTATGTTTTCTCCTTTCTTTTTTATCTTTGTCATTTTTGTCTTTCCTTCCCACTCAAACAGTCCCCTTCATATTGCATGCAGGACTGGTTTAGTGGACATAAGATCCTTTAGGTTTTTGTTTCTCTTGAAAAGTTTTTATCCCATATGTTATATGTGATAGCCTAGTTGGACACAGTATTCTAGCTCAAGATTTTCCCCTTTCAGGACATTGACTATATCAAACCATTCTGTCTGACCAAGTTTCTGTGTAGAGATCTGCAGTGAACCTTGTAGCTCTTCCCTTATTTTCTTTCTTGTAATGTCGGGAATTATTTTCTTTCTTGCTTTTAGATCTTTGCTCATTATTAGAATATTTTGCCCACTGAACTACAATATTTTTGGTTTTGGCCAGCTTTTGTTGATTTCTACGCTAGTATTCTATACCTCCTATATTTAGATGGCTGTTTCTCTCACCAAATTTGGGAAGCTTTTGTCTATTATTTACTCAAACAAACCTTATATCCCCTTTTAGTCTCTTATTCTGTGACTACTCTGATAAAAATTTTGTGTTTCATGGATTCATTGAGTATCCTAAGTCTATTCTCGTGACTCATAATTCTTTTTCTCTCTCATTGAAGTTCATAGTTTCCCTTATTCTACATTGTTAATCACTTATTTGTTAATCTGCTTCTTCTATTCTTGTGTCCATTGCATTCAGAATGTTTCAAATCTCAATTATTGCATTTTTCACTTCTGACTAATTTTTTGTTTGTTTGTTTACCTCTTTTATCTCTTTAAAGATATAAAAGGTCTCTTTTATCTCTTTAATGAGATAAAGACTTTATGGGCCTCCTTAAAATCTTCCAATTTTTTTCAAGCCCACCTAGAATCTTATGATGGCTGCTTTAAATTATCCTTCAGGAATAGTACCTTTATAGGTTTTACTTAGATCTGATTTGATATTATATTTTTGTGTCATACCAGATGATTTCTCAGTCCTGGAATTTTCTCTAAATCTCTGACTTTCAGTGGTTCTAGGAATGCCTGTTACATTTCCTGCTACTGAGAGTAGTTGCTTTATGAGGGGTCATATAGTGTCCAGGACCTGATGCTTTAGGGAGTCTCTCTGGAGTGACCTACATATACTCTGCTCCTGTGTTTTGGCTGCACTATCATTTATGCCATTCAGCTTGAGAGGTAGACTTTTCCTGACTTGGAAGTATTTGGACCTTTGCCAGAGTGTGTCTAATTTTATCTAGGTATGCTCTGGTCTGCTTGTTAAATAAGAACTGATGTGACTTCAACTACGACTGAAGCTTTGCATAACACTGATTGTGAGACATGGTTGGGCAGCATTTCTGCTTGTCCTCTGAAGAAGAAGCTTGTCTAGCTGGGACTGAGGCACACTTGACAGATGAGGGGAATAGTGGCTGAACACAGGGGGGAGGACTTGGTGTAAGCAGGGTAGGCAGCCAGTCTCAGCACTGTGGATTTACTAAATGTTGTTCTGTGTTTATGCTGAAAGGTGGGGGATTGAAACATCAACAACCAAATCCTTTATCTCCAGTGAGGGGTTATTGCATTGTTGCTCTCAAAGAAGCACTGTCAGAAGAGCAAAGAAGCTTCCCCTGTGTGTCTCCAGTGTTGGTGTGTTTCAGATCCTCATCTTCATGCTGTTTGCCTCTAAGTTGTTTGCCTGACTTTTAGCCAGGAGCATTGCAGTGCTCTCTGGCCTCTTTCTCAACCAGGCCACTGACCTTAAATCTCCAGACGTTAAGCCTGTTGAAAAAAAAAAAAAAACAAAAACCTCAAGGATATCAGTCCCTCTGTTTGTCCCAGCCAATGGCTTTGAGGAAGTCTCCTCCTTGTGCATTCCCCTGTGTTTTCCTTGCTCTCATGTCTTTCTCTGCAGCCAGGACTCTCTCCCCTCCCCAGCACCTAGGGTCCATGTGTCTCCAAACCATATCTCTGCATTTGCTACTTTCCTTGATGTGTCCTCTTTTCTCCGTCAAGGGTGGGCTTTTTCTATCAGTCTTCAGTTTGATTTCTTGGGTATTCAGAATGATTTGACAGTTCTCTAGTGTGTTTGAGGAAGGAGAAAAGCCTGGGAACCTCCTATTATGCAGCCTTCTTAGCTCTGAAGCAGGCAAACTTGATAAGGAAGGAAAAGCTGAAGGTATCGCTCTCCTGGTTTTAAAGTATAATATAAAGCTACCATAATGAAAACAGTACTTTTACTGGCACTAAAGTAGACAAATAGATAGATCAATACAACAAAATAGAAAACCCAAAAACAATTCCACACTTATACGATCAATTATTCAATGACAAAGAAGGCAAGAATATACAATGGGGAAAATACCCTTTCAATACCTGATGTCGAGAAGACTATACACAGATACTTACAAAATAATGAAATTTGACCATTTTCATACCATAGACTAAAGTAAACTGATAAATGGTGAAACATGTAAATGTAAGATCTAAATCATAATCCTCTTAGAAGAAAACATAAGCAGTAAATTCCTTGACAACAGTCTGAACAATAATTATTTAAACTGATTCTTCAGGCAAGGAGAGGAAAAAAAAAACAAAAAAAAACAAAAAAAAACAAAACCTGTTAAGACTGTCCCAAAATAAATGTTTTTTTTTTCCCAAGCAAAGGAAACAATTAACAGAACGAAAACCTAGTGAATGGGAATAGATATTCCAATCATATATCTGATAAGAGACTAATATCCAAAATATATAATAAAATCATGTGATTCAATAACAAAAACTCAAAGAGCCCAGTTAAGAAATGTGCAAAATATATGACTAGAATTTTACAAAAAAAGACATACATATGGCCCACAGTCACAGGAAAATATGCTAAACATCACTAACCATTGAGTAAGTATGTATCAAAACCACATACTGATATAATCTAACACCTCTCTCAATGGCAAGTATCAAAAAGGAAACAATACATGGCAAAGACATGGAAAGGGAATGCTGTGAACTGTCAGTGGCAATACAAATTATTGCACCAATTATTGAAAACAGTTTGGGTTTCCTTAAAAAAATAAAAATAGAATTACTGTATTGTCTGGTACCTCCAGTACTAGGCATTTACCTGAAGAAAATGAAAACACTAACTCAAGGCATTCACTCTCTATGTTTATCACAACATTGCTTACATAACAAAGATATGGAAGTAACATATTATCCAATGAGACTTGAATGGATAAAGATAACATAGTAATTTTGTGTACATATATAATGGAAATTTACTTAACCATAAAAAAGAATAAGACCTTGCCATTTAAGACAGCATGTGTATGTTTAGATGATACTATGCTAAATGAAGTAAATCAGAAGAAGAAAATCAAATAACCTATGGTTTCACTTACATGTGAAATATAAATATCAAAACAAACTATTAAACAAAACAAAGCAGAAACCATTATTAAATACGGAAAGCAAACTGATAGTTGTTATAGGGGATGTGGTGGGGATGAAACAGGTAAAGGCAATTAAAAGTTTTCATTCTCCAGGTACAAAAGAAATAAAGCATGGTTATGTAATATACCCCATATGAATGTACTCAATTGTACTGTATAAATTTTGGATGGCAATATATAATAAATAGACTCATTTTGCCTATGATTTAATAAAATATATAAGCATAGAAACACTGTGTTTTATACCAGAAACTAATAAAGTACATCATATCAATTATTCTTCCATTAAAAAATAAAAATCTTCCTGGGTGAATAAAGGTTTAAGATATTCACATTTTGTACTCTCCTAAGCATAGGTATGAGATACAGAAATATATACTTTACTCTCATTCTCTTTGAGTGACTTCATATGTTGTAGACTCTAAGTCTAAACACTTCTCTCTTGGCCAGCAAGAGAGTGGTACACAGGATGAAAAGCGAGAGATGGCTAATGTTGGGAAAAGATGGGACCCCCAAATAAGGGTCCTTGCTCCATTTTCATTAGTATCAGAAGGCTTACAAACATGGTGATGGATGTGCACAAAGAGACAATGAAACTGAACATTAACTTAGGGACATACGGGAAAGGGAGTCTTGAAGATATTCTGGGCTAGGGGTTTGCATTAATACAAAACAAAATCTTGGTGCTGGTCAGTCAGGAAGAAGGTTATTTACAGAGGACAGGAAGACCACCCCTGTTTATCCTAGCTAGCCTAGGGGATGAGACAGGTAGTACACATGATCTCAGGGTTAATAAGTGCACCTTTTCTTTTCTTAAGCATCTCCACTCGGGAAAGCTTCATCTGCAGTGCAGTGCAGCTGTGTATAGCACAATTTCCCTGTTTACTTAAGTTGGTCCTTCCCTCCTGTGGAAGCAGCTTTCTGCTATCATACTACATTGGGGGGGGGGGGGGAGTTTTTGCCCTGAATACTTAACCTTGCTTACCTTATATACCTTTGTATTGTGGGCTTTTGTTCCTCACTCTATTCTGGGTGTTTTTGCATCTGCCTC